>NC_090923.1:243906218-244529375 GCF_040938575.1 Ambystoma mexicanum | reverse complement strand
ACTCATGTCTCCCATCACCCCCACCCCCCAGCAGTGCAGGGCACCCTCCACCAGGCCCCCACACATGTCTCCCATCACCCCCACCCCCCAGCAGTGCAGCGGCACCCTCCACCAGGCCCCCACTCATGTCCCCCTCCACCCTCACCCCCCAGCAGTGCAGGGCACCCTCCACCAGGCCCCCACACATGTCTCCCACCACCCCCACCCCCCAGCAGTGCAGGGGCACCCTCCACCAGGCCCCCACTCATGTCTCCCATCACCCCCACCCCCCAGCAGTGCAGGGCACCCTCCAACAGGCCCCCACACATGTCTCCCATCACCCCCAACCCCAAGCAGTGCAGGGACACCCTCCACCAGGCTCCCACACATGTCCCCCTGCACCCCCACCCCCCAGCATCCAGGGGCACCCGCCACCAGGCCCCCACTCATGTCCCCCTGCACCCCCACCACCCAGCATCCAGGGGCACCCTCCCACCAGGCCCCCACACATGTCTCCCACCACCCCCACCCCCCAGCAGTGCAGGGGCACCCTCCACCAGGCCCCCACTCATGTCCCCCTGCACACCCACCCCCCAGCAGTGCTGGGCACCCTCCACCAGGCCCCCACACATGTCTCCCACCACCCCAACCCCACCAGCAGTGCAGGGGCAGCCTCCACCAGGCCCCCACTCATGTCCCCCAGCACCCCCACCCACCAGCAGTGCAGGGCACCCTCCACCAGGCCCCTACACATGTCTCCCACCACCCCCACCACCCAGCAGTGCAGGGCAGCCTCCACCAGGCCCCCACACATGTCCCCCTGCATCCCCACCCCCCAGCATCCATGGGCACCCTCCACCAGGCCCCCACCCATGTCTCCCACCATCCCCACCCCCCAGCAGTGCAGGGGCAGCCTCCACCAGGCCCCCACTCATGTCCAACTCATGTCCCCCAGCACCCCCACCCACCAGCATCCAGGGGCACCCTCCACCAGGCCCCCACACATGTCTCCCACCACCCCCACCCCCCAGCAGTGCAGGGGCACCCTCCACCAGGCCCCCACTCATGTCTCCCATCACCCCCACCCCCCAGCAGTGCAGGGCACCCTCCACCAGGCCCCCCACACATGTCTCCCACCACCCCCACCCCCCAGCAGTGCAGGGGCACCCTCCACCAGGCCCCCACTCATGTCTCCCATCTCCCCCACCCCCCAGCAGTGCAGGGCACCCCCCACCAGGCCCCACACATGTCTCCCATCACCCCCACCCCCCAGCAGTGCAGGGGCACCCTCCAACAGGCCCCCACACATGTCCCCCTGCACCCCCACCCCCAGCATCCAGGGGCACCCTCCACCAGGCCCCCACTCATGTCTCCCATCACCCCCACCCCCAGCAGTGCAGGGGCACCCTCCAACAGGCCCCCACACATGTCCCCCTGCACCCCACCCCCCAGCAGTGCAGGGGCACCCTCCACCAGGCCCCCACTCATGTCCCCCTGCACCCCCACCCCCCAGCAGTGCAGGGCACCCTCCACCAGGCCCCCACACATGTCTCCCACCACCCCCACCCCCCAGCAGTGCAGGGGCAGCCTCCACCAGGCCCCCACTCATGTCTCCCACCACCCCCACCCACCAGCAGTGCAGGGCACCCTCCACCAGGCCCCCACACATGTCCCCCTGCACCCCCACCCCCCAGCATCCATGGGCACCCTCCACCAGGCCCCCACTCATGCCCAACTCATGTTCCCCAGCACCCCCCACCCACCAGCATCCAGGGGCACCCTCCACCAGGCCCCCACTCATGTCTCCCATCACCCCCACCCCCCAGCAGTGCAGGGCACCCTCCACCAGGCCCCCACTCATGTCTCCCACCACCCCCACCCCCCAGCAGTGCAGAGCACCCTCCACCAGGCCCCCACACATGTCACCCTGCACCCCCACCCCGCAGCATCCAGGGGCACCCTCCACCAGGCCCCCACTCATGTCTCCCACCACCCCCAGCCCCCCAGCATCCAGGTGCACCCTCCACCAGGCCCCCACTCATGTCTCCCATCACCCCCACCCCCCAGCAGTGCAGGGCACCCTCCACCAGGCACCCACACATATCTCCCATCGCCCCCACACCCCAGCAGTGCAGGGGCACCCTCCACCAGGCCCCCACTCATGTCCCCCTGCCCCCCCACCCCCAGCAGTGCAGGGCACCCTCCACCAGGCCCCCATTCATGTCTCCCATCACCCCCACCCCCCAGCAGTGCAGGGCACCCTCCACCAGACCACCACTCATGTCTCCCACCACCCCCACCCCCAGCAGTGCAGGGGCAGCCTCCACCAGGCCCCCACTCATGTCTCCCATCACCTACACCCCCAGCAGTGCAGGGCACCCTCCACCAGGCCCCCACACATGTCTCTCATCACCCACACCCCCCAGCAGGCCCCCACTCATGTCCAACTCATGTCTCCCAGCACCCCCACCCACCAGCATCCAGGGGCACCCCCCACCGGGCCCCCACTCATGTCTCCCACCACCCCCACCCCCCAGCAGTGCAGGGCACCCTCCACCAGGCCCCCACACATGTCTCCCATCACCCCCACCCCCCAGCAGTGCAGGGCACCCTCCACCAGGCCACCACTCATGTCTCCCACCACCCCCACCCCCCAGCAGTGCAGGGGCAGCCTCCACCAGGACCCCACTCATGTCTCCCATCACCCCCACCCCCCAGCAGTGCAGGGCACCCTCCACCAGGCCCCCACACATGTCTCCCATCACCCCCACCCCCCAGCAGTGCAGCGGCACCCTCTACCAGGCCCCCACTCATGTCCCCCTCCACCCTCACCCCCCAGCAGTGCAGGGCACCCTCCACCAGGCCCCCACACATGTCTCCCACCACCCCCACCCCCAGCAGTGCAGGGGCACCCTCCACCAGGCCCCCACTCATGTCTCCCATCACCCCCACCCCCCAGCAGTGCAGGGCACCCTCCAACAGGCCCCCACACATGTCTCCCATCACCCCCAACTCCAAGCAGTGCAGGGGCACCCTCCACCAGGCTCCCACACATGTCCCCTGCACCCCCACCCCCCAGCATCCAGGCGCACCCTCTACCAGGCCCCCACTCATGTCCCCCTGCACCCCCACCACCCAGCTTCCAGGGGCACCCTCCCACCAGGCCCCCACACATGTCTCCCAGCACCCCACCCCCCAGCAGTGCAGGGGCACCCTCCACCAGGCCCCCACTCATGTCCCCCTGCACACCCACCCCCCAGCAGTGCTGGGCACCCTCCACCAGGCCCCCACACATGTCTCCCACCACCCCAACCCCACCAGCAGTGCAGGGGCAGCCTCCACCAGGCCCCCACTCATGTCCCCCAGCACCCCCACCCACCAGCAGTGCAGGGCACCCTCCACCAGGCCCCCACACATGTCTCCCCACCACCCCCACCACCCAGCAGTGCAGGGCAGCCTCCACCAGGCCCCCACACATGTCCCCCTGCATCCCCACCCCCCAGCATCCATGGGCACCCTCCACCAGGCCCCCACCCATGTCTCCCACCATCCCCACCCCCCAGCAGTGCAGGGGCAGCCTCCACCAGGCCCCCACTCATGTCCAACTCATGTCCCCCAGCACCCCCACCAACCAGCATCCAGGGGCACCCTCCACCAGGCCCCCACACATGTCTCCCACCACCCCCACCCCCCAGCAGTGCAGGGCACCCCCCACCAGGCCCCACACATGTCTCCCATCACCCCCACCCCCCAGCAGTGCAGGGGCACCCTCCAACAGGCCCCCACACATGTCCCCCTGCACCCCCACCCCCCAGCATCCAGGGGCACCCTCCACCAGGCCCCCACTCATGTCCCCCTGCACCCCCACCCCCCAGCATCCATGGGCACCCTCCACCAGTCCTCCACACATGTCTCCCACCACCCCCACCCCCCAGCAGTGCAGGGGCACACTCCACCAGGCCCCCACTCATGTCCCCCTGCACCCCACCCCCCAGCAGTGCAGGGCACCCTCCACCAGGCCCCCACACATGTCTCCCACCACCCCCACCCCCCAGCAGTGCAGGGGCAGCCTCCACCAGGCCCACACTCATGTCTCCCACCACCCCCACCCCCCAGCAGTGCAGGGCACCCTCCACCAGGCCCCCACACATGTCCCCCTGCACCCCCACCCCACAGCATCCAGGGCACCCTCTACCAGGCCCCCACTCATGTCCAACTCATGTTCCCCAGCACCCCCACCCACCAGCATCCAGGGGCACCCTCCACCAGGCCCCCACTCATGTCTCCCATCACCCCCCCCACCCCCCAGCAGTGCAGGGCACCCTCCACCAGGCCCCCACTCATGTCTCCCACCACCCCCACCCCCCAGCAGTGCAGAGCACCCTCCACCAGGCCCCCACACATGTCACCCTGCACCCCCCCCCCGCAGCATCCAGGGGCACCCTCCACCAGGCCCCCACTCATGTCTCCCACCACCCCCAGCCCCCAGCATCCAGGTGCACCCTCCACCAGGCCCCCACTCATGTCTCCCATCACCCCCACCCCCCAGCAGTGCAGGGCACCCTCCACCAGGCACCCACACATATCTCCCATCGCCCCCACACCCCAGCAGTGCAGGGGCACCCTCCACCAGGCCCCCACTCATGTCCCCCTGCCCCCCCACCCCCAGCAGTGCAGGGCACCCTCCACCAGGCCCCCATTCATGTCTCCCATCACCCCCACCCCCCAGCAGTGCAGGGCACCCTCCACCAGACCACCACTCATGTCTCCCACCACCCCCACCCCCAGCAGTGCAGGGGCAGCCTCCACCAGGCCCCCACTCATGTCTCCCATCACCTACACCCCCCAGCAGTGCAGGGCACCCTCCACCAGGCCCCCACACATGTCTCTCATCACCCACACCCCCCAGCAGGCCCCCACTCATGTCCAACTCATGTCTCCCAGCACCCCCACCCACCAGCATCCAGGGGCACCCCCCACCGGGCCCCCACTCATGTCTCCCACCACCCCCACCCCCCAGCAGTGCAGGGCACCCTCCACCAGGCCCCCACACATGTCTCCCATCACCCCCACCCCCCAGCAGTGCAGGGCACCCTCCACCAGGCCACCACTCATGTCTCCCACCACCCCCACCCCCCAGCAGTGCAGGGGCAGCCTCCACCAGGACCCCACTCATGTCTCCCATCACCCCCACCCCCCAGCAGTGCAGGGCACCCTCCACCAGGCCCCCACACATGTCTCCCACCACCCCCACCCCCCAGCAGTGCAGGGGCAGCCTCCACCAGGACCCCACTCATGTCTCCCACCACCCCCACCCCCAGCAGTGCAGGGGCACCCTCCACCAGGCCCCCACTCATGTCTCCCATCACCCCCACCCCCCAGCAGTGCAGGGCACCCTCCAACAGGCCCCCACACATGTCTCCCATCACCCCCAACTCCAAGCAGTGCAGGGGCACCCTCCACCAGGCTCCCACACACGTCCCCCTGCACCCCCACCCCCCAGCATCCAGGGGCACCCTCTACCAGGCCCCCACTCATGTCCCCCTGCACCCCCACCACCCAGCATCCAGGGGCACCCTCCCACCAGGCCCCCACACATGTCTCCCAGCACCCCCACCCCCCAGCAGTGCAGCGGCACCCTCCACCAGGCCCCCACTCATGTCCCCCTCCACCCTCACCCCCCAGCAGTGCAGGGCACCCTCCACCAGGCCCCCACACATGTCTCCCACCACCCCCACCCACCAGCAGTGCAGGGGCACCCTCCACCAGGCCCCCACTCATGTCTCCCATCACCCCCAACCCCAGGCAGTGCAGGGGCACCCTCCACCAGGCTCCCACACATGTCCCCCTGCACCCCCACCCCCCAGCATCCAGGGGAACCCTCCACCAGGCCCCCACTCATGTCCCCCTGCACCCCCACCACCCAGCATCCAGGGGCACCCTCCACCAGGCCCCCACACATGTCTCCCACCACCCCCACCCCCCAGCAGTGCAGGGGCACCCTCCACCAGGCCCCCACTCATGTCTCCCATCACCCCCACCCGCCAGCAGTGCAGGGCACCCTCCACCAGGCACCCACACATATCTCCCATCGCCCCCACACCCCAGCAGTGCAGGGGCACCCTCCACCAGGCCCCCACTCATGTCCCCCTGCCCCCCCACCCCCAGCAGTGCAGGGCACCCTCCACCAGGCCCCCATTCATGTCTCCCATCACCCCCACCCCCCAGCAGTGCAGGGCACCCTCCACCAGACCACCACTCATGTCTCCCACCACCCCCACCCCCAGCAGTGCAGGGGCAGCCTCCACCAGGCCCCCACTCATGTCTCCCATCACCTACACCCCCCAGCAGTGCAGGGCACCCTCCACCAGGCCCCCACACATGTCTCCCATCACCCCCACCCCCCAGCAGGCCCCCACTCATGTCCAACTCATGTCTCCCAGCACCCCCACCCACCAGCATCCAGGGGCACCCCCCACCGGGCCCCCACTCATGTCTCCCACCACCCCCACCCCCCAGCAGTGCAGGGCACCCTCCACCAGGCCCCCACACATGTCTCCCATCACCCCCACCCCCCAGCAGTGCAGGGCACCCTCCACCAGGCCACCACTCATGACTCCCACCACCCCCACCCCCCAGCAGTGCAGGGGCAGCCTCCACCAGGACCCCACTCATGTCTCCCATCACCCCCACCCCCCAGCAGTGCAGGGCACCCTCCACCAGGCCCCCACACATGTCTCCCATCACCCCCACCCCCCAGCAGTGCAGCGGCACCCTCTACCAGGCCCCCACTCATGTCCCCCTCCACCCTCACCCCCCAGCAGTGCAGGGCACCCTCCACCAGGCCCCCACACATGTCTCCCACCACCCCCACCCCCAGCAGTGCAGGGGCACCCTCCACCAGGCCCCACTCATGTCTCCCATCACCCCCACCCCCCAGCAGTGCAGGGCACCCTCCAACAGGCCCCCACACATGTCTCACTTCACCCCCAACTCCAAGCAGTGCAGGGGCACCCTCCACCAGGCTCCCACACATGTCCCCCTGCACCCCCACCCCCCAGCATCCAGGGGCACCCTCTACCAGGCCCCCACTCATGTCCCCCTGCACCCCCACCACCCAGCATCCAGGGGCACCCTCCCACCAGGCCCCCACACATGTCTCCCAGCACCCCCACCCCCCAGCAGTGCAGGGGCACCCTCCACCAGGCCCCCACTCATGTCCCCCTGCACAACCACCCCCCAGCAGTGCTGGGACCCTCCACCAGGCCCCCACACATGTCTCCCACCACCCCAACCCCACCAGCAGTGCAGGGGCAGCCTCCACCAGGCCCCCATTCATGTCCCCCAGCACCCCCAACCACCAGCAGTGCAGGGCACCCTCCACCAGGCCCCCACACATGTCTCCCACCACCCCCACCACCCAGCAGTGCAGGGCAGCCTCCACCAGGCCCCCACACATGTCCCCCTGCATCCCCACCCCCCAGCATCCATGGGCACCCTCCACCAGGCCCCCACCCATGTCTCCCACCATCCCCACCCCCCAGCAGTGCAGGGGCAGCCTCCACCAGGCCCCCACTCATGTCCAACTCATGTCCCCCAGCACCCCCACCCACCAGCATCCAGGGGCACCCTCCACCAGGCCCCCACACATGTCTCCCACCACCCCCACCCCCCAGCAGTGCAGGGCACCCCCCACCAGGCCCCACACATGTCTCCCATCACCCCCACCCCCCAGCAGTGCAGGGGCACCCTCCAACAGGCCCCCACACATGTCCCCCTGCACCCCCACCCCCCAGCATCCAGGGGCACCCTCCACCAGGCCCCCACTCATGTCCCCCTGCACCCCCACCCCCCAGCATCCATGGGCACCCTCCACCAGTCCTCCACACATGTCTCCCACCACCCCCACCCCCCAGCAGTGCAGGGGCACCCTCCACCAGGCCCCCACTCATGTCCCCCTGCACCCCACCCCCCAGCAGTGCAGGGCACCCTCCACCAGGCCCCCACACATGTCTCCCACCACCCCCACCCCCCAGCAGTGCAGGGGCAGCCTCCACCAGGCCCACACTCATGTCTCCCACCACCCCCACCCCCCAGCAGTGCAGGACACCCTCCACCAGGCCCCCACACATGTCCCCCTGCACCCCCACCCCACAGCATCCAGGGGCACCCTCCACCAGGCCCCCACTCATGTCCAACTCATGTTCCCCAGCACCCCCACCCACCAGCATCCAGGGGCACCCTCCACCAGGCCCCCACTCATGTCTCCCACCACCCCCAGCCCCCAGCATCCAGGTGCACCCTCCACCAGGCCCCCACTCATGTCTCCCATCACCCCCACCCCCCAGCAGTGCAGGGCACCCTCCACCAGGCACCCACACATATCTCCCATCACCCCCACACCCCAGCAGTGCAGGGACACCCTCCACCAGGCCCCCACTCATGTCCCCCTGCCCCCCCACCCCCAGCAGAGCAGGGCACCCTCTACCAGGCCCCCAATCATGTCTCCCATCACCCCCACCCCCCAGCAGTGCAGGGCACCCTCCACCAGACCACCACTCATGTCTCCCACCACCCCCACCCCCAGCAGTGCAGGGGCAGCCTCCACCAGGCCCCCACTCATGTCTCCCATCACCTACACCCCCCAGCAGTGCAGGGCACCCTCCACCAGGCCCCCACACATGTCTCTCATCACCCACACCCCCCAGCAGGCCCCCACTCATGTCCAACTCATGTCTCCCAGCACCCCCACCCACCAGCATCCAGGGGCACCCCCCACCGGGCCCCCACTCATGTCTCCCACCACCCCCACCCCCCAGCAGTGCAGGGCACCCTCCACCAGGCCCCCACACATGTCTCCCATCACCCCCACCCCCCAGCAGTGCAGGGCACCCTCCACCAGGCCACCACTCATGTCTCCCACCACCCCCACCCCCCAGCAGTGCAGGGGCAGCCTCCACCAGGACCCCACTCATGTCTCCCATCACCCCCACCCCCCAGCAGTGCAGGGCACCCTCCACCAGGCCCCCACACATGTCTCCCATCACCCCCACCCCCCAGCAGTGCAGCGGCACCCTCCACCAGGCCCCCACTCATGTCCCCCTCCACCCTCACCCCCCAGCAGTGCAGGGCACCCTCCACCAGGCCCCCACACATGTCTCCCACCACCCCCACCCCCCAGCAGTGCAGGGGCACCCTCCACCAGGCCCCCACTCATGTCTCCCATCACCCCCACCCCCCAGCAGTGCAGGGCACCCTCCAACAGGCCCCCACACATGTCTCCCATCACCCCCAACCCCAAGCAGTGCAGGGACACCCTCCACCAGGCTCCCACACATGTCCCCCTGCACCCCCACCCCCCAGCATCCAGGGGCACCCGCCACCAGGCCCCCACTCATGTCCCCCTGCACCCCCACCACCCAGCATCCAGGGGCACCCTCCCACCAGGCCCCCACACATGTCTCCCACCACCCCCACCCCCCAGCAGTGCAGGGGCACCCTCCACCAGGCCCCCACTCATGTCCCCCTGCACACCCACCCCCCAGCAGTGCTGGGCACCCTCCACCAGGCCCCCACACATGTCTCCCACCACCCCAACCCCACCAGCAGTGCAGGGGCAGCCTCCACCAGGCCCCCACTCATGTCCCCCAGCACCCCCACCCACCAGCAGTGCAGGGCACCCTCCACCAGGCCCCTACACATGTCTCCCACCACCCCCACCACCCAGCAGTGCAGGGCAGCCTCCACCAGGCCCCCACACATGTCCCCCTGCATCCCCACCCCCCAGCATCCATGGGCACCCTCCACCAGGCCCCCACCCATGTCTCCCACCATCCCCACCCCCCAGCAGTGCAGGGGCAGCCTCCACCAGGCCCCCACTCATGTCCAACTCATGTCCCCCAGCACCCCCACCCACCAGCATCCAGGGGCACCCTCCACCAGGCCCCCACACATGTCTCCCACCACCCCCACCCCCCAGCAGTGCAGGGGCACCCTCCACCAGGCCCCCACTCATGTCTCCCATCACCCCCACCCCCCAGCAGTGCAGGGCACCCTCCACCAGGCCCCCACACATGTCTCCCACCACCCCCACCCCCCAGCAGTGCAGGGGCACCCTCCACCAGGCCCCCACTCATGTCTCCCATCTCCCCCACCCCCCAGCAGTGCAGGGCACCCCCCACCAGGCCCCACACATGTCTCCCATCACCCCCACCCCCCAGCAGTGCAGGGGCACCCTCCAACAGGCCCCCACACATGTCCCCCTGCACCCCCACCCCCAGCATCCAGGGGCACCCTCCACCAGGCCCCCACTCATGTCTCCCATCACCCCCACCCCCCAGCAGTGCAGGGCACCCTCCACCAGACCACCACTCATGTCTCCCACCACCCCCACCCCCAGCAGTGCAGGGGCAGCCTCCACCAGGCCCCCACTCATGTCTCCCATCACCTACACCCCCCAGCAGTGCAGGGCACCCTCCACCAGGCCCCCACACATGTCTCTCATCACCCACACCCCCCAGCAGGCCCCCACTCATGTCCAACTCATGTCTCCCAGCACCCCCACCCACCAGCATCCAGGGGCACCCCCCACCGGGCCCCCACTCATGTCTCCCACCACCCCCACCCCCCAGCAGTGCAGGGCACCCTCCACCAGGCCCCCACACATGTCTCCCATCACCCCCACCCCCCAGCAGTGCAGGGCACCCTCCACCAGGCCACCACTCATGTCTCCCACCACCCCCACCCCCCAGCAGTGCAGGGGCAGCCTCCACCAGGACCCCACTCATGTCTCCCATCACCCCCACCCCCCAGCAGTGCAGGGCACCCTCCACCAGGCCCCCACACATGTCTCCCATCACCCCCACCCCCCAGCAGTGCAGCGGCACCCTCCACCAGGCCCCCACTCATGTCCCCCTCCACCCTCACCCCCCAGCAGTGCAGGGCACCCTCCACCAGGCCCCCACACATGTCTCCCACCACCCCCACCCCCCAGCAGTGCAGGGGCACCCTCCACCAGGCCCCCACTCATGTCTCCCATCACCCCCACCCCCCAGCAGTGCAGGGCACCCTCCAACAGGCCCCCACACATGTCTCCCATCACCCCCAACCCCAAGCAGTGCAGGGACACCCTCCACCAGGCTCCCACACATGTCCCCCTGCACCCCCACCCCCCAGCATCCAGGGGCACCCGCCACCAGGCCCCCACTCATGTCCCCCTGCACCCCCACCACCCAGCATCCAGGGGCACCCTCCCACCAGGCCCCCACACATGTCTCCCACCACCCCCACCCCCCAGCAGTGCAGGGGCACCCTCCACCAGGCCCCCACTCATGTCCCCCTGCACACCCACCCCCCAGCAGTGCTGGGCACCCTCCACCAGGCCCCCACACATGTCTCCCATCACCCCAACCCCACCAGCAGTGCAGGGGCAGCCTCCACCAGGCCCCCACTCATGTCCCCCAGCACCCCCACCCACCAGCAGTGCAGGGCACCCTCCACCAGGCCCCTACACATGTCTCCCACCACCCCCACCACCCAGCAGTGCAGGGCAGCCTCCACCAGGCCCCCACACATGTCCCCCTGCATCCCCACCCCCCAGCATCCATGGGCACCCTCCACCAGGCCCCCACCCATGTCTCCCACCATCCCCACCCCCCAGCAGTGCAGGGGCAGCCTCCACCAGGCCCCCACTCATGTCCAACTCATGTCCCCCAGCACCCCCACCCACCAGCATCCAGGGGCACCCTCCACCAGGCCCCCACACATGTCTCCCACCACCCCCACCCCCCAGCAGTGCAGGGGCACCCTCCACCAGGCCCCCACTCATGTCTCCCATCACCCCCACCCCCCAGCAGTGCAGGGCACCCTCCACCAGGCCCCCACACATGTCTCCCACCACCCCCACCCCCCAGCAGTGCAGGGGCACCCTCCACCAGGCCCCCACTCATGTCTCCCATCTCCCCCACCCCCCAGCAGTGCAGGGCACCCCCCACCAGGCCCCACACATGTCTCCCATCACCCCCACCCCCCAGCAGTGCAGGGGCACCCTCCAACAGGCCCCCACACATGTCCCCCTGCACCCCCACCCCCAGCATCCAGGGGCACCCTCCACCAGGCCCCCACTCATGTCTCCCATCACCCCCACCCCCAGCAGTGCAGGGGCACCCTCCAACAGGCCCCCACACATGTCCCCCTGCACCCCACCCCCCAGCAGTGCAGGGGCACCCTCCACCAGGCCCCCACTCATGTCCCCCTGCACCCCCACCCCCCAGCAGTGCAGGGCACCCTCCACCAGGCCCCCACACATGTCTCCCACCACCCCCACCCCCCAGCAGTGCAGGGGCAGCCTCCACCAGGCCCCCACTCATGTCTCCCACCACCCCCACCCACCAGCAGTGCAGGGCACCCTCCACCAGGCCCCCACACATGTCCCCCTGCACCCCCACCCCCCAGCATCCATGGGCACCCTCCACCAGGCCCCCACTCATGCCCAACTCATGTTCCCCAGCACCCCCACCCACCAGCATCCAGGGGCACCCTCCACCAGGCCCCCACTCATGTCTCCCATCACCCCCACCCCCCAGCAGTGCAGGGCACCCTCCACCAGGCCCCCACTCATGTCTCCCACCACCCCCACCCCCCAGCAGTGCAGAGCACCCTCCACCAGGCCCCCACACATGTCACCCTGCACCCCCACCCCGCAGCATCCAGGGGCACCCTCCACCAGGCCCCCACTCATGTCTCCCACCACCCCCAGCCCCCAGCATCCAGGTGCACCCTCCACCAGGCCCCCACTCATGTCTCCCATCACCCCCACCCCCCAGCAGTGCAGGGCACCCTCCACCAGGCACCCACACATATCTCCCATCGCCCCCACACCCCAGCAGTGCAGGGGCACCCTCCACCAGGCCCCCACTCATGTCCCCCTGCCCCCCCACCCCCAGCAGTGCAGGGCACCCTCCACCAGGCCCCCATTCATGTCTCCCATCACCCCCACCCCCCAGCAGTGCAGGGCACCCTCCACCAGACCACCACTCATGTCTCCCACCACCCCCACCCCCAGCAGTGCAGGGGCAGCCTCCACCAGGCCCCCACTCATGTCTCCCATCACCTACACCCCCCAGCAGTGCAGGGCACCCTCCACCAGGCCCCCACACATGTCTCTCATCACCCACACCCCCCAGCAGGCCCCCACTCATGTCCAACTCATGTCTCCCAGCACCCCCACCCACCAGCATCCAGGGGCACCCCCCACCGGGCCCCCACTCATGTCTCCCACCACCCCCACCCCCCAGCAGTGCAGGGCACCCTCCACCAGGCCCCCACACATGTCTCCCATCACCCCCACCCCCCAGCAGTGCAGGGCACCCTCCACCAGGCCACCACTCATGTCTCCCACCACCCCCACCCCCCAGCAGTGCAGTGGCAGCCTCCACCAGGACCCCACTCATGTCTCCCATCACCCCCACCCCCCAGCAGTGCAGGGCACCCTCCACCAGGCCCCCACACATGTCTCCCATCACCCCCACCCCCCAGCAGTGCAGCGGCACCCTCTACCAGGCCCCCACTCATGTCCCCCTCCACCCTCACCCCCCAGCAGTGCAGGGCACCCTCCACCAGGCCCCCACACATGTCTCCCACCACCCCCACCCCCAGCAGTGCAGGGGCACCCTCCACCAGGCCCCCACTCATGTCTCCCATCACCCCCACCCCCCAGCAGTGCAGGGCACCCTCCAACAGGCCCCCACACATGTCTCCCATCACCCCCAACTCCAAGCAGTGCAGGGGCACCCTCCACCAGGCTCCCACACATGTCCCCCTGCACCCCCACCCCCCAGCATCCAGGCGCACCCTCTACCAGGCCCCCACTCATGTCCCCCTGCACCCCCACCACCCAGCTTCCAGGGGCACCCTCCCACCAGGCCCCCACACATGTCTCCCAGCACCCCCACCCCCCAGCAGTGCAGGGGCACCCTCCACCAGGCCCCCACTCATGTCCCCCTGCACACCCACCCCCCAGCAGTGCTGGGCACCCTCCACCAGGCCCCCACACATGTCTCCCACCACCCCAACCCCACCAGCAGTGCAGGGGCAGCCTCCACCAGGCCCCCACTCATGTCCCCCAGCACCCCCACCCACCAGCAGTGCAGGGCACCCTCCACCAGGCCCCCACACATGTCTCCCACCACCCCCACCACCCAGCAGTGCAGGGCAGCCTCCACCAGGCCCCCACACATGTCCCCCTGCATCCCCACCCCCCAGCATCCATGGGCACCCTCCACCAGGCCCCCACCCATGTCTCCCACCATCCCCACCCCCCAGCAGTGCAGGGGCAGCCTCCACCAGGCCCCCACTCATGTCCAACTCATGTCCCCCAGCACCCCCACCAACCAGCATCCAGGGGCACCCTCCACCAGGCCCCCACACATGTCTCCCACCACCCCCACCCCCCAGCAGTGCAGGGCACCCCCCACCAGGCCCCACACATGTCTCCCATCACCCCCACCCCCCAGCAGTGCAGGGGCACCCTCCAACAGGCCCCCACACATGTCCCCCTGCACCCCCACCCCCCAGCATCCAGGGGCACCCTCCACCAGGCCCCCACTCATGTCCCCCTGCACCCCCACCCCCCAGCATCCATGGGCACCCTCCACCAGTCCTCCACACATGTCTCCCACCACCCCCACCCCCCAGCAGTGCAGGGGCACACTCCACCAGGCCCCCACTCATGTCCCCCTGCACCCCACCCCCCAGCAGTGCAGGGCACCCTCCACCAGGCCCCCACACATGTCTCCCACCACCCCCACCCCCCAGCAGTGCAGGGGCAGCCTCCACCAGGCCCACACTCATGTCTCCCACCACCCCCACCCCCCAGCAGTGCAGGGCACCCTCCACCAGGCCCCCACACATGTCCCCCTGCACCCCCACCCCACAGCATCCAGGGGCACCCTCTACCAGGCCCCCACTCATGTCCAACTCATGTTCCCCAGCACCCCCACCCACCAGCATCCAGGGGCACCCTCCACCAGGCCCCCACTCATGTCTCCCATCACCCCCCCCACCCCCCAGCAGTGCAGGGCACCCTCCACCAGGCCCCCACTCATGTCTCCCACCACCCCCACCCCCCAGCAGTGCAGAGCACCCTCCACCAGGCCCCCACACATGTCACCCTGCACCCCCCCCCCCGCAGCATCCAGGGGCACCCTCCACCAGGCCCCCACTCATGTCTCCCACCACCCCCAGCCCCCAGCATCCAGGTGCACCCTCCACCAGGCCCCCACTCATGTCTCCCATCACCCCCACCCCCCAGCAGTGCAGGGCACCCTCCACCAGGCACCCACACATATCTCCCATCGCCCCCACACCCCAGCAGTGCAGGGGCACCCTCCACCAGGCCCCCACTCATGTCCCCCTGCCCCCCCACCCCCAGCAGTGCAGGGCACCCTCCACCAGGCCCCCATTCATGTCTCCCATCACCCCCACCCCCCAGCAGTGCAGGGCACCCTCCACCAGACCACCACTCATGTCTCCCACCACCCCCACCCCCAGCAGTGCAGGGGCAGCCTCCACCAGGCCCCCACTCATGTCTCCCATCACCTACACCCCCCAGCAGTGCAGGGCACCCTCCACCAGGCCCCCACACATGTCTCTCATCACCCACACCCCCCAGCAGGCCCCCACTCATGTCCAACTCATGTCTCCCAGCACCCCCACCCACCAGCATCCAGGGGCACCCCCCACCGGGCCCCCACTCATGTCTCCCACCACCCCCACCCCCCAGCAGTGCAGGGCACCCTCCACCAGGCCCCCACACATGTCTCCCATCACCCCCACCCCCCAGCAGTGCAGGGCACCCTCCACCAGGCCACCACTCATGTCTCCCACCACCCCCACCCCCCAGCAGTGCAGGGGCAGCCTCCACCAGGACCCCACTCATGTCTCCCATCACCCCCACCCCCCAGCAGTGCAGGGCACCCTCCACCAGGCCCCCACACATGTCTCCCACCACCCCCACCCCCCAGCAGTGCAGGGGCAGCCTCCACCAGGACCCCACTCATGTCTCCCACCACCCCCACCCCCAGCAGTGCAGGGGCACCCTCCACCAGGCCCCCACTCATGTCTCCCATCACCCCCACCCCCCAGCAGTGCAGGGCACCCTCCAACAGGCCCCCACACATGTCTCCCATCACCCCCAACTCCAAGCAGTGCAGGGGCACCCTCCACCAGGCTCCCACACACGTCCCCCTGCACCCCCACCCCCCAGCATCCAGGGGCACCCTCTACCAGGCCCCCACTCATGTCCCCCTGCACCCCCACCACCCAGCATCCAGGGGCACCCTCCCACCAGGCCCCCACACATGTCTCCCAGCACCCCCACCCCCCAGCAGTGCAGCGGCACCCTCCACCAGGCCCCCACTCATGTCCCCCTCCACCCTCACCCCCCAGCAGTGCAGGGCACCCTCCACCAGGCCCCCACACATGTCTCCCACCACCCCCACCCACCAGCAGTGCAGGGGCACCCTCCACCAGGCCCCCACTCATGTCTCCCATCACCCCCAACCCCAGGCAGTGCAGGGGCACCCTCCACCAGGCTCCCACACATGTCCCCCTGCACCCCCACCCCCCAGCATCCAGGGGAACCCTCCACCAGGCCCCCACTCATGTCCCCCTGCACCCCCACCACCCAGCATCCAGGGGCACCCTCCACCAGGCCCCCACACATGTCTCCCACCACCCCCACCCCCCAGCAGTGCAGGGGCACCCTCCACCAGGCCCCCACTCATGTCCCCCTGCACACCCACCCCCCAGCAGTGCTGGGCACCCTCCACCAGGCCCCCACACATGTCTCCCACCACCCCAACCCCACCAGCAGTGCAGGGGCACCCTCCACCAGGCCCCCACTCATGTCCCCCTGCACCCCCACCACCCAGCATCCAGGGGCACCCTCCACCAGGCCCCCACACATGTCTCCCACCACCCCCACCCCCCAGCAGTGCAGGGGCACCCTCCACCAGGCCCCCACACATGTCTCCCACCACCCCCACCACCCAGCAGTGCAGGGCAGCCTCCACCAGGCCCCCACACATGTCCCCCTGCATCCCCACCCCCCAGCATCCATGGGCACCCTCCACCAGGCCCCCACCCATGTCTCCCACCATCCCCACCCCCCAGCAGTGCAGGGGCAGCCTCCACCAGGCCCCCACTCATGTCCAACTCATGTCCCCCAGCACCCCCACCCACCAGCATCCAGGGGCACCCTCCACCAGGCCCCCACACATGTCTCCCACCACCCCCACCCCCCAGCAGTGCAGGGCACCCCCCACCAGGCCCCACACATGTCTCCCATCACCCCCACCCCCCAGCAGTGCAGGGGCACCCTCCAACAGGCCCCCACACATGTCCCCCTGCACCCCCACCCCCCAGCATCCAGGGGCACCCTCCACCAGGCCCCCACTCATGTCCCCCTGCACCCCCACCCCCCAGCATCCATGGGCACCCTCCACCAGTCCTCCACACATGTCTCCCACCACCCCCACCCCCCAGCAGTGCAGGGGCACCCTCCACCAGGCCCCCACTCATGTCCCCCTGCACCCCACCCCCCAGCAGTGCAGGGCACCCTCCACCAGGCCCCCACACATGTCTCCCACCACCCCCACCCCCCAGCAGTGCAGGGGCAGCCTCCACCAGGCCCACACTCATGTCTCCCACCACCCCCACCCCCCAGCAGTGCAGGGCACCCTCCACCAGGCCCCCACACATGTCCCCCTGCACCCCCACCCCACAGCATCCAGGGGCACCCTCCACCAGGCCCCCACTCATGTCCAACTCATGTTCCCCAGCACCCCCACCCACCAGCATCCAGGGGCACCCTCCACCAGGCCCCCACTCATGTCTCCCATCACCCCCACCCCCCAGCAGTGCAGGGCACCCTCCACCAGGCCCCCACTCATGTCTCCCACCACCCCCACCCCCCAGCAGTGCAGAGCACCCTCCACCAGGCCCCCACACATGTCACCCTGCACCCCCACCCCGCAGCATCCAGGGGCACCCTCCAACAGGCCCCCACTCATGTCTCCCACCACCCCCAGCCCCCAGCATCCAGGTGCACCCTCCACCCGGCCCCCACTCATGTCTCCCATCACCCCCACCCCCCAGCAGTGCAGGGCACCCTCCACCAGGCACCCACACATATCTCCCATCACCCCCACACCCCAGCAGTGCAGGGGCACCCTCCACCAGGCCCCCACTCATGTCCCCCTGCCCCCCCACCCCCAGCAGTGCAGGGCACCCTCCACCAGGCCCCCAATCATGTCTCCCATCACCCCCACCCCCCAGCAGTGCAGGGCACCCTCCACCAGACCACCACTCATGTCTCCCACCACCCCCACCCCCAGCAGTGCAGGGGCAGCCTCCACCAGGCCCCCACTCATGTCTCCCATCACCTACACCCCCCAGCAGTGCAGGGCACCCTCCACCAGGCCCCCACACATGTCTCTCATCACCCACACCCCCCAGCAGGCCCCCACTCATGTCCAACTCATGTCTCCCAGCACCCCCACCCACCAGCATCCAGGGGCACCCCCCACCGGGCCCCCACTCATGTCTCCCACCACCCCCAACCCCCAGCAGTGCAGGGCACCCTCCACCAGGCCCCCACACATGTCTCCCATCACCCCCACCCCCCAGCAGTGCAGGGCACCCTCCACCAGGCCACCACTCATGTCTCCCACCACCCCCACCCCCCAGCAGTGCAGGGGCAGCCTCCACCAGGACCCCACTCATGTCTCCCATCACCCCCACCCCCCAGCAGTGCAGGGCACCCTCCACCAGGCCCCCACACATGTCTCCCATCACCCCCACCCCCCAGCAGTGCAGCGGCACCCTCCACCAGGCCCCCACTCATGTCCCCCTCCACCCTCACCCCCCAGCAGTGCAGGGCACCCTCCACCAGGCCCCCACACATGTCTCCCACCACCCCCACCCCCCAGCAGTGCAGGGGCACCCTCCACCAGGCCCCCACTCATGTCTCCCATCACCCCCACCCCCCAGCAGTGCAGGGCACCCTCCAACAGGCCCCCACACATGTCTCCCATCACCCCCAACCCCAAGCAGTGCAGGGACACCCTCCACCAGGCTCCCACACATGTCCCCCTGCACCCCCACCCCCCAGCATCCAGGGGCACCCGCCAACAGGCCCCCACTCATGTCCCCCTGCACCCCCACCACCCAGCATCCAGGGGCACCCTCCCATCAGGCCCCCACACATGTCTCCCACCACCCCCACCCCCCAGCAGTGCAGGGACACCCTCCACCAGGCCCCCACTCATGTCCCCCTGCACACCCACCCCCCAGCAGTGCTGGGCACCCTCCACCAGGCCCCCACACATGTCTCCCACCACCCCAACCCCACCAGCAGTGCAGGGGCAGCCTCCACCAGGCCCCCAATCATGTCTCCCATCACCCCCACCCCCCAGCAGTGCAGGGCACCCTCCACCAGACCACCACTCATGTCTCCCATCACCCCCAACCCCAGGCAGTGCAGGGGCACCCTCCACCAGGCTCCCACACATGTCCCCCTGCACCCCCACCCCCCAGCATCCAGGGGCACCCTCCACCAGGCCCCCACTCATGTCCCCCTGCACCCCCACCACCCAGCATCCAGGGGCACCCTCCACCAGGCCCCCACACATGTCTCCCACCACCCCCACCCCCCAGCAGTGCAGGGGCACCCTCCACCAGGCCCCCACTCATGTCCCCCTGCACACCCACCCCCCAGCAGTGCTGGGCACCCTCCACCAGGCCCCCACACATGTCTCCCACCACCCCAACCCCACCAGCAGTGCAGGGGCACCCTCCACCAGGCCCCCACTCATGTCCCCCTGCACCCCCACCACCCAGCATCCAGGGGCACCCTCCCATCAGGCCCCCACACATGTCTCCCACCACCCCCACCCCCCAGCAGTGCAGGGACACCCTCCACCAGGCCCCCACACATGTCTCCCAGCACCCCCACCCCCCAGCAGTGCAGCGGCACCCTCCACCAGGCCCCCACTCATGTCCCCCTCCACCCTCACCCCCCAGCAGTGCAGGGCACCCTCCACCAGGCCCCCACACATGTCTCCCACCACCCCCACCCACCAGCAGTGCAGGGGCACCCTCCACCAGGCCCCCACTCATGTCTCCCATCACCCCCAACCCCAGGCAGTGCAGGGGCACCCTCCACCAGGCTCCCACACATGTCCCCCTGCACCCCCACCCCCCAGCATCCAGGGGCACCCTCCACCAGGCCCCCACTCATGTCCCCCTGCACCCCCACCACCCAGCATCCAGGGGCACCCTCCACCAGGCCCCCACACATGTCTCCCACCACCCCCACCCCCCAGCAGTGCAGGGGCACCCTCCACCAGGCCCCCACTCATGTCCCCCTGCACACCCACCCCCCAGCAGTGCTGGGCACCCTCCACCAGGCCCCCACACATGTCTCCCACCACCCCAACCCCACCAGCAGTGCAGGGGCACCCTCCACCAGGCCCCCACTCATGTCCCCCTGCACCCCCACCACCCAGCATCCAGGGGCACCCTCCACCAGGCCCCCACACATGTCTCCCACCACCCCCACCCCCCAGCAGTGCAGGGGCACCCTCCACCAGGCCCCCACACATGTCTCCCACCACCCCCACCACCCAGCAGTGCAGGGCAGCCTCCACCAGGCCCCCACACATGTCCCCCTGCATCCCCACCCCCCAGCATCCATGGGCACCCTCCACCAGGCCCCCACCCATGTCTCCCACCATCCCCACCCCCCAGCAGTGCAGGGGCAGCCTCCACCAGGCCCCCACTCATGTCCAACTCATGTCCCCCAGCACCCCCACCCACCAGCATCCAGGGGCACCCTCCACCAGGCCCCCACACATGTCTCCCACCACCCCCACCCCCCAGCAGTGCAGGGCACCCCCCACCAGGCCCCACACATGTCTCCCATCACCCCCACCCCCCAGCAGTGCAGGGGCACCCTCCAACAGGCCCCCACACATGTCCCCCTGCACCCCCACCCCCCAGCATCCAGGGGCACCCTCCACCAGGCCCCCACTCATGTCCCCCTGCACCCCCACCCCCCAGCATCCATGGGCACCCTCCACCAGTCCTCCACACATGTCTCCCACCACCCCCACCCCCCAGCAGTGCAGGGGCACCCTCCACCAGGCCCCCACTCATGTCCCCCTGCACCCCACCCCCCAGCAGTGCAGGGCACCCTCCACCAGGCCCCCACACATGTCTCCCACCACCCCCACCCCCCAGCAGTGCAGGGGCAGCCTCCACCAGGCCCACACTCATGTCTCCCACCACCCCCACCCCCCAGCAGTGCAGGGCACCCTCCACCAGGCCCCCACACATGTCCCCCTGCACCCCCACCCCACAGCATCCAGGGGCACCCTCCACCAGGCCCCCACTCATGTCCAACTCATGTTCCCCAGCACCCCCACCCACCAGCATCCAGGGGCACCCTCCACCAGGCCCCCACTCATGTCTCCCATCACCCCCACCCCCCAGCAGTGCAGGGCACCCTCCACCAGGCCCCCACTCATGTCTCCCACCACCCCCACCCCCCAGCAGTGCAGAGCACCCTCCACCAGGCCCCCACACATGTCACCCTGCACCCCCACCCCGCAGCATCCAGGGGCACCCTCCAACAGGCCCCCACTCATGTCTCCCACCACCCCCAGCCCCCAGCATCCAGGTGCACCCTCCACCCGGCCCCCACTCATGTCTCCTATCACCCCCACCCCCCAGCAGTGCAGGGCACCCTCCACCAGGCACCCACACATATCTCCCATCACCCCCACACCCCAGCAGTGCAGGGGCACCCTCCACCAGGCCCCCACTCATGTCCCCCTGCCCCCCCACCCCCAGCAGTGCAGGGCACCCTCCACCAGGCCCCCAATCATGTCTCCCATCACCCCCACCCCCCAGCAGTGCAGGGCACCCTCCACCAGACCACCACTCATGTCTCCCACCACCCCCACCCCCAGCAGTGCAGGGGCAGCCTCCACCAGGCCCCCACTCATGTCTCCCATCACCTACACCCCCCAGCAGTGCAGGGCACCCTCCACCAGGCCCCCACACATGTCTCTCATCACCCACACCCCCCAGCAGGCCCCCACTCATGTCCAACTCATGTCTCCCAGCACCCCCACCCACCAGCATCCAGGGGCACCCCCCACCGGGCCCCCACTCATGTCTCCCACCACCCCCAACCCCCAGCAGTGCAGGGCACCCTCCACCAGGCCCCCACACATGTCTCCCATCACCCCCACCCCCCAGCAGTGCAGGGCACCCTCCACCAGGCCACCACTCATGTCTCCCACCACCCCCACCCCCCAGCAGTGCAGGGGCAGCCTCCACCAGGACCCCACTCATGTCTCCCATCACCCCCACCCCCCAGCAGTGCAGGGCACCCTCCACCAGGCCCCCACACATGTCTCCCATCACCCCCACCCCCCAGCAGTGCAGCGGCACCCTCCACCAGGCCCCCACTCATGTCCCCCTCCACCCTCACCCCCCAGCAGTGCAGGGCACCCTCCACCAGGCCCCCACACATGTCTCCCACCACCCCCACCCCCCAGCAGTGCAGGGGCACCCTCCACCAGGCCCCCACTCATGTCTCCCATCACCCCCACCCCCCAGCAGTGCAGGGCACCCTCCAACAGGCCCCCACACATGTCTCCCATCACCCCCAACCCCAAGCAGTGCAGGGACACCCTCCACCAGGCTCCCACACATGTCCCCCTGCACCCCCACCCCCCAGCATCCAGGGGCACCCGCCAACAGGCCCCCACTCATGTCCCCCTGCACCCCCACCACCCAGCATCCAGGGGCACCCTCCCATCAGGCCCCCACACATGTCTCCCACCACCCCCACCCCCCAGCAGTGCAGGGACACCCTCCACCAGGCCCCCACTCATGTCCCCCTGCACACCCACCCCCCAGCAGTGCTGGGCACCCTCCACCAGGCCCCCACACATGTCTCCCACCACCCCAACCCCACCAGCAGTGCAGGGGCAGCCTCCACCAGGCCCCCAATCATGTCTCCCATCACCCCCACCCCCCAGCAGTGCAGGGCACCCTCCACCAGACCACCACTCATGTCTCCCACCACCCCCACCCCCAGCAGTGCAGGGGCAGCCTCGACCAGGCCCCCACTCATGTCTCCCATCACCTACACCCCCCAGCAGTGCAGGGCACCCTCCACCAGGCCCCCACACATGTCTCTCATCACCCACACCCCCCAGCAGGCCCCCACTCATGTCCAACTCATGTCTCCCAGCACCCCCACCCACCAGCATCCAGGGGCACCCCCCACCAGGCCCCCACTCATGTCTCCCACCACCCCCACCACCCAGCAGTGCAGGGCAGCCTCCACCAGGCCCCCACACATGTCCCCCTGCATCCCCACCCCCCAGCATCCATGGGCACCCTCCACCAGGCCCCCACCCATGTCTCCCACCATCCCCACCCCCCAGCAGTGCAGGGGCAGCCTCCACCAGGCCCCCACTCATGTCCAACTCATGTCCCCCAGCACCCCCACCCACCAGCATCCAGGGGCACCCTCCACCAGGCCCCCACACATGTCTCCCACCACCCCCACCCCCCAGCAGTGCAGGGGCACCCTCCACCAGGCCCCCACTCATGTCTCCCATCACCCCCACCCCCCAGCAGTGCAGGGCACCCTCCACCAGGCCCCCACACATGTCTCCCACCACCCCCACCCCCCAGCAGTGCAGGGGCACCCTCCACCAGGCCCCCACTCATGTCTCCCATCTCCCCCACCCCCCAGCAGTGCAGGGCACCCCCCACCAGGCCCCACACATGTCTCCCATCACCCCCACCCCCCAGCAGTGCAGGGGCACCCTCCAACAGGCCCCCACACATGTCCCCCTGCACCCCCACCCCCAGCATCCAGGGGCACCCTCCACCAGGCCCCCACTCATGTCTCCCATCACCCCCACCCCCAGCAGTGCAGGGGCACCCTCCAACAGGCCCCCACACATGTCCCCCTGCACCCCACCCCCCAGCAGAGCAGGGGCACCCTCCACCAGGCCCCCACTCATGTCCCCCTGCACCCCCACCCCCCAGCAGTGCAGGGCACCCTCCACCAGGCCCCCACACATGTCTCCCACCACCCCCACCCCCCAGCAGTGCAGGGGCAGCCTCCACCAGGCCCCCACTCATGTCTCCCACCACCCCCACCCACCAGCAGTGCAGGGCACCCTCCACCAGGCCCCCACACATGTCCCCCTGCACCCCCACCCCCCAGCATCCAGGGGCACCCTCCACCAGGCCCCCACTCATGCCCAACTCATGTTCCCCAGCACCCCCACCCACCAGCATCCAGGGGCACCCTCCACCAGGCCCCCACTCATGTCTCCCATCACCCCCACCCCCCAGCAGTGCAGGGCACACTCCACCAGGCCCCCACTCATGTCTCCCACCACCCCCACCCCCCAGCAGTGCAGAGCACCCTCCACCAGGCCCCCACACATGTCACCCTGCACCCCCACCCCGCAGCATCCAGGGGCACCCTCCACCAGGCCCCCACTCATGTCTCCCACCACCCCCAGCCCCCAGCATCCAGGTGCACCCTCCACCAGGCCCCCACTCATGTCTCCCATCACCCCCACCCCCCAGCAGTGCAGGGCACCCTCCACCAGGCACCCACACATATCTCCCATCACCCCCACACCCCAGCAGTGCAGGGGCACCCTCCACCAGGCCCCCACTCATGTCCCCCTGCACCCCCCCACCCCCAGCAGTGCAGGGCACCCTCCACCAGGCCCCCATTCATGTCCCCCATCACCCCCACCCCCCAGCAGTGCAGGGCACCCTCCACCAGACCACCACTCATGTCTCCCACCACCCCCACCCCCAGCAGTGCAGGGGCAGCCTCCACCAGGCCCTCACTCATGTCTCCCATCACCTACACCCCCCAGCAGTGCAGGGCACCCTCCACCAGGCCCCCACACATGTCTCTCATCACCCACACCCCCCAGCAGGCCCCCACTCATGTCCAACTCATGTCTCCCAGCACCCCCACCCACCAGCATCCAGGGGTACCCCCCACCGGGCCCCCACTCATGTCTCCCATCACCTACACCCCCCAGCAGTACAGAGCACCCTCCACCAGGCCCCCACACATGTCTCCCATCACCCCCACCCCACAGCAGTGCAGAGGCACCCTCCACCAGGCCCCCCCTCATGTCCCCCTGCACCCCCACCCCCCAGCAGTGCAGGGCACCCTCCACCAGGCCCCCACACATGTCTCCCACCACCCCCACCCCCCAGTAGTGCAGGGGCAGCCTCCACCAGGCCCCCACTCATGTCCCCCAGCACCCCCAACCACCAGCAGTGCAGGGCACCCTCCACCAGGCCCCCACTCATGTCTCCCACCACCCCCACCCCCCAGCAGTGCAGGGCACCCTCCACCAGGCAGCCACACATGTCCCCCTGCACCCCCACCCCCCAGCATCCAGGGGCACCCTCCACCAGGCCCCCACTCATGTCTCCCACCACCCCCACCCCCCAGCAGTGCAAGGGCAGCCTCCACCAGGACCCCACTCATGTCTCCAATCACCCCCACCCCCCAGCAGTGCAGGGCACCCTCCACCAGGCCCCCACACATGTCTCCCATCACCCCCACCCCCCAGCAGTGCAGCGGCACCCTCCACCAGGCCCCCACTCATGTCCCCCTCCACCCTCACCCCCCAGCAGTGCAGGGCACCCTCCACCAGGCCCCCACACATGTCTCCCACCACCCCAACCCCACCAGCAGTGCAGGGGCAGCCTCCACCAGGCCCCCAATCATGTCTCCCATCACCCCCACCCCCCAGCAGTGCAGGGCACCCTCCACCAGACCACCACTCATGTCTCCCACCACCCCCACCCCCAGCAGTGCAGGGGCAGCCTCCACCAGGCCCCCACTCATGTCTCCCATCACCTACACCCCCCAGCAGTGCAGGGCACCCTCCACCAGGCCCCCACACATGTCTCTCATCACCCACACCCCCCAGCAGGCCCCCACTCATGTCCAACTCATGTCTCCCAGCACCCCCACCCACCAGCATCCAGGGGCACCCCCCACCAGGCCCCCACTCATGTCTCCCACCACCCCCACCACCCAGCAGTGCAGGGCAGCCTCCACCAGGCCCCCACACATGTCCCCCTGCATCCCCACCCCCCAGCATCCATGGGCACCCTCCACCAGGCCCCCACCCATGTCTCCCACCATCCCCACCCCCCAGCAGTGCAGGGGCAGCCTCCACCAGGCCCCCACTCATGTCCAACTCATGTCCCCCAGCACCCCCACCCACCAGCATCCAGGGGCACCCTCCACCAGGCCCCCACACATGTCTCCCACCACCCCCACCCCCCAGCAGTGCAGGGGCACCCTCCACCAGGCCCCCACTCATGTCTCCCATCACCCCCACCCCCCAGCAGTGCAGGGCACCCTCCACCAGGCCCCCACACATGTCTCCCACCACCCCCACCCCCCAGCAGTGCAGGGGCACCCTCCACCAGGCCCCCACTCATGTCTCCCATCTCCCCCACCCCCCAGCAGTGCAGGGCACCCCCCACCAGGCCCCACACATGTCTCCCATCACCCCCACCCCCCAGCAGTGCAGGGGCACCCTCCAACAGGCCCCCACACATGTCCCCCTGCACCCCCACCCCCAGCATCCAGGGGCACCCTCCACCAGGCCCCCACTCATGTCTCCCATCACCCCCACCCCCAGCAGTGCAGGGGCACCCTCCAACAGGCCCCCACACATGTCCCCCTGCACCCCACCCCCCAGCAGAGCAGGGGCACCCTCCACCAGGCCCCCACTCATGTCCCCCTGCACCCCCACCCCCCAGCAGTGCAGGGCACCCTCCACCAGGCCCCCACACATGTCTCCCACCACCCCCACCCCCCAGCAGTGCAGGGGCAGCCTCCACCAGGCCCCCACTCATGTCTCCCACCACCCCCACCCACCAGCAGTGCAGGGCACCCTCCACCAGGCCCCCACACATGTCCCCCTGCACCCCCACCCCCCAGCATCCAGGGGCACCCTCCACCAGGCCCCCACTCATGCCCAACTCATGTTCCCCAGCACCCCCACCCACCAGCATCCAGGGGCACCCTCCACCAGGCCCCCACTCATGTCACCCATCACCCCCACCCCCCAGCAGTGCAGGGCACACTCCACCAGGCCCCCACTCATGTCTCCCACCACCCCCACCCCCCAGCAGTGCAGAGCACCCTCCACCAGGCCCCCACACATGTCACCCTGCACCCCCACCCCGCAGCATCCAGGGGCACCCTCCACCAGGCCCCCACTCATGTCTCCCACCACCCCCAGCCCCCAGCATCCAGGTGCACCCTCCACCAGGCCCCCACTCATGTCTCCCATCACCCCCACCCCCCAGCAGTGCAGGGCACCCTCCACCAGGCACCCACACATATCTCCCATCACCCCCACACCCCAGCAGTGCAGGGGCACCCTCCACCAGGCCCCCACTCATGTCCCCCTGCACCCCCCCACCCCCAGCAGTGCAGGGCACCCTCCACCAGGCCCCCATTCATGTCTCCCATCACCCCCACCCCCCAGCAGTGCAGGGCACCCTCCACCAGACCACCACTCATGTCTCCCACCACCCCCACCCCCAGCAGTGCAGGGGCAGCCTCCACCAGGCCCTCACTCATGTCTCCCATCACCTACACCCCCCAGCAGTGCAGGGCACCCTCCACCAGGCCCCCACACATGTCTCTCATCACCCACACCCCCCAGCAGGCCCCCACTCATGTCCAACTCATGTCTCCCAGCACCCCCACCCACCAGCATCCAGGGGTACCCCCCACCGGGCCCCCACTCATGTCTCCCATCACCTACACCCCCCAGCAGTACAGAGCACCCTCCACCAGGCCCCCACACATGTCTCCCATCACCCCCACCCCACAGCAGTGCAGAGGCACCCTCCACCAGGCCCCCCCTCATGTCCCCCTGCACCCCCACCCCCCAGCAGTGCAGGGCACCCTCCACCAGGCCCCCACACATGTCTCCCACCACCCCCACCCCCCAGTAGTGCAGGGGCAGCCTCCACCAGGCCCCCACTCATGTCCCCCAGCACCCCCAACCACCAGCAGTGCAGGGCACCCTCCACCAGGCCCCCACTCATGTCTCCCACCACCCCCACCCCCCAGCAGTGCAGGGCACCCTCCACCAGGCAGCCACACATGTCCCCCTGCACCCCCACCCCCCAGCATCCAGGGGCACCCTCCACCAGGCCCCCACTCATGTCTCCCACCACCCCCACCCCCCAGCAGTGCAAGGGCAGCCTCCACCAGGACCCCACTCATGTCTCCAATCACCCCCACCCCCCAGCAGTGCAGGGCACCCTCCACCAGGCCCCCACACATGTCTCCCATCACCCCCACCCCCCAGCAGTGCAGCGGCACCCTCCACCAGGCCCCCACTCATGTCCCCCTCCACCCTCACCCCCCAGCAGTGCAGGGCACCCTCCACCAGGCCCCCACACATGTCTCCCACCACCCCCACCCACCAGCAGTGCAGGGGCACCCTCCACCAGGCCCCCACTCATGTCTCCCATCACCCCCAACCCCAGGCAGTGCAGGGGCACCCTCCACCAGGCTCCCACACATGTCCCCCTGCACCCCCACCCCCCAGCATCCAGGGGCACCCTCCACCAGGCCCCCACTCATGTCCCCCTGCACCCCCACCACCCAGCATCCAGGGGCACCCTCCACCAGGCCCCCACACATGTCTCCCACCACCCCCACCCCCCAGCAGTGCAGGGGCACCCTCCACCAGGCCCCCACTCATGTCCCCCTGCACACCCACCCCCCAGCAGTGCTGGGCACCCTCCACCAGGCCCCCACACATGTCTCCCACCACCCCAACCCCACCAGCAGTGCAGGGGCACCCTCCACCAGGCCCCCACTCATGTCCCCCTGCACCCCCACCACCCAGCATCCAGGGGCACCCTCCACCAGGCCCCCACACATGTCTCCCACCACCCCCACCCCCCAGCAGTGCAGGGGCACCCTCCACCAGGCCCCCACTCATGTCCCCCTGCACACCCACCCCCCAGCAGTGCTGGGCACCCTCCACCAGGCCCCCACACATGTCTCCCACCACCCCCACCCCCCAGCAGTGCAGGGGCACCCTCCACCAGGCCCCCACTCATGTCTCCCATCACCCCCACCCCCCAGCAGTGCAGGGCACCCTCCACCAGTCCCCACACATGTCTCCCACCACCCCCACCCCCCAGCAGTGCAGGGGCACCCTCCATCAGGCCCCCACTCATGTCTCCCATCTCCCCCACCCCCCAGCAGTGCAGGGCACCCCCCACCAGGCCCCACACATGTCTCCCATCACCCCCACCCCCCAGCAGTGCAGGGGAACCCTCCAACAGGCCCCCACACATGTCCCCCTGCACCCCCACCCCCCAGCATCCAGGGGCACCCTCCACCAGGCCCCCACTCATGTCCCCCTGCACCCCCACCCCCCCAGCATCCATGGGCACCCTCCACCAGTCCTCCACACATGTCTCCCACCACCCCCACCCCCCAGCAGTGCAGGGGCACCCTCCACCAGGCCCCCACTCATGTCCCCCTGCACCCCCACCCCCCAGCAGTGCAGGGCACCCTCCACCAGGCCCCCACACATGTCTCCCACCACCCCCACCCCCCAGCAGTGCAGGGGCAGCCTCCACCAGGTCCACACTCATGTCTCCCACCACCCCCACCCCCCAGCAGTGCAGGGCACCCTCCACCAGGCCCCCACACATGTCCCCCTGCACCCCCACCCCCCAGCATCCAGGGGCACCCTCCACCAGGCCCCCACTCATGTCCAACTCATGTTCCCCAGCACCCCCACCCACCAGCATCCAGGGGCACCCTCCACCAGGCCCCCACTCATGTCTCCCATCACCCCCACCCCCCAGCAGTGCAGGGCACCCTCCACCAGGCCCCCACTCATGTCTCCCACCACCCCCACCCCCCAGCAGAGCAGAGCACCCTCCACCAGGCCCCCACACATGTCACCCTGCACCCCCACCCCGCAGCATCCAGGGGCACCCTCCACCAGGCCCCCACTCATGTCTCCCACCACCCCCAGCCCCCAGCATCCAGGTGCACCCTCCACCAGGCCCCCACTCATGTCTCCCATCACCCCCAACCCCAGGCAGTGCAGGGGCACCCTCCACCAGGCTCCCACACATGTCCCCCTGCACCCCCACCCCCCAGCATCCAGGGGCACCCTCCACCAGGCCCCCACTCATGTCCCCCTGCACCCCCACCACCCAGCATCCAGGGGCACCCTCCACCAGGCCCCCACACATGTCTCCCACCACCCCCACCCCCCAGCAGTGCAGGGGCACCCTCCACCAGGCCCCCACTCATGTCCCCCTGCACACCCACCCCCCAGCAGTGCTGGGCACCCTCCACCAGGCCCCCACACATGTCTCCCACCACCCCAACCCCACCAGCAGTGCAGGGGCAGCCTCCACCAGGCCCCCACTCATGTCCCCCAGCACCTCCACCCACCAGCAGTGCAGGGCACCCTCCACCAGGCCCCCACACATGTCTCCCACCACCCCCACCACCCAGCAGTGCAGGGCACCCTCCACCAGGCCCCCACACATGTCCCCCTGCATCCCCACCCCCCAGCATCCATGGGCACCCTCCACCAGACCCCCACCCATGTCTCCCACCATCCCCACCCCCCAGCAGTGCAGGGGCAGCCTCCACCAGGCCCCCACTCATGTCCAACTCATGTCCCCCAGCACCCCCACCCACCAGCATCCAGGGGCACCCTCCACCAGGCCCCCACACATGTCTCCCACCACCCCCACCCCCCAGCAGTGCAGGGGCACCCTCCACCAGGCCCCCACTCATGTCTCCCATCACCCCCACCCCCCAGCAGTGCAGGGCACCCTCCACCAGTCCCCACACATGTCTCCCACCACCCCCACCCCCCAGCAGTGCAGGGGCACCCTCCATCAGGCCCCCACTCATGTCTCCCATCTCCCCCACCCCCCAGCAGTGCAGGGCACCCCCCACCAGGCCCCACACATGTCTCCCATCACCCCCACCCCCCAGCAGTGCAGGGGAACCCTCCAACAGGCCCCCACACATGTCCACCTGCACCCCCACCCCCCAGCATCCAGGGGCACCCTCCACCAGGCCCCCACTCATGTCCCCCTGCACCCCCACCCCCCCAGCATCCATGGGCACCCTCCACCAGTCCTCCACACATGTCTCCCACCACCCCCACCCCCCAGCAGTGCAGGGGCACCCTCCACCAGGCCCCCACTCATGTCCCCCTGCACCCCCACCCCCCAGCAGTGCAGGGCACCCTCCACCAGGCCCCCACACATGTCTCCCACCACCCCCACCCCCCAGCAGTGCAGGGGCAGCCTCCACCAGGCCCACACTCATGTCTCCCACCACCCCCACCCCCCAGCAGTGCAGGGCACCCTCCACCAGGCCCCCACACATGTCCCCCTGCACCCCCACCCCCCAGCATCCAGGGGCACCCTCCACCAGGCCCCCACTCATGTCCAACTCATGTTCCCCAGCACCCCCACCCACCAGCATCCAGGGGCACCCTCCACCAGGCCCCCACTCATGTCTCCCATCACCCCCACCCCCCCGCAGTGCAGGGCACCCTCCACCAGGCCCCCACTCATGTCTCCCACCACCCCCACCCCCCAGCAGAGCAGAGCACCCTCCACCAGGCCCCCACACATGTCACCCTGCACCCCCACCCCGCAGCATCCAGGGGCACCCTCCACCAGGCCCCCACTCATGTCTCCCACCACCCCCAGCCCCCAGCATCCAGGTGCACCCTCCACCAGGCCCCCACTCATGTCTCCCATCACCCCCACCCCCCAGCAGTGCAGGGCACCCTCCACCAGGCACCCACACATATCTCCCATCACCCCCACACCCCAGCAGTGCAGGGGCACCCTCCACCAGGCCCCCACTTATGTCCCCCTGCCCCCCCCACCCCCAGCAGTGCAGGGCACCCTCCACCAGGCCCCCATTCATGTCACCCATCACCCCCACCCCCCAGCAGTGCAGGGCACCCTCCACCAGACCACCACTCATGTCTCCCACCACCCCCACCCCCAGCAGTGCAGGGGCAGCCTCCACCAGGCCCCCACTCATGTCTCCCATCACCTACACCCCCCAGCAGTGCAGGGCACCCTCCACCAGGCCCCCACACATGTCTCTCATCGACCACACCCCCCAGCAGGCCCCCACTCATGTCCAACTCATGTCTCCCAGCACCCCCACCCACAAGCATCCAGGGGCACCCCCCACCGGGCCCCCACTCATGTCTCCCACCACCCCCACCCCCCAGCAGTGCAGGGCACCCTCCACCAGGCCCCCACACATGTCTCCCATCACCCCCACCCCCCCAGCAGTGCAGGGCACCCTCCACCAGGCCACCACTCATGTCTCCCACCACCCCCACCCCCCAGCAGTGCAGGGGCAGCCTCCACCAGGCCCCCACTCATGTCTCCCATCACCTACACCCCCCAGCAGTGCAGGGCACCCTCCACTAGGCCCCCACACATGTCTCACATCACCCCCACCCCCCAGCAGTGCAGAGGCACCCTCCACCAGGCCCCCGCTCATGTCCCCCTGCACCCCCACCCCCCAGCAGTGCAGGGCACCCTCCACCCGGCCCCCACACATGTCTACCACCACCCCCACCCCCCAGCAGTGCAGCGGCAGCCTCCACCAGGCCCCCACTCATGTCCGCCGGCACCCCCAACCACCAGCAGTGCAGGGCACCCTCCCCCAAGCCCCCACACATGTCTCCCACCAGTCCCACTCCCCAGCAGTGCAGGGCACCCTCCACCAGGCCCCCACATATGTCCCCCTGCACCCCAACCTCCCAGCATCCAGGGGCACCCTCCACCAGGCCCCCACTCATGTCTCCCACCACCCCCACCCCCCAGCAGTGCAGGGGCAGCCTCCACCAGGCCCCCATTCATGTCTCCCATCACCCCCACCCCCCAGCAGTGCAGGGGCACTCTCCACCAGGCCCCCACTCATGTCCTCCTGCACCCTCACCCCACAGCAGTGCAGGGCACCCTCCACCAGGCCCCCACTCATGTCCCCCTGCACCCCCACCCCCCAACAGTGCAGGGCACCCTCCACCAGGCCCCCACACATGTCTCCCACCACCCCCACCCCCCGCAGTGCAGGGGCAGCCTCCACCAGGCCCCCACACATGTCCCCCAGCACCCCCACCCACCAGCAGTGTAGGGCACCCTCCACCAGGCCCCCACACATGTCCCCCTGCATCCCCACCCCCCAGCATCTAGGGCGCCCTCCACCAGGCCCCCACTCATGTCTCCCACCACCCCCACCCCCCAGCAATGCAGGGGCAGCCTCCACCAGTCCCCCACTCATGTCCAACTCATGTCCCCCAGCACCCCCACCCACCAGCATTAAGGGGCACCCTCCACCAGGCCCCCACACATGTCTCCCACCACCCCCACCCCCCAGCAGTGCAGGGGCACCCTCCACCAGGCCCCCACTCATGTCTCCCATCACCCCCACCCCCCAGCAGTGCAGGACAACCTCCACCAGGCCCCCACACATGTCTCCCTCCACCCCCACCCCCCAGCAGTGCATGGGCACCCTCCACCAGGCCCCCACTCATGTCTCCCATCACCCCCACCCCCCAGCAGTGCAGGGCACCCTCCACCAGGGCCCACACATGTCTCCCATCACCCCCACCCCCCAGCAGTGCAGGGGCACCCTCCACCAGGCCCCCACACATGTCCCCCTGCACCCCCACCCCCCAGCACCCAGGGGCACCCTCCACCAGGCCCCCAATCATTTCCCCCTGCAACCTCACCCCCCAGCATCCAGGGGCACCTCCACCAGGCCTCCACACATGTCTCCCACCACCCCCACCCCCCAGCAGTGCAGGGGCACCCTCCACCAGGCCCCCACTCATGTCCCCCTGCACCCCCACCCTCCAGCAGTGCAGGGCACCCTCCACCAGGCCCCACACATGTCTCCCACCACCTCCACCCCCCAGCAGTGCAGGGGCAGCCTCCACCAGGCCCCCACTCATGTCCACCTGCACCCCCAACCCCCAGCAGTGCAGGGCACCCTCCACCTGGCCCCCACACATGTCTCCCACCACCCCCACCCCCCAGCAGTGCAGCGGCAGCCTCCGCCAGGCCCCCACTCATGTCCCCCGGCACCCCCACCCACCAGCAGTGCAGGGCACCCTCCCCCAGGCCCCCACACAAGTCTCCCTCCGCCCCCACTCCCCAGCAGTGCAGGGCACCCTCCACCAGGCCCCCACACATGTCCCCTTGCACCCCCACCCCCCAGCATCCAGGGGCACCCTCCACCAGGCCCCCACTCATGTCTCCCACCACCCCCACCCCCCAGCAGTTTAGGGGCAGCCTCCACCAGGCCCCCATTCATGTCTCCCATCACCCCCACCCCCCAGCAGTGCAGGGCACCCTCCACCAGACCACCACTCATGTCTCCCACCACCCCCACCCCCAGCAGTGCAGGGGCAGCCTCCACCAGGCCCCCACTCATGTCTCCCATCACCTACACCCCCAGCAGTGCAGGGCACCCTCCACCAGGCCCCCACACATGCCTCTCATCACCCACACCCCCCAGCAGGCCCCCACTCATGTCCAACTCATGTCTCCCAGCACCCCCACCCACCAGCATCCAGGGGCACCCCCCACCGGGCCCCGACTCATGTCTCCCACCACCCCCACCCCCCAGCAGTGCAGGGCACCCTCCACCAGGCCCCCACACATGTCTCCCATCACCCCCACCCCCCAGCAGTGCAGGGCACCCTCCACCAGGCCACCACTCATGTCTCCCACCACCCCCACCCCCCAGCAGTGCAGGGGCAGCCTCCACCAGGCCCCCACTCATGTCTCCCATCACCTACACCCCCCAGCAGTGCAGGGCACCCTCCACCAGGCCCCCACACATGTCTCACATCACCCCCACCCCCCAGCAGTGCAGAGGCACCCTCCACCAGGCCCCCGCTCATGTCCCCCTGCACCCCCACCCCCCAGCAGTGCAGGGCACCCTCCACCCGGCCCCCACACATGTCTCCCACCACCCCCACCCCCCAGCAGTGCAGCGGCAGCCTCCGCCAGGCCCCCACTCATGTCCCCCGGCACCCCCATCCACCAGCAGTGCAGGGCACCCTCCCCCAGGCCCCCACACATGTCTCCCACCACTCCCACGCCCCAGCAGTGCAGGGCACCCTCCACCAGGCCCCCACATATGTCCCCCTGCACCCCCACCCCCCAGCATCCAGGGGCACCCTCCACCAGGCCCCACTCATGTCTCCCACCACCCCCACCCCCCAGCAGTGCAGGGGCAGCCTCCACCAGGCCCCCATTCATGTCTCCCATCACCCCCACCCCCCAGCAGTGCAGGGACACTCTCCACCAGGCCCCCACTCATGTCCTCCTGCACCCTCACTCCGCAGCAGTGCAGGGCACCCTCCACCAGGCCCCCACTCATGTCCCCCTGCACCCCCACCCCCCAACAGTGCAGAGCACCCTCCACCAGGCCCCCACACATGTCTCCCACCACCCCCACCCCCCAGCAGTGCAGGGGCAGCCTCCACCAGGCCCCCACACATGTCCCCCAGCACCCCCACCCACCAGCAGTGCAGGGCACCCTCCACCAGGCCCCCACACATGTCCCCCTGCATCCCCACCCCCCAGCATCTAGGGCGCCCTCCACCAGGCCCACACTCATGTCTCCCACCACCCCCACCCCCCAGCAGTGCAGGGGCAGCCTCCACAAGTCCCCCACTCATGTCCAACTCATGTCCCCAGCACCCCCACCCACCAGCATTAAGGGGCACCCTCCACCAGGCCCCCACACATGTCACCCACCACCCCCACCCCCCAGCAGTGCAGGGGCACCCTCCACCAGGCCCCCACTCATGTCTCCCATCACCCCCACCCCCCAGCAGTGCAGGACACCCTCCACCAGGCCCCCACACATGTCTCCCTCCACCCCCACCCCCCAGCAGTGCATGGGCACCCTCCACCAGGCCCCCACTCATGTCTCCCATCACCCCCACCCCCCAGCAGTGCAGGGCACCCTCCACCAGGCCCCACACATGTCTCCCATCACCCCCACCCCCCAGCAGTGCAGGGGCACCCTCCACCAGGCCCCCACACATGTCCCCCTGCACCCCCACCCCCAGCACCCAGGGGCACCCTCCACCAGGCCCCCAATCATTTCCCCCTGCAACCTCACCCCCCAGCATCCAGGGGCACCTCCACCAGGCCTCCACACATGTCTCCCACCACCCCCACCCCCCAGCAGTGCAGGGGCACCCTCCACCAGGCCCCCACTCATGTCCCCCTGCACCCCCACCCCCCAGCAGTGCAGGGCACCCTCCACCAGGCCCCCACACATGTCTCCCACCACCCCCACCCCCCAGCAGTGCAGGGCACCCTCCACCAGGCCCCCACCCATGTCCCCCTGCACCCCCACCCCCCAGCATCCAGGGGCACCCTCCACCAGGCCCCCACTCATGTCCAACTCATGTCCCCTAGCACCCCCACCCCCCAGCAGTGCAGGGCACCCTCCACCAGGCCACCACTCATGTCTCCCACCACCCCCACCCCCCAGCAGTGCAGGGGCAGCCTCCACCAGGCCCCCACTCATGTCTCCCAGCACCCCCACCCCCCAGCAGTGCAGGGCACCCTCCACCAGGCCCCCACTCATGTCTCCCACCACCCCCACCCCCCCAGCCGTGCGATTTGCCTGGGTACGTGTATTCCTGGGGTGCACGGGAAGATTCACACGGTTGCCTGCAACGCACCGAAAAATAAATGGTCCAATCCTGAAACACGTACGCCAGCATGAAGCAGGCGTACGTCGGCCCGCGCAGCATAAAAGTGCACGCAAGCAACAAACAAGCTCAGACGCCAGGATGAATATACCTTTCCTAGCAGCAGTGGCCGTGGGTTACCAAAGGAGGAGGAGGTAGAGGATAGTGAGGGCCCAAATTTTCACTCCCAGAACAAGCCTTTTTGGGATGCCTGATGACCAGGTGTATGGGAGGTACAGGTTTCCACCACACATAATACTGCACCTGGTCAGTGAGTGGGAGGATGACCTCACATCACCCACCCTGTGCTCCCAAGCACTCAGCCCCCTGGAGTAGGTCCTCAATGTACTTCACTTCTTGGCCACAAGATCATTTCAGCGGACAAGTGCCATAGTGGGTGGGGTGTCACAGGCCATGCAGTCACACTGCCTACACCAGGTCTTGAACATCATCACTGCACGCCCATCAGTCCGCAGGCACATATACCTGCCCAGGACACCTGCAGAAAGGCAGGCTGCCGCCCTTGATTTCTACAGTGTGGCACAATTCCCCAAAGTGCTAGGTGCCATTGACTGCACCCATGTGGCACTACGTCCCCCCAGGGCATCTGAGCACATCTATAGGAACCGCAAGCACTGGCATTCCATCAACGTGCAGGTAGTATGTAATGCCAAGGGAATCATCACCTCAGTATATGCCAACTATCCAGGGTCCACCCATGACAGCTTAATTTACCAAATGTCTACCCTAAGCCGGGACCTAGAAGCTGGGCGGCATGGCGATACATGGCTGTTTGGTGAGTCTGAATGCCACTGCACATGCATGCATGTCAGATGCAGAGTTATGTCACTACCCCACTAATGACACCCTCCACCAGGCCCCCACTCATGTCCCCCTGCACCCCCACCCTCCAGCAGTGCAGGGCACCCTCCACCAGGCCCCCACACATGTCTCCCACCACCTCCACCCCCCAGCAGTGCAGAGGCAGCCTCCACCAGGCCCCCACTCATGTCCACCTGCACCCCCAACCCCCAGCAGTGCAGGGCACCCTCCACCTGGCCCCCACACATGTCTCCCACCACCCCCACCCCCCAGCAGTGCAGCGGCAGCCTCCGCCAGGCCCCCACTCATGTCCCCCGGCACCCCCACCCACCAGCAGTGCAGGGCACCCTCCCCCAGGCCCCCACACAAGTCTCCCACCGCCCCCACTCCCCAGCAGTGCAGGGCACCCTCCACCAGGCCCCCACACATGTCCCCCTGCACCCCCACCCCCCAGCATCCAGGGGCACCCTCCACCAGGCCCCCACTCATGTCTCCCACCACCCCCACCCCCCAGCAGTTTAGGGGCAGCCTCCACCAGGCCCCCATTCATGTCTCCCATCACCCCCACCCCCCAGCAGTGCAGGGCACCCTCCACCAGACCACCACTCATGTCTCCCACCACCCCCAGCAGTGCAGGGGCAGCCTCCACCAGGCCCCCACTCATGTCTCCCATCACCTACACCCCCCAGCAGTGCAGGGCACCCTCCACCAGGCCCCCACACATGTCTCTCATCACCCACACCCCCCAGCAGGCCCCCACTCATGTCCAACTCATGTCTCCCAGCACCCCCACCCACCAGCATCCAGGGGCACCCCCCACCGGGCCCCGACTCATGTCTCCCACCACCCCCACCCCCCAGCAGTGCAGGGCACCCTCCACCAGGCCCCCACACATGTCTCCCATCACCCCCACCCCCCAGCAGTGCAGGGCACCCTCCACCAGGCCACCACTCATGTCTCCCACCACCCCCACCCCCCAGCAGTGCAGGGGCAGCCTCCACCAGGCCCCCACTCATGTCTCCCATCACCTACACCCCCCAGCAGTGCAGGGCACCCTCCACCAGGCCCCCACACATGTCTCACATCACCCCCACCCCCCAGCAGTGCAGAGGCACCCTCCACCAGGCCCCCGCTCATGTCCCCCTGCACCCCCACCCCCCAGCAGTGCAGGGCACCCTCCACCCGGCCCCCACACATGTCTCCCACCACCCCCACCCCCCAGCAGTGCAGCGGCAGCCTCCGCCAGGCCCCCACTCATGTCCCCCGGCACCCCCATCCACCAGCAGTGCAGTGCACCCTCCCCCAGGCCCCCACACATGTCTCCCACCACTCCCACTCCCCAGCAGTGCAGGGCACCCTCCACCAGGCCCCCACATATGTCCCCCTGCACCCCACCCCCCAGCATCCAGGGGCACCCTCCACCAGGCCCCACTCATGTCTCCCACCACCCCCACCCCCCAGCAGTGCAGGGGCAGCCTCCACCAGGCCCCCATTCATGTCTCCCATCACCCCCACCCCCCAGCAGTGCAGGGACACTCTCCACCAGGCCCCCACTCATGTCCTCCTGCACCCTCACTCCGCAGCAGTGCAGGGCACCCTCCACCAGGCCCCCACTCATGTCCCCCTGCACCCCCACCCCCCAACAGTGCAGAGCACCCTCCACCAGGCCCCCACACATGTCTCCCACCACCCCCACCCCCCAGCAGTGCAGGGGCAGCCTCCACCAGGCCCCCACACATGTCCCCCAGCACCCCCACCCACCAGCAGTGCAGGGCACCCTCCACCAGGCCCCCACACATGTCCCCCTGCATCCCCACCCCCCAGCATCTAGGGCGCCCTCCACCAGGCCCCCACTCATGTCTCCCACCACCCCCACCCCCCAGCAGTGCAGGGGCAGCCTCCACAAGTCCCCCACTCATGTCCAACTCATGTCCCCAGCACCCCCACCCACCAGCATTAAGGGGCACCCTCCACCAGGCCCCCACACATGTCACCCACCACCCCCACCCCCCAGCAGTGCAGGGGCACCCTCCACCAGGCCCCCACTCATGTCTCCCATCACCCCCACCCCCCAGCAGTGCAGGACACCCTCCACCAGGCCCCCACACATGTCTCCCTCCACCCCCACCCCCCAGCAGTGCATGGGCACCCTCCACCAGGCCCCCACTCATGTCTCCCATCACCCCCACCCCCCAGCAGTGCAGGGCACCCTCCACCAGGCCCCACACATGTCTCCCATCACCCCCACCCCCCAGCAGTGCAGGGGCACCCTCCACCAGGCCCCCACACATGTCCCCCTGCACCCCCACCCCCAGCACCCAGGGGCACCCTCCACCAGGCCCCCAATCATTTCCCCCTGCAACCTCACCCCCCAGCATCCAGGGGCACCTCCACCAGGCCTCCACACATGTCTCCCACCACCCCCACCCCCCAGCAGTGCAGGGGCACCCTCCACCAGGCCCCCACTCATGTCCCCCTGCACCCCCACCCCCCAGCAGTGCAGGGCACCCTCCACCAGGCCCCCACACATGTCTCCCACCACCCCCACCCCCCAGCAGTGCAGGGCACCCTCCACCAGGCCCCCACCCATGTCCCCCTGCACCCCCACCCCCCAGCATCCAGGGGCACCCTCCACCAGGCCCCCACTCATGTCCAACTCATGTCCCCTAGCACCCCCACCCCCCAGCAGTGCAGGGCACCCTCCACCAGGCCACCACTCATGTCTCCCACCACCCCCACCCCCCAGCAGTGCAGGGGCAGCCTCCACCAGGCCCCCACTCATGTCTCCCAGCACCCCCACCCCCCAGCAGTGCAGGGCACCCTCCACCAGGCCCCCACTCATGTCTCCCACCACCCCCACCCCCCCAGCCGTGCGATTTGCCTGGGTACGTGTATTCCTGGGGTGTGCGGGAAGATTCACACGGTTGCCTGCAACGCACCGAAAAATAAATGGTCCAATCCTGAAACACGTACGCCAGCATGAAGCAGGCGTACGTCGGCCCGCGCAGCATAAAAGTGCACGCAAGCAACAAACAAGCTCAGACGCCAGGATGAATATACCTTTCCTAGCAGCAGTGGCCGTGGGTTACCAAAGGAGGAGGAGGTAGAGGATAGTGAGGGCCCAAATTTTCACTCCCAGAACAAGCCTTTTTGGGATGCCTGATGACCAGGTGTATGGGAGGTACAGGTTTCCACCACACATAATACTGCACCTGGTCAGTGAGTGGGAGGATGACCTCACATCACCCACCCTGTGCTCCCAACCACTCAGCCCCCTGGAGTAGGTCCTCAATGTACTTCACTTCTTGGCCACAAGATCATTTCAGCGGACAAGTGCCATAGTGGGTGGGGTGTCACAGGCCATGCAGTCACACTGCCTACACCAGGTCTTGAACATCATCACTGCACGCCCATCAGTCCGCAGGCACATATACCTGCCCAGGACACCTGCAGAAAGGCAGGCTGCCGCCCTTGATTTCTACAGTGTGGCACAATTCCCCAAAGTGCTAGGTGCCATTGACTGCACCCATGTGGCACTACGTCCCCCCAGGGCATCTGAGCACATCTATAGGAACCGCAAGCACTGGCATTCCATCAACGTGCAGGTAGTATGTAATGCCAAGGGAATCATCACCTCAGTATATGCCAACTATCCAGGGTCCACCCATGACAGCTTAATTTACCAAATGTCTACCCTAAGCCGGGACCTAGAAGCTGGGCGGCATGGCGATACATGGCTGTTTGGTGAGTATGAATGCCACTGCACATGCATGCATGTCAGATGCAGAGTTATGTCACTACCCCACTAATGATACCCATCACCTCCTCACCAGGGGACAGTGCCTACCCTCTGAGCACCCACATGATGACGCCAATTCGGAACCCCATCACGCCTCCAGAGGTAAGATACAACACAGCCCACATTGCAACCCGGGGCATAGTGGAGCGCACATTCGGAGTGCTCAAGTCACGCTTTCGCTCCCTTGACCGTTCTGGCGGGCAGCTGTTATATGCGCCCCCAGTAGTGTGCAGGATCATAGTGGCAGCATGTGTCCTGCACAATGTTGCAACACGCCGGGACCTGGCTGTGGACATGGTGGTGCCCCCACATCCCCAACCACATGCACACCCGCTGCGCATGGGAGGGGAAAGGGCACGGGGTGAGGCAGCCCGTACGCAGCTGGACGCTAATTACTTCACATAGAATTCACACCCCTGTGGAGTGCACACAGCCCTGGCACATACCATCTGATAAGCAATGATGACTCGAACTGACAATTATGACGAACAAAGGGACAGTCAACTGTCAGAACCATAGCAGCCTGAGATTGTTCATGTGGAAGTATCACAATGTGTGCATCCCTACCTACACAAACACCACCAATACAGTGTCATCAAAAGACACACTTCCATGCTGCAGAAATGAATACCCACTTGCAAAATAGTACATGAGAACAGTGCCATGTCACCCAACCCCTCCCCGGCACGGCCACACAACACACCATGCCGTGTCATGCAATGTGAGAGCAAACAAATGAATCCCCACAACATGCCCCAAGTGTCACCAACTACAGTGTCCCTAATGGAAACATGCCCACACATGAAATGCTCACAGTAATGCAGGACCTACAACACACATTACCAAATACTTACCAAGAATACCAATCACCTACACAACCTCCAACCTACCTTAAACATGACATTACAGACTTAAAACATTGGTAGCCTCACTACCTGATTGATGCCAGCACTTCAAACACTTCCAAGTATACAGTGTTAGCGCCACGCAAGAGTGTAGGTGCACTGCTTACAACATAGACTCCAGTTCCAAGGTGGACCACCTTGTGAAGACATGAGAAATGGACCTGCAAATTAGGAGGATGAGATGGATGCAGAGGCACATATCAATACACCATGCAGTGTACAATACAACAACAATATGCACTATGAATGTATAACAGTATTGACTACAGACTGCCCACACATCGAATGGGAGTCCAATGTCACCATGTACGTCAATGTCACTTGGGCACACCCTTTGCAAGCCCATGGAAATGGGAAGCAGGAGGGGTGTGTGTCACACAAACCCAAGCATCTGAACCAAATTCATGACAATCCTGCATGTGCCCACTTACAATACAGCGTATGCCCACGGGAGCCACACAAGGCAACACACTGTCCCAAAAATAAATAAATAAATAAATAAATAAATAAATAAATAAATAAATGAAATATCAAAAATGGCCATTAATGGGCCCGGGGGGGGATGGTGGGGGAGGCCACCCAGGAGGTCCGAGGACAGGGTGCACACCAAAACCCACCTGTGTGGATCTTGCGGAAAAAAAAACACCCCCACGGGCTCATGGCCTACACGGCTACCCTATTGTGAGAGAATCAATGCTGTCGCTCTCCTCACCCTCTGCAGCTGCATCCGGAGGTGGTGGCAGCCCACGCAAAGGCCTAGCTGCATCAGGAGGTGGAGGCAGCCCACGCAAAGCCCTAGTCTGTTGCTCCATGGCAGCAAGCATGCGGGTGTGGTAGGTCTCATTCTGGAGGATAATTGTGCGTAGGTCCCCATGCAACAACTCACGGGATGCTCGGACCTCCACCCTAGTTGCCTGCATCTCAGCTGAGAGCGTACATGTGAGATGCTCCAGCTGCTGTTCTGTCCTTCTGTTTGTTGAAGCCTCAAGCTCAACAAGAGTCGCCCTGAGGTGAAGGAGTTCCACCCTCAGGGCTTCCCTGTGGCCCTGGGACTCTATGGAAATGGCTTCCTGCAGAGTCACCAGTGCCGCCCGCCTGTCCCTGTCGGACGCCAACATGTCCTCCCTGTGTGACTGGCAGATGGAGTCTGTTGCCTGCTTTAGTCGCTCCATCAGCCTTTCGGGGGGGGACAATGGAAGTGGCCACCCTATCCATGGCCTGAGCCATCATCTCTGATGATGCTGCCTGTTGGGTTGCCATACTGTATATGGATTGCTCCCATGCAGTATTGCCAGGTGGCATATGGCCACCACATCGGCGGGCACCACACCTGTCTGGGGCAAGGCGAACTGCGCCTTAGTGTGCCGGCACTGCCTGAGGCTGCAGGACTGCATTCCCCCTCTGATCTGCTGGCCCAGGAACAGGATCAGATGTTGCGGAGTGTGATCCTGCATCCGTAACCACCAGAGGCGTACCTGCCAACACTGACATCCCCATTGAGGGTTCTAACCCTGGTGCAGGTGGGTCGGACAGAACAGAATCCCTCCCAGGAACACTCACCTGCGACGGCACATAGGTCTCATCATCCGAATTGACACCTGAATACAGCTCGGAGGAGGTGCAGCCAGAGACACCCCTTGAGAGCATGACCTGCAGCAGTTGTGGGTTCTCACCCACCACCACACCACGTCCCTCACTGGTGGTCGGTCGGGCCTGAGACCCCTCCTGGGTCTGCACCATCTCCACAACCCCAGCAGTATCAAGTGCATCATCCCCTGCAAAGACATAAAAGAAAACAAATGGAAACAGGCATTAGCACTATGGCACACAATTAGGGCTGAGAAGCTACAGAAACAGTGCTTGATTGACACATGTCCCACATGACTAAAACCCCCGCATGCATGCACCGTCACTGCGTGTGAAGGGTAAGCAGATGGCACACATTGATGACACCAAGATGGAAGATGAACACATTTGCTGCATGCTGCCTAGCAGTGGCATCACACATTGGCCAGTGATTGGCAGGTCAAATACACATGCCATCACACAGATGGCATGTACCCTAGCCATAAAGTGAAGAGGGAGAGGAGGGCATCAATTGTTCATTCAGTCCAGTTTGCTCATGAAATTGATTTTTTCATTGAAATGGTTCAAATGTTTAACCTGGAGCTGCCAGTCCAAAATGTCACAGGGACATGTCTAAACAAATCATGTCCAGGAAACAAAGCCAGTCCACTGTATCATAGCCATGTCAGACATGTGACAATAGGACTGAGAAATGCTGAGTAAAAGTGGTGGTATGCAAACAATCTGCCTGAATAAACAGAGGAAAATAAGCAACAATGTTGTGGCAAGATGACACTTCAAGGACAACTGGCGTGGTGTTGGGCTGGATGTCTAATGTTGGCAGAAGGGATACTGCTATACATAAATGCTGGTGTGCAGAATGTATTGGATGAGGCACATGGGAGACCCAAACCACTCAGGCACACACATCCTCACCTGGCACCCAAACAGAAGCCCTCCCACACACACCATGCACATGGATGACACACACATGCATGTGCACTCACCGGACAATGCCTCGTAATCTGCCAGTTCTCCCACACCTTGGATCTGTTCCTCAGTGACGTAGGTCCCAGCAACCTGCTCATGTGGAGTGAGTTCTATGTCCTCTGCTGGAGACCCACCTCCAGTCACTAGAGTTGCGGCATGACTTGAGGCCAGCTTATTCTTTGCCCTGCGCTTCAGGTCATTCCAGCGCTTGTAGCATTCAGTAGTTGTGCGCCTCACGATTCCAAGGGCACTTATGATGTCCATGATGGTCTGCCAGTGTGCCTGACGTTGTGCAGGTGTGGTCTTGGATACTGCAACAATCACCATTTCGTGGTCAGGTGCGGACACATACTCTACAAGTGCAATCAGTTCGGCCTCATTGAAGCTGAGCTTCCTTGACAGGCCGGACTGTGTAGCCGTGTCTGGGGCATCAGCCTCTACTGGACGAGCACTCTTCCTCTTCCGCTTGGAAGGTGGTGGGGATCCTGAGTGTCCTACGCCGCTCTGGACACTAGGGGCAGGAGCCCCGGTGGACTCTGTACTAGGAGTGTGGGATTGCACACTCAGCATGGGAGTTGGTGCAGACATTAGCTCAAGTGTGATGGTGTCAGGGGGAATGTCAGCATGATGGACTTGGACTGACACTGTCCTGGCTGGGTGTGTGAGAGGTGGGGTGGATGGAGCCGCAGCTGCCCCTGCAGCCTCCCCAGCCTGCCTGCGCGGGGCAGCAGATGACCTAGCTGCCCCTGATCCACGTGGCCTGATGACACCAACGTGCACCGGCGCACATGGCCTAGACCTGCTGACCTGGAAGTCAGCCATGGAGTCACCCTGTGCCAGGTCTGGTTCCACAGTGGGCTGGTCCAACAAGGGCTGAGCTTGGATGGTGTCAGCCACGTTATCCTCAACCAGGGGGGGCATGGGTGTCCCTGACTGCTCCTCCACACATGGGGGGCTAGGGGCACCCTGCAAGTCACGGCCACGTCCTCTACCGGATCCACCACGGCCACCACTTGGAGCTCGGCCACCTTTGCCACCCTTAGGGCTTGTTCGCCTCCCAGCCATGGCACTGATGTCATTGTGCGTATGGGAGTCGATGTGAACTACTGTCCTGGGCAATTGGGGGTCAAAGGTGTTGGGTACCAGATGGTAATCGTACCCTAGTGCTCTAGCAAGGTTGTATGTCACCCCTGGGGAAAGATGACGGGTCACGCAACGCACAGGCACCCCAAAAAAGGGAAGTAAGGTGCACGCAACCCCTCCTAGACCACGTGTGTGGAAAAATAAACCTGCACTACGCTGTGGCACCCAGAAACACAAGAGTGAACGTATGCGCGTCACACGCAGCCTAGAATGACCTCTGAAGGGGTATGCGACACACGGGGCAAGCACAGATGTTAAATAAGTGCGAGACTCACCCTCTGCCAGGAACAAAAGCGTGAAAAATATGCGCGTGTGCGCGTTGGCAACACCCCCGCCAAAAGAAGAATTGTACACTGTCTGAGGAGACAGGACAACAGTAGAAGGGAACGCTGTTTGAGGAAACAGGCCCAGGAAAAAGAGGAAAAGAGAAAAAGCTGTCAGAGGTAACAGGGAGTACGAACTTGAAATGCCGTGAAGTAAATTGCGTGTGAACCGACAAGAAGTACATATTTCACCCACTCGCTCTCCACGAAAAGCACGTACAAGGAAATGGCGTTCTACACATACCTTTCATACACACGTCACAGACGCACATACACGATGAGGCCATTTCCACCAAATACACGCTTTGACACTCGGACGTGTATCTTTTTTTTTACACGCGCCATTCTCTATGGCCATGCGTGTGATGTCATAGCTGCGCATGGGGGCCTTTGGCCCAATGAAATCGCGTATGCGTGCAGACGCGCTTACGCGCTTATGGCCTTTCCTCGAATTACACGCAGACGTGCAGGATTTTGAGGTGCCAAATCCCTCCGTATCAAGCTAGCCTCGCGTAACCACACGGAAGACCATGCTCCTGCTCAGAAAGCCGATTTACTGCCCCCCAGAGCCCCGAGCACGCTCCCACCTGCCATCTGCTGCTGCCTGACAGCCTGCTGCCCACGTGCCCTGCCATTTGCTGCCTGCACATCAGCCAGGGGTGCTGTTGCTGTGACCACCCCTGCTGGAACCGAAGACTCCCGACTGGGATTCCATTGCTCCACAGCCCAGCCCCAGGACCCAGTTGCCCACCCACTCCTGCCCCTGGGGTTGTCATGTCGGGCACTGCAACATCTGGCACCACTGACAACCCCCGGCCAGAGAGGCAGAGGGGCACCAGCTTCAGTGCCAGGGAAGTTGGTGTCCTGGTGGAGCAAGTCCTGGGGCAGTATGATGCCCTCTTCAGAAGTGAGCGCGCCGACAAGGAAGGACGGACACGGATCTGGATGGACATCGTGACTGCCATCAACGCGGAGGGGGTGGCAGTCCGCGACTTCCAACATGTCAACAAGCATTGGGAGGACTTCAGGTCCAGGACCCTGAACAAGGCCCGGCGCCTCTTGAAGGCAGCGGATGCTAAGGGGCGCCGGGGCCACTTGTCAGAAGATCAGATGAGGGTCCTGGAACGCATATCCCCAGTGCTCCACGTCCAGGTCCTTGAGAGGCAGACCCATCTGGAGTCGAGCGGTAAGTGTACATGCATCATGATTGTAAGCTGTGCGTGTGGTGATGTGCCAGTAGTGTGGCGGTTGCACATCTGTTTGTATGGGGCCGAGTATGGGTGGGGGTGTACAGGGCCATGAGGCTAACACATGCGAGGGCTGTCATGTGTCAGACATGGATGGTGCTTGTGTGTGTAGGCTTGCATGCCAAATGCAGTTGTGTGGGCACACATGTTTGGATGAATGTGTATGTAAGTAGGCATGTTCGTGATGTCATGCATGTATGTTGTTTTCAGCTGCATGTATCAGCACTGTGTACATGTGCATGTGTGTGTATTTGACAAGGGTGCAACAGTGATGCAACATGGATGCATGTGACAGCGGGATGCGGAAGCCTGATTGGCAGATGTGACATGGATGCCCATTTGAACACTGCGACAGTTGGCTGAGGTGTACACATGCATGCAAGTGTGGTGGTGTGTGTGCATGTGTAGTGCACTCCCTATGTTGCATGTGATGTCTGGCTCACCCTTGCCTGCTCATGCTGTTGTATGTGTATGGATGGTGCTGGCGGTTGCGATGTGGCTGTGGTATGGCTCATGTGTGCAAGTTGAAATGACATGTGTGTTGCCAATTGTGATGCCATGTCTGAGGTTTGCCAATGCCACTCATGTGCAACTGTCATGTGTGTATGTGTCCATTGTGCAGTGCCCTGATGCCTGTGTTTTATTTCTCCCTGTCTGCAGCGTCAACTGATGAAGAGGGCGGAGAAGGTGCTGTGGAGCACAGCGGCGGGGATCGCACCGCCAGCCGGCGACGCAAGGCCCGGCTCCCCTCCCAGGTTGTGATCTTGTCGGGGAGTGAGGAGTCCGGTGCCGCGTCCCAGGCCGCAGCTGCCGGGGGGAGGTCCAAGAGGCGGAGGTCGGAGTTGGACTCCTCGGCAGCAGAAGGGGCAACTGGGACCCCACAGGGCCCAACGGGGGAAGATGGCACGGAGTCATCCAGGTTGGTGGGAGGTTTGGTGGAGGAGGAGGCCGTGCAAGCAACAGAGACGGGGTCTGGAGGTGGGGATTCCACTGGTGCTAGTGGTGCAGTGCAGGACCAGGGACAGGAGGCAGCACAGGTCACCGCGGAGGTGCCTGTGTGCAATCCTGTCCCTGAACCTGTCACTGCATCATCTTGCACCAGCAGGGATGCCTACGTCCAGACCCGTTTTCAGGCAGGGGATGAGCTCACGACAACTGGCCTTCATCTGCCTGCGGACGTGGCTATCCGGGTCCGGGTTGAGCCTGTCCTGACTGGTGTGGCGTTGCGTCAACGGGCCATGCGAGGTGACCTGCAGTCTTTTCATGAGGAGACTGCACGTCATCTCGAATGGCTCGTTGACCGCGCCGGCCTACTGGGACAGGTCACCCAGGCCGGATTCCTCCGTTTGATGGGGCTTGCTACGACCCCCTCCTCAACTGAACCCCCTATGCGCCAGTCGTCCTCCGTGCCATCTTCCCACCCATTAGTCACCTGGGTGCCCTGTGGAGCTGCCTCTGACGGTGCGGCCAGGCTGGTGGAGGAGGCATCCCTGCCACAGTCGGGAGTCGGACGTCCAGCAGGGGTGGCCACATCAACGACTGCAACCCAGCCAGCGGAGGATGTGCAGGCAGCAGGAGGCAGTGCACGGGCAGAGGCACAGCAGCAACGTGGTGGGAGCCATGATGGCTCGGGGTCTTCGACATCGGAGGGGCAGGCATCGGCCGGAGGGCAGGAGGACCCAGGATGGGAAGTGTCTTCCGTGTGGCAGCGGTTGGGCCACGCCATAGATGCGGAGCGGCAGCGGGCAGAAGAGGCACGGCTCACGATAGTCAGGGCGGAGAACTCCATGCGGAGGGCCCTGAGGCGGGCCGAGTGCCTTGAGCCAATCCGCAGGGAGTTTGGGGTGAACATGTGGATGGCCCTGCGGACCCTCGGGGCCATGGAGGAGGACCGCCTCCGGGACATTGAGCAGGAGTTTGATGATGCCCTGGCCCGGAACATCCCGAAGTGAGCCGTCGGACTAGCCCACTGCCCTTGTAAATAGTTCTGTAGTTAGTGTTAGGTTTCCTTTGGTTTTGCATTTTTTTTGGACCTTTTGGACAATGGGCCACATTTTTGTATATATATTTTTTGTTTTAGGTAGTGTTATTAGATAGGTTTAATTTCTTCGGTTGGGATCATGGACCCTGGATAGTTTATCTGTATATAGTTGACTTTTGGATTTTCATTTTTTTTAACGATTTACCCATGGAGCAATCGTTTTCGATTTTAATTTTCAATTGGTTTTACTTTTGTGGACTGTGACTTTGGACACCTTTCCTTTGGATTATGATTCGTGGTTTTGCATTATTTCACGGACCTGCTGGTTTATTTCTTTTTAATTTCCATTATTGTTTGTTTATTTTTGATTCAATTTATGTTGCTTTTAATACATATTTTTTCTTCAAACTTCAATGTGTAGTATCATCTCATTGGTTTCATGCATATCATGATATGGGTTTTGACATTCACTGACACCCATTGGGTGTGTGTGAGGGACTTGTGTTCTTTTCCAAACTTGCAATTGGGGTTCTATCATGTTTTTGCCATTTCTAAGTGGGTGGATGCAATACTCAGGTGGGTGTTTGGCATTTGGAGGCTGACCATAAGGGCCAGGGATCTAGATTGTGATGACATGTTGGCTGGGGGACATGAGTGGGGGCCTGGTGGAGGCTGCTCCTGCACTGCTGGGGGGTGGGGGTGGTGGGAGACATGAGTGGGGGCCTGGTGGATGGTGCCTTGCACTGCTGGGGGGTGATGGGAGACATGTGTGGGGGCCTGGGGGAGGGTGCCCCTGCACTGATGGGGAGTGGGGGTGGTGGGAGACATGAGTGTGGGCCTGGTGGAGGGTGCCTCTGGATGCTGGGGGGTGGGGGTGCAGGGAGACATGAGTTGGACATGAGTGGGGGCCTGGTGGAGGGTGCCCTGCACTGCTGGGGGGTGGGGGTGATGGGAGACATGAGTGGGGGCCTGGTGGAGGCTGATCCTGCACTGCTGGGGGGTGGGGGTGGTGGGAGACATGAGTGGGGGCCTGGTGGAGGGTGCCCTGCACTGCTGGGGATGGTGGGAGACATGAGTGGGGGTCTGGTGGAGGGTGCCCTGCACTGCTGGGGGGTGGGGGTGGTAGGAGACATGAGTGTGGGCCTGGTGGAGGGTGCCCCTGGATGCTGGGGGTTGGGGGTGGTGGGAGACATGAGTGGGGGCCTGGTGGAGGCTGCCCCTGCACTGCTGGGGGGTGGGGGGTAGGAGACATGAGTGGGGGCCTGGTGGAGGGTGCCCCTGCACTGCTGGGGGGTGGGGGTGATGGGAGACATGTGTGGGGACCTGGTGGAGGGTGCCCTGCACTGCTGGGGGGTGGGGGTGGTGGGAGACATGAGTGGGGGCCTGGTGGAGGGTGCCCCTGGATGCTGGGGGGTGGGGGTGGTGGGAGACATGAGTGGGGGCCTGGTGGAGGCTGCCCCTGCATTGCTGGGGGGTGGGGGTGGTGGGAGACATGAGTGGGGGCCTGGTGGAGGCTGCCCCTGCACTGCTGGGGGGTGGGGGTGATGGGAGTCATGTGTGGGGGCCTGGTGGAGGGTGCCCCTGGATGCTGGGGGGTGGGGGTGCAGGGAGACATGAGTTGGACAAGAGAGGTGGCCTGGTGGAGGGTGCCCTGCACTGCTGGGGGGTGGGGGTGATGGGAGACATGAGTGGGGGCCTGCTGGAGGCTGCCCCTGCACTACTGGGGGGTGGGGGTGGTGGGAGACATGGGTGGGGGCCTGTTGGAGGGTGCCCTGCACTGCTGGGGGGTGGGGGTGATGGGAGACATGAGTGGGGGCCTGGTGGAGGGTGCCCCTGGATGCTGGGGGTGGGGGTGGTGGGAGACATGAGTGGGGGCCTGGTGGAGGGTGCCCCTGGATGCTGGGGGGTGGTGGTGCAGGGAGACATGAGTTGGACATGAGTGGGGGCCTGGTGGAGGGTGCCCCTGGGGGCTGGGGGTGCAGGGGGACATGCGTTGGTGGGCAGTAGTGCAAGGTGACATGTGGGTTAGCTGGGGGGCATGGGCATGGTGGATGGGCTGCCTGCGCGACATGTGCAGGGTAGGCCCCTGTGGTGTGGGCCGCCTGCAGGGGCCGTGGAGGGTGTAGACGGAACACCTGGGGGGTCCCACACGTGCAATTCACATGTGGTGCTCCCCCGCACCCCTGGAATACACGTACCCTGATGGAATCGCATGTGATACTTCCTGCGCACCCCTGAAATACACGTACCCTGCTGCTTTTGCGTGTGATACTTCCCGCGCACCCCTGGAATACACGTACCCTGCTGCCACGTACCCTGATGGAATCGCGTGTGATACTTCCCGCGCACCCCTGAAATGCACGTACCCTGCTGTTTTTGCATGTGATACTTCCCGCGCACCCCTGGAATACACGTGCCCTGATGGAATTGCGTGTGTTACTTCCCACGCACCCCTAATGTACACGTACCCAGGACAATCGTGTGTTCAACTTCCCGCGAACCACTGAAATACACATTCCCAGCTTGACGTTTGTTGTTTGGCAGCCCTGTGAACTGGTCCAGGGTTAGCGCAGCCCTTTGCGATGATTTGTGAATTTTGAAGGCTTTTCATTGCTTGAGGGCGTTCTTGGGGGCGTAACTGGCGCTGCTGCAGGTTCGCTGCACCACTCTGCGCCACGGCTTGTTTTGGAGGCTAAAATCCATGAATACGCTGTGCGATGAAAAGGATTTTTTTGCACGCGGCTGGCGCAGTGTATTGCATGGGGACACTGTGCGCCAGCCGCGTGCGCCACTTTTGTGCGAATTTCTATGAATTACCCTCTTAGTCTAAGTCAAACTAGGAACACAGACACATCTGCGAGAGCAAAGTCAACCCTTTCTTTAAAACTTTCCCTGAAGACAGATTACAATTTTCAATTAAAGTTTTCATCTTCTTTTGTGTTCACTTTTTATTCATACTCTTAATTTGCATTCCAAAGACATGACCCTGGTATTGCAATTTATTTTCATAAACCTTAGCAAATAGCACTCAATCTGTGTGCGCACAAATGGCAAGCGCAAGATTTGGGATTCTGTTTTTATTATTACAGTTCGTTGTATTTAATGACATATCATCTTCTCATACTAATTAACAAAGAAGTGTGTACACAATGAGCATTTGAAATGTATTAACAGTACATTGTACAATTTTCCTGCAATAAATTTATATAATGATACATTTCATACACTTCTTGCATACTTAAAATATAAAATGGAACCATCTTCGACATTAGATAGTATCAGTCTGACTAAGATAACTGGGCCCAACTTACTTAACATAAAACCAGCATACATCTAATAAAAAAGGTTTCTACCTATTTAATATCTGTAACTCATGTTTTAATAATTAATCATTTCCAAGCCATAAGTTAGTTAGAGGTAAAATCAGAGAAACGAATTGCCCCAGTAGACACCTTCTCTAGAATTCCTCAGTTTTCAAACAAATGTTCATAGACAGACTGTGTGTAGATGTTTCAGGGCTGTACATTTGGCCAATAGGTGTCAACATGTTTCCATAATGGAGATATTTCTACACATTCTGCAGTATCTCTTTTCTCGAGGAATATTATTGCTGTTGCCTAATATTTCAATAGTAGGAAGAACATTCAGACTGATCATAATACACTTTCTGTGATACTTGGTAGATGGAAACCTGAGAACATTCGTTAAGGTTTCTATCTCAGAATCATAAAAGCCTTATAACAAGATAAGTATCTCTTAAGTTGCACATTTAGTATTTGTTTTACCAGTCCCTCAAATGGGCTTTTTTCTTTTAAAGACTTAACTAGCAGTTTGAGCATCGGACCATTCTTGAGACCAGCATAATTCATACATAAATTGCGGTTTGATGCAAGCAAAATTGCTGGCAGCTTTAATTGTGTTTTTCTTGATTGCATTCCCTGATATACTCAATGGTGGGCATTCTTGGCCTTAATTAGCATTTATGTAGAGTGTTCCTCTTTTAATAGCAAGAGGCATGTTCAGTGGCATAGCACAGAGTGCTAGAGAAAATACATTGCAGAGTCCAACACCGAGGCACGCAAGACCAAGCAACATTCTCCACATGTTCCCCTCCAATTTTGGCAAAAATGTGTATTGTGGCAACATAAGTATTCAAGCCCGCACACAGGAACTACATACGAGTTATACGTTAGAAGCAATCCCTTTATGCTGAAACCACCTGTGATAATGAAGTAACTCTTTAAAGATGCCATCAGGAAAATAGCATGTTTTCATTAATTAGTATATCATTCTTTGCTTATTGCTCATCATGATGACAAATATTTAAATGTCTCAACACCTTCTAACGAATGGGTCCCAATGCCCAATCTCATGATTTATTTGTATGTGTGTCAACAGTTAACTCATTTAGAATGCAATAATGCTCCACCAATGTGTGTGCTCTACTAAGTTGAATCTTTGTGTGATCAAGGATTAACACATGATCTGCAGATGCAAGCCATTTAACTTGAGTTCCTCTAATTTCAGGAGGATAAGAGTGTCAGTGCAAGGTACAGATGCAAGGACGCCCACATGTATTATATATCAAGTACTTGAAACCACACTTGGTTGAGAAATTTTAATTACACCAGCAATTGCTTTATAGTTTCAGAAAAACCATTATCATAGAAATAACAAAGGCTTCCCCTTGAATGCACAGATCTAGCTCAAAGAGATCCTGGGACAAGTATTTTAGATAGGGAGGGACAGATAGAGAGAATTGTTATAAAGTCTAGCATGGCCATGGATGGTCAATGGGTGGATACAAAAACAAACAATACCTACAGCATGTGCGTGTTTCCCCTGATCCCATCTCTCTCTGTACTTCACTTCCGCTGAAATGTTCATTACAATTGTGACACATTTTACAGCTGCAATTAAGCCATTATGTTTCAGCAGACAGATTGGAAATAATACAGGGAGGCTTACTTGTGATGTTACTACTTGATAAAATACCTCAGGTAGGCCATACAAGAATGTACTTTGGGTAGGGAGGGGCAGGTACTGGGCAGAAATGGTTATAGGAATTAGTATGGCCATGGACAATCAATGGCTGGGTAAATGACCACGCAATAACTGCCCATCCTCGCACACCATGTCCCTCCTAGCTATACTTCAATGCAGTAGTTTGGGTTTATAGGAAGTGCTGATCACCATCTAATAGACAAAACGGACAAGATAGGACATGTGCAGCCAAATCCCATTCGTCCCAAATGGCTCCTATAACTGGTGAACTGTAAGGTGCCCATGATATAGGTTATTGGTAGGCGCACACCAATGAAGTGTGACTACTTCTGATTTTTTTCATTAAGTATTTGTTATGATATAATAACATCACATACATGTAGATGGCCTTCTCCCAATTTCTCTCTACTGCAGTTTTTTTAAATTTCTATTGCATGTAGCACAAGTAGCCAATGTTGTGATATTTAACAGATCTATCTCTTTCTCTCTCATTCTCAATCTCTCTCTCTCTCTCACTCTCTCTCTCTCTCTCTCTCTCTCACACACACACACACAAACACACAAACACACACGTTTTAGCCCATTGAAATTATCTTAACATACGATCCTGCTTTTAAAGACTCACCCTACAGTTATTGTGATCTTTCTACAATCAACACAAACTGAAACAGGGATCCATCTAACTCCAGACACCTGAGGTCACCCAAGGTACTATTACAACGGAACAATGTTTCTTGATTTCCTAGGACTGTGTGGTGGGGATGTCAGAGGGGAAGGTGAAGAAGCAATGGAAAAGAGGGATAGTGGAGTGGAGGGAGCAGATGGGACAATATAGTTGATTTTAAGGGAGGAGTAATCAAATGCGTTCAAATGCATTCAGGTTGCTGTCCATGGGAACTCTATTTGAAGATAGTTTGTCTAAGAGGGAAGTTGTGTAAAAGAAACTTAGGGAGAAAGGACTGGGTTGGGGAGCAGGAAATCTGTAAGTTAAACTGAACTCTATGATGGGAGAAGAGCTCAGGAGAGTTGGAGAATGGTCGGCTGGGGGAGGGTACTCAGTCGTGGAGCAAGAGAGAGAGAGAGCTGTTTAATTTGTAAAAACGGATGCAATAACTGTATACAGTTGGTGTGGGAGGACTAAATGTATCTGTTCCAGCTGCCTCAAAAAGAAAAAAAGATGCTCTGAATGTCCAGTGCTTCAGTGATGCCCTGGCAGCTGACCATGCCTTCGCTTGCCTTGCCTCTAGAAACAGCGTGTGAATCATTTTCCTTTAGACCCCACTGGAGACAAGCGTCTCTATGCCACGTCACCTGGACCGTCAACTGCATTTTAACCACAAGCAATGCACATAAGTAAAATATTTGATGTTATGCTGGGCCAATGTCATCTAACAAAGCATTAGGGCATTGGTTTAATCAAATGTAGAAATGTGGCTAGCAAATTATTCATTTTGTTCAACAGCTGATTGGCTTTTCGAGGAAATGAGTGTGTCTTAAGGTTTCTATGTTCTTTTGCAGACAGGAGTTTTTTAGAGGAATTTTTGCTGAAAGAATTCGATCGAAGAAACTAATCAAATCAGTTATTTTTCATTTTGGGGGGGTTCTCCCTCAAGCTCCCAATTCCTTATGGTATTCCCTCTAACTCAAATCCCTCCCCACTTCTTTTAATCCCTCCCCCCAACCCTACATATTTCACTGAATTTTTTCGATGGAATTTCTTCACCAAAAATGTCATCGAAAAAACTACCGCCGACAAAACAACCAATACCGATTTTAAAGAATCACTTTTAAAAAACACTACTTCAACAGTAATGTTTCACTTTTTGCTTTAATCATCTTGTTTTTTCCTCAAATTAATTGATTTGTTTATAGACTCAATAATTTGTTTTACAATTTAAAATAAATCAATTTATATTTGTTATGAATCATTTAGCTTTAGACTTTTCCCAACAAAATCCAACCAATTTACCGTTTCTAAAATGAAATGTGGCCATCTGCAATCATAGGGTGCTATCAGGCTTAGCATATTTAATCTCTAGCTGCGGGATCTGCAGCCATTGGCTCTCCAGATCTCTGGGACTATATATCCTATCGTCCCTAAACAGAGTAATACATTATAGAACAATGCCTCTGCAATTCATTTTTTCAACTTTATTTACTATGAAATGTGTTTTCTCAGCCTTATGATACAAGTGTCTTCTGTGGAAATATAAACACATTTTTCAGTTTTGCACGATTAACCACTCCATAAAAAGAATAAGCATGGGAAACTGCTTCACGGTAAGCTGAAGAGTGAGAGTGATAAAGACAAGTGTCAGTGATCTCGTTTTATGGCTTTAACCAGGATAACATTCTCATTTTGCTGTAAACTGAAGGCAGAACCAGCATCTCCAAAAGTGGCAGCGGAGAAGGGCCAAATGAAATGACGAGAGAATGAGAATTGGTCGCTTCATCAATCTGACTGTGTGTTTATTGCTTCATCTACTGCTGGGCGATGCAGCACACTCCTGCCAGGCTCCTCTTTGCTTATTGTGCCAGCAAACTGCTTCACCAAGCATTTCACTTGCAATCATTCAGAACATGGCATTGCAGCAGATTTGCACACCCCTTTTAAGAGTGCAGTAATGCCATTGCGTATGATAACGTTGGTGGCTTCCTGCCAATGAGAGAGCCTCCTATTATGACGATACGGCTGTATATGGTTCAGCGTCGGATGTATAACTCCCTGCCTTCATGTGCTTCAAACGCAGTGGGGTCATGTTCAATACCGTGCAGTGCAAATGGCAGGATTTAAAAGAAGGCCTTACCTTTAAACTCTTAGGTATGTTTGACCCCTTTGAAGGTATATAGTGGGCAAAAAGCAGACAGCCTAATTTTACAGGCAGACAAGGCATGAAATGTGTATGCCTTGGTTTACAGTCCTCCACATGATGCAAAAGGTGTCTCTACCCCTTCACATTGCGCTTTGCAAGTGAAGAGTAAACATAAGGTGCTTGTACCATCTAAGGGTTCACGATCCATGGGGGCATAACGTTCATGGAAAGCGTATAAGCTTTTACGCCTTCCATTACCATTGCCCCCATTCTTAATTATGTGCATGGTGGGGAGGAGGGGCATAATACAACTTATGTTTCATCCGCTCGCTTCTTCTCCACCATACAAATTCTCCAGCATTTGCGCCAACATGCATTTTCAGGCGGTAACAAATGCTGGAGATCCCTATGAGGTCTTCCTGCTTTGTGCATCAGCATAAAGCAAGCGGACCTCATAGGGATCCATTGTACCTGACCAATGCCATGTTGCATGGCAGGGAGCATATACAATTACAACCACCCCCAACATGTTTGCATGGTAAGAAGTGCTCCAGGTTGAAATTAAACCCTTCTGACTTGCGAGAATGCCGCAAGCAGAAGATGCTTCTATTTGTGAGTGCGGCCTGCCATGCGAGCAAGCAACAATGATGAACAAAAGTAACCGCTGCCTGGTATACAAGTATGCCAGGCAGCGTTTCCATGATAAGCACTGCAGAGTGCAAATGTGATTGGTAAAAGGCAGCGTACACACTTGTACACCGCATTTTGCCCTTTACATTTGTATCCCACAGCAAATGATGAACATTTGGCGGTGGGTAGTCATCTGTTGCTGTGCAAACGTAATGGCTCTCTGTCATTACTCATTTATTGAAAATGAGCTCCCTTGTGTTTCCTCTTCATTTTACGCCTCCATTTTATAAAGCAAACCTACACCCATGAAATATGGCTTATGCAATTTTCAAACATCGTACCACTTTATTTACCAGGCATTTGTATTGCTCCAAATTGCACACATTGGACAAATCCAAGAGCAGGTGCCTTTTGGAGCTGTAAAATATGCCTGTCTCACAGCTTGGCCAATCATCTCAACAAGCGCTCTAGCAACACACATCTGCACACACAGTAACCTATCCAGCAATTAGGGGGTTGGAAGAGCACATAAAAATCAGGCACACAGCCCGCAGCAGCCAGCCCATCAGTCTATGCCCCAGCCACCAAATAAGGCAGTCCACCTGCCCGTGGCCCAACCCCCCAGCAGCAGCTCGTTCAGTCTATGCTCTAGACCCCCCAGCATGCAACCCATCAGCGTGTGCCCAAGCCACCAGGCACGCATACCATACACTTGTGCCCCACACTCTGCAGCAGGGAGCTCTTCAGGCTGTGGTCAGGCCCCCAGCACCAGTGTCAAAAAAGGAGGAGGGTTTTAGAGCCCAAGAGCCCTAATCACAAAGGCTGTGCAAGCCCAGGCTGTCCCACCAACACACCAGGAGGTAATTTTCACATACTGCCTGGATCTGCCCATCATCCACAGCGTTGTGGCAAAATGGAGTGCTACATCGAGCGCAATAGGCACAATGAAATATCCATCCCCTCTTGGAGCTCCTGATTGTGCTCAATTTCTCTGTCACAGATACATTTCAGCACACGGCAGGCATGGCACATGTCAGCACCCAGTCATACTTCTCCTGCCTACTCTCACAGGTGTTTTCTGCCCTGATGAGGTGGGTCTGTCACTGCATATCCTTTCCCATTGGCCTAGTGTCCATAAATCACATCAAACAGAATGTCTACAGCATTGTTGGATTCCCCAATGTGGTTGGGGATGTGAATCCACACATGTTGCCATTTTGCCACGCAGCGCAAGAGCGCAGAGTTTCCATAAAAGACATATGCAGCACTCCAAATACGTGCAGGTGGTCTGTGATGATGGGGTAAAAAGACAGCCCCAGCGCGATTGAGATGGAGAGGCCATGCTAGGCCCCATTGTGAGAGTGAAGCTGGCTTAGTGTGGAGTTCCTTTGAAATATAAAAACAGTGATTTTAACATAAGGCCTAGGAATGAGCGAGAATAGGCCCCCCTCCATTTTGTTAGAATACACAGGCACTCAGGTGAAGAAAAGTGTGGCTTAGAACTGGGAATACTGTTAACTGTGTCCAAGGAATACAAAAAGAAAAAAAAGACAAGTGGCACTGCAGATGCTGACTTCGTTTAAAGGAGCATGTGACAGATTTAAGGCTGCAGAAGTGTGCATGGAAGGAAATAAATACATTTGAAATACTGTGCATGTGGAAGCTAAACAGGAGGAATGATGCCTTACATTTAGGAAATAAAGTCGAATGACAGACTGCGTTTTCAGGAACAAATAGATTTAAATTCCATCATTTAAAATGACAGCCTCTAAAGAGAAAGGCCTATTTCGTTTTTGCAGAAATGAACACCGGTTCCTTATGTAACTATGCCTTATCTGTGTAAATAATGTCAAGATATTTATTTCTGTTCAAGCATTCTGTAAAGAAAGAGTTTATTTCATGCCAACAAGCCTGAATGCAATACAAAATGTCATGTGAAAATATGTTTCCTACATGTAAATGCTACTTCTCAGAATTGGACATGTAACTGAACTGGGGGTATCTGGAACTGTGACCCCCAAACCTTTCGAATGGGTTCATCAAGGAACCAGGCTTGGAGCTTCACTTAAAGATACAAGAAATGTTGCAAGCGAGGTTGGAACTACGGTTAAACATATAACATGACCAAGAGCAATTACCTTTTAAGATCAGGTTCCCCATAACGGGGGCATTAGCTCTGAGCAAGGACCCTTTGAAGCTCAGGAAAAGAGGGTAGAATGAACATTGGCCTGCCAGATGTGCTGATCTGGTCATAGAAGAGAAATTAAACTGCTTCGGGTGATTGGAAACTAAACTACCTCTCATATAATGCATTGCCATATGTTTAACATTGAACACATTTTTCTAAAGTAAAATAGCATTGTGTGTCCCAGTGAGCTCAGCCGGGTTACTTTAAAAATTGATAAAAAGCCAGTTGGGACCATGTAAAAATAAAATGTGTGTGTTGTGCATCACTTAAGTTATGACCAAAACTATGATTCTGGCATTTTCATTAGTCTAACAAACTGGAAAATTGGCAAAGTTTTACATCGTGAAATTAATGTTTGAATTGGGAAGTGTCCCATTTTTAGCTATTTTTGTGCAGCAGTACACCGTGAAAAATCCTGGCTATCCCCAGAAAGAGTGCACCGTAATAAAATTAGTATTTTCTGACTCGCCATCAAATGTAGAATCCATAAATATACAGATTCACTTAGGTATCTGAAATATTAGCATTGCGGCCATGTTAGGTTTTCAGAACTCAAATAGGAAAATCCAACTTGTCATTTTGAGATGACAAATCTTTCTCCTCCCTCAGCCTACATCATACATATCTCCAAACGTCTGGTCATATCAGCAGCAGTGGGAGTCTTGGTAGTAAGTGAAGGGAGAGGGCTAGCCAATCCTTACTGTGGGAATTATGTTAATGTGGGACTGTCATCATCCCTATAATAGGTCAATTTTGCATCACAACAGTGCTTTCCCACTGTATTCCTGGAGGTAGCCTGCTGCCGGATACTTGCGAGGAACGACTAGCAGAGAGGCCTCAATCCTTGCATTGGATCCAGTGACAGGGACATCTAGAAGCTAGCTGGAAGCCTATCAGAAGAGCCAGAAGGAGTCTAGGTGCAGGAGAAAATCCTTGACCAAATCAGAGCTGTCCTCAGAGGAGCCCTGCTGTTTTTCCCTGACCAAAGTCTCCCATGTAAATAAAAATATTCTAAATGACATCAAACGTTTTAGGGGGAAACTGCCAGCTTTAAGCTCCATCTCGTATAGCAGTGTAAAATGTGTCTTGATTAGACAGGTTTCAGAGCTTTATTTGGCAGAACAAATTGAGTCTCACTCCCATGTGCCCCATGAAATATAAAATAACTGAGTTTGGTCTGATGTCTCTTAATGCTATGATACAATATCACAGAGCTCTATTACCATTGAAGGCATTGAGTCATCCCACTAGCCAAATGCTCAGAAGTATTGGAAAAGACGTAATCTACTTCAAATCTAACAATGTAGTAATTAAAACATATGATGCTCTGTGTATGACTTCTTTTGCTGAGCTAAATTGGTTTCTGAAGCGCTCAACCTGTGGAAGATATCCGGGCATCAAAAAAGCATTTTAAATCAAAGCAAGGAAAAAAGGCTGGGAGGATAATTTCATCTATTTGAGCAGACTTCGGACCTAAACACGCACCTGGAGGGCATTGCTCATAGGTATCTTTACCATCAGATGTATCTAGTTAAATGCCCGTGTCCCAAGGTTCGCAGTTTCCGGCTACTAATGCAGTTGAATTTACTGCCGGTCAGAGCTACTCATGGGTCTCAATGGAAATTGGCTCCCAATCAAGGTATGTATTGCATATGTGCAATTGAGAGATGTTTGGAGACTGTGAGACGTTGGAATTTATTTATAGATGTAGGTATAGTCGCTATTACCATCATCTTGAATTGGTTTCGACAGTCCATTTTTGGAATCTATGTTTAAATACTTTTTCCAAAGCATTGATTATTGCACTGTACAATGTGTTGCTGGTAGCGATAACACTGTTTAAATCAAGTTGTTAACAATTAGAGAATATTGTGGGTTACATTAACATACTAGCATGATAAACTCTCTGACAAAGTAGATAAGTGAATAGTAAAATGAAGGCCGCTGATGAAGCTGCTTGACATGTATATGGGTGGGTGATGTAAAGTGAATAGGATTTTATCTACTATAAATTAGTATGGTTGTTTGATCTTAAGAGATGTATGAGTGTAAGCCATATTGTGATTGCAATCATGTTATACACATGATTATTATAATGTTACGATGAATTAATAGTGTTGATGATCGAAGTAATCTTTGATGATTGATTATTAATGTGAATGATCAAAGAATTGAATTAATTCTATGATGTCTTAGGTTTTTACCTTGTTGTAAAAGTTGTATGAACTAAAAACAACAATAAATATATAAATAAAATAGCGGTGTAACGGTTTTAGAACACGACACACTCCAGCCAGGGACTATTTCCACTGACAATGAATGCAGCACACAATAAAAACTCTTTTTATCTTTATTTATCCTCTGATTCTACTTGGAGAAGGCACCCAACCAGTTGGACACCCATCTTAAAAAATATCCCATGTCACACTGGACTATGAACCAGTCTGGTGTGTAATAATGAAATATTTCTTAATTTTTAGAATTAAAAAAAAAATCAAGCAAATCAAAATTAGGACAGCAACCACTACTGTGTGCCAGTATACATGCAAAAATCATATAACACAATTAATTCAAATTCCTATCATCATCTACATAAACCCTTAATAGAAATCAGAAGCAAAATCACTCTTCAAAATGACAGATCGGACACAGATTATGCACTCCCCCTGCAACACTTCCCCCAAACACCTAATAATGAATTTCTTTGTGGATGGGCAGTAGTGGCAAGGAGTCAGTATGAAGTGGGAAAAATCAATTTTTAAATTCAACCCACCACCCCAGGATGAGAGGCCAGAAACCAATTGAAAACCTTCAAAAGGAGCAGAATTGCATACTGATATGTTATTGTTACTTATATAGCAGTTTACAATTGCAGTGGGAAAGCTAGGAGAGAAATTTGTGTGGCTGCACTAAAGAGACGAGGAAGCCTACAGACTAATGAGCAGGGCACCAGGGCAACGGGACACAGGTAAGAAAATCAATTTTTGGCGGAAAACAATGCAGAATAAAACACTTGCGGCAGCATTGCAATTTCTTATTTTACACAGGCTTAAAATGACAAGCAGCTAAGAAAAGGGGCTTAGCTGTTAAAATCATAATCGGTTTTAAGATGAGAAACAAAGGCACACAACAGACAGGATTTCTGAGGGAAAGTTAATATTCTTAATGGGATTATGTTTGGGTTTTTTAAAGGAAAAGTGCAAATCGGAATTCAGAGAAAAGCAAAATAAACATGCAAATTCGGTTTTTGTTACACTAGACTATTTCTGTTGATACTATATTTTAATGGCTATACTTAGTAAAAACACTTGACAGAATTGTTACTTTCGAAAGGCAACAATAATGAACGTGAATTTTCAATGGGGAAATTAATTGAGTTACTACAAATAATACTAGGGACTTTCACAGATAACTGGAAGAACTATCATAAGGATTACGCTAGAAGACATTAACTAACACAGATTCTACTATGGAAAGGTGAACAAATGACACTATCAATTTGTGATTTGCAACATGATTTTCTAAGAGATGCAGAATTCAAAAGAGAGGGGTATTCAATATGGGACTTTCAATGGGATTTTCTGTATGATGCAACATTAAAGAGCGGGATATGCAGTTTGTGGGACTGGGTGAGGAGATACTTACAAGGTAAGCTTAAGTTTGTGACTTTGGACAGTCAGTGAGGTCCCTGGACAGCGGGGCCAAGGGGTCTGCTCACTGGGGTTAAGAGATCTGGTCAGTGGGACAGCTGGACTCTTCCAGAGGAGATCAGCTGGGCAAGTTCTGGTCACGGTGGAGAGCAGGATGGGTCCGCTGCATTTCCTCCCTGGATTATTGGGTATGTCTGGACCTGGTTCTGGATGGTCCTGCCTGGATGGCATCAGCTGCCTCTGGATCTGGATTTTGAGTTTTTGAATCAATGAATCTCGGGATGTATCTCTGCTTTCCTGGATCTTGGGATCTGGTTTTCAGTTGCTTGTCCCTAGGGCTTCCCAGTTTCCTGCTTATATAGGCAAAGTGACATCAGAGAATTTTACAATCTGGGCGGAAGTTCTCTGGACGTACCCCTCTACCAGGATAGGCCAGGCTACTGGTGTTCCCTCCTACCTCCTAGCTGATTGGTTCAGGGGAAATTACATTATTTTATGTGTGTGCATCTATGACCTTTCTTTGTTTTCCCAGAGTTACTTTTTACAAAATACGTTACGGAGCAAAACTTCAAATCCATCCTCGTCACCATCATAAGAAAAAGATATGCAGATGCCATATTTCCTGGGAATCGGACAGTCTGATTGCCAACTATATGCGAGGTAGCATCACTGTTTGGCTCAATTCTGCCATTTTTAGGATTAGGAGACACATAATATTTAAAATTCTGCAAATGGTTACACATATGCCCACTACTATTTTGCATATTGTCACCAAGTTTTATATAGGTATCATTTATACCTCACCCATAAATGAATGTTTCCTGCCATTCCAGTTCCACAGTTGCTGGGAACCAATACTTAGTCTCTTTGGATTTGCCCATAAATCACATAAAATGCTGGCATAATATATCATTACAGCTTATTCAGGGCATTGGGAGAAATGTCTTAATATAAAAGGTTATTTAAAGTGAATGGGCTGGATTAGTCACAAGTGTGGGTGGTCTTTCCAACCCCCTTAGCCTAATTGTCTTCCCCTGGGTCAGTTGGAACAAAGGGTTTCCATGACATCCTTTGAAGCCAGGCAGTTGGACTCGGGAGGGGTGTCAAAAGAAAATCACACCTCTTTGGTGAAAATGCTTGTTCCCCTTGGGTCCTTTGTTCCTTTCTGTAGAAATGTCGGCCAGTCTGACAAGGCCGTAAACTCTCACACTTTGGTCCTTTCATATGCCTCTGAGGCTGGTTCACTTGTGGAGGTAATACTGTTCCCATGGAAGGCAGGGCTCCCTTTAAGTAAGTGCCTGGGCCAAACCTGTTCTGCTGGATTCAAAGATTTTTTTTTTTTTTCTAAAGAAAGCAAGTCTTTTTGGGAATAAATATGATGGACATTTTAGGTTGGCATGTCACTGCAAACCCCCCACATATACAATACTGTTTCTATGTGAGCAACACTGTCATTTGTCATTTCACTTTTACACAGCATTTTCTTAATTTTCAGAAGAGCAAATTCACACATGTATTTATTTCAGTTCATTTAGAGTTTACCAATGCAGTTTCTGCAGCACATAGTTTCTTGTTAATCAATCTTCTGGAGTGCTTTTACAGATAAGGTCAGTTTCTGGAAACAGAGGGATATACTGCCAAGCATTTCTTTGAAATTGACACGAGAAAAAGCAACACTGCGTTATTTCTTTCATTTACTGCAGTTTGTGCACAATGGTTTATAGCAAAAGAAAACACAAGACTTGTTTAAGTGGAAAACCAAATTATTTGCCTTTCAAGTGATTTCCCAGTAAATTCGCTGTTTTGGAAATGTTTTGCCTCACTCCTTGGTGCTCAGCATAAGTAAATCATGCCAGGGTGGGTTTCCATTGTGAGCACAACTTTGTGAGGTTTTAAAATGAAATCAAGAGCAAATTGCAAACTCAAACTGGATGTCATGTGTACAGCTTTAGTATTCAGAAAACAGAACAGCAAATGTAGTGCCATTCTGCATGTAGGTCATTTTCAGTGGATTTAAATGGAGGTAAAGCAATGCAGAGCACTTCTTTAGGTGGCATTCATGTGTTTAGTGCTTGTCACCCATATGCACCATGGAAAGAAAAGTGCTGCTGTTTTTCTGCATTATTTCCATGTGGTTTTTGTTTAAAGGGTATTTTTCAAGGGCCTTAAATGTAGCCCACAGCAGGTAGGGCGTGGTACTGGGAAGGCTCTTGGCACATTTTGTTAATTCCAACTCAAAGTAATTCCACTATAGAAAATCACCCTATCCATTTAAATTGAATTGTGTTGCGAGCAGCCTGCCCTAATATTTTCCATTAAATTGTGGGGCGGGGCGAAGCTGTGTAGCTTCTTAGCACATTGAATTAAAGTTAAATCAATTAATTCCCATATCGAAAATCATGGGATGAGAGTTGTTAGATTTCAAAACTAACAAAGTTCATGCTCAGTGTGTTAGAGCTGGCATAGACAATAAAGTATTTGGGTGACTCTACCTTTCTGAAACCCCTGTCTTTTGTACCGAAGGGGGATGTCCATAATCCCAAAATAAGGATCTCTAAAATGCTGCTATTCAAGTGAATGTAGAGAGTGGCAAGCCTGGGATGTTAACAATGGATGGATAGGAATGCAGTAACTACACAGGCAAGCACCATGGTTGGTTGGGGCCCTCCAGAAAATGGTATAAAAAGGAATGACATTAGAATCAGGAGATCACAGGTCCAGTGGTGGTCCATTATTTAGGGCATGGGTACTCTTTTTCAGTTTGTGATAGTGTACATTAATTAAGTGTGCAAGCAGGTGCAATTTGTATGAATAAATAAATAATCTTGTCTCACTGAGGCACTCTGCTCATGACTGGCTGGGCCTGACCACAGGTGTGATTCCCATTTTACGCTGTTTTATTTACTTTATTTTGCATGGACCTCACACTTTATGTATCAGGCTAACAGCAGTTTAATATAGAAGGCTGGCAGAGCGCAAGAGCACTGGCCCCGTCCTCCCCAGTATTTTTCTTTATCTGTGCGCAAACAGGGATAAGACTGTCCACATAGTAGCAGTCTTTTACAGTTTCCATTGGCTGTTTTCTCAGCCAATTAAATTTCTTATGGTCAGATCAAAAGTGTGGGGTGGGTGATGGGCACATATGCGCAGCAGTGCCACCTTCTCACTTCGTCCTCTTCCTTGATAGCAGAGCCTGCCTGAGCCAGCCTGCCTCTTCCAGGTATCAGGTATTAATATCGCCACATATATGGTCACCGTAAATAATATCGCCGCGAAAATGTTGTGGCGATATTATTTGGGTGACCATATATGTGGCGATAGGGGCATGGAACCCTCTTCCAGTGGCACGTGGTGCGATGCCTAGTTGCTTGCTTGCCTACTTGAGTTTGGCTTGTCTCGGCCCGATATCCACTGCCCCTTGAGTTGACGGGTAAGTACTGTGGGTGGCACATAAAGTAGCTGTTGTTGTTATATCCAATTCAATGCTACCAATGTTTTCAATATCGGGAGTGTGGAAGGCTGAGTCAGGCCTGTGGGGATTGGGACATGTGTCGTGCATTCACATCCCTCTAAAATGCTATTAACTGCTTCTGCATCAGATGGCTCAGCAATACAGGGCTGTCAATGCTAGCAATGTTTTCAATATTGGGAGGGTGGCAGGCTGAGTCAGGCCTGTGGGGATGGCCCTGAGTCAGGCCTGTGGGGATGGCCTGTGGGGATTGGAACCCGTGTCGTTCATACACGTCTCTGCCTGACAGAACGAGTACAAATCACATTGCAGAAATGTGCTCGAGGTCGCGTTAATTTAGGGGCTTCTGTTACACTTGGCATGCCCCTGAGGCGATATGTGCTTTTTTCAACGCTGCGCACATGGAAGTATAGCATCTTTTTTGTAACGCATGCTATCCATTTTTGATTCACCTCAAATTAACCAAATTGAATGGCAACATGTTTTTAACGCTTTATAGTCATCCAAAGCTTTTACTTTCCTAACGCAAAACATGGGATTGGCTTTTCGTGTCCCGCTCCCCTCCAGACCAATAACTCCAGCTCGCCAGTTTTTGCTGTACCTCTTATTTCAATCACTCCTTTTCCTTTAAACCATTTATTTTTAATTTCACGGGTTTACTTTTTGGCGAACTCAAGTTAGACGTGTGTTAACTCTGGTGGAATTAGACATACAGTAAACATACGTGGCCCATATCAGTTTTCAGGCTGCACTTCCACGCTTCCAACAAAATGCAAGCCAGGTAGAAAACATATCAAAACAGTTTCGAATCCTTGTTCCGCGCAGAAACCACTTCGGTATTAAGCGCATTATAAAAAGCCAGTTATAATTATACGATTTTTTTTTTTAAATAATGGATGAGACTTTAAGTCAAACCACAGAAAACTAGTAAAATACGAGATGGCTTCACCGACTTGCCACTTCACTGGCCTGGAAATGGGTACTGTTGTGCCCATCTGCTGCCTAACTCAATGAAAAAAGTTTCCATCTGTTCGTACCTCGGTTAGCATCTGACAATACATTGATATTGTGCGACTGTTAGTATACTGCTTGAGGTGTTTGTATACAAGCAATAACATACAACCTTGAAAAAAGAAAGCGACATGTGTGCTTGCAAAAACGACTGTCTGTGTGTCCAAAAAAAAGGAATACTGGCTGCTGGTAGGGTACTCCACCCCAGGGAATACTTGTCGCTGAGCTCGGCCAGGAAGTTGGGAGAGAGGCTAGGCCCGTGTAGGCGCAGTTGCATTTTTTGTACACACAGGGCCTCCCTCACCGAGAAACTCACTTGTGCAGTCTCTTTGTAAACATCCACGCACAGGTGGTAACCCACCCAACCCGAAATTGCAAGCACAAAATGGCGCATATCGGTAACTTTCCAACACTGCTAAAACTCGAAGACCAACCATGCATACAATGTATAGCTTGTGGCCAAAATCTGTTTCTGGGTGTCCAGGGCACTTCGTTGAAATCTATTACCTGGGAGTATGCCCCCTGCCAGGAAGGTTTGGGTATGTTAAAGAGACTGCATACCAAAAAAACACGGGTAGCTGTTATTTAGGAGGGCCAGATTACCATGGTGTGGACAATGCGTCAGGCACTGGCTGCCACTAATCAACCTAAGATCCACAGGAGAAAGAATGGCTGCCTGGAAGGAGCTGGGTGGCAGAGGTAGGGTGTTGAGGGTCACCCGTCGCAACCAAGTAACTTTTCAGGAAGATCAATAGCGCCTGCAAGTGAGAGGACGAGACGTGTGCATTGGAGTTGGGGGATACAGGGGTGCAATTAGGTCCATGGAATCCCGAGTCAGGGGTCAAAAATTTGCAGCTTCGCTAATAACAACTAGGAACAGAGCAGGCATAAAGAATGTATAATGTAGACAAAAGTGAAACACAAGTGGACCCCTCCTTTAATTTGAGAAAGCACGCTATTATTTAGGCTTTCTAGATACTGAAGCTTCTGCAGCCAGGCCACTCCGAGAAGTGTAGCGCCTGTTCTATCCTGTCTGTCATGCATGGCTGTGATGGATCTGTGTCTCTCAGGCATGAGGGAGAACCTGTTTAGTGGCAATGTGGGTTCTCAGGCTCTAGTGGGAACAAAGTGCATGCAAGTCAAGATTAGCAGTTGGTGCCTATGTACGTCTTCAAGGCACTGAAGAGTTTAGTATGAATTGCAGCCTGCAGGTTAAACCATTGAATTCTGCACCTTAGTAAGAGGATGAACGCATATGAATGCCAGTAACAGCATGACAAAATTATATTTTTCCATCATTACTTGATATCTATTTAATGGAGCTCTTTGTGCATACAACATATTATCCGCTATTCTCAATACAACCTGCTATAAAATACACCATCACACTCACACAAGTAAGAATAATGGACCACCATTAGTACATGAAGCCTAATGCTTTTTAGGTCATATTTGTGTGGGTTTGGACAGTAAATTGCACATTTTGGAAGCCATTTTTCCAAGATTTTTGCGGGTGGGGGTGCCAATGCACCCTCCTTGATGTGGGTTGGGCCCGCTTGCTGCACTCTCTTGCTTCAAAATTCCCCCAGCGAAATGTACACCCCACCACCTTTCAAAGTCACCAGCCGCCACTGCACAGGTTACCTGTAAAGTTGTATATCCTCTATGTTGCCGTTATAGGCGTCCACTTGTATTAATTTGTAAATATGCACTGTGTATTTTGCTTTGTACATATCTGGACCCTTATGACTTGTACTATTTGTTACATGCATGATATGTATGTGTTTGCTTTGTATGGTGTTCTGTAACCCACCATCTTTACCCAAGTTTAAGCACCCAGATTCCTTTGGGTTAGATGCGCTATATAATAAACTAAACTAAACTGAAGTAAACCTGAAACATTTCAAGAGAATGTGGAAAGGGATGGGAGGAGATGAATGGACAATTCATTCTAGAGTGGAAAGTGTTACGGCTGTAGTTGGCAAGGTGTAAGAGGGGTGGGCCTTGGCTACCACCAACCAAACATGAGCAGTGCACCCAGACAGCGAGCAGAGAGAGGGTAGGCATCAGAGTACATGCACAAACCTACACATATAGTGCAGGCAACAGGGGGAGTCAAACTTCCACGGATGACCATGGTTGAATGAGGGTTCATGTGGATCCAGATACATTAGGGATGCATCATATTAGCAGTTAAAAGAAAAGCCACAATACAAATCAATATGTAGGTAGGTTCACGTGGCAAGATCACCAAAGAACAGCTGAGCCACGAAGAGCAAATCGATGTAGATTGAGTGAATGTTAAAGCAAAGTCAAATGTTTCCAGTAGGGTCATAGAGGGAATCATTTGACAGCAACACAAATCATTGTGGTGCCCAATCAGGAGTGTGCACAGAGGTAGGAGGCGATAACTGGTGAAAGAGTCTATGGAGTGGTAAGTAAGTGATGAACATGAGTGGAGAGCCATAGGAAAGGCAAAGAAGGAACATTGCACAGAACATATGGGAAACACTGTTGATAACTAGTCTGACATCTGCACAGGCTCCTCAGGCACAGATCATGCACATACTGTTGAAATGCGGTAGGGGGCCAGATGGTCACCTTAGCAGAGGATGTGGACAGACCCGATGGCCTGAGAACTAGAAAGCAGCACAATGGGATAATGTCCCATAAACCTCGGACATCCTCCAATTACCCTGCTGCATCCATTCTGCGCTGTATTTTAGCTTGTTCTGAGTTTCTTTATATTTTCTAGCACGAATTACATCATTGCGCTTCCTTGCATGGTGGCGTCATCGTGCTTGCGCGTCTTGCGTCCATTTTAAATGCTGCTTTCTTTAAATTGCTCCTCCTGCTCATATATTTATTTTGTTTTTTATTATAACTCAAATCTCTTTTAGGTAAGCATTTACAATTACTGACAAATGTCTCCTGCACGCCAAGACTTCATCTTAATTGATCACAAGAATTCCTTTATTCCTAGTTATATAACCACTTAATTTTAAGGTATCAGAACACCAAACAGACAGAGAAGACACACTGAATTAGAAACAATGAAAGAAGAGAACTTCGTGAAATTCAGGGTAAGTACCTGAAAGCTTAATTGAAAGAGCATTAGAGGATGTAGTAAAAACGACCAATAAGAACAAGAATACTAAAGGAACATTTGGGAAGGTTTAGTTAATATTGGCTGTTTGATCTTTTGTTTCTTGTCAGATTCTCTCCTGAAGAACCATGAGATACTGACCCTGGGGAAGCATGTTTTGAGAGAAGAGAGAAACATGCGCATATATGATGTATGAATTTGATCACATGGAGAATAATTGTGAATGTAAACAATTTGAATCAATAAACACCTTTATAATCATATGCTACTGGAATTTAAAACATAATTGTAACATTTAGAGTTGGCGCACAGCAATATGGCACAGTCTTGAAAAACTAATGTTGGAGTCTTTTGCATCGGTCACAATAAAGGTGCCCTGGTTGTGCTGACAACTGGAAATATTAAAATCAAAAGTAAAGGACTCGCCTAGGGAAAATACTTAATTATTGACCGAAATCACTCAAAACATCCTGCAATTATCATTGAATTCAAGTGTCTGTGCAACAGTGGGGACAGGTCCATAGTACATATGAAATGATCTGGCAAGATCATCATCACAAGACATGGGCTGGACTGACTCCCAACTACCAGGACAACAGACACTGACCATATTTAGAAGCATCAGAGACAGAGGGCAGGTTGCTGCAAACATACCCAGATGACAGAGAATCACTGTTCCATTCAAAGCCAGGAGAGGTGCTGGCTGAGGTGATGTCACAAGTCCCGCAGCACATGTGGCATATATGGATAAGGCATGAAATTGAGCTGCCATTTACCACACATCGTGGGCCCATCCGGAGTCTCTTGCTGTGGAAAAGGGTGATGCAAAAGCAATACACCTCACTATTATTCCCCATTGTCTGTACCACCAACTTATAACTACAAAGGTCTTACAAAAGTGACAAGCCAGGATGATTGTGACTTAATATACTGTTATGTTTTTGCATGTCCCTTTGCATGTCTTTTAAATGTTGTGCAGAGGGCAGAACATTGCTTACAAGTCCATTTTGGTTGCCCCCTGCACGCAATTTGCACATAAACAAATGAGGACTGCTGAGCTCCATCAACCCTTACAAGTATTTAATGTTAGCACTTGAGGTCACACAATGGAAAGGCAACAGAGGAGTCCAATTGAAAGTTTGAATTGTTAAGGAACATCTCAGTGACAGGTTTATGTGTAGTGCCAAAAAGGGTTTCCGGGCATAATTTCTAACCATTTCTGAGTCCCGCACATATACATCGAGCATTATCCTAAAACGTAGACATTTGTATCACCTGGCGTCTTACCATTACAGCACAGCAGGGCACTGATATGTCACATGTTCACATCGATGGAAAATCAAGTTCCACAAGCATCACCCCATAGGACAATGCAGGTAGCTGGACATTGAAGACATGTATTGTCCACTAATGTCATCCTTTGCCGTACAGGTGATTCAGGATACCCAATGTGTCCGTGGTTGATGAAAACCCTTCAAAACATTTTGAACCCGAGACAGCATCACTAAAATGTTTCTCATACCCAAACCCACATGCGATTTGAGCAGGCTTCTGAGGTCTACACCATACCTGCGGTCCATTCATGTATCGGCCTCAGAAGATTTGCATGATCGTGCTGATGCATTGCATGTTACAGAACATTGCCACCAGTCACAATGTGTCCAGACCCAGTGAGGACGATAAAGGTCGGATTCCAATGGCAGAGGCCATAGCCATGCCGTGGAGGCACCAGGGCAGCAGTACCAAGAGGACATCATTGGTTGACTAATGCCGCAGGAGGAGATGATGAACAACTTCTTCCGATAGAGGTGAGTTCACCACTGTGAACAACATGATCACACTCCCCATTCCTCTTCCTCTGCATAAATACATCAAAGAAAATAACAACTAAAACCAAAAAGCCCAAAAGTATTGTGTGGCCATGTAAGGGTGAGGAAGGACACAGTTGAACCCTTCAAAGTTTTAGGCAAGGTGAGACAGAAAGATATCAATGAGTGATGGATCATCGAGAAAAAGATACGTTTCTATGTGGATTCAAAAGAAAGCTTTGTCTTGGGCCATGTCCGTTTAGGCCAAGTCATGGGTGTGCCAAAATAAAATAAGTGCTGTTCAAACCAGGGTCTAGTCATGAAAGAAATAATATACAGTGGAAAACTTGCCTGGGATTAAATTTAGGGAAGATATATGAACTCAGAGGGTTATCTCACGTTTTCCCACAGCCTATGGACTAACCCCTTTTTTGTGAAGGTGGTGTGACTGGGACGGGCAGTAGTGTCAAGGTAGGTTCTGGAAGGGGATGGTTGAGGAGGAGGTGGAAGTTGAATGGCTCACAACAAACTCCCGTATTTGGTCAAGAGACTGCCCCAGCAGACAAGTCAAGGCAATCTACAACTCTGAATGGCGCAGGCTGGCCTCCACCATCTGGTGGCAGGGGGTGGAATTGTTGTGAGTGAAATGTGAGGCTGTAACACAGGGGCTACCTGGCTGTGCCTGGAGGCCTGTTGTCAGGCAAAGCGAACATCCTCCATGGGCCTTGCGACTACCTGCTGCTACATCATCAGAGCCTTCACCCTGTCAATCATGGCATCCTGTGTAGCCTGAGGCCAGGACCTTGCTGCAACAGAAGCAGTTGCAGCAGCTCGAGCAGACACCTTCTCCCTGCCTTGCTGGGCATCCTCTCTGGCTTGAGCACAGGCCTCAACTAAAACAGCAGTTGCAGATAATGCATCAGCGATCTGCTCCCTGCCTAGCCAGGCATCCTCACTGGCCTGAGCACAGGCCTCTTCTGCTGCTGAAGCAACCTGCTCCGTGGTAAGTTGAGCATTCCCTGCAGCACAGAAAGGGACTGGAGGCATGGAGGAAGAGGTAGGTGGGATCCTGTTGGTAGTGGAGTATCAAAATCAGTGTCCTTGGAAAAGGTGCTACAAGCTGCCTAAATGTCTTATGAAGGGGTGCCTCCACGGAGGGGTATTCCCCTGCACCATCACCAGGTTCTCAGCTGTGGTGTCTGAGTACCAGGCAATGTGACTATGCCTGTGGATCTGGCAGGAGAATCCTAAACACTGAGGCAGTGGAGATGTAGTCTCTTGCTAGATGAGGCTGGATGTCAAATGTCAGTTTTCCTGATGGGTTGGGGGGTTGTGTCCTCTCTTACCACAATTCAGGATCAACAATGCTTCCTCCCTCCAGGTGTGCATGGCCATCATCCCGGCATCCATTCCATCATATCCCTCTGGCATGTTTCCTTGTGGTCCCTGTGGGTGGAAACTGGATTTCAGTATCTAGGTCTCTTTGGACCCCTTCCACATGGCACATGTATGGCATATCTCTCTATTACACATTACTTTTCTATGTTCAAACAATTTCTGAAGCCATAGCTATCCGCAGGATGTATGATTTACTAATGTGTACAGGTGAACTGTCTGCAGAGCCAATAGAAAGGAACCGTCAACAGTCATGGTAAGTGTGCATAGATCAGACAACAAATGGATGTTCATGTTATGACACCAGGCTTTAAAATGGACAAAGTATTCAGAGTGACGCCTGTGGCTAACATTGCTCCAGCAGTTACACTTTCTTTGTTTGGGAACAGAGCCACACAAGCCACCCTTAGTGTTACCCAGTTGCATGCACGACCACAGTAAAATTGGTATCTTGGCATTGTGAGGTTTTGCACATCATGAATTTTGGCTGATATGGTGGTATGTTGTGAGGCCATGAGTAAGGGGGGGAAGAGGGCTGACAATACAACTACCTGGATTTAGGCTTACTGGGCCTCATTCCAACCTTGCCAGTATCCTGTCGGTAAACCCACCAGGATGCTGGTAAAGGCTGTTACCATTTCCAGCACTCTACCAGATTAAGAGTTCTGGAGGGACGGAATTAATCTCCATAGGACTCCATAAGGGGATTCGCCGTCATTACTGACAATGGCAATGCTGATGCCAGTAATGAGGGATTTTTATGCCAATAGGGTGCCTGCCTTACCATCAGCTAAAATCCAAGTGCCCCACCGGCAAACCCATGATTGTCCGGTTTGGTAAAGTGCCGGTATTCATGAATACCGGAACTTTTTCACCAGACCATCCAACTTGGAATGAAGCCCATTGTCTTTCATGGAATTATGATCCACTTAGGGTGAGTCATGAATAGGGCTGTGTGAAATTCATGCCGGCGATACGGATTTGGCAAAATTCACCAGCAATTCCGTTCTGGCGGATGGATGAATTTCCACCTTTTTTACTGGACTTTTGGCAGGGGCTTTTTTGCATTGGAAATTTAAGGGGGAAAAACACCCCTTTCCTGCGCAAAAAAACTTTTTTTTATTAAAAACACCATTTTTTGGGTGTGTGCAGGATGAGTGCTGGCAGAGTTCAAAGCTGCTTCAATGAATACCTCCTCCAAAACAGAAATGGCAGATTGTGTGCTTCTTGGGTAAGGGTCTGTGTAGGTCTACATTTGAATGTTAGGTCCTGGAATGGTTTGGTAGGTTATAGCATCCTAAGTAAGATTGTGAAGCAAGATTGTGAAGTGGGTATGGCTGGTTACCTGGTCACAGGAGACACTCACATTGCATCGTCGCTCTACGAGGACTTCATTGAATTTTGAGACCTGTATGGTGGTAGTGTGCTGCACCTTTGCCGCAGATGTGTCCCTGCTGGCACAGGCTGTGTGAGTTGACATGGTGGGCTATACATATTGAGGGTACTCTATCCTCCTACAGCCATGTATCACCACAAACAGACACGTTCTGCCCATTTGACCATTGGGGAGAAGCACTGGCACTGTTACATTTGTGTTTTGGTCAGTGCCTCAACTGTGGGGACCCGGCCCAGTCTTCTTGGGAGTGTATGCACTCTGCTGGGTGATCTATGAGGATAGCAATATTTGTTTGTGAAGTTGGAATCCTCTCTGCCTCTCATTTTGCACAATGCATGTGCATGGCAGGTGGAGGGAGAAGTAATTGTTGTTCCAGTGAATGTGTTGTTGTGTTAGGATTTACTTGTCGTTTCTCATTTCTGACACATTGTTTTGTCAGTCAAACATTTTGCTGGACACTTCTTGGCTTTTGTGCAGCATGTGCGTGGGTTAAACCTTCAAGTGGCAAGCTGCTAGCAAGCATGGGAAATAACTCCCCTTTTAATTATCCACAGACACGCAGAACATCATTTCTGCTTTGCTATAAGTCAGTGATCAGTAGCCAAAGGCTAGTGACAAATGTGATATCTGAGCCCTGTTCATGTGGTAGACTCACCTTCTGATTGCCTTTACACCACTGAGGTTGCTATCTCTCATGGCCTTCTCCTCCCTCAATCACCACTCTGGCTAAAGTGGGGTATTACCTCTTCCTGTGGGCAGGAACTCCTTCGGTGTTTGTCTGCAACAAACTTGTACACATGCCTCTATGGGTGCTGCCAGCACTTTTGTACCTGGAACATAGTGAGTCTGGTGGGTGCTAGCACATTCACCATGTCCAGGAAGGGTCCCTAGATACTGTTGATCCAGGAGCTGCACTGCATCCATCATAACTCCATCCACTGGGACTTCCAGCTTCTCATCAGTGAACTTGGGGTGGCGAGATCGTGCCATGGTCCTGGTGTGCTGATGCGCTTGGTGTAGCCCGGCTCAGTAAGAAGGTAGCTGGTCATGTGTGATGTAGGCCAGAGGTTAAGATGTAAGGATGGGTGAACACTACTCCTGATGAGGTTGTGTGATGAGGGATTGGGTGGTTGCAACTTCGGGATCATTCTGGAGGCAGCAGGTAAACAATGGTGGTATCAGGAGCAGGAGGTTGTCACATGAACCTGGGGAGTGGGCTTGGGGGTGGATCACGGATGATGAGGGAGCTGTTGCTTGCTTGGTATGGTTGGGCTATGGAATGACCTGGGACAGTTACTGGCGCGGGTGCTTGGTTATAGAGGTTTGGGGTCTGTTGCTAGTTGGTGGTTTGAGGTAAAGGGATGAGGGGGCTGGTGATGGCTAGTGATTGTTATGCTACGCAAGGGTGTGGGGGCTTTTGCTGGTTTGGGTTCGGTTACAGGAGGCTGGGGGTCTGTTACTGTTTGTGGTTAGTTCAGACGGGATGAGGGGCAGTTGCTGGCTGGGGGTGGATGGGGTATACCGGTGCCTGGGGGTGTTTGGTGGTGGGAGTTACGGGGCCTTTTGACCAGTTGCTGGCTGGCCGGTATGGTCACAGGGATGAGGGCCTGTTGCTGGATGGGTGGAAGGGCTATGAAGGGATCTGGGTGGGATGTTTCTGGCTGGTGGCTGGTTTACCAGGAACGAGGTAGCTGTTTCTGGATGGGATGGTTTACGAAGGAGGTGGGTGTCATTTGTGGAATGGAGTGAGTGGGCTATAAAGGGTGCTGGCTAGGAGGTGGGTGACTGAGACCTGGGGAAGTTGTTGGCTGGGGGTGGGTCACAGTGGATGTGGAGGTTGTTGCAGGCTTGGGTTTGTTGGGCTATGTAGAGGTGTGGAGGGGGTGGGTGGGCTATAGTTGGGTCTGGGTGCTATTGCTGATGGGGAATAGGGCACAGCATCCTGGGGGTGTGGGGGGCGATGTTACTAGCTGTGATGAAGAGATTCAGGGAATGAGGGGGCTGTTGCCTGCTGGGTGTGGGTGGTCAATATAAGGCCCACAAGGGCTCTTGCTGGCTCGGGGTTTGGTTACAGGGGTTGGGGGCTAATTCTGGCTTTTCACGTGCACCAGAGTGTATTGCTCCACGGCCTCTTAGCTACCAACAACAACCTAAAGTACCTACCTACCCCGAAATGAAGCAAACATGTTCTTGTGAACTGATTCACAGCAGTGTAAACTGGCTGGATTGTTCACTGATGCTTCTTACTTGTTACCATTTTCAACCATATTTGCATGTAAGTTAATGTTCAACATATTTATGTACTCTCAAAGGAAAACGTAGCCTTTTCGTTTAGTTCCAAATCTAGCTCTTTCAATGAAATTACACCTAGCCCTCATAATTTATAAAACGTGTTGTATTCTTGTATACGGTGTCATTTTCTCTTCACTGACATGAATAATACATATACAGCCATTTGTTTACTTTGTAAGTGCATATTTGCTGTGCTGATTTACTTTTTTATTGAACTGTAATAAACTCTTCTACCTTGTATGCATGCTTTCAAGTTTTCCCACGGGCATATTTATTCTTAACAATTTACTGGAAGGATTTTCAACAAATTAAGGTAAATCATCTTACAAACATCTATGTCAAAAAGTCTGCGGAAATACGGCAGTCATGATGGAAAACATTACATGTAACACATATCAGAAAATGTTACACTATACAGAAATGATCCAGGAAAGAATCATTGGTATCTACAGATAATAATTCGGAGCTGGCTAGTCTTGGAACAACGTCAACAGCCCACCAACAGCCCTGAGAGTACAATTAGCAGAACAGAAAACACTGTTTAGAAAATACTGGACACCAGAGAGAATGTAAAAGGCAGGGCTACAGGAAAACAAGTGTTGGAAAGGCAATAGAGGAAGCTGAGACTTTAAACATGTGTTTTGGCCATTCCCCAGCGGCGAAGGTGTTCTGAATATCTCTCTCGCAAAGCCTGGAATGGATAATGTAAAACCCGCCTAGGAAAGAAATGCACAGCTTGATAATAGACGTGGGGAATTGAGCAAATCAACCAGAAAACAATGCATTATTTGTATTCGGAGCAGTGGTGACTGGCCCAAAATACATTGTTTGCAACAGGAACTCCGGCGTTAGTAGAATGAGAGAGTGGCTCTTGAGACTGAGCGAGCTAGCAAGGACTAATGCCAATTTCCTTCAAAAGCAGTGACAGATTGCAGATGTTTCTGGAAGTCTCCTTGGCATATTTGGATGTGCATGCAAAATTGAAATAAAAAGTAACTGTATGCACCGCTAAAAACTGGAAGCATACTAACTCATTAGCGCTCCTCCTGTCTGCATGAATCTCTGTTTTACAGATGTTTTTTTTAATGGTTAGACCAACACAACAACCACTACATATTTGCAATAATAATTATTTCATGACAAAAAGAATGTTCTTTATTTTCTGAGCCACCAGGTTCTTCTATATCCAGCATTGTCTTTTCTTTCTCTGCATGGTCCTTGATAAGTGTGTGCTGACCCTCTAACTGTTTGGTTCCCACCATCCTACAGCAATACAGCAATGCTGTGTATATCAACAATGATCAAGAGCAAGTACCAGACCATAATGTGCAGCCCCAACAATTGCAGCACGGCAGACATGCAGTTGCCCGCCTCCCCAGCCTGGAATAGTCCTCCTTACAACAGAGTTGTTCACACCTGCCTGGGTGTCAAACTCCATAGTGGCGCCTTGTGCACCAATTGTCCCCTGCAGCGCTCTTTATTAAATATCGCTTGCCCTGGAGTGCCCAGCTTGCTGCACTGAGGCCTGAGAAATGAGACCTAAAAAGGGAAGAACACACTGACAACTGAGTTGTGGGGATAGAGGAGACCCCCTCTTTAAGACCACTACAACACTATAGCCTCAATTTCACACCAACATATATAGCAGAGGCATGCTATTGTGCCTCATCATTAATCCAGAAACTGAAGGCCTTTGGTTTCCACAAACATGGCCTGGTGTGGTCCTGGGAGCTTAGCCGACTCAAATGCAAGAACAATGTTGGAGGAGCAATGTGCAGTGCAGGAACACCTGCTTGATGTGAAACCGCAAAGCTGTGAGGCCAAGTCAAGGAGTAATGTGTCTGTAGTCCTTCCTGTTGTGTGTCTAAAATGTTTCCTTCTTTTTCCCATTAGCTCTTCCAAAGCAGAAGTGATGGCACAATTATGCAGTCATGGGAACGATGAAGGGCAACCGACTGTCCCCTTGAATAGGTTTATAGGGAACTGTGCATCAGCAAAAGTCCCTGCATCTTAACAATCTCCGACTCTGTTAAGTCTCCTGACAAGGAATGCTGAAGAGGATCTGGTCTTTCAAAAATAATTGTAATCCAATTCCAAAAATAGTTCCTCATGCTAACACAATGTGATTACGACTTCAAAGCATAGAGCATGTACATGGCCTTGCTGCATCATTTTTCTGATAAGGGTGGCACCCGCATTTCAGTGTCACATGGCACGTATACAAGTTTACATGGGCATTCCTGTTAGCTGCTGGAACCAAATGTCACTACAGCCAAAGGTGGTATTTTAACGTCTGCACTGTGAACTCAAATTGTACTTATCAGTCTGGTGGCAGTGTAATCTCTAAGATTAAGCCATACCTGGTAATGGTATGGTGACTGACAACAGACCTTTTAAAGCCACGCCATTTTGATATCATAAAAGTGCTGTGTGCCCATATTAGTGATGTCAATGCGATATGCCTCCATTTATAGGCTCGCTGTCTCCATTGCTCCCAGTAAACAGGATGGTGTCTTTCTTTGATTCCCTGGAATGATAAAACCTCCCTTCAGGCACACAAGCTCTCACAAACACATCCGCTGGGACATGCATAAAAGGGGCACTCATATAACAAAGCCAGCCTCACACCAGGGAACTGCACTTCAGAAGGCTTTTAGAGACAGCAAGCATGTGAAAGTGGCAGTGTTAGCATAGACAGAAAGGAAAGGATGGAACTGAGCAGTAGTCTCATCATATTGCTTTTCTGTTTGGTATAAGCCTTTTCCCTTCCCCTTTATTTTATGCAGGACATGACACTTTGTGTATGATTTAAGAAGGCAACAGTCACATGTTTTAGCAGCAGGGATTGCCCCATAGAGTAGGCATGATTGTGCCCAATTCCCAGTGAAATTGTGCCTTTACAAGCAAGTGGCCTCCTTCTCCTTTCCAAGAAAAACTGCTTGGACCAGTATTGGCAGTGCAGTCAATTCCAAAGTCTACCAACACTGAGGTGAAGATAGAAGGCCTCTAAGATAAAGAACATCTCTGTGTCTTAACCATTTCCTGGAACAGAGATGTTAACTGCTGTGGAAGGAGTCCTTACACTACCAAAGCTGCACTGGAATGAGGGTCTTCACTGTAGGTAAAGGAACCACTGTAGGTGTAAGACAAACTCCCTGGACTGGGAGTGCCAAGCAAAAGAGACTCTCCTTGTCTATAGCCCCTGGATTGGGACACAACACCGTAAGGAAGCCCAAGAGCAGGAGGGATTCTGTTTAGCCCCTTTAATTCATTTTTGAGGCCCTTTGACCACGTTCAATGCCCTTCAAACCGCAACTGGGCCCATGGTGCCACTCATCTTTATCTCTTCATTGGCTCCCAGTGGCTGCAAGGATCAAGTTCTAGATCCTTTGCATTGTCCACAAGGCCTTCTGGGGCCTGGGACCGCAATGCCTGCAACTCTCTCTTCAGAAATTCCTTCCTACTCGAGCTCTTCACTCCTCCATCTCAAGCTCCTTGAGGGTCAGGTGCTTCTCCAAGCAACAAGTTGGGGGCAGATATCTCTCTCAAGACCTTCCTCTTTGCTTCTGCCTTCTCTCTTCCTCTTCCCTACTGATCTCCTATCTGATACTGCACTGGTCACTTGGCCACCCTCTGCACTTCGGGTCCAGGTCCCTGCCTGCCCAATTGCACACGTGCACTGCCTACTGGCAACCCTGCACTTGGGTCTGTATCTGCAAAACTGCAGTCTCTTTACCTGCACTTATCAGACACTTATTTTCTGGACTTAACCCTTGCACTGCCACCTGCTGGCTTCACTACTTGCCTTTGATCCTGTGTCCTGCTTTTGCTCTTCCTCCACTTCCCTTGGTATTTTTACCCTCCTCCTCTCCACTGCAGTTGCCTGATCTCAATGTCACTAGGCCTAGTAAGATCATAGTCTTTATCTTCCCTTTGTTTCTCCTGCCTTGAATGTTGTGCCTTGAAACAATGGTGACATGCTTGGAAGTGTTGGCACCCTGACCCTGCTGTTGTCCAGTTGGATCCTTTTTTTCTATCGAACCAAGAAGGCCTTCAAGGGTGCTTCACCCCTTTGTAGTAGTGGGAACAACTACCCTTGGCTTCTTCTACTTACCCTCAAAAAGAGCCTCATTGGTAGTGTTCCTAGGCCACCCAGTGAACTGACTAGCTTGAACAAAGGGTATCATATAGCAACACCACCATCCCGAGAACAGACTCAAATCACTGCAAATCGCTAGCTTGTGGTCCAGTGCCCTCTCCTTTCAAAACTCATTGTCCTAGCTCCTCTGGGTCGCAATTTACAAGAGAGCGCCACAGTGTGAGCATTTGCAATTCTTGCATTGTCCTTGTGTGATGCACCATCACTGAAAGTGCCTGCAGCTCTTACTGTGTACTGAGACATGCTGCAGTGGAACTATCCTTCTTCCTTCTTTGAGATCTGAGTAAAGGCTACTGTCCCACCTGGACGATCGTCCCATCTCGCAGACGCTGAGAGCCGGAGCATCCTAAAACTGCATGGTTAACTCCTACACAAGAAGTGGACTAGATTGCCAAAGTTTGGTACAGACTATATGGAGGGTCAGGAGTAATTTCCTAACATACCGGTGACCCCCTGGCACAACCATTCCTTTTTACGCACTATTGTCCCCCGAAAGATACTCACCTTGGTTGGGATAGCCTGTGCTCCCCAGCTATTCCTGAATTGCCTCAAGCCCATTCCTGAGCAGCTACAGCCCCCTTATTGAACCCGCCTTTTCATTTACGCATGACCGCACATTGTTAATGCACAACTTTATTTTGAGCGCTATCTAAAAGTACATCTATTCTGTATTATGTTGTGTTGGCCTAAGCACACACACATTGAATCACGCAATCACGCCTTCCGAACTCCATCTTCGCTGTTTTGCTCTCTTCACCGGGTTTTCATTCCACCCGTGGTAAAGATGCACAAAGTCACCACTCCAAAAGCTCTTTAACATGCTCTTGCACAGAAATATGAGGAATGTTGAGCACACTGCTTTGTCTTTAGCTCAGGACCTCGTAGAGCTAACACAAACCTAGCTAATCTGTAAATTAGGAGCCTTCCTGTCTTGCTGACTCTTCACTTTCCCAGCTAAATGTGGAAATGTACATCCAGATGATTAAAAGGAGCACAATTCCTGCCATGTGTGTTTCTGAAAGCCTCAGCTACCGAGTCCAAATGCAGACTGACCTTTTAGTCAAGAAACAAATTAGATAATAGAGCACAAAGAATGTTAACTTGTGTTAGGAACAAGATATACTCATACACCCCGCTCTGCTCTGTTCCCAGACAGTAAATTGCTTGAGGCATGAAGCAGAGCACTGCACCATGTGTTGCCATAGCAAAATGGCCATGTTCTCAGGTCATGAACCAAACATCACATGATGGACATGAACAAATTCTAACTGTTCTGCAAAAGTATAAAGTGTATTCGCTCCCCCATGCCTTTGCTCATCTTCTCTATGCCTGTACACATGCATTGATGAATTTGGGTACGCTTAAGCGATAATAAACTTTTGTTATATATTTGTTTCTCGTAACTGGTGTGTCTTCATTTATTTTCTGTTAACTCAAATTTGGACTAACAGATGGCGCCCAATGTGGGGCTCTTCCGATGATGACCCGTCACAATTTGCTAGGACAGAGTTAACAAACCGCTATCATGTGAGTATTGGGGGCCCCTGCACCTGGAGACACATTTCCTCACAGACTGCTTCTTACGATCTTTGTTCGCCACACTTTGTCCAGAGGTCATCACAGTGAGATTCCCGGACCAGAGCCTCATATGTTTTGCGCTTTGGAAGACCGCTAGCCATAACGAGGGTTCTTTCAGTTTGATGGGGAAACATTGATTGAAATCAGGTGAGTCTGTTTCAAACTGACAGTACTTGATATTTGTTTTATTTTGATAATATTCTGTGCACTGCATATTGGCCTGGTAAAACTGTCTTTTCAGGATGCCTGGTTTTAGTAAGTTGTCATCTTGTTGGGCAACACTTTGTTGCAGGAGAAGACAACCAAATGGTTTGGAACATAGTGAACCAGCACCACCTGAAGGGTCGCAGTCATATGATATGTATCTAAAATTTGGTTTAGGAGCTATATTGTTTAATAATATTTGGCATTGACAAACCACACATGAACCAGAACTGCTGTTAAATGACTTCAATTCAGTACTCCAACTAAGTCAGTGCCTAGTCTGGGCTGCCCAATGAAAGCCCTTATTTATATATTTTTATGACTAGTTCATGCATCTGGATGATAAACCCTTGTATAACGCCCCTCTCTTTGAACCCCCCTGACCTCACTGAGCCAAGAAGTAGGTTTGTTTTGCAAATGAAAAAATTTATTTTACAAACTAAACAATATATATATATATACTCAGTAAAAAAACTTTGTTAAAGGGACGTTATGGTTAAGTTGCGCTACTAAAAACCTATGAAATTCAGTGAAAAAACTTTGTTAAAGGGACGTTATGGTTCAAAGTAAAACCGAAAAACCCCTGAAATTCGGCAGTTATGGTAACATAAGCAACCATAACTCGCGCCACCGTGCACTGCTAACACTAACACCCAGGACATCAAAGATGACATCACAATGTCATTGATGACATCACTGATGACATCACATGTGCATTTACCTTTCATAAAAACTCTGTACAAGGGATTCTTATAATGCTGACCAAAAACTGTCAAGGATCATTGGGATAAATATCATGAGCTAATTAGTGCATTAAGCAATGCATTGATATAAATAGCATTCTATTATGAAGTTCTATCCAGTATACTAAGCTACTCATGCAGAAACATAGGCAGTGTGTGCAGCATACATGATGAAGGTGCCATATTCATAAACTTGCCATGTTGAATACTGAAATGATAACTGCTTTCTTATTAGAGTTTTGCGTACTGTGAAACATGTAATAAGTAGATAATAAAACCCACTTAATACATAATTATTACAGACAAAACACAAAGAGCCAACAACACATACAAATATGAGTATATACAGGGACAGTGAAGTAAACAAAAAAGCAGAAGTAGTAGCAGAAAGAGTTCATAACCTAACTGATTGTCTTTATACAGAGAAACTATTGCTCTGTTTCAAAGCTGCTACTTACCATATGTATGTGTATCACATGATGTGACTGCACCCAAAGGAAAGGAGAGTGAGTATAATGTATACAAATATGAGCATATACAGGGAAGGTAGAGTAATAAAAATAAAACTATGAGAAAGTGCTAATAACCATAAGGATTATCTTCATGCACATAAAGGATTGCTCTCTTTCAAGCCTGTGTCTTCCGCTATGTATATGTTTCATATGATGTGACTTGACCCTAAGTCTACAAATATAGTACCTTTTCAATTTTTACTTCCTGACTGTTACTGAAGAAAACTATGTGGCTTCGATATGTCAGTAAAGGATAAAAAGGGAGAGCCAGCCATGTGATGTCATCAGTGATGTCATCAATGACATTTGTGATGTCATCTTTGATGTCCTGGGTGTTAGTGTTAGCAGTGCATGGTGGCGTGAGTTATGGTTGCTTATGTTACCATAACTGCCAAATTTCAGGGGTTTTTCGGTTTTACTTTGAACCATAACGTCCCTTTAACAAAGTTTTTTCACTGAATTTCATAGGTTTTTAGTAGCGCAACTTAACCATGACGTCCCTTTAACAACGTTTTTTTTTACTGAATTTCATAGGTTTTTAGTAGCGCAACTTAACCATAACGTCCCTTTAACAAAGTTTTTTCACGGAATTTCATAGGTTTTTAGTAGCACAACTTAACCATCATATCCCTGACTTCATATACATGTAACAAAGAACATACTAACCCCCTTGTAGAGCTCTAAGCATGAAGGCACACATGCCTCGGTTGATGACACACCTAGCAATGTTTTGCTGAGGACAAAAAACTGAACTATTGTCCCATATTGCCCTGGGTAGTAATCCAGAAAAAATTACTTTCGCATTTGGAAGGATCTTCATTACGGCTTGAACCAAGCGTTCCAAATCAGCCAACAAAGTAGGGGCACTGACGTTGCCCAAATGGAAAGCACCATAGTGGAAAACTACCACATGCGGACTGTTCATTGTGGCCATATCCTCACAAACTTGTACAATTCCCTGTACATTGCAATCAGGCACAGTGCTCCACACCACCCCCACTCCTTTCACATCAAAGTTCTTTGCAACATGCCTGCATTCAGCGTACTGCTGTAAACAATGCAGAAACATATCTCCGAGCACCAACACCCTGACTTTCTCCACTTCTGCCATCTTCACAACTCACAGTCTCTTTCAACACAAATCCACAACCTCGACATCTGATTGGCTGATCCGTACAGTCTTCTTTCCATGTTGGATTTCCTGGAAAAACCCAGATGTAGCACGCCCTGTCCACGAACAGCCGCGTTGTCCGCGGACGGCGTCCACTTTACTCTCTATGCCATTCCCTCATTGCATACAGCTAAGCAATCACACAATACGAATAACGTCCTCAGAACACCCCCATTTTGTGAATTTTCGAAAATTTCAGGACAATTATCATTTCATTATTCAACATATTAACATTACAAATATTATACTTTCATCTTGTACTCTGCACACAATGCTATCTTTCTCCATTAGTAGCTCAGTATACTAGATATAATCCCATAATACAATGCTATTTATATCAATGCATCGTTCAAAGCACTAATTACGGTATGATATTTATTGCAATATCCTTGACACTTTTTTCGCAACATTATAATAAAAATCCCTAGTACACAAATTCCATGAAAAGTACATACACATGTGATGTCATCAGTGATTTCATCAATGACATTTGCAATGTCATCTTTGATGTCCTGGGTGTTAGTCTTAGCAGTGCACGGTGGTGGCGCGAGTTATTTTTCATAGCTTATCATAACTTGCGATTTTCAGGGGTCTTTCGGCTGTACTTAGAACCATAACGTCCCTTAAACAAACTTTTTTTAATATCACGCAATTAATATACAAACATGGCGTGCAAAAACCAACTTCTACAGATGGCTTTACACAGAATGTTGCAAAGTAAGAATTTATGCTCGTTCACAGTGAAGGTCAGCTGCTTCCATTTTTTTCTCGGGCCCCGGAGAGGCTCACGAAGCGGACTATAAGGTTGTATTGTGTTTTGACCTTGACAGAGAGAGATTGTGATGAAAGACTTCTCTTGAAGGAGTGTTGCTAAAACGTAAGAGAAGATAAAGATGAAATTTCTGAAACGAAACCACTTTTATATATTATATCACTATGCGAAAGATCGTTGGCACACGCAGAGTCGTATTTTGGGACTGCACCACTCGTAGACAATGGAAAATGCAATTGTACTGTAAGTAACCCTTTAGATTATTTTATACCAAATATAATTACAATAGCGTAGCATTAAAGACCACTCAAGTTGAACTTGTTCATTGAAAGTGGCATAATGTTTTCTACCGCGCACTATCACCGCCAAATTGATCCCCTGTCGTTTAGAGGGCTCTGAAAAAGGCAGACGACACAGGGTGGGTTAATAGAAATAATTTAACCGGTCTATAGGCGGTCAAGCGCTCTACTCGCTGTGCCACTTCACTGTAGCCTGTCAAGTGGCACAGCGAGTACAACGCTCGCTTTGACATCCGTGCACAGCTTGCTAACGCAAGTTCGAATCCCGGCAAGGCCAAACTCAGCCTTTCATCCTTCTGTGGTCGATAAATGAGCACCACACACCGTGGTTAATAATAAGCACCGCTTAGATACCTCACGGTTCTTAGCGCTATATGAATGGGAAAATATTGTTATTTTATTATTAACATACTCCGTTGCACTATCTTCGATAGCAAATAGTTACACGCCCTAATAAAAAAAATGATGATTTTTAATGAAGATCGGCTGGTGAGACTAATTTATGTTTTTTAAAACAGGTATGTGGCCCCATTTTGCCTATGTCACGATTTACAGACTCCAGCGGATGGGGTCTTCAACTGCCAGGTGCAGGTCCAAATATGCAACTTCATGACCCTCACCATTTTATGGGACAATCGCCAAGGACCAATATGCCCTTACGCAGTACTTGCGGCTACAAACAACATACCAACCAATAGGTTGGTCTAATGGCTCGTTGTTGGAGCAACCTTCCGATTATCAGAGCGACCATTTACTGCTTTTATCATAAACCAACAGCCTATCTACCGCAAAGGAACAACGCGTGGCTCCAAATAAACTTTTGCTGATCGACAGCAGAGACGATAGCAAATCGCTGAATATTCACTAAACATTTGATGTCAAATAAATGTACTTTACAAAATTTACAATCTTGCTGTTTGCTTTTAAATCACTGTTTCATATTCCGAATTGTGGCGCGCTGTGTTGTGACATAATATGTGTTGTCTTCCGGGTTCTGTGTAAAGTCACTTAGGACTGCAGAGAACTGGGCGCGGTTGATGACGCACCCTGTAACGTCACGGAGAGAGGTGGGGAATATGAATGCTTTGATAATATCAGGCTTAGGGGCGGGAGATATGATTTAGTGTCGCAAAAGCAAGTCAGCCAGGTCAATAGCGCCAGTCATAGGATTATCACATAATGTCAGCGCACACCAGCCGGATTTATCGTTTCTTTAGTGGACAAAAAGTCGATTGACGCCCATAGGAAATTGTACTATTAGCGGACAAAAGGAGTGGTCTTAAAACACTTTCACCCTGACAACAAACAATACAAACAACCTTCTCAGAACACCCCCATTTTGTGTAATTGCAACCATTTCGGGACACCGCGAGTGTTCTTAGAACACATTCAACTTGACAGATTACAATACGGACAGCGTCCTGAGGACACCCCCAGTTTGTGTATTTACGAACAATTAAGTACACCGCGAGTGTTCATAGCTCATTTTTACCTTCCTTGCGAACAAAAATGACACACACTCCGTCCTCTAAACACCCCACCATTTAGTTTATTTACAAAATGTCAGAACAGCCGTGTTCTCCACGGACAAATCGAACGCAACAAAAATGTCTAGCACATAAAAAAACAAAACATTGAGCCTATCTCATACTCCCCACCCTCCCCAAACACTACACACCAACACACGGCACTAAATACAATTTTTTATCCACGTTTCACTGCGCTGTACGGAGTCGACGGCGAATACAAGATGGCGGGCGCCACAGAAAATCTGACGCGCTCCACGCCCCTCGCTGTCCAATCAGCGAACACGTTGCATGTCCGCGGACATGACGCAAGGCCATGGGCCAATCGGGGTGCTGTCCGCGGAGCGAACAGGGAAGTCCGTCAGCGAAGCGAACACAGATATCACTAATTTTTTTGCCTTACATTTTGGTCATTTTTAAAAAAACTACTGGACGGATTTACACCAAATTTGCAAAAGCACGCTTTCGGGACCAGGCCGCCGCTCCTGCCGCAATTTTGGTGTAAATCCGTCCAGCGGTTCGGGCTGTAGCCGTGCGCAAAGTTTTTTCCCATTCAGTCTATGGGAAAAAAATAAGTTTTGGGACCCCCCTATAACTTTTCCACCCCTGGACGAATCCTACCAAACTTTGCAAACAATTCAGAGTGGGCCATATACTTTTTTTGCAAAGTTTGGTGAGGATTCGCCCAGTGGGAGCGAAGTTATAAGCCGCCCAAAAAGTGCTCTTCCTATGGAAACAGCAACTTAACCATAACTACATGGCCACTATCGTATATATATCACACTTTTATGAATAAATTAATATTTGATAGCACGCTTATGAATATGAGAGTGATCAACAATGGATAATATTACACTAGCACACTTTTTTAATTACTTAGGAGTTGGTATAGAGAGGATAAAGTAGCTGAGAATGCTTTTATGGGATCAAGGAAATGCAATGATGGAAAAGAATGCAGCACGGAAATAACTGAGATGGTTTCCACAAGAGATAATATAATCACTTTTCCCCTTGTGGCAATTCACTCCCCCCCTATGCAATATAAAGAGATGGAAGGAGAGCACACCATTTTCAGGAATACAATCAAATGCAATACCAATTCAAAGAAGTGAAAATATGTTAAAAATGATTTTAATTGCCTATAGGAGATTCAGGGTAGGTGACAGCTACTTTGAATTAGTTCAGGTCAACAGTATCAATGATTCATGAGGGATTATCAGGTTGAAAAACGAATTTCAGCAATGCAAGCAAGAGACAGCTATTTTTTAACATGTAGTGAGATTGAGCTAGTTTTCAATTCATGGCACTTTTTCCAAGTGCGTAAAGCACGATTACGGAAAAACTATAAGGAGTAGAAAGTCGTTTCTGGGCTTGTTGGAAAGCTTAGATTCTTAGCTTTAAGATGACAGTTACTAGAATGTATGGTTCAAAAGATATGGACAATTTAGTGGAGGTAGATTCTCAAAATTAAAGTGAAGCTCAGAATGACAAATTACACTTTCAGAGGTTTGATATCACTGAATGGACCCACGATTTCTATGATGCAGTTTTAAATAGGTAGAAATGGTTTGAATTAGATTATTTTAAACTAAGAGATTGGTTCTGCACAGCTCTGGCTGGATACTCACTCCTAATTTTGGAAGGAATGGGCCCTGTCACCGATCTGCTCAACAGGTTTAGCTGCAGTTCTCTCTGCTCTGCTGGTCTGGATGTCTGGTTTTGGCAAAAGTTGAATAGTTTGGTTAGCTTGCTGGGTTCTGAGGCCTCTGGAAAGGATTCAGCTTGTGGACTAGGCCTTTCTGCTAAAAAGTTCTGGAATCTGGAGTCTGGTTTTCTAAGTTCTGGTCTCTGAATATTGTCTGGATTTAAAGTCGTCCAGCAAAGTGCTTCTCAAGAAAGTGGAAAGAACCGTCCCTACCAGGGTTTCAGTGGGTCTTTTTATGTCTTTTGAAAGTGGGTGGGAAGGCTGACTTTCTATTCCCAACCCTCTGAGGATCCTGATAGGCTATAGGATTCTCTGTCGCCTGAATGGGGAACTGAATTGTGAGTCATCCGGCATCCTTTTTATGGCATACAGAAAGAAAACTCCCCTTGTCACTTTGCACACAAATCTATTTTTGACTTAAATGCATATTTATCTATGTACAAATTTTCTAATAGTATATGTCCAGTTAACATATTTTCTGTAGCACCAAACCATCCGATCCCTGTCTTTGTAAGATGTCGTGTCCACTTCTGACAGAATTCTGCCCTTTTCATCCAGAACGCAACCTCTAAACCTTTCCAGAATTTACACAAATATGCGCAAGGAATATGGGCATCAGATGATGAAATGTCAGATTTTTAACATACAGACATTTGGAGTAATACCCTATTTTCCGCTACTACCCCCCGCCGCACATACCACAGAGTCCTAACACCTCTGAAAATGTGCACAGAAAAATCACAGGAATCATGATATTAATTATATAATTTTGACAATTTCGTACTATGAATGAACCATATTTTTAAAATTATGCTCTGGCCCAGATGGGTGTGGTTTCCCAAAGCATATGGGGGATTTCTGGTTTGTCCACTTCCTCCAAGCTCAGCTGGCTCACAGAGGCAGTACCCCTCCCATTTCCTTCCAAGAGGAAGCCATTTACGACCCCCTGATTTAGCATTTGCATGAGCCAAGGAAAGTTCATTGTTCTGTTTCCTGCAGTCCCAGGTATTCCTCCCCTGATTCAATCAGAGAGGTGTGATCTCCTTTTGGTGGGGGCAGCAGAATGCAGCCAGGCCTGTGAATGCAGTTGCTGGGCAAGTTTCAACTCCTGTCGGGGGTAGTTGCCGGGCAGAATTTAATCTCTTTAAGCCAGGCTTCAGCCAAATGTCACTTTTGATCCAGTTTTTCTTCATTCAAATCAAACTTAAAATTTTGACACATGCAGCTAGAACGCTGATTCTAAGTTCAAAACTATGACATTTAAACAGTTGCAACCTCTGTGACACTCCAAAATAAATCACTCATTAATTTTAAACATTTTGATTTTAGTGGCTTTAGTTCAATTTCACTTAAGCTGCTGACATCCACAGCTCAGCCAGTTTTGTTATGAACATTATTTTAGGCTCTTCATCTTTCCAGATTTGGGATGCACACAAGACTTCATTCTACCAGATGTTTTTTGGTGTTCAGTAAGATTTTTGAATATCTTGCAATGTTTGAAATAGGCATTTTGAGCTTGCATTTCAGAAAAACAAATGTGATTTCAAAGCGCTTTTTGAGCTAACAGGCACTGCTGTTTTTCCTTTGGCACCACGTTTCACTCATGGCGTTTCTGGCCCATCACGCTCTCACTGGTTGGTGGCAGGTCAGGCGACCATTTTGGTGTGTGCAAAACTGCGCGGTTTTCCTGGATTCTGGTGCAAATGTGGGCTTTTCGGCCATCTTGGATTTTCTAAACCCACAGCACCAAATGTTGCAGCATAATAGTTCAAACGTGGGTCAAGACACCTGACACTGCAATGGCCAGAATTGGGAAGTTTTGAAATGGCTAGAATTGGGCTTTTAGAGTCTGTATTGTTGAGAAAGAAAGCAGGGCCTGCTGCATTTGACGCTGCTAGGAATTGGTGAAAGGAAGCCATCCAACTCCTTAAAAGTAGAGAGAAATAGGCACGCAGACACATTACTCAAGCTGCAAAAGCTTTAGCCCAGGACCAACAAAAGCAAGAAGACGCTTTTAGGAGTATGGATAGAGGGTTTCAATTAGAAGTGCCCAAAATATACCTGTTGAAAGAATTGCATGCATCCGATGAGCTGATAAATAAGTTGCTAAATGAGAGACGAACATCCTCTAAACACCGCCTCCTTATGTACTGCCACAATCGCAAGCACAACAAATATATCCCCCATTGCCTGCACTAGCCACACACTGTGATTTTCCTTTGCCACCTAGTGCATACAACATACTTCTACTTTTGCTACCGACTATTTCTGCTACTCCACTTTTGACACCTGTAAATATCCCTAGCAATCAAAGAATAGTAACACGTAGTATGATGCCTCAGGCACATAAGAAGAAGTTGCGAAATTGGGCAGAGACATATATAGGAGGGGTGATGAAGCATCCACTTTGGGTTCTCTAATAGACCATGGGGGTATCCCTGAACAGAAAATATTGATAGAACAAATGGGATTATACCTAGCCGAAATTTGGGGTGATCTAACAGATTCAACTGTTACACAGGAATTGCAAGATTTGAATTTCATATCTTGTACTAGAGACACCACACTGAAAGTGCGTGAACACTTATGATATGATATGGCATTTGTAACGCGCCTATACACAAGTGTTTCAAGGCGCGAAATTATTTTTCTTTAAACATGAACTTGACCATTTAGACCAAATAGAATTGGACCAGGGTACACGACAGCCATCATATGTACAGAAGAGATTGTTGCCTACACCAAAAACAGTTTGTGAATAAATCTGCATATGTACAAGAGACGCTCTTAGATGGATCTCAGATACCTCCATTTTGCCTATTGAGGTTCATGATACGCTTAGTCAATATTTTCCAACTATGCAAAGGTAGGTATTACAAGTTATGGTACAATATTTACAGGATGAATGTTTTTGTTGGTCAAGTTTTCTTTCCTTTAATGGATTTTAAGGGGTAAAAAAATTGGGGTTGGGGGACCCCCCACTATTTATTTTTTTAATGCTTTTTTTAAATGCATTTTTTTCTGATGGTTTTGCATTCAATGCTTTTGCATTCGATGCAATCACTAGGAACCTTACCAAACCACATAGTAACTAAACTTAAGACTCTATTGCCTGAAAAGAGAATTATTTGGGACAAACTAACCGCATGCATGCAAGGGAAACCAGAGGGAGAAACCAAGCTTTTTATCAGGTTTAAACGAGTATTTTCTGATTTTAGTGGCCAGGATTTGAGCACGGAAACCAGGAAATAGATTGTTTGTTGACAAATTTGAGCAAGGGTTATTGCCGACATTTAGTCGCAGATCGCTGCCTCTAAAAGTGCATGGCAGGCTAAATCGCAATCTGAGGTTCTCCATATGGCTCAGTATTACGAGAACATGATCAACAATGAGAAAGAGGAAATCGAGAACCAAAAGGTACATTTAAAGACTAGGATGCTTTTTCAGCAAATTGCGAGAGGATCACGGGATGGGAAGATGCAACCGAGAGGACAGTTTGTACCACAAACAAGGCCTATTAATGTGAACCAATGTCCCTATTGTAAGCAAGAAGGTCACTGGTGGGCACAGTGTCTGACCCTCTAGCAGCAAAGCAGTGAATGGTACGATCAGTAAAAGATTGAGCGCCCGCAATGGCGTTCAAGGACTAAATAGGAATCAGTTTGCTCAGAACCAACCACATAATAATAATACAGGTAATCAGGGGGGGGGGCAGAAACAAAACACTGGGAATGCAGACTCTTTTGACAATGCTACACATTCTTATTTTACTGAAGATTTTACATCTGACAATGTTTTATCTCGCTAGGACAGCCCGAAGCAGAGTCTGGAACCTATTCCTATTCCCATGGGTCAGAAAGGACCCTATGTAGTAATGAAAGTCAGGAATAGAGCGCACACTTTTTTAGTGGACATAGGAGCACAGAAATGCTCCATTGACCATCTGCAGGATCCATATATTACACTGTAAGGGCAAAACAATGTATCCATAGGAATTTCTGGTACTCCAGTAGTGAGTTTGGTTTCTCGACCGGTACCAATAGCTTTGAATCCATTTACTGATTCTCGTCCATTTTTATTGACTACGAATTGTGGTGAAAATCTGCTGGGATTAAATTTGGTGAAGAAATTACACGCAGTAATTTACTGATCGCCAAATGGAGTGTATTTGACCATTTCGCCCCAGCTGAATTCCACATCACAATTTATGGCTTTGCCTTTAGTGAGTGAATTACACCAGGCGTCAATGCATTTATGGGCAGTTAAAATAACGATGTAGAGATACTGAATGTTGAACGAATATGCATAGTATTAAAGTCTGATATTACGTTATCACACATCCTGCAGTATAAAGTATCTGTGGAGGGTGAACAAGCACTTAAAAGTATTACCTCTGATGTAATGCATCAAGGTGGTATCGAAGAGATACCTGGAAGTACATGTAATAGTCCTGTTCTGCCAGTTTATAAGAAAGGTGACAATGTATTACCCTATTGTTTTGTTATTGGTCTTTGCGCGATTAACAAGGTAGTAGCACCATAGTTTCCAATTGTCGCTGACATCACCATCTTGACTATGATTCCTGCTACGGCTACGCATTTGTCTGTCCTTGACATGAAGAATGCATTTTTTAGCATACCCATACACCCAGACAGTAGATACTTGTTTGCATTTTCACTTGGTGGATGTTCTTTCACTTTCACACGCGTACCGTAAGGATATACTGAGAGTTCAAATATGTACAGGAGGGCCCTTAAAGAACAACTCGATATGCTTGACTTGCCTCCTACTTGCACACTGATACATTACATTGATGCCCTACTGTTAGGCAGAATCATATGCAGTACCCTTTGGGAACACAACATGCAATTGCAATTAAGACTACAAGTGTCAGTACAAGTTTACCTTTGGTACAAGTCTGTACTACACAGTTATGTGGTAGCAGTGGCTGAGAAGACAGACTTATCTCAAGAGTTGAGTTAGCAGTAGAACAAGTTACACAAAGGACCAACTAATATTGTGATTCAAAGATACACAGATGCAAGGTTTCTTGGTAAAAGAATATACATTTATTTACACAGTCAGTTAGAAAACATTCCACTAGTAAGATCAGCTCAAAATCACACACTAATATACTTCAATACACCACCAATGTTTTACTGAACAAGTCCAGCTCCCCTGAAGTGGGAGAAAAATGGCACTTCAGTTACTTATAAAGGGGATAAAAAGACAAGGTTATAAGAAAAGCAGCCCAAATACATTGATAGAAAGGGCAAAGGGTTTCCATTAACTACAACCAGCTATTCTTCTCAATAGGCATGGGCCAAAGTCAATGGTTCAGTGTCTTTGTATAAGATATGACAGTTCTGGTAGATAACGGTTAAGTCTTTGCCAGGGAGTTAAGAAGAATTTGGCTAGGTGAAAAGTTTGACGAATGTTTAGGGAAGGACAGGCCTTCAAAGTTGAGAAAGTTGACACAAACTTTCGCGATGGCCGAAAGGATTTCCAGACAGCGTTTGCACAGTACCTTGTTAGGTAAGAAGAGCTGTAGCGGAGGCAGTTGTTCCTGGCAGTTCGAGCAGATTTTGCTGTTCCTGAGCTTCAGTGGTGGGTACAAGAAGGAGGACATCGGGAGGTTCATGCACTGCCCAGGGATGAGGACACAAGCTTAGCACAACGTTGGTTTAAGGTATGAGTGCCTTAAATCCACAAGCTGGTTACCTTCCCTAGGGCTATCCGGTTTTCCACAGCACTCTGTAGAAAATCCGACCTGATGTGGATGATGTCCAGGTGGCTTGCGAGTTGGTTGTTCCCACCACACTCAAGGGAATAAGTTAACCTTGAAGGGCATCTCTGTCGATGGAGTTTCAGGCATTTCGGACCTGCAGCAGGGCTTCACTGGCCATCCAGGAGTTGCAGCAGTCCTCTTCCTTCAGCTTGTCTCCGGTTCTTTCATTCTAGTGGTTGACTCTGCTTTCCAAGTGCCAGAGACATGCTTTTAAACAGTTTTCCCCCATTCATTCCAGCCTGGCTGTCACTCACCCAGCAGGGTGCCTGTCCTTGCCGGATGGCCAGCCTGCCAATCATGCCAGAGTGTATTCAGGTCTCCTAGGAGACTAAGCACAGGGAGTTTCAGGCACCTCCCTCCCATCCTGTCCAAGGACAACCTGGTGCCTGCCAAAGGCCAAGGAACAAAGGGACCAAACATGGTTTGGCGCAGAGAGACAGACACAAGAAGGACCTTTCCTATAAGAAGTGGCAAAAAAAGTCGACCGGAGTCTGTTTTTACAGATAGGTCTTGGGCGCCATATTGAAAAACATGGCTGACCCGATTTTTTACTACCTTTGTTCGCGGTCGGGAAAAATCATGGTAGTTTGATCTAAACCACTGCCACCAGCCATTTAATGTAGGAAAGGGTAATATTTGACTGTTACATGTGTGTTTTGACTCAGGGGAAGCTAGGCAACCCCTCCAGCACTCTATAGGAAGATAGTGTGTGCTGGGCCTGCAAATTTAAAGAGACTAGTAAAGTCAATTTAACTTTACATGCTCCGGGAGACAGTAGTCAGTCCCAGAGAAGGTATTTAAACCTTGGGAAGTCTCTAAGACATCCCTGTGCTACTGTTCTGAAGGTGCTGTGTGACACACAGAAAATGATGATGCCTATGGAGTTGATTTAAAACTCCATATCCAAAGAACACAAAAGTAAAACACACATCAAAATACATGGAAGAGTGGGAAAAAGGGCTCTCACTCTTCCCAGGTAAAAAATAAAATCCTAGAAATCCAGCAAAGTTGCTGAAGGTCTCAAAAGGTAAGGGAAATTAGCACATTCTTGAGAATTCTCCCTAACACCTCCTTATTGCTACTGATTCAGAGAATGCTTGCAAGGAGGGCACTGTTTTGTTGTTGAAATATCTAGCTGAGCATGACCACAAAGAATCTTTGAAAAAATGTCAGTTTTATCAACAGGAGGTTGCCCACTTAGTCGAGGAGTGTAGGCACCTTGCACCTGAACACATACAAAGTATTTCTGACATGACTGTTCCAAATATGCAGAAAGAAGTTAGGGCCTTTATCGGCATTGCTTCATATTGTAGACAATGGATTCCAAATGTTTGTATTTTGATTAAGCCAATGTTGGCATTGACAAGGAAGGATGTAGCCTTACCATAACCTTGGGATGCGGATTGTCAGTAAGCTTTTGATCTGCTCAAAATAGCATTATGTTCAGTGCCAATATTGGTCACACCAAACTATAAAAAAGAGTTTGTCTTATTTGTGCATGAAAGGAATGGATTTGGTTTGGCTGTTTTGACACAGGAACATGGAGGAAGAATCAGACCATGCAGCTATTTTTCCTCAATGATAGACCATGTTGCATGCACTCTCAGAGCTGCAGCTGCTGCTGCCTCAGTGAAACAGAGTGAGGGTATGGTTCTGGGTCACTCCTTAACCATGATGGTACCTCACTCAGTAGATGTGCTATTAAATAGAACACAAACTCAGCATCTCACATCTGCCCGACTCAATAGATATGATTTGATCCTATTTGCACCTCACGTCAAAATTTTGATAAGCTGTTATTTGAAACCGGACACACTTTTGCCTGCTCTGAACGAGGTCTGAACTAGCAATGCATCCCATAACTGCCTGTATGTTACCGAACAGGATACAAAAGGCTGGATCGATTTGAACGATACACCATTGACATCTCCCGATGAGAGCTATTCTCTGATGGTTCTTGTTTTAAACTGCCTGACGGCACTTCCACTGCTGCCTATGCAATCACCACTTTGGACACTATTATTATCGAAAGTGGGAGAATTCCTCACAACTCCGCCAAGGCTGCAGAGATAGTTGCCTTGACTAGAGCTTGTGAGATATTGCAAGGGCTTAGTTTAAATGTCTATATTGATAGTCAGTATGCCTTTGGCGTAGCTCACAACTTTGGAAGATTATGGGCTGAAAGGGGATTTTTAACATCTCATGGTACAAAGATTCAGCATGGTCCCTAAATAGTGCAATTGATATCCGCACTGTCCCTTCCCAAACAGCTAACGATAATGAAATGCACAGCACTCCATAAGGTGACTGATGACATTGGAAAACGAAATGCGTTTGCGGATAAAATAGCGAAAGAAACTGCCACCGACCCACACTCAATAATGTTTGTGTTAGATTCTGCTAGGTGGGTCGCTGAAACTGGGATGATGGAAGAGGGCACTGGTAGTGTGAAGGAGATTCAGGCAGAAGCAACAAAGGAAGAGATTGAATTTTGGGCTTCTGGACCTGCAGAGTTGGATAATGAGGGTCGTTGTGTTGATCGTGAGAAACAGAGGTGGATGCTGCCCAATGCATATGTAACAGCTATAGTTACTATTGCACATGGACCAGCCCACATCAGTGTGAAGAGTATTTGTACAAATATGGACCCAGTATGGCATAATGACAACATTCCCAAAACTGCAGTGCAATTAGTTCAGAACTGTATGATTTGTCTCCAACACAACACTGGTAAGGGAACACCAGCACCTAAGGGTAGTTTTGGACCTCCCTCCATGCCATTTGAAGTGATTCATTTGACTTCATTGAGACAGAGCGATGCCAAAACTATAAATATGTGTTAGGAATATGTGCCTTCAGTAAATGGGTTGAGGCTTTCCCTTTAAAGGATAACACTGCCATATCCACTGCAAAAGTAATGCTGAAAAAGTATTTCCGTAGATTTGTGTTACGGAGAGTAATTTGGTCCGATAATAGACCACACTTTATAGCGGCTGTCATAAGACAAGTATACAAGGCACTACAGATTGATAAACATTGTCAGAGTGCCTGTTTGGTGAAATTTCATAGTGGTATCCTTAAGAACAAACTAGCAAAGGTGTGTGCATACAGTAAATTAAATGGCCTGACGCCTTCCCATTAACATTGCTCTCCATGAGAACCACGGTACAGACAAGAACGGGGATTTCTCCTTACAAGATTGTTATGGGGAGACCTAGCATAAGGAATGCACCTAGATTATGGTGACCAATTGACTCAAAACCTGCATTTGATTCACCAACAGGTTTCAGACGATTTGGCCGAGAAATACGAATGTCCTGGTCATGGCATTCGGCCCGGTGACTTTATGCTGATAAAGGACTTCCAAAGGAAGTGCAGCCTTGCGGCTAACTGGAAAGGACCCTATCAAGTGCTGCTGGCAACTCAGATGACTGTCCGAAGTCGAGGGGAAGAAGCATTGGATACATTTGGCACACCTGAAACGAGTGCCCTTGCCTTTCCCCTACAACAAATGGGTCTTGAAGGGGGTTGATGATCCTGAAACCAAGTGTGTGCCTTTGAGTGAGGGCACCAGAACCTTGTGGTTTGTGCAGGAGGCTTTTAAAACATAGCTTCCTTAATTACTGTCCCCCAGAGCGCTTAGAAAACTCTTCCCTTTGTGCTGCAATGCGTCACGTTCCAAGGTGGTTCTTTGTTGCGTTTATTATCACCGCCACAGGCTGCTTGTCGCCCCGTTTGCTTTTTGTTCAAATTAGAGTGTTCTGCTCAATGCATCAACCTCAGACAATGTTGTTGATTTCCTAAACTTTCCTCACTGCGGCCCGTCTGCTCAGGCTGCTTGCTGCTCCGTTTGCTTTTTCTTTAAATTAGAGCGCTCAAACTCAAGAGTTCACTGCTGTGGCCTGTCGGTCCTTTCAATGTCAACGGTGGCTGAAGCCCACCCACACCCTGCTTGGTGCAGCTCCTCAAGCCTTGACACACCTTAACACCATGAGCACAGGGTACCACCAAGACGGGAGGTCCTCTGGATTTCCCCCTCTTCGCCCTGACTCACTGAGCAGTTTTCTTTCTCTAGTGCTCCTCTCGGCAGTGGCCCAAATGGAACGCGGACTACCAAACCAACCTACACCATCTTGCAGTGGCCTCCAGGTTCACGCACTACACACCCGACCGAGTCGCTGTTTGAGTGCGGCTTACTGCTTTTTGTCAACGCCAGTCACCTGCTCTGCTGCGGTACTCCTGCCGGGAAGTTCTTGGTTTTCACGTCGGTCTTCCTGGCACTCACACTGTTTGCCTACAGAGCCACAAACGGTTAACAGCTGATTCCGCTCAGCAACAGTATACCACAGCAGCACCTCCATTCCGATAACAGCAAACAGCAAAAACAGCTCCTGAATCATGCTTCCGGTGTAGTTGGGGCAAAAATGTTGCTCCCTGTGGGCTTAGCTCTCTTTTGCCCCTGGGCACGCACCCTTCCTTTGTTGCCCTTTCTCTGGCTTCTCCTCTTGTTTGGCAGGCTTCCCGCCCCCTTTCCCTTTTCTCGGGCTGTAGCCCAAATTTTTGCAGGATTTTGCCCAACCCCTCCCCCTTATCCAGGACGGAGGTAGGAGGACGCTACCAGGTTATATGGGCCCCTCATTTAGGGTTTCCCCCTTTGTCATCTCGATACCTCATATTCAGCAAAGAGTTGAAGACATCTCTCCTGGGCAGGACATTCTCCTAAATAACCAAAATGTTTTAGCGCAATGTGAGGTTTCAAAGTAGAACACACTCACTGGCTTCTGGGGTCTCGTGTGAGTGGAATTTACCATTTAATAGAAAAACAATTCAATTTCATGCTTTTATTTTGTACAGCCGAAAACGAAAACTTGTTTTGTTCTTGGCACTGCAGCAGCGTTATAGGAATAATCTGCGCATTGCATATTCGAGGCATTAGGAAGCGATTTGGTGGCAAGGTACCAATTGGCTGTGGGCAGCAGAGACCTGGCACGTCTGATCCCATTGTGGGGAGGTGTGCAGATGATTTGTGTTACCTTGTTAGGGGGTGCAATTGGAAGAGCAGGGCATGGGGCAGATTACAGCTATTTGCCTCTGTGTCTTGAATTTTTCTTTTCTCAGCGTTATTCAGTGCGTTTGGATTTCTGAGACCAAATCAGAGGAACTTTGCACCTGTGCTAATGCCATTCCCTGTTAGCAACAAGGTAACTTTGCCCTGGGGCAAAATGCATTGAAAGTGCATGTTTTATACTACAGCAATGTTCGCCCTAGAGCTTTTACATTGCACGTATAATGGTGCAAATGTGTTATAATATGGCCCCGTGTGTTTCACTTGGGAAAACTTTGCTCTAGTGGTAATATGGTCTAACTTTGTACTTGCACCCTTGCAGTGTTTTTGTAATCGGGCCCCTACTGTTCACTGTGTTGCCTTCCCAATTATGAACTGAGCATATTAGAAAATGATTTGTATAACATTTAAACAAAGGTAAAACAAAATACGGGTTTCACGTGTTGTGTTAATTGTCTAACGTCTACCAGGTGCCGTGTCAATATGCAGAAGTTTTTAACTTCGGGTCACTTGAGCAGCTGCTGTATTTTTGGCAAGCATGGGATCCTATTCCCTTCGGCTTCCATTGGAAGACGCTTGGGAGCTCTGCAGTTGAAGGCGATGACTGAGCACAGAGCTGTTGAGGAGGCGCCGGCAAAGTAGAACAATACGAGGAGAGAAAACCCATAACATTTGTATCCATTCAGTAAACATGATTAATCAGAGCTTTCTGACCCTTCTGTGGGCCGCATCCTGAACAAATACATTCCCGTTGGGCCATTCATCACCACTGTACATCCCAGTGATCCGACGCAGCAGCTCACAGCACTGCGCGGGAAACTGCTGACTGGCAAATTCCAAAGAAGCTTTTCAGGCAGACGGCGCATTGATCTCAAAGACCGAGCAGGAACGGGGCGCTTGGTCCCAGGTATCACCCCGCAATGGCATCACCTGGACCACAGGATCAGCACTGACACCAGAAAAATGAGCATCAGCAGAGCCCCTAAACCAACATTAGCAGAGTACCAAACAATGCAATAACCTTATCTGCCAAATCACGGACTGCACCCTTTGGGTCTCTCAATGGTGTGGACTTCAACTCCCATCATACCTCTCTGAGATAGATAATGGTACGAGATTGTGGACTCCTGCTTTCGACCAATCACAACAAGAATCGACCCGGTGCAAAGAGATAATGCATGCATATACACTTGCCTCCCCGACATCAGACCTAAACACCATCACTTGTGTTGCAGCCATCTCACAAGCACTATCATGGCAACTAGGATCACTACATTTCAGACAACTAGAATTACTCAACAAAAACAGAAATACCTGGGGTCCAAAATTCATACTAACACAATTTCCTTGTTTTTGTCTTTCCTCTAGGCATGCTTAAACTCCAATATTAGTTTTAAAGCCAAAGCAATGGCTATATAAGATATGCTTTCCTTTTTCTATTTTCAAGCAGAAATTGTTTCAAAACCAACATTTACCTGGATGAAATCATGGCTGCCCATTGACTTTCATAACTATTGATGGATTCAAGAAATAGCAAGCTTCAAATATTAATCTGGGGTCCTATCGCTTGATCCCAAGATGCCATTGGCAAGAGACACAGTCTGCACCAGGTGCATGTGAGGGCTTTCAGTCCTAGTCAATAAAGCTAAATCCTGCTCCCGAGGCCACCCGAAGTGATCGAGAGAACCTAACCCGCTTCCATGTTGAGTGAATTAGTGAGGGTTCAAGATTAAAGTGAATTTCAAGGGTGGCAAGAGCCCCACGGTATTTGCACTCTTTAACATGTTTCTCTAAATTATGTGCAGCTTGTCGTTGCACGGTCAATGTGCAACACCATTTCAGTGGCGCATAAACACAGCACTCGGATAATAATGTAAGTTGGACAGCATTGGTTCAAGTATGATTGTTCATGGATTGCACTTCCTCTGCCCCTGTTAAATAGAGGCACAGGGAATGTGTTAGCTTCCTGCACATTTTAATGTGCTTCGGGTGTCCCGAACTTGAGATGTGCGTTTAACTGCGCAGAAATGTGTTCTTATTTGTGCACATTTGTTGATGGCATTGACAAGGAATGTACTTTGAATACACTTTGAGAAGAGGGTACATGTGTTGTGGGTGCAAGCAATGAGACAGCATTAGCCCATCTCATCACTTGTGCCAGCAAACTTTTTGAGAAAAGGCCTCTAGGTTCTGGGGATATGTTATTTGATTGTTCCCAGGATCAGGTCTCAGAGCATTGCAATCCTACTTAAATGTTATTTTTTTTCAGGAAAGCCAGAGACTACATCATGCATACTTGATATGTGAATGACTCTGCCTCAGCCCTACTGGAATTTCAGAGGTCATAGCCCTGCAGCCATCAACTTTATCTGTTATTAAATAAATAACCCCAGCAGTCCTTGTGGAAGCAAACCCTGACATTTTATGCACCCCATATGCACCCATATACTCTTCCCCAGCCCTACCGGCTTTACAGAGAAGCATATCTGTTGTGAATTCACAATATTTTAGTATTCAAATTGTCAATAAAAGTCAATGTGTTATCATCTGACGAAAGGAAAGTATAACCAGGCATGCATGCAACGGACGTGCAAGTCTGATATACAGTCTTATAGAATTGAGAAGGGTTTCTGCACACATCAGTTACTGCGCCACAGTAGAAAGTAGATTCCAATAGACTGGTTCTTTTCACATGCTAAATATTTATTAGTGGCCCTTTACGATAACACATGTTTCGGCATTCCTAGTGTGCCTTTTTTCAGATCAGGGCAATAACCATCTGCTGAATTCAAGCTGCATAATATCGTAATGGCGGGGTGAGTCCCATCAGACTCTGATGGGACTCACCCCGCCATTACAATCTACTTTCTACTGTGGCGCAATAACTGATGTGTGCAGAAACCCTTCTCAATTCTGACAAATGGAGTAGGGGAACTCTTTGTCTCGTTCTCTGCACGCACCATTGCGACACTACCAAAACTTGTACCTATTATTTGAGTCGTGGAGGTCGAAGAGTGATCTTGCAGTGTTGAATGGGATATTATATTGTGCCTCCTTTATTGTATATATAGGCCTTTATAGGCCTAAGGCCAGTCGCTCTGCAAAGAAATCCGCGTTGCAAGGTTCTGACCTTACATCGATTAAGCCGCCATTTTAGGTCCATCCGCCATTTTGATTCTCACTCCAAAGTCACCCTGTGTTCTAAAATGGTGGACAGTGTTCTTCTGTTTGTAACATGGCCGTCCTGACCTCCATATGCAAGTTAATGCCTAAACTGCCCATAGGCCAAATGTTAGGGTCATTTAATAAGAACTTGTACTTTGTTGACCTATAGATCGAGGATTACCTGTGCCAACGTAACTGATCCACGAGCATATATTAAGCACTATGATGTGTAAATATTAAATGTGAACACTTGTTGAACTGCATTGTATTGAATTATGTACTAAGGCTTATGTTAGATCCGATAATATACTGTTGCTATTGTGATTTGTTGAACATGTAAACTGAAGGTGATCCATATGCATATAGCTGGGCGAGTCAGATGTGAACTCGGCCTGAACCCTAGATTGGGAATTATTAACGTACAGAGGGGCTGAACATCATGTTACAAAACTGTATCAAAGAGCGAATATTCTGATGTACAGTCTCACTCACTTCTCACATCGAACGGGCTGGTATTTGTTGTGATGTACTGAGGGCTAGATAGATATCTGTTACTTTGTTCCTTTAAAAACTGTTCAGTTACTTTGAATAAAGATCTGTGTACCTTTGTAAACCCGTGTTTGGTGTATATCCTTTTGTGGTACACAGCCTTGATTTTGCCTTTTGCTTTAACAGATGGCGCCCGAATAGGGACCCTCAAGATTGATGCCAGCTCGTTGAAGGTTGACACGGCTATCGGACCGGGATCGGACGGTGTAAAAGGGGGCCCCTTTCTTGGATGAGAAGCGACACCTCAGGAGCGCTGCACAACCCGATCCCCGGACAGTGAGCACGTGGTCCAAGTCGGCATCTTGACGAGGGTCCATATATTGAGGCGGGCAGATTTGCCGAAATCACCAAACACGAGGTAACCTTTGTTAGAACATGTTGAATTTGAAATCCGTTTGGACCTCCTTAGGATTGATCAGGTGAATCGTGACCCGATTCTTAAGTATCCTGATAATTTGTTTTGGCGTATTGTTCTTGCAAGTGCAATTATTGAACAGGTAAACACCAGGAATCTGATATGCCTGGGAAATTGTCTGCCTGCTTCAGGGCATTATTCCGCAAGGACAGACAATCTTTGGAATTCGGCCGACCGGCACCAATAGAGGGGTCGCCGGCGTGTACTATGTACTGTAAGCACGCTATTGGTAGTATAGTATTTAATGATATTTGGCACAGACAAACTAGACATGGTTCCGAACTTCAGTGGCTAATCAATGGTAATTTTGAAATCCCTCATATTGAATACTTAGAATCTATATTATTGAAGCAAAAGGCTAGACCTGCAGCATTTCACGTATTAAAGAATTGGAAGAAAGAAGCTTTGCAGAAGCTTAAAAATAGAGAAAGGCATGCGCGCCGTCATATGACAAACGCCGAAAAAGCATTGTTGTATGACCAAAATAAACAATCTGAGTCAGTTAGGAATATGGATAGGGCTTTTTCACTTGGTATCTAGAAAATCTATTCTTCTAAAGACTTTCATGTTTCTGATGAATTTATAGATACATTGTTAAATGAACAAATGTCTGGTGCCACTGCGCCACCTCCGTATGTTCCTCTCCCTGCTGTTTTGCCTCTCCCTGCTGTTATTCCTCCTCGCATAATTCCTCCTACTCCACCTATCGTTCCTCCTATTGTTCCTCCTACTGTTCCTCTTCCTCCATTTGTTGTTCCTCCTCTTGTCGTTGCTCCTCCACCTGTTCTTCCACCTTTGCCTGCTGTGCTAGTAATAATACCTCTGTTCCTTGATGTTCAAAATTTGCATACTCTCCCTCTTGCAAGTGGTTTGACACCAATTGTAGTAGATCGGGGAGCGGGATTGAGGGTTGTTACTCGTAATACTGTCTCTCCAGAGAATAAACGTGAGTTAACTGCGTGGGCTAAGCATTGGATGGAGAAGAATGAACAAGCTAATGTTTTCGCCACACTTTCTAATATAGACAATCTTCCTGAGAAAAATATTATTCATTTATGTGTAATGTGGAACAGGCTAAACAATACAGATCTCCCACAAGGGTTGAGAGATCTGAATATTTTAGCGTTTTCTAGATATACTGCGGAGAAGGTACCAGTGCATGTTGAGTGGATTCTTGAGTATAGAAGGGAGCTGGAAAGGTTACGGTATGATGATGAAGATGGTGATAGTTTGGACATTATGTTCGTGCAGAAATGGTTCCTTCCTTGTCGTAAATCGATAACTGAGGAAATGCGAATTTGCACGAAAGATGCGATTAGATGGATCTCAGATACATCGATAACTCCCGTTGAAGTAGGTGACACGTATAGTCAGTATATGCCAGAAATGCAGAGGAAAGTAATACAGGTAATGTTAGAGTACCTACAAGATGAGTGTGTAAAAAGTCTGGTTTGTTGTCCCGCTGAGTTATTGAGTATTTATAAGAGAGGTTTTTCGGTTGACACTTCTTCAGCTGTTTTAGTGCTCGCTTTGGCTCTGTTGCTTAGTAAGTGTTCGGAGTTGCCTACTTCTCAGTTACCTATGAGAGAGGTCCCTCCGACACTTGTCCCAAAAGTCGAGGTTCCAGCGGATGTCGGAACGGGTGCGCAAGCCTATGAAATTCCTGCACATTATGTGTCACAGTTTTTTCACGTCCCGTTCTCAAGACAGGAAGTGAACACCATTAAACAATCTATTCCCGACATTAGGAAGAATCCGTGAGGGTTCTACAAAGAAATAGAGTCTGTTTTGCAATCATCTGTATTCACCTTAAGTGACATTGATTTGTTATTTCCCGTATTAGTGCCTGTCGACTTATGGAAACAGATTAGAACTGTAATGATGTACCAGGGTTAGGAGATACATGGACAAACATGATTAGACTTGATGGAGAAAGGCCAGCTGGCGAAAGACCGCCTCAGGTAATACTAACTTTGCCTGACAGGATAGTTACTAAATTGAAAACTATAATTCCAGAGAAGAGAATTATTTGGGACAAGCTTACTGCCTGTGTCCAAGGGAAGTCTGAGGGTGCTACTGAGTTCTTCATTCGGTTCGGACAGGTATTTTCAGATTTCAGTGGACAAGATTTAGGCACAGAGTCTGAGAAAAGATTATTTTTGGACAAATTTGTGCATGGATTGCTGCCTGACATCCAGTCACAAATAATGTCCTCCGAAAGTGCTTGGCAAGCGAAGTTTCAGTCAGAAGTATTGCACATGGCTCAGTACTACAAGAATCGTGTCAATAATGAAAAAGAAAGAGTCCAAAAGAGAAAAGGAGACTTAAAGATGATAGTATTATTACAGCAAATTGTTAGAGGCCCTAGAGGGGGTAATTCGCAATTTAGAGGTCAGTACGTTCCACAAGGAAATGCGCCATTGGGTCCTGTAAACATTAACCGGTGTGCTTATTATAGACAAGAGGGTCATTGGCGTGCACAATGCCCGATCCGCCAGCAGAGGTCAAATAACAAATTTAGAAATATGGGTAGATGATCCAGAGGTCGCCCAGGTGTAGGGGGTCCTGGTAGAGGTCAGTTTTCGCAGGATTCACAGCAACCTTTTTTAAAGGACAATCAGGCATTGAGTGTGGATAATAGAAACATTTCTGATCACCCTTCTGCTGCTTACCTCTCTGAAGAAATTCCTTTTGACGACATTCTGTTTCGTTAGGAATGCCCAAAGCAGGGTTTGGGACCAACACCTATTCCCGTTAATCAGAAAGATCCCTACATTGAGATGTTAGTGGGAAATAGGAAACATCTATTCTTGATAGATAGAGGGGCACAAAAGTGTTCCATTGATCATTCACGTGTTCCAAACATTTCACTGTCAGGGCAAACTAATGTTTCTGTAGGGTTTTCTGGCACACCAGTTGTCTGTCTGGTTTCTTCGCCGGTACCTATTACTTTGGGTCCATTTACGGACCACTGTCCATTGCTTTTGACTATGAATTGTGGGTAGAATGTGTATGGGTTGAATCTGTTGAAGGAATTAAACGTGGTAATTCATTGTTCTTCGATGGAGTGCATTTGACAAGATCACCACAGCAACTTTCTGTCTCTCAATTCTAGACCAGACCTTTGCCGTCGGAATTCAATGATGTTGTGGGCAACAGACGACAATGATGTCAGTGTTTTGCAAATCGAACCTGTTAAAATTGTCTTGAAACATGGAGTAAAGCTGCCACGTATTCCACAGTATAAGATTTCGGTCGATGGTGAGCAAGCTTTGAAATGCATCATCTCCGTTTTTGTGCATCGAGGGGTGATTGAGGAAATTGAAGGTAGCTTGTGCAATAGTCCGATTTTGCCCGTGTACGAAAAGGAGATAATGCAATTCCTTTCCGTTTCATAATTGATTTACGTGCCATCAACAAGATCGTTGCTCCAAAATGTCCAATTGTGCCTGATGTGACGACAATATTAACTATGATCCCAGCTTCAGCTACTCATTTTAGTGCTGTGGATCTAAAGAACACTTTCTTTAGTATTCCAATACACAAAGACAGGATATACCTGTTCACGTTCACCTTAGGGAGACATTCATTTACTGTCACTCGTGCACCGCAAGGTTACACAAAATTTCTGAACATTTATAGTAGGGCTTTGAAAGAGCAGCTCAATACCTTTGAGTTGCCCTCTACTTGTACACTACTTCACTATGTTCATGACTTGCTTTTAGCTGCTAACTCACAGAGCGCTTGTAAGGAGGGCACTGTGCTGTTGCTTATTCACTTGGCTAAACATGGAAATAAAGCTTTGCTTAAAACATGTCAATACTGTTGTCAGGAGGTTGCCTATTTAGGCTATCTCCTGTCAAAGGAAGGGAGAAGATTGACGCCTGAATGGATAAAACTTATTTCTAGCATGTCTGTCCCAAAAACACAGAAGGAAGTTAGAGCCTTGATAGGAATGGCTTCTTACTGTAGGCAGTGGATCCCCAACTTCTCACTAGTTATTAAACCAATGTTTGCCTTGACAAAGAAGGACATTTCTTCGCCATTACCATGGAACTTGGTACACCAGCATGCATTTGAATTGCTCAAGACTGCATTGTGCTTGGCACCAGTTTTGGGCACACCAAACTATGAAAAGACATTTGTGTTGTATGTGCATGAGTGTGATGGATGTGCTTTGGCTGTATTAACACAGGAACATGGAGGGAAGAATAGGCCGTGTGGCTACTTTTCTTCCGCCCTTGATCCTGTAGCATGCGCTTTGCCAAGATGTTTGCGTGCTGTCGCTGCTGCTGCTGCTGCGTCTGTAAAACAGAGCAAGGGAATGGTCCTAGGCCATGCTTTAACCCCGATGGTACCTCAATCTGTAGATGTTCTACTGAACAGAACTCAAATGCAACACCTCACCTCTGTACGATTAACGAGATATGAATTGATCTTGTTTGCACCGCACATACCAATTAAAAGGAGTTGTGTTCTTAATCCGGCTGAACTTTTACTTTTTCCGCAAGTTACTGCTTGCAGTGACGAAGAGTCACATGACTGCCTTTACACTACCGAACAAGAAACGAAGGGTAGAATCGATCTGAAAGCTACTCCTTTGAACAATCCACAAGGGGAGCTGTTTTGCGATGGCTCCTGCTTCAAACTCCCGGATGGTACATCCACAGCTGCTTATGCAATCACTACATTGAGGACGATTGTGGAAACCAAGAGAATCACGCATAACTCCACGCAGGCCACAGAGATTATAGCATTGACCCAGGATTGTGAACTTTCCAAAGGGTTTACAGTAAACATATATACTGACAGTCAGTACGCCTTTGGGGTGGTTCATAACTTCGGTAGACTTTGGGCAGAAAGAGGTTTCTTGACCTCACATGGCACTAAAATCCAACATGCCTCCTTGATAGTATGGCTACTCTCAGCACTTGCACTCCTTACAAAGCTAGTTATCATACAATGAGCACCGCATCAGAAAATTGTAGATCATGTAGGTAAAGGGAACACTTTTACTGACCAGATAGCCAAACAGACTGCCACTGATCTCTCTTCAGAAATGTATACTTCAAGGGAAGCCACAAATGCCTACACTTTGGATGAGGTTATTGATTCCGTAATGGATATCCAAGCCGATGCCACATTAGAAGAGTCTAAGAAATGGGCTGAGGGCTTGGGGAAACTGGATGATGATGGGTGTTGGGTGGACAAAGTTGAAGGGAAGTGGTTACTGCCTGACGCATATATTATGATGATGGTTGTTATGGCTCATGGTCCCACACACATATGTGCTCATGAAATTACTGAAATGTTGCAAAAGGTATGGGTAAATGACAAACTCCCTAAAATAACTGAACGCTTTGTTCAAGGATGCATGATTTGTTTGCAGCATAATGTGGGAAAGGGCACATCAACTACTAGGGGTAGTTTTGGTCCACCTTCTGTTCCCTTTGAGGTTATTCATTTTGATTTTATTGAGATGGAGCGTTGTAACAGTTTTAAATATGTACTAGTAGTAATCTGTGCTTTCAGCAAATGGGTTGAGGCTTATCTTGTCAAAGATGCCACAGCTATGACCACGGCAAACACTATGTTAAAGGAATATTTTCCAAGGTTTAGGTTACCGAGAGGGCTTGTCCTTTTAGGCCCAATCATTTGCATAGTAGGGGATTCTGTTGGCTAGGGTTTGTGTAAGGACTAAGAAAACGCTCGGCCTGGTGGTCGCCAGCAAATAACACTGGTGCTTTTGTTTGAAGACTACAATGCCTGCAACCGCTTCCGCACGTACAGGACTGATAAGAGAACATGTGACCAGCTGCGAGAATGAACAATTCACTGTGTGGGCCCCGAAAACGTATTGCTGTCTTGTGATAATGTTAATTGGTTTCACAATAGTCATTGTTTTAGATTTCTGATATTTAGAAGAAGTACATCCGTTTGAGAATCTGTTGCTTACTCAAAATGTATCTACTGTTTCTACTCCCTTCATGCATCTGCATACTCTATCTCCTAGAGACTCTCAGCACAGACAGAATTATCACAACAACACACTTTTATTCATCATGAATGCTACACATGCCATTTCTAACACATCTAATTGCTGGGTCTGCTCACATTTACCGCAACATAGGGTTAAGGGGTCAGGTTGGTATATTCATCCTCTACCTTTGACAAATGCATGTTATGCTTCTCTTAGAGCACTATTCTTTGGCCGCTGTAACAATAGCATCTCGGGGAATTTTGATGGGACTAACTTGAACAAGTTTGAAAAACGTGTTCTGACGCCCCTGGGATGCTCGCTTTTTGAAAATAGGAGTAAGCTTAATGTTGCTTCTATTAGGCCGTCTGATAGACTGTCCCGTCATGTTCAATCTTTTTAGATGGCTCCTATAGACAATTAGGATGCCACGCCTCCTTCTTACACTGTTAACCATAGCCCCGATTCAGTTTCTTTCTGCATACAAAGGAATGGTACTCAGTTAATGGGTGATTTCAAAGGTTGCGCCGATGTTGTAAATTTGACTGATGAGGACAGACCTTTGTATGTAGGCGAACCTGTCTACTTTGTTTGCGGTAATGTAGCATTTCCATGGTTACCCAGGGATTGGCAGGGAACTTGTTATTTAGGGATCCTGTTACCTGGGATATTCAATGCAAGTACTGTAGAGATTTCAAAGGCTCGTCCACGGCGAGACGAGAATGCTGACACTTCAGCACAAGTTCTGGGAGATGTATCTAAATCCTTTGTGCCAACTTGGGGACAAATAATGAACTCTGAAGATATCAGGAAACTAGCGAGAGTACTGGAGAGGACCATCAACCAGATCACTGACATACTCTATAATATGACTCTAGAACAGTAAGCAATAAGGTTAGTAGCACTTCAGAACCGGATGGCATTAGATTTCATCCTGGCTGAACGTGGTGGGGTATGTAAATTAGTGGGGTCCGTGTGCTGTGTTTTTCTGCCACATTCCTCCCCAACTATCTTCAAGGCAATACAGAATCTGCATGTCCTAAGTTCAGAAGTGCATGTTCCCGAGGGAAATTGGTATCTTAGCGCTCGGTTCTGGGACTTCTTGTGATCTTGGGGATTTAAATTACTTTCGGTCTTGCTGATCATTTTAGGTATTTTGTTGTTTCTTTGTTGCTGTATACAATTTATCCCTGGTATGTGTTCAATGCTAGGAGGATGTTGTGCACAGGCGATGGGTTAATTAGGACGCAAAGTATACGCCACAGAGAAAAACTCCAATGAATATGTGCTGAAAGAAATCTTAGTAACTTGTCTTATGGCAATTGATATCTCCGATAGTGATTCAGGATGTATGGAAGTTGAGACGTGGAGTTACTCGTGAAGTGACTATTAAAGTAGTTTAGCGCTTGGCTTAGGCCAAAAGGAGGGTTTGTTGAAAGGGATATTATATTGTGCCTCCTTTATTGTATATATTGGCCTAAGCCCAGTCGCTCTGTGAAGAAATCCGTGTTGCGAGGTTCTGACCTTAGATCGCTTAAGCCGCCATTTTAGGTCCATCCGCCATTTTGATTCTCGCTCTAAAGAAAGTCATGGTGGACAGTGTTCTTCTGTCTGTAACATGGCTGTCTTGACCTCTGTATGCAAGTTAATGCCTAAACTGCCCACAGGCCAAATGTTAGGGTCATGTAATGAAACCTTGTCCTTCGTTGACCTGTAGATTGAGGATTACCTGTGCCAACTTAACTGATCCGCGAGCATATATTAAGCACAATGTTGTGTAAATACTAAACGTGAACACTTGTTGAACTGCATTGTACTAAAATATGTACTAATGCTTATGTTAAATCCGAGAATATATTGTTGCCATTGTGATTTGTTGAACATGTAAACTGAAGGTGATCCATATGCATAAAGTTGGGCGAGTCAGAGGTGAACTCGGCACAAACCCTAGATTGGGAATTATTAACGTACAGAGGGGCTGAACATCATGATACAAAACTGTATAAAAGAGTGAATATTCTAATCTACAGTCCCACTCCCTTCTCACATCAAACTGGCTGGTATTCGTTGTGATGTACTGAGGGCCAGATAGCTATCTGATACTTTGTTCCTTTGAAAACTGTTCAGTTACTTTGAATAAAGATCAGTGTTTCTTTGTAAACCCTCGTTTGGTGTATTTCCTTTTGTGGTACTCAGCCTCGATATTTCCTTTTTGCTTTTACAAGTGACTTAAGTGAAATCTTGACCCTCTTATGAGTGTGTCCTGTTCCGTTAGCAATGTCCATCCCAGATGCAAACGACCCTTATGTATATCAGGCAGAAACCTAGTGTGTGTGTGATCCTGAGTGTATTCTTCAGAGAACAGCAATATAAATCACATTACCTACTATCATGGGTACTAGTGTGTGGGCAGATTGTTAGCATGAAGTACACGTGTTGGAGGAGGCGAGACTGGCTACTGGTCTTCATTATTTTGAAGCATCTCTCTGACCGAATTTGTAATTGTTAATAGTGTTGTGATGGCACAAGTAGTGAAGGTAATTTTCAATAAGTTTAATTTTATTTGGGGAGAACGTTTTCTTTTTTTACATTGATTTATTTTTCTCCTTCCGAAAAACAGTTCAAAAGATCAAAGCTTGTTAGAATGATTAAAAATAAAAACAAATGAAAGACAATCAGGTTAAAGATTGCTCTGTGTAGTTTGGTTTGGTGTAATGTTTTCGGTGTTGAAAACATGTAAATTTAAGTTAGGGTAAAAATGGCACATGTCTTACTTCAGGAATGAAAAAGCCTTTTACTTGGATTAGAATGAATCACACATGGGACTTTTTATTTTCTTTCTATCCTATTTTCGATAGGCAATGCACCATCTGCATGTCTACGCAGAAACCCTAAAAATAGGGATAGCTATCTTCTCTTCAAAACAAACACTTGTAATAAGTATTTTCACCTGGGGCTGGTGCCACAAGCACACAGTTTACCTGGAATGCAGGCTGCATCGCACGGTATAAACCTGCGTTCTGCCCAACCTGAACACTGCTCGCATCAGCCATCTTCCCTCCGGTCTCTACTCCATAACTTCCACACCCTTTACCCCACTTACCTTCCTCCTTTGGCTGCAGTGCCACTGCGGCCATTGCTTCATATCTGAGCAACCATGGAAATGCAAGACGGCTCTACATGGAGTCCCGCCTTCCATGTTCATGGGGGCCATTTTACGTAAGTTTTAGTTTGAATGAGAACGTTCAACCAGATAATCCATTCACACAGAAATTCTTGCTATCAGCACCCTGGTTTAAAAACCTGAGGTGCTAATAGCAATAAACCTTGACGGTGAGATGGATTGGGTGGTAACGGTCCCGGTGCATCCGACATGCTGTACTCGCGGGTGTCTTTCTGCCCGCCAGGTCCGACCCATGAGTACAACTCATAGCTTGCCGGTCCGGAATACATATAATGAGGCCCAACGTCTCCCAATTGCGATTTCAAATTGTTGATCGAATCATTGATAATAATCCGAGCTATGACATATTAACTAGACTAAGACAAAAGGAATATTTCTGGAGAGATTTGTTAGACTCACTCTATCCAGGGGGAATGAATGCAGAGCAAGATTTTGCATGTCTCATCTAAGGTACTGTCCAACAACATCAATGAGGATTGTCTTTTTGTTCAAACTTTCATTTATTATTTGTTGAATGCATTATTATCAGTTTTTTTTTCTGCTCCTTGTTCTTAATTTATATTGTTTTGATTTGTCCATTGCCTTTACAGGTCTTTATCCAGGATTATCCCACATTTTCTTTTTAATCAGATACTTGTTTCTAAGTTATTTTCACTATGCTAAGTTTTGGGATTTTTTTGTTCTGGTGTTTAAGCATTTTTTTTAACTTTCGGTAACAAACATAGAGGCATCCGTTGAATATACTGATAATCTCTAGATGAGTTATATTGACTATTAGAAAGTAAATGGCTATAATTCTTATAGTGGCTATTCGAAAGTTGGCAATTAAGGGGTTTTCAGATTTGCTGCATTACAGAGGTTTGACCGCTTCAAAGAATTTCTAGTTTTTGACACTCTTTTTTTCTGAATAGTCTTTAGTAAGACATTTGGGTTTATTATTTAAGTAGTCAGAATTCTTGTATAGGCTTCAGTGTTCTTTTTTTTTTAAACAGACCGTGAAGCTAGTACTTCTCTAGGTGCCTTTGTATTTCTTTTTATATACGGTTGTTGTACATTTTACATGTTTACACAATGCAATGTTGTTACCGACCAAGAAAGTCTCACATTGGCTCGTTGGCACCTCATGACGACTATATTGAGTTACTTCTCCAGTGACCTGTTGTACAACATATTGCAAGGTTTTTTTACATGCGTTAAACGACATGGGACTGGTATTCCGTTATTTTCAGGTATTTTCAAGGTGACTCTGAGACTATTTGTTCATATAGATTTTCTGCACCAATTTTACAAATCCAGAATGTCCCCGTGCTTCACTGTTGTAATGATTTGAGCAAAACGAAGTTGGAATTCCATAACAACGGAAATACGTCATTCTCATGTTGCATTCTTAGCATAGTGTGCGGAGGTAACCGTGTCTAACTGGGAATACACTAACCGTGTCTAACTGTGATCGCTCTCCTTGATATGCGTTTCATGAATTCTATGTGTGTTGATATGTCCATGTAATTGATTTCTTTTACCCTGATCCACTATACAACTTAGAAGTGATAAGTATTTGCGAGACAGTATGTTCTTTTTCACGTCCAGACACTTTTTTTGCATAGGTTTCAAAGTGACTGAGGATTCGAGGTTGGAAGTATTGTAGATTTTTCATTACAAAATCACTCTGTTATTAGGTTTGTTTTTAGTTGTGAACTTCATATTCGTTTTCCAGCTGTCATAGGTAATCAGTTTTTCAACATCTGGTAGTTTCGGTGATATGTTTTCCAAGTGCTGATAGAGGCACTCTATGTTGCAATTATTTATCACTAACACTTTGGTGTAACTTAAGTTGGTTTTGCTTTTTGTCACAGTGGGTTTAGATTTCCATTTTAGTTCGTAATCTCTAAGAATATTTGATTTTTGTCAATATTGATCAGTGTTTCACTGCGCAAATAGAAGACATAGTTCTTCTTATTTTTCAACTTTGTGGGATTATTTTATCTATGAGGTACGGCTGGTCATTTGTCCCAGCACTCTAGGTATTTCTGGGTGCACTTCTTAAATTGATTACCGGATGTTGAACGATTACATGATGTACATACACTTTTATTTACTATCCCCACTATTGTTTTGGAGTAATCAGAGTTTTATTATGTGCTACAGGACTGGGCAGTCATACTAATTATGGAGCGGTTGCTGTTCCAACCTAAGGCAGAGGTAGTGTTTTCTTTGGTGATTGATTTGTAATAGTTTCCAAGAGATGATAACATGGATTTTCTGTACATGGTATTAAAATGCTGCTTTTTGATTTTTTTCTTTGTTTTTTTTTCTTTTTTCTCTTTTATTTGTTTTGCATATCTGGACATCTCTGATTTTTAGGAAATGTGATTTTTTTCGTCAACATGCTTGTACATATACAGATTAATGACCAATGATTATGAATGATGAAAGACTAATGTAGTCGCAAATGCATTGGACTGGATAATAGATTATTCTGCTTCTTTATTGAATAAACAATTTCAGTAGTGCCTTTTGGATTTCTCGCATTGTAGAATTCATGATTTGTTTTAGGTTATGTGTTTTGTAATTTATTCACGAGAATTATATGAATATAAGCAGTTGATCTGCAAAGGGACAAAGTAGCACCACAGGGAATTCCCCAGGTCTTTCTTTGTACATAACCGTTGCTCCACTGACACTACTATAGTTTCCTTTGTGCTTGGAATACTTTTCTGGGGGCTTAAAACGCCTCCCGCTTCTGGGGCGATAGTGCGGGGCAAGTCCAGAATGATTATGACCATTTTTTGATTTCTTGTTTTTTTTGCTGTGTATGTTTGTCCCATTTGTGTGCACAATAAAGCTTCATATGGTCAAGCATTGGTGGAGTACGGCTAGACGGGGGACCCCAGTGTTTGAACAGGTGGTAAGATGAAGTTTCAGTGTGATCACTGTAGCACAAGCAGTTGGGCAGAGGCAGGATGAGCAAAGATATGACACTCCTCCCGATATTAACCTGCCACTGGCTGACATGATGGCCTGGTTAATCCTTCCATTGCTTGACGATGATCTACACCACTGGCACTTTTTAATCTCTTAGACTGCTTACGTGCTATGTGGAATATCTGCACTGTAAATTTAATGCAGGGGTTGTGCTGTAAAGTGCACTTTCAGAGTTTTCTTGTTCCACTATTAGTCATTCTTGCTCGCTGTTGGAGGTGATGTTGGACCCAGTATCAGTGTTCTCAGATATATATTTCTGAGTTCTATTGTGACATGGTGGGATATGAGTCTTGGTGGTTATCTTTATCATCCTCACCTGATTCAAACCCACCACCATTGCGTCGGCAGAGCCACAGGCCAAAGCAATGAATGGGCGGTGGCATGCAGCAGATGTGCAGGCTGAGAAACAGTCTACACTCCTAACATGGGCCTTTGTACATTGGTGGCAGCTCCAGACTTGCTGAAAAGCGGTGCAACTCTAAACCCTGATCATTGAGAACATCTCACTAAATTGAATCAGTGGGCTGTTTCTCTGGTGACACCTCGGATTCACCAAAACATGGATATGCACTCTGGTCTATCACACCATGCAATGATGAGCCCCATTTCCATTTGCCAGACTCAGATGTTAGGGAACGTAAGTATGTGCTGACAATAATTATGTGCCGGATGCAGCCAAGTAAGCGATAACATTAGAGCAACAAGAGCCTCCACTCATTGTATTTCAATGTACTTTCAGCTTTTAGCTGTGGTTCACATGCTCTTTTTGTCTGTTACCTTTTGCAGCGCACATCCAAGTCTCCTGTGTTCTTATATTCAATCAACCAGTGCGCCCTTATGTTTTCAATCTTCCCTGAAAATATACTCTGAAATTTGACAAGAAATTGAAGTGCTTATGTATGTCAGCTACTGCGATCAAGTGGCGCTCAAGCAGGATTTTAACCAACCATCCCTCTCAAAGACGTAATTCCCGCCTTGAAAGTGTCCTAATACATTTGAAAGAAATGTAAATGTTCATGTGTGTCAGCTAATGTGTTCAACCAAGTTCTGCAAGAACGAATTTCAATCAACCAGCGTTGCCCAAAGATGTTTGCTCTTCAGTCAAGGGGCCTCATCAGTGCCTTGGTGGTAACAGGGCAGTAATACCACCGGGATGCCACCAATGAAAATAGCATTACCGCTACTCGGTTCGGCGCTAGTAGCGCCAGATCACAAGTAGCAACATGGCAGTAAATCTCCATTCCCCATTGGGTCCAGTAGACCCAATGGGGTGTTTTAGTGCTATTAGCACCGGCCCAATTAGCGCAGTGCTAATAGCACCGAAAACGGGCAGAATGTTTAGATTTTGCCCTCAAGCTGGACACAGAACTCTACATTTACGCCCGAATCATGATGGGGCCAACCCTTAAATGCAGCTGTAATTGTGTTGCCTCTACATCTAAGGCCATTTAAGACCTGCCAACCAACTTGTGATGAGGCCCTTTAAAGAGTGCTAATAAATTTGACAAAAAATGCAAGTGCTCATGATGTTTGTCACCTAGTGTTAGGAAACAGTTGCATTAGGTTGAATTGTCCTCCATTTATGGACCCCCAAACTTGTTGCTTTTGTTTGGCTTACCTAATCTGACTTTTACCAGTGGAGCACACCCTTCAGCTGCACTCCCATGGGCTTTTGCTAATGTGTTATGAGGAAACTGACACGTCCTTCATGCTGTCATTACTGGTAAACTATGTTTCCCTTAGTCTTTCACTATTTTGCCATATCTTGGTAACTTTTTATCTACGTGCCAAGTACCTTACAGTACCGCGCATAGGGGTCGTTTTGCGTAATGGCCCTCGCCACCCTCTAAGGATTTTTTGGTGTTTGTACAAGTGTGCCAAGGACAAACTGGTGGCAGCATTTTACTTTTAAAGTAGGTTTAATTTGTTTGTATGGACGATACCGTGTTTACCACATTTGGCCCAAGACTGTGACCAGTACCGAAAATGGCAGTGCCATGAAGTCTTTTGTTCTTTCCTTTGGCGATTTTATCCCTTTGCCTCTCCCCAGGTCAAGAGACCCAGGTATTGCTTATTTGGGCATGCAGCCTTCTGTGAAAATCACATCTTTTACAGACTCCTGCATGTCACGTATGCTAGTGCCCAGGAAGAGGGTTGGCACTGTCTGCTCCCAATCCACAATACTGTACAAGTATATCTGGGTAAGACAAAGGTCTCTGCATCCATTCCAGGTCGATCACCTGAAGCTCAGACCAAACTACAGAAGGAGCCAAGTAAGCTGAACGAAAGAGCAGACTTGTGGAACCACCGGAGATGTGCTTGAAGGTTTGGCACCCTGACCCTGCTGTTGTCCCGTCAAACCCGTGCTTTTGTATCGTACCAATAAGGCCTGCAAGGGCACTTTGACCCTTTGGAGTAGTGGGAACAACTACTCTCAGCACCTCCTGCTTACCCTTGCAAAGAGCCTCTTTGGAAGTGTTCCTGAGCCATCCAGCGAATTGACCAGCTCGAACCATTGGTATCGTACAGAAGCACCACCATCCCCAGTTGAGATTTGATACCTTGGGATTCGCTCAATTGTGGTCCTGGGCCCTCTCCTACCACAACACGTCCTGGCTTCTCTGGGTCGCGACTTATGAGAGTGCGCCATGCCGTGAGAATTTGTGGTCCATGTGTCACCTCGCTGTGGTGACTGTCGTGTAAGTGCCTGCAGACCTTCTCCCCATGTCCTGAGACATGCTGCACCAGAACTATCCGTTCTCCTTTCTTTGAGAGCTGAAACTAGGCTACTGTCCCACCATGGACGATTGTCCAGTCGCGCAGCCGCTGAGAGCCAGAGCATCCTGTAAGTGCAGGGGTGAAACCTACTAGTGAATTAGACTACAATGGCATAGTTTGGCCTGGACTGTGTCGAGAGTCAGTGAGTACTTGCATCACTTACCGGTGGCCCACTAGCGCATCCATCTGTTTGTATGTATGAGAATCCCTGAACAGATATTCACCTTAGCTGGGCTAACCTGCGCTCCCCAGCTATTCCCAAACTGCGAAAGGGTAAACCCTCCTCAAGGATTAGGCCCTTATTCTTCATTGCCTAAACACCTTCCTGAACAGCTACAGCTCTGTGAAGAGAACCTGCATTTTGCTTTACACACTTCTTAGGGCTGGACAGCATAATATAGGGATTGACTTCAAAGAATTGCCAAATTCAATATCTGTATTGAACTTACTCTTCTGTTGCAGGTTTTGGTTATTTTCTGCCCTTTCCTCAGCAGTAGGCTAAAAGCATTTTGTATATATGTTCCATAGTGAAAAACATGTGTGATAACTGTTTTATTATTACTGTGGTTTATTTTATAATACATGTATTTTTGATATACATCTGTCTGAGAGTAATCTGTGGAGCTTTATTGTGTGTGCTCATTGTGGGCTTTAAATCACTCTCACACCTCCTGAGATTTAGTCTTGAACGCCTGCCAAGCTACTGTAGAATGGTCTGGTTTGTCCAGAATGTTCCCTTGTTCCACTAATCTAGGGTGGCATCCTAAACTTCTGCCCACCAGCTCAGAGTTTAGAAATCCATCTTAACACCTATTGTGTTCAATCCAGTCATGCATAAGAGTGCCTTCCATCAAACAGCATTTTTCACATATTTTCCAATCCCCTAAATGATACTAATACATTTAAGAAATCCAAATGATTGTGGCACCAATTTGCATTAGACCAAGTTGTGCTGGTTCATGCATTCAAGCAAGTAGCTTTTCCTCAAAGACATTTCCGCTTTCCTGAAAGTCTGCTAATGCTTGTGTCAGCCAGGGGTGTTGCTAGGTCTGAGAAAGATCCAGGGCTACACTAATGTCGTTCTATCGGGACTCGGGGCTAGCTAGCCTTTTGGTTGTAGCCCATGAGCTCCTATCCAGGGCTACAACCAGAAGACCCAGAACTATAGCTCCCCCTGATCTGCTCTAGCAATGCCTCTGGTGTCAGCTACTACACTCATCAAAGGCAGGTGTGAAGTGTGTTCAATTAACCAGATCTATTCGAAGTATGTGCCCTTCTATCAAAGTGTGCTAATACATTTGACACGAAATTCAAAGGGGTTGTGTGTGCCAGCTATTGTGCTCAGCCAAGTTGTGAATGAGCACACCTTTAATCATGCCGCCTCAGCACAAAACCTTCCTCTGTCCAAGACGATGATGCGTAGCATGTAGCATCGCACATACAATCACTCTGCCACTAATGCTACTGCCGGAGGGATCAGCAAGGCCTGCGCATTCTTGGTAACATTCAAGTGTTAGTATCAGTTATTTTGCTCCATGAGCACATTCTCCATCAAGCCACATCTGAGGAACCAGGAATGAGACACGGACACAGAGACATATGGTTTTGGCAATAAAAATGTATAAAAAAAGAAAAGGGGTGTGAAATGCATCTCTGTCCCTACACTAAGAGGTGTTTGCCTACCTCAAACAAAACTAAGGGTCTGCCGGATGACAGAATGTCCAAAGTAAAATGTCCTGTGTCCAAAGTTATATTCTGGTGGAGGGAAAATGTCTTTGAGCTTCAGTAGTGTACAAATGTTCAAAAAGCCAATGTGTAACTCCAACACAAATGTTCCAGAAGAAGAGACTTCTTTGTTCCAGAGGGTGTTCCCTTCCCCTGGGTTTCTCTTCACTTAGGTTTATACTTCCACAAATATGAGTTCCTTAAGTTTAACACAGCTGTGAGTCTGTATCTTGGTATGATACCTGGTATACTTCCTTGCTAGGTTTTCACTCCTCTTATCTAGATCAATAGCACAACTAATAAACAAAACAACTTGGCTGTGAGTCTGTATATTGGTAGGATTCCTGGTGTTTTCGCTTGCCATATCATCACTCTGCTTCAATATGTTTTAACACAACCTTTTGTTACTCCTGATGTATCCTTCTCAGAACCTCTTTAGATTATGGGCCTCATCACGACTTTGGCGGTAACCCTTAAATCCGGCGGTCGCGCTATTACGCTGGATTTAAGGATCCGCCAAATCAGGACTTCGGCGGATTTCGCCCCAGCTCTGAGCTGTGGGGAAATCCGCCAAAAATGTGCGCTATTACCACCGGCAGGAAATCCGCCGGGGATAAGAGTGCGAAAATTCCCCATTGAGCCCAGTGGGGAATGGGGCATTCCAGAATGGGCTCAATGGGAATTAACATTACCGCCAAACTCGTGATCCAGCGCTATTAGCGCCAGGGAGTTCGACGCTAGGGCTAATACCACCCACGTTAATAAAGCCGGCGTTACCGCCAAAGTCATGATCAGGTCCTATGTATTTGCAATACTAGAACGATACCATATGAAGTACAACAAAGGATACAGCACTAACCTGAAATCGGCCAGCTTGTGACATGACGAGAATTTTCCTGGTTGCCCTGCACCCTCCTGCTAGGAGTAGCTAGGAGGGAACAGGGTTTCCAGGGAAATCCTCTGGGCAATAAAACCCCATGGACCCTCAGCCACTGGAATCTAGCTTTCTTCTGCTTTGTATGCAGTTTCACCTTCTGAGAGATATGAGAGGTGAATGCTGTGCTGACATGACTTCATTAGGTCAGGACATTGTAAGAATAATGTTCAGATTAGTCAGTCGTAAACCCCTTCCATATGGGAAATGACATAACTGGATATTACCCTGTGGAACGTGTACCGACGCTCAATGTTCTGTTTGTATTCTTTCAGAATCCAAGAGAGAGCAGGAGCTTGATTAGTCATGCAGGTATTCTGTGATTGAAAGTGAGGAGCAAAGAGAGACAATAGCCTGCTTGGTAGAGAGTTTTATGAAAGGGAGGGGTAGAGAGTGAAGCGGTCATGGACTCTGTAGCCTACCCTATGATGCAAGATGTAACACCTGTGAATGGCGACATCTAGAAGCAATGGAGGTTTGTTTGGAGAGATGTCCTCCCCTTCTGTAGAGCTCTGCACCTTTGGCGTGGGGTGCTTAGTACACTGGCATCTGGCGAGTATTCTATGTCAGGTTACCATGGTAAAAGGTACACAAGTCCTACCCGGAAATGTTCTGGCTGAAGGGATATGTAGACTGAGGCGCAAGTTGCGCAGTGCAGAATGAGAGATATACAAAAGAGGGCTATATATTAGGAAGAAAGTGAGACAAATGACATGAGAGTATGTCTGAGACTCTAGAAGCACAAACTCACCGTGCGTTGGCTAAGTGGAGTAGCTATGTGTCGATCCCCTGGCTGCAGCTCTTTTTAACTCCTGGCAGCTCCAGGAGGCAGGCCAAAAACTCTGGATGCAGGTGAGACAATGAAGCGAGCTGCACACTTCTGACCGCCATTTTGGGAGTCGAATGGGACAACAATGCAATACCCCTCCAGCGCAGCACAAAGGTCAAGGGTGTCTCATGACAGTATTTCATATACACTGTTCAGATTGTCTTTGCCTGGTATACTCTCCTCCCAGGGCTTTCCTACATGAACATACATACAACTGCCTGGCAAACTGTCCTGCCAGGGATTTCTTATTTGAACACACTTGCAACTACCTGGAATACTCTCCTGCCAGGGCTTTCTTAAATGTATACGACATGCACTTGACAGTCTACTGTATTTAATTTGTTCTGTCTCTTTAAGTACTCTTCAACTGCTTGTTCACTCTTATATTTTGCATTTGCCATTATTTGTTTTTGGTAATGTTGCCAATATGCCCTGTTGGCCGTGCTTCCCTTGGGTGGACTCATCGGCTCTTGATGACACATGTAGAGTCCCAAGCAGAATTCTTGTGGTGGCTTTTTGTTGATTCGTTCCCTTCTGCCGCCTCTGTGCTGTAACTTTTGTGTCTCTCATGGCTGCCGCTCGTCTGTTCGGCACCTCTCCAGGCTTGGGTGGTGTGGAGGCTGCTTCACGGTACCTTCAAACACTCTGAAGCCTTTCTCCCACTTCGGCCATCCTCAAGGCATACTGCAGCCTTCTCTCAGCTCTCCTTGCCCTCTTTGGTGAGGCGGTTGGCTCCACAGGCTTTGCACCAGCACTGCAGTAGCTCACTCAATACCAAGAGGTGTCGAGTTCTACAGTCAGTTTCTGCTTGTCAGCTGGTTTGTCAGTTGAATTATCCCACATCAGACATATTCTTTCAAAAACTAGAGTGCGGCTTGCACTCCTGACCCCCATTAATCCTCATTGCTCATCTCATCTTCTTTGTCACAGTACTTTCACATTTAGGGAAATAGAAATCTGTTTTTGATAACTAGTATGCAAAGTCTGGGACTGTGTTCTCAATAATATTGAAAGGCAAGTCTGTTCTTGATGACTTATATGCAGAGTCTGGGACAGTGTTCTCAGTGACCTTAAAAGACAAGTCAGTTCTTGATGACTTCCATGCAGAATATGGGAAAGAGCTTTCAGCAGTATTAAAAGGCAACTCTGTTTTTGATGTTTTATGCAGAATATGGGAAGGTGTTTTCAGGATTCTTGAAAGGCAATTCAGGTGTTGATGACTTGTATACAGACCTGTGTGAGTGTTGTCAGTACCCTTTCGAGGTGGGTGAGGGGAGGTATGACAATATACCATTAAGGCAAAGGGAATCGAGGGGAGTATCCTCAAAAGGGAAGTGAGGATACCATGTATTATCCAATTATGTCATGACACCTCCTCGAGGTCTGCCTCCCCCCAAGTGATCCTCTCTCATATAGCCACCCACAGTGTCCGGATCAGGCAGCGGCTGCCCTCCCCTGGCCACATGGGGAGAGGTTACCGCCGGAAAAAGTGATTTCACCATCAGATTCATCACACACCCCAACAAAAAAAATAAAAGTGCATTGCTTTTGTAAATTGTTTGAAAAAATAAAATGTATCTGTCTACAGAGATGCCAACAACCTTCCTAAAATCAATACCAACAATTTGTGCCTATGTTCTACATCTCAAATAAACAGCAAGAAGTCACCCTCCTTCATCTCTGAAAAATTACTGGTGGCTTATTTGTATTTTGTATTTTATTATTTATATAGTGCTTTAATCCAAAGCGCTTTACAGTTTAACAACACGTGAACATTAAACGTGTAACATAGAAGCAATAACAGTATATATGAGACAAACCAGAAAAATAGCATGTGGAACAATTTGTATTTGAGGAGGAAGAAGAATGGAGGGGAGGGGATGGAAAAAAGGGAGAAAGCGTAGGGAGTGGTGGGAGTTAGGAGGGAGGATGGAGATCATGGGAAGACAAGGAAGATAGAGGGACGAGGAAGAGGGTATTGAAAGGAGAGAGAAAAGGTGTCAGGGAGGGGCGTGGAGAAGGAGTGCTTTCAAGGAGGAACAGAAGGAGGAATAGCTAGAAGTGGAGCGGATAGTGAAAAGAAGGGAGTTCCAATGTAGGGGGGCAAGGAGCTGAAAGGAGCGGAAACGAGAGGAGGCGCAAGGTGGTGGTGGGTGGAAAGTAAGAAGAGATCTGCAGAAGGAAGGGAGCGAGAGGGGGTATAGAATGAGAGAAGAAAGGAGAGGTAAGGAGGGGCAAGGTCATGAAGAGATTTAAAGACAAGACAAAGGAAGTGAAATTTAAGTTGGGAATGGAAAGGAAGCCAGCCATGGTTGGAAAGTGAGTCAGAGATGGAATCATGGGGAGAGAGAAGACAGAGGGTACGGAGGGTACGGAGTGGTAGAGGGATTTAACGGAGTAAGATGGTAGGCAGGGAGACCGAAAAAGAGAGAAGAACAGTAGAAAAGGCGAGAAACAATAAGGGAGGAGATTAAGAGCTTGGTAGCATGGAAGGTGAGAGAAGAACAGACTTTACGGATATTGAAGAGGTGGTAGCGACAAGAGCGAGACGTAAGGGAAATATGGTGAGTAAAGGACAGGGATGAGTCAAAGTAGATTCCTAGATTCCAGGCATGAGGGGAAATCAGAAGATTAGAAGGGGGGAAATGAATACAGAGAGAGGGATGAGGAATTGTGTTAGAAGGGAAGAATAATACCCCAGTCCTGTCAGTATTAAGAGACAGATAGTAAGAGGATTTCCATTTTTTAATGGTGGTGAGACAGGAGGAGAGATTTAGATGTAGGTCAGGAGAGAAGGAAGAAAAGGAGAGGAAAAGCTGAGTATCATAAGTGTAATCATCAGAAATGGTGAGAAATACCGAATGATGAGATAGAGGAGCGAGAAGTGACTTATAGAGAGAGAATTAGAAGGGTCAGAGGACAGAGCCTTGGGGAATGCTGTAGTCCAGAGGGAAGGTGGAGGAGGTATGTCTGCCCCAAGAGACGGCGAATGAGCGATGTGAAAGTTAAGATGAGAGCCAGTTAAGGACTGAGCCTGGGAATCCAAAGGAGGAAAGAGTATTGAGAAGTAAGGGGTGATCGACAGTATCAAAAGCAGTGGAGAGGTCGAGGAGGATGAGAATAGAGGATTGCTTAGCATAGCGAGTGGTAAGGAGGGAGTTAAGGACACAAGTAAGAGCAGATTCAGTGGAGTGTTTAGGGCGGAAGTCAGATTGAAAGGGATGAAGGAGAGAGTGCTTAGAGATAAAGGTCGAAAGTTGAGAATAGGCTAGGCGTTCAAGAAATTTAGAGAGAAACGGTAGAAGTGAGATTGGGTGAAAGTTAGCTGTAAGAAGGGGATTAGCAAAAGGCTTTTTAAGGATAGGGATAATAGTGGCATGCTTGAAGGCCATAGGAAAGGTGGCCGTGGAGAGACAAGTGTTGAAGAAGGAGGTTAAATAGGGAATAAGAAGGGGGTAACCTTGGGAATAAGAAGGGTAGGGATGTGATCAGAAGGGGCAAAGGTGGGGTGGGATTCGGTTAAGAGGAGAGAAACATCAGAGGGAGAGATAGGAGAAAATTCAGACATGCATGCCAAGGGGGAATGTGAGGAGGGAGGGGGGTGGAGTAAGAAGGAGAGGAGCTCATTTTTTGGCGAAGAAAATAGATTTCTTTAGAGAAGTTAGCAAAGCCGGATGGAGAGAGAGGGGATGTAGAAGAGAGGTCAGGAGGGGGCGGGAGAGGAGACGAGAGAGGGTTTGAATGATATGGCGAGGATGAGAGGCTTGGGAATGAAGAAGGTTAGAAAAGTAGGAGCCTTTAGCTGAATTAAGCCAGGAGTCATATAGTGAGTGATATGAAAAGTAGGAGGTTTGGTTAGGGAGAGTAGGGGATTTGAGCCAGCAATGCTCGAGGCGACGGAAGAGACACAGCATGGCTAGGAGGTTAGGGGAAAGCCATGGTTGAGAAGGCTTATGAGGCCTGTAAAAGCAAGTTCCTTACATAAACAAAATCTTTCTACCCAAACTAGATTAAATGAATCCCTAAAGTCAGTAAAGAACGGCCAAACTTAAAGGAAATATTCGGGTGATTGAGCATTCAGCTGAATACATTTTAGACCTAACTGTAGGATTGTCATCCAGAGAGTTCTTGTAACACGATTGAACCAGTGGCTTTTTTTTAGCAGCAGTCTATTTTCAAATAAATGAAACTATTTAGTTAGCCTTAATATTTGCATTGTTTACTACCCACTGCAATGAGCAGCTGTGAACACCCTATATAACTGAAAAATGTTTTTAAAATCTGCCCTTTAAATTGGAAAACGCATACTGTAAAATTCTACGTACTGATTAACAAATAGGAAATATACATCCTTTATTTTAGTGGCATCTACCGAATCGCAAATATACACCCTCAGTTTTTTTTGTGTAACATTGTATGCCAAAAACGTTTGATTTCTTTGACTCCTCTGTAATAAATGTACCATCAACATTGTTTGGCCTAGTGGGCGAAAAACTGGAATTTTGTATGTAAATCTACCCACCCGATGGTTGAAAAGTTATAAAGCCAAAATCAAAAGGTTTTTCTTTTTTGTTTTTTTTAACTTTTTGCATTGGTTTCTCAATAAGGAAAATGTAATTTTTGAAATGGCAAACAGATTAAACCTCTGGACGGAGCTTTGCAAATATTTTGTTTTGAAAGTGTCAGAAAGAGTTAGAATTCATTTCTTGGTTGATTTGGCAGAAATCCATTAAAAAAAAAATATCTTCCTGTGATGCTGGGGTATGCGGCATTTCAAAAACAAAACACCACTATTTTAAATTGATTGCATTGTTTTCGCTGTTGGAAAGCACAATCCAGGTAAAATAAGACACTTTTGGTGTTGGAAAGCATTTCATGAAACTAAACAAGGGAGGGGCTACAGGACGCTGTCTCTCTCGCTTCTGCCACCATGGTAGCAGAAGAGGGCGTGTTAGCACCGCACACATGCCCACAAGAGTAAGCTGTTCATTCTTTTTGTAATATTACGGTTAGCAAGAGGGAGAAACTGCATCACTGGACATGGTACCTGTAACGCTCACCTGGTTCCCACGGAGGCGCGTCGTCGAAGGCACAGAACTCTGAAGATGGACAGGAAGGGCCCCTCTATTCTGGCTTCCCTGGCTCGTTGGATACCCTCCTGTGCCTGAAAAGGGAGTATTACCAACTGTGGAACAATGCTCAAGCCTCCCACTCCCTTCCAACCCTCCACGATACCTCCTCCACGATTCCCCGTGAAGCCTCACCTTAGGGTTTGGAAGGATGAGCTCTCCATCCTGCTTCTGATGCAGGGGCGCGTTGAAACCCAGTTACTTCACTGGATTGAGGACTGATGGGAGTTCAGGTAAGCTTGACTGTTCAGGTAAGGCGCTGTAAAAGTTCTGTTCAAAAGTTCAAGCTTAATAATAATGTTCGTTGTCTAATTGCAGCAAGCGCTAATGCTTATGTCTTTTTCCCCTTAGGGGCCGGGGTTCGGAGTGCCGGAGATATGGCGCCGACCCGAAGTGAAACAGTTCTGGATGAGCGCTCAGGTAATGTCTTTGCATTCGCTCATTCAATGTCTTTGTCTTTTTTCCCCATAGGGGCCGGGGTCCGGAGATGCCAGGAAGCGGCAGGACCCGAAATGCAGTGGGAATAATCCAACAGGTAAGACTTAAAAGGAAACTGAGCTTTCCTTATTCCTTTTCTCCCTCTCACCTTTGTTCTTGTCTTTTTTCCTCTAGGCGCCGGGGCGTAGCTGAATCCGGAAGATCGCTGAAGATGGAAGCGCCTTGCAAAGGTGAGTAAAATGCAGCGCTGCAGCGATCGAAACGAAATGCCTTTAAAATGATGTCTTCCTTTTCAGGGCCGTTGAAGAAATGGCTCCGGGATGCAGATTTAGCAGGTAAGGGCTTTTCTTCCCCTATTCTCTTCCTTTCTCCCCTTGCAGGTGTTCCAGGGTGCTGGCAGGCGTGGCTGAAGTCAGGATGCAGGAGCTGACACGGTGAGCGTCCAGCTGCTAGGTGCAGAACAACGCGAAGCATGTGTGGCTGTTCGGGTGGGGTTTAAATAGCCTTGGAAGAAGTTCCTGGTATGTATCCTTCCACCAATCAGGTATGTATCCTTCCCCGACCACACCCGGGTGGTGAAGTAGTCCTACAGGTTAAGTAGTCCCATTCAGGCCTCAAGAGGGCCTGGATGAAGCAGCAAGGTCTGCATCAGGTAAGTGTGCACCCAAGCACTTAAACACATATCCTCTTCTATGAGCCTGGTGCCCAAGGCGCCAGGACTGGGGTCCGCTATGAGCCTGGCGCCTAAGGCGCCAGGACTGAGTCCAAAGGGCCCCGACTTGGGCCCGCTGAGACTTCCCTGGGGAAAATGATGTCTGCCTCTGGGGTTGCTGGGCCCAGCCTGGCTCCTTAGAGGTAGGCATCATGACAGTACCTAAGCCTGCCATTGTGGTTGTGTCTTTGGCTCCTTTCCCTACTCAAAGAATTTGATCACGTAGGACAAGGAACCAGGCTTCAGGAGAAACTGGCAGTCTTTTCTAGGGCAGCTCCTCTCGGCCCAGATGAGAGAAGATGTTGGGAGGTAGGTTTGCTGCCACCACCCTTGATGGTAGTATTTGTGTTTTCTGCGTGTTATGTTTGTGAAAGAGTGTGTGATTGAAAATAAAAATGCAAGAGTTTGTGCATTTGTTTGTCTGCATCTTTGAGAAATTGTGAGATGTGACTCTCTAGGCTTACATTTACAGGTGTGATCAAGTGGGAGGTGCAGGTGCGTGGGAGTGAATGTGTGTGCAGAGCCAGTGGCTTCAAGTGTCTGTATGCATAATGAATAAAACAGAGTGTTGTTGTGCATGTTACATACGTATGAGTAGTGAATGTGAATGTCTAGGTGACTGCATGTGTATGTGCGTGGAAGAATGAGGGTAGGGCTGGGGCAAATGCTGAGTTTATTCCATGGACAGATTTGGCAGGTTAGGACAAAGCTATCATGTACATGCTTGTCCAGGGGTACTACTATTAGTATGGGCCAATGCCATAGCAATGGTGGATGGTTGCCTACTTCATAAATATATTGGTGCAGCACAGGCCATTACATGAAATCTTCAAAAAGGAAGGGAGTACCGGTAAACGTCAAGCACCCAGGGGAAGAACTCCAGCTAAGCAAAGTTCACACAAGCATACGTTTTATGCAAAGATTGAACTAATCATTAAATGCTTCGGGCAAGTGCCTCATCACCCTCTTGCCCATTGTGTTGCCTGACCTGGTGCCCCACCACCTTAACCCCACTCTGCCCAATGCCTGCTCTTTCCCCCCACACCATCCTATATATTCCCAAACCTGCACCATGCATGACCTGTCTTAAATGTCTGACATCCATCCTCTCACTGCTGCCTCAATGATCTTGATAAGGAGATAGGAGAGGGTCTCCACTTGGAGCTCATGGGTGTAACTATCCATTCTTTCACAATTTTCTGGGCATACACTGTGATAATAGCATACTTTAAAGGCCCTTGCTTCACGCACGTCTAATAACTTGGGCTGCAGGACATTACCACTCAGTATGACAAAATACAACATTATTGCTGAAATTGAACACTTCCCCTCTCCCCCACTCTCAATGTACCTTCTTTCTAGATCGGATTATATGTAAGATTCAAGGCACTGAAGTGCCAATGGGAAAACCCTACAATGAACCTTATACCACAAACCTTGTACTGCAGCCACGACCTAAAGTATATCATTGCAATATAAACAATTATTAAAGGTATCAATATTGGCATATCAGGCCTAAGTCTTCGAGTTGGGAAATAACATAATATGTTGGTACTGACAGGGGAAAACTGGCATTTTAGGGAAAGGAATCATATGTGTGTTGTTATAGGTGTATGTACTGGCATTTTAGCCAAAACCATCATAAGTGTGCAGTAATAGGAATCACCACTGGGATGTTGTGGAAAAGCCATATTAGTGTCTACTTATAGGGGCAAATACTGGCAGTTTGGGAAATTCCATAATTATTGTGTACTAATAGGAGGAAATGTGTTGGGCAAGGCCATGATACGTGTGTACTGGCAGGGACATATACTTGCATTTTGAGATAAATACATCATAGGAATGTACTTACAGAGGCAAATACTGGCATCTTGGGGCAAACCCATCATAGGTGTGGCCTTAAAAAGTAAAATATTTGCATTAAGGGGCAAAGCTATCATCATCGTAAGTGGCCATTGCCAGGCGCATATACTGACATGTTGGGGCAAAGCTTTTATAGATTGGTACTTACAGGGGCAATTATGGTCATGCTACGGAAAAACATCATATTCTTTTAATTAGAAATAATGACATTTTGGGGAGAAAGACTTCACACTTGGGTATTTTAGGGCAGAGTCAACATTGTATGTGTACTACCAAGGTCAAGCATTGCCATATCAGGTTAAAGCCATTCCAAGTGTGTCCTTGCAGAGAAAAGCACTGGCATGGTGTAAAAAAAGCATTGTGAATGTGTACTAATAGGGGCGCATTCTGCTGTTCTGGAGCAAAGCAATCACATTATTTACTTAGAGTAGCAAATACTGGCCTGTTGAAGAAAGCCATCATAAATGTGTACTTACAGGAGAAAATATTTGGGGGATTTAGGCGAAGATATCACAAGTGTGTAGTAACAGAGAAAATAATGTGTTAATTTTAGGGCAAAAGTCATCACAAGCATGTCCTAACAGGAGAAAGGATGTTGTTATTTTGTGGCAACACCATTGTAAATGTGTACTCTCTTGCTCATACATGGCATGTCTGGGTAAAGCAATCATCAGTGTGCAATTACATAGCAAATATTGGCATAGTGTGGTCAGCCCATCACAAGTGAGCTCTTTCAGATACTATTACTGTCATGCTGAAGCAAGGCCATCACAACTGTGTTCTTAAAGGGACTACTCTTGGCATGATGGGGCAAATTCATCACAAGTGTGTATTTGCAGGGCTCCTACTGTGATTAAATGAATTATGCTCTGAAGGAGTACAAGAGTGAATAGTAGTGAAACTACTTACAGACCTCACACATCTACACGCCAACATTGAACCCAATCATAAAGGTAAAACAGATGCAGTTAAGTAACACACCTCATTTGCCTTTGTGGAAGGCTATACTCTCAAGAGGGGTGTAATGTGATGAGGGCTGTGAATGTGATTCAGTTGCAATCCACACAGCAATGTATTTGCTGACCAAAATAAAGGGAATGCAGGATGTTTTAATCAAGCAACATCCAATTCGACCTGCCCCAAACCAGGTGCACACCTCTTTTATTTATTGAATAAAGTATTTTTTATGTATCTGGAAAACCAATTTAATAGCATTGATTAGAACCTCATTTATGCCCCTATCGGGAAAAGAAACACACAGGATTGCACAGAAGGTTCATGTATTTATGTATTAATAACATAAAAAATCAAGAAATCAAAGCATATATAAGCAAATTATCCATCTATTAACTACCAGCTTTAATGGCCAAAACAGAATGTACAGGAAAGTAAATTTTGAAAGCATAAACATCACCATATGTACGTTTGATTTATCTTTATCCTCAGCACACATGTACTATGTGAATATTGTCATTTTGTAGAAACCCACATTATACCAGAACATCGCTGCATACCTAAATGTATCTACTTCTTGGGGGGTTGAGTTATTCATTTCAAATAAAAATCCCCCCTCAATGAACGTGTCAGAATTTCAACTGTGTTCTAGAAAACAGAATAGAAAGACAAACTTCTTAACATTCCCACATGTGAAAATTAAAGTGCATGTTTTCTAAACTCCCTCCAGTTGTGCTTCTATTGCATTAGTGTGTACAATTTTACATTTCTCATTTTCAAAGGGCCGCTTAAAGGTGGCAAAATGGCAAGTGATCAATCATCTTTTCTCAGTTTTCTTAAAGGACAAGAGTCTGCTTGGTAAAATAACCCAGCACTGACTTTGATCAGCTTATTTATCTGGGTATGCAGCCATTGAGAGGTCATTTTAGCTCCATGAATACTTATGTTTTTGTTTGATCATTACACAGAGGAGTCAGGAGATCTTCTAGTATACCCACAATAGCAAATAGTCTAATGGATATATAATTCCAGAAGCACATACACTTCTGAAATATTCCCTTACTTCCAAGGATGTACATTCAAATAATATAGCCCCGACCCTCAGTAATTTCAAATTAAAGGGGCCTTGATTTAATCTACGACTGTTTAGGGTATTTTTACCCTTAGAATTATATCTTCACTTGGCATTATACTTTACTATGAATTTCTTTTGGATGTCTCACAGACACAAGGGCACACTTCTTAAAGAGTGGGTCCATTCTTGCCCTGTCAGAACAGGTGAAGATAAGTCAACAAGAGGGGGTCAGTACCCCTCCTCAGATTGGTCTTCCTCTTTCGGTATTGATGTATTTTTGCTATATTTTGCACTGAAGAAGGCCTAGATATGTAAGTCCAGGTAGGTCTATCTTACAGTGTGCTGCTAGTTATCAGCTGATAGTTATCAAAACATGGGTCTAAAGGAAATCAATATATTCCCTTCTCCTCTTGGTCATTATCAATTCACCTTTCTCTCCTTCTTCCCGGGCATCAGTCAACGAGTCAGTTTGTGAGTAAGTGAGTTTCATAAGATATGCGTTTTAAATTGTATAGAGCATACGTTGCTCCCCTCTAAAGTGTGTATCATTTCTCTATCGAAATAGGCCAATTTATGTGATTGAACAATATTCCAAAAGTGACATCACACTAAACCAATCCCTCTATACTCATTGGGCATATTACTGAACAGGGAAGTCTTATGCGTGGGGCATTTACGTCCAGTTTCCCACCTATTTGAAGTGATGTCATCTTGGGCAGGCACGACAGATCAGGGGCAATGCATTTTTCTTGAGAGCAAGAGAGCGTATAGCAATACAGGTTGAATCGCTGTTCCACGCTTAGAAACTGGTCTCCGGTGATACGCGTGTAACAAAAAAAGAAATCTATTAATTAATTGGAGATTTCTGCATTCAATAATAGTAACTTTCTGTAACAGAATACAATCCTCACATGTAATCATGATACTAATCAGTTCATCAGATTGCTATCACTCGGGCAAATCAAATGATGTGATTTTCATCTCGACACGATGTGTGGGGGGCGTGTTATAGATTTTTGTCTTTTTCTAACTAATATATGTAACACAACAATTCCATTTCCAGGTCAGAATAATAATGGGCTCTCTTGCATAGAGGCTAGGATAAATCCCTGGCATATGCCATTTCTATATGAAAAATATCCACATTTCCCTAATTTACATCACAGTACAAATGTGCTTTAAATTCAGCTAATAGAGCTTTTCCCTAAACATTGGACATACATAATCTCTATAACCCGCCATTCCAAATGTGAAGTTTGCATATGTTTTTCTTTTTTCTTTTCAAAATATGACATGACATCTCCAGTGTCTCTACCTAGTAACAGAACATCTGGTATCAGTTCTGTTTAGGGCGGAGGGCTAGGGCATGTATAGCACCTGGTAATGCTGCCGTCATGGTGCACCTTTTCATTTAATACTCATGTCCTTCCCTCCTTGAGTGATCCCAGAGTCTGGCTGCCCCTATTTTCAGACGCTTTGTCTCTAAAAGTGTGAAATTCCTTCCCCCTGAAGATGTATTATCTAGGCATATCTCAGTGAACCAGGATCCAAGCGCACTCATAAGGTTTTATGGTGAGCTTCGAAGGAAACCAGAGCATCTATGTCCTGTCACTTCTTGGAGTATGGAAGGCCATTGGCAGTTCAGGACTAGTTTCAATCAGGTTGGTTTCATTCACATTTGCATCCTCTAAAGTCACGCTTGCTTTAACATTTGCACAAAACATGGCAACCATGTAACGTTCTCTTTGTAATTAAACAGGTTGCAACTTATTTTTTATATTTAGGTTTCTTTCTTTAAAGCTGATTTTCAGTCCTGTAAAGGTTAAGAGAAACAAAGCGAGACCTGACTCAGTGTTTACTCGCCTATGTAATTCTGTACTTTTCATCTCCGAATGGACGATTCTTCCATTTTAAAAATAGTTGCTAGGTGCTTTCTGGTAACTGAAAGGACTTGTTTTCCTGTTTTTATTAGTTACTTTGGAGATATACACTTATTATAGATGGACTGCAAACACTGCACCTTCCCTCAAATGACATTTTTTAGATGCTGTGTGCAGACTGTATCGCACATGTTTGTTTTTAAACTGCCACTTTTCTTTTCTTTGCATACTTTTCTTCGGTACAGATTTCCCAACAAGAATGCTCAATCAAGGTATTATAAAGTTGTAAATACTTTAATGAAACACGCAGTCTGCAGAACGTTTAACAGAGAACAACTGGCCCTGTGGAAGGAAAAGAGAACATGCAAGGAAAGAGGGAATGTTACACTCTGTGCAAAAATACAGTGGTGAAAGGCAATTCAAAAAAAGGGGAAAAAGTGCCCTAACCAGTCAGTAGGGCCCAACATGGACAGGTGATGCAGTTATAGGCCAATTACAATTATTTGTCAGTTTCACAACAACAAACTAGGCTTTCAGTTGTTGTGCAAGTGGGTTGGCTCCATTCATCTAGGGGGGATTGTGACAGCTGAGCAGCAAATCGATTAAAATGCCTTCGCTCATAGCTGTTCGAACGCAACATTCAGCGATGCAGGTCAGAAGGATAATGAGAATTAGTTCAGAGTCAAGCTTGCTCAAAATGTGTAGTAAACGCTGGGTCAGGTAAATGTGTGATGCGCCAGCAGTACCAGTCAAAGGTTGCCAATGGTTTGAAGCAGTGTTCTGGTGTGTGGTTACACTAAGAGGTGATTCAAGGTTAGGCCAGATCAAGTTGTTCTGTAACGGCTGGTTTAAATTGACAAGCAACACTCCAGCGGTTCTGGTCAGTTCTGCTGATGAGCATTTTTTTCAATCAAATCAGGTGACCGGCTCTGCAGGGACATGGTGCTGCAACAAGATTGTTCAAAGTTGCAAGCAAGGTGGTTTGAAGAGTACCAAAAGCAGCACAGCTGATCCTGAGTTTTGATATGTGGCAAACCCGGTTCAATGGCTGATTGATTTGTTTGATCTGATGAAAAATAGGGATCCTGGCTGGCTAACATCTCAGGATGCTCTGAGTCCCACTCTAGGCCTCAGGGAGAAGTTCAGCCCTTGTTCTCGAGGTCCCACACATGGGAGGCTAGCCCACACTTTCAAGAGTCCTTGCTACGATGATTTCCTGTGTAGCAGTGTGGCTGGTAGAGGTACAAGTATTGTTCCGGTGGCAGGTCACCCCCAATGTGCCCTGGGATGGGTAGGAATGGCTTTGGGAAGTGAACTCTCCAAACAGAAGTGCAATGGATTCTTCCTTACATATTTGTTCCAAAATGAATCTCAGTCAGAGACTGCTTCTTTTAAAGGTACACATCTGCATGTGGTTTGAATATTTTTTATTTGATGTTATTGTTTAGAGTGTGGACTGAGATCAAAAGCAACAGAGCGCTGTGCAGATTGTGGGTAGCCAGCATCTTTTAACAGTAGCACAGTAATATGAGTTGAGGTCTGTTTGTCTTTATGTGCATCCATTGGAATTAATCCTTGGTCAGGTGGATGAAAGCACGTCTGCTTTAAGGGTCCAGTCCCTGTTCTTGGACCAAGTGGACTTTGCCTTCTGACAACACACCCAATGTGCTTTGTGTTAAAGGAAGTGGTGGGGACACGAAGTAAAAGAGATAAAGAGAGAGAAGAAAAATGGCCGAACCATCCTCCATCTGGTCTGAGCTCCATCTGTCTACACAAAGCCTACACTAAGCTGTCCCCTACTCCTGTTAATAGCATGAAAAGCCCATTTTGTAAGCAGCACTCATTTGTGAGGCTTGTCCTTTTGAGAAGGGTGTGTCCTTTGATCCCTGTCTCCAGGACAGCTTCCTTTGAAGTGGCGTTTGAAGTGGCGTTTTTACCGGATAGGGCATTATCTGTTGTGACAAAACTAAAGATAATGTCTCTTTGCGTGAACAAAGAAACATAGTGTCAGTGATTAAAATCATCCGTGACCAAAAGGATCTCTTTACTTTTTCCTCAGTTAAAACTGAACTGCCACATCAATTAGGCTACATGGAAACAGTTTATATAGCACTGACACGAGGAGGCCACAGAAGGAGGCACCAAACTGCTAGCAACATTCTAGTTTTTGCACAAGTGAAACTGGCCCAGAAATAAAAAAGACACTGAATCAAGAAAACATTATTTGAAGAAGTAGTAGCAGCAGTGATGGTTGAGGTAGCAGGGGTATGAGAAGCAGAAGCAGGAGAGGTTGGCAAGGCAGAAGCGGAACCAGGACTTGACAGCAAAACCTTATGGGAGGTGCAACATTAAATACGTGATGCACACAAGCAGGCACTGGCGCTAGCTTGGTGCAATGCCAGCCCAGCCCGCTGACAAGAGCAGCAGAAGACGCAGGAAGCTACACTGGGTGTTGAACTCACCACCACAGGGAAAGCCAATGAGCCAGACCAGTGATAAACTACTCAAAACAAAGTAGTTGCTATGGGGGCAGTATCAGTTCTTGCAACGCAAGACACTTTTATGCACTTCTGCTGCAAGACCAGCAGGGAGACCAGGAAGACATCCACTTCCTTCAGTGGTGTCACTGGCGGGCGCGACGAGTGCCACAATGGAAGGCTGTCAAAAAGCCTAGCAGGGAGAACCCTGTGCCACTAACATAACAGCACATACCCAGAGAGGTACGGCGGATGGGGAATCCTTCAAGATACAGCTCAATCAGAGCCTTGCAAAATGCTGCACTGTACAGTAAAGAAAATGCTTAGGAGCCACCAGTGAGAAACACACAAGGCGGGGCTCTATTAAGATTCATGGAACCGCCCAGACCCCAACAAGAGCTCCCAGGGAAGGTAAGCACCTAGAGCGTTCTTGACTGGAAGCGAATCTTGAGAGTAGTGGACCTTGGTAGGCAAGTAAACCAAGGCTACTATAATCTAAAAAGGCAACAGTACATCAAGGGTAGGTAAATATCCCTTTCAATTGTACAAGTTGGGGTGAACAGAATGTCCTAGGGGAGAACAAAAACATGGTGGAAAAAGGGTACTGATCAGTACTGGTATTTTTCCTCATCACAGTGACTTTTAAAAGTATAATTGGCAGTGCTTGGCACGAGAATAAACCAAGTCTACCAAAGACCAGGGAAAAGCCACTTAAGCAATTGCTCAGTAAAGGAAAGGCCAGGGAAGAGTGTGAGGGACAGACTAGGGTTTTGACACAGGATGGTGAACATTGTTTTTGACATCCATACAAGGACTGTCTCATTAGTTTGTATTTTTGAGGCAGGGAAACCCCTCATAAGCTTAGGGCTAGTGAGCCATTTTTCCAACCCCCTTTATTATTTAAATAATAGCAATTGTAAAACAACCAATACTGTGGGCCTCATCATAGCCTTGTCGGTAACCCAGCAATAATTGAGCTGGGATGCCGCCAAAGCTATTACCATTACCACTACTCGATCCAGCGCTATTAGCGCCGTATACCGAGTAGTGGTAAGGGAGTGATTGCCCAGTTTTTTTCAGAGTCCATAGGACTCTATGGGTATTTTTGGTGCTATTATGGTAATGGTACCGAAAATGGGCAGAAAGCCCTACACACTAACCAGGCATAGCCCCTTGGGTATGTGCAAGAATGCAGGATTCTTGCAGCTAGACAGAACCCTCCTTGTGATGTTCTCTTCTACTTTCACTGGGCCACTGTTTCCTCCAAAACTGGTGAATAGGTGGCTCTGTGCATCCTCGTCGGTCATTATGGACGAGCTGCCCATGCTTTAGACATCTTCAAACATAATTGTAATTTGCTTCCTGTTCTTGCTACTATACTTATAAATGTAGTCATTTCTTGGCCTCTTTTTCAAAGTTGGCACTGTTGCCCATGTACTATTAGAACATGGAGATTGTTACTGACCTCCTCTCATCCAATCAGCATGCTTAGAGCATAATCAATAACTACTGGTATTTACTGTATTCTGAACATTCTTTATTCAAAAGCAGGTAGGGGATCAACAATGCATTCCAAGGCAATATTTATTTCAACAAGACACTTCATCCCTGAGACGACCTTGATTTGTTTTGTTTTTAGCTGCACTTTCATTTATTAGCTTAGTCTATAGCTATTTACTATACTCACTATTAAAGTAACACCAAAACTCCAACACATGTATTTCTGCTATTGCTAATAGTCTTATAGACCTCCAGAGGGGTCATTATCCCTTCCCCAACTTGGTGGTAGATCATAATCCTGCAATAACGACCCCGCCCTTGGTTTGTAACGATGTATTCAATGAGTACATATTAATACTTGGGCTATTTACTTCTGAGCATCCTGTTGCCACTCTTTGGTGAAAGCTATTTATAAATAATGCGTCCCTTCAATTAGCAATTGCTGTTTTGAAGGCTTGCACACTCCCCTTTCAAAAACCACATCTGTGAATACTGAAGTATGTCACATACTGAATAAACATCAACCTGTACAGAAATTAATTGGTGATCTCTTTGAGTTTCATGTTTTTTTTAATGTAGTTTCACAATTCTAAGTGTTGTGTTATTTGCACATTTATTTTTTATTAAACATATGCCTGGTTTGCCCACATATCATCAAGTTTTCTTTCAGTAAATCAATATCTTTTTGACATACGTGTGTAATAGTTTTTGATTTGGATCAACCTACATTTGAGAATATTGACTCCAATGCAGGTTTCCCAAAAATATATATTTGGGTTTACTAACTGCACTGGTTTACCTGGCTACCCTCTGATCTCGGGGCCGGGTCCCTCCCCCACCAGTTGCACTCCTGTACAGTTCCTCTGGCAACTTTGTGAACTCATGGACTGTTTCTATATCTCTACTGCCCCTACTAGCACTTGACATCTGATGTCCGTACTTACCTTTGCACTTGCCACCAGCAGACTGTTTTTTTTTTTTTAATTCTGTTTATTTCCTTATTTAATTCACTGTCATCCTATGTACTGCACTTTTTCCCTTCCCCCCTCCACTGCACGTGCGCAATCCCAATGTCACCTGGCTTAGTAGGATCGCTGTCTCTGTCTTCCATCTGTTTCCCCTCCCCAGCCTCGTCATGCCTTGAAACACTTGTGTATAGGCACGTTATAAATGCCATATTATGTCATATCATATCATATCATATCATATCATAAGGAGTGAGACTTAATTTGGAGTATCCGAACGAATAAGGTGAATCATATGTAGAGAAGGGTACCACAAAGGAAAGTACTATGAGAAGGAAAAGCAAGACAAAGAGTAATGATGATCACCAGTAAGTAATCCAAACTTACCTAATGTGACTGCATGCTCCAAGGATGGACGGGCAGGGATTGTGCAATTGTGACAAAGCCTATGTACTGGACAGGTACTGAGGCAGTCAGAGTAAGCAATTCTGCAGATCGTCAAATGTCATCAATAGGGTTCAAGTCCAGAAAAAAGTGCGGGGGATCATTGACATACGCACAGGCACTGAACATAAAAAGGAAAAAAAAAACAGCTAGTGGAGATTTTCTTAGCACACTGCTGGCAAAGTATAAAATGTGAGCACCTTTTAACACAAAAATCTGTATTCAAATATTCTATGGAAAGTAAAATACCACTATAAGACGTGAGCTTTGAAAGCACTTTCATGTGGTTTTGTGGGTTAGTAGGTTCAAATGCTTTTGGGCGAGATATTGAGCAAACAAGCTATTTTAAATGCTGGGCTAAAAAACACCCAAAGGGGACGGAGTCGGCAATGTGAAAAAAGTGGGCAGACACTGTCAACCCAAATGCATGGAATTACAACATGTACCCTGAAAATCAGCACAGGGCCAGGTAGAACATTTTCACTACAGCAATCTCTCTTCCCGCATCTATGGACTTGTTAAATCATCACAACGTATTTGCTCTCTGATCCTTTCCCCTCCGTACCATGACGTTGTCTTTCAACAATACTGTTTTATGAAACAGACTAGAAAAGTAAACACATCATAATTAAAGTACTCAAGCAATATAAGAATCCTTATAGAAATATGTTAAACAAAAAGAGTACAGATGCTGTGTCGTTTTCACCCTATCCTGAAGACTACACATACCAGAATGCAATTGCACAAAGTTATAAAAAAATGGCTTGTAGGCTGTCCTTCAAGACTTAATCATTAAAAAAAGATAATGTGAAATGATAACCTTTTGCATCGTTTGACAAAGGCATTCTTTATAGGACAACTCTCTTTTGTCAACATATTTTAATTGCCATCAAAGACGTATTTGGTCGGCAACTGGTTTTACTGTAAACAAAAAGTGTGACATGCCCTAACTAAGAGACCTCATGGGTCTGATAGGCTACTGGGCTGGAAGTATTTGACAGCACAGACTCACTAAAACAGGCACAAAGAAAATCCCTGTGGCTGGAAGCAGCCCAGCCCTCGGTACTTCTTATACTCACGGCTGCAGATGGCTGCAGGCAGCAGGGGCGATGGTACAGACTGCCCGTGCCTCGAGCTGGCTCTGATTGGAGGCACCACCACAGCCCTCAACTCATCCCTCTTCATTTGCACCACTTATTCAGCTGGGAAGTAAATCCCTCGCAATCCCCTGTACTAATTCCTCACACCCTAGAAGGCTTGAAACTCCAGCTCGGCAACTTTGCTGTGCAGTGTGCTCGTCCTAACTCCGCACAGTGTTGCCTTTGTACGTGCAATGTACGCAGTCCATGGCTTCATGGGTGTAATTTTAGGGGGGCAGGGGTGTTTGTCCACCCCAACTTTCATGGCACACATTTTTTCCCCATTCATTTGGCTGGGGCACCTTTTCTTCAGATGCCATGCCCCCACCCCCCCAGCAAAGTTACTCCACTGCATGGCTTGCCATGGTATCAAAGCTAACATTGACTCTATCGCGGGCGAGTGCTTGACTCATATTATCATTTTAGTCACCTAAATAATTGTTTGAAAGAGTTCAAATCAGTCGATGATTTATAGAGCTGGGGGGTTGGCTTGACACGCGTGTTTCCCCCTGTTAATTTTTGCGAACATGTTAACCTAGTTTAAGGTGTGGACATTTACCGATTCAATCAGGTTAAAATCGTTCGAATCGTTATAATGGCCTATTCTCAAAATAACATTTTTGCATTCACAAATCAAAGGTAAATCAAATTAAATAAGTGCAAAATGTTCAAGCTAGGTTTTACTGTGGTGCTCAAAATGAGTTTCAATGCGCGATTTTTAAAACTAAATAGGGTGTTTGAATATTTTGAAGAATTCATCCGCACATTGTTTAGATCGGTTTGAATCTGTCTGGAGCGGGTTTGCCAATCTCTAATATAAATAACTATGATGGACTGATATCAGAGTTATTTCCGAATATGTGGTATACCTAATCAGAACGTTGCTTTGCTAAAATGGCCCTGCTGTACTGCAACGCATTTTTCATCTCTCCAGGTGACTTTGGATGCTGCGGTTTGAAGGTCAGTAGTAATCTCCACAAGCGATGCATTTAAGAGAGTAACAAAATGGTGCGTGAGATTGTTTTTGTGTCCCAAATGAGCAATGGAACCTACTGTGGGGGCCCTGACACGCATGTTTGTAGCCCCATACGTGCTCTTCTGGAAACATGAAAAGGTACTGTGCAGTGTTTATAGCCTCCGGGCCACAATTATAAACCAGTCACACTTAAAGAGCCCGCCACCCAATACCTTTTAGAATATCTCGGAAATCATTGGCCAGGTTGCACGGAGTCCTCGGTGGGCCCCTCGGGGAGTAGCTGACCTTCCCCATTTCCCCATTTGTTTCTGCTAGAAAATGACGAGTTTTCCACAGTTGCCTTTTTAAAAAGGTGAAATTAGGAAAATCCAATTTAATGAAAAGTTCAAGCTGGACAGTTTATTCTTGTCAGCACATCCTCACAGGAGCTGTATCAATTTTAAGGCAGTACATGCTCAATTTAAGCAGTATCCTTCATGCTACAGTGCTTCGACATGGTCTGTTCTATCACCGAGCTGCACGGAAATTCATCCCAGACTCGTATACCGAACTGTATTGTACAGTATACTACAGTACTGTATAATCTCCAGTTCGCCCATTCCGATTTGCTGCAGTGTTGATTAGTATCTTCAAGTGACTTCCATTCATAACATCTTAAATCCGACGAATGATGCCGCTGTACAGGGAGATTTCATTCCCAGTAGATCAGACATCTTGGACCAGCTTTACTTCCTGGAACCACTTCAGGAAACGCACGAGAGACGCATTACGCCACTTTAATAAACAATTAATAGAGATTCTGATTTTTTTGCTGGCCTTAATGATCAATAATTTATTTAAAGTATGAGTGTCTTTGTTGTGACATGGTATGTATTACTATGGTCTATAACGTTGTTATTTTATGCTTGACTTATTGGGGAAAAACAAGCCACTGGGTATATTTAGCTTAAACCTGTAAAGGGTCATTTGAGTAGACCTCCACCCCCATCTATGGTGTGGATTAATCAGATTATATTTGGCAGCACAGTAATCTATGATTGTAATATCAATGATCTGTAGGAGATTAGTACTGAGCGTTTTATGTTTTCGTTCTGTCTATCTTAAATGATAAACTACATGTATTTACCAGATTGTAGTAGCAACAGCAGTCAAAATAAAAGTATCTCTAGCAGACGAAGTGGAGTGAAGCCTTGTCTTATCGAGCTCCAAATCAGAAACAGGTCACAGGTTGCACATTCAAGGGTTCCCATGGCAGGAAAAGCAAATCATACTGTGATTTGCACTGACCGCTTCTGCCTTTCTTGCATCACCTCCCTTCCATCAGCGACACCCCTGCCACATTACAGTTAGTGGCTCTTTAACATCTACCTTGCTCAGCTTGCACGCATCATTTCCTCCTTCTCCCTCAACTTCCAGTGTTATGCAGACGACACTCAACTCTTTTCCACACCTGCTGCTGACTCACCCGCCTCTTCCTTTATCCCTGACTGCCTGACATCCAGGCTTGGTGCTCTTCCAATGATCTTTGCCTCAATGCCAGCAAAACTGAGATCCTTCCAATGGGGACCCCTGCTCCCTCCTTCTTTTCTTCTCTATGGCCTCCCACCTTAGGCTTTCTCTGCTCCTTCTTCTGAAGCCAGAAACCTTGGAGTCATCTTTGATTCCTCTTTATCCTTCCTCCCTCACACGCAGGACATTGCCAAGAAGTCCCACTTCCAACTCTTCCTTCTCAGAGGAATTCTCCCATTTCTCACTTTCCCTCAGAATCTCAATGTTTCCGAGCCCTGCTTCTCTCTACGCTTGACTATTGCAACAGCCTCCTCCTCAATCTACCTTCTTCCACTCTGCAACCCCTTCACCTAATTCAGAATAGAGAAGAAGTGAAACCTATCCTTGGCCCTAAGCCCAGGGACTGCATCTCTCCTGCACAAAAAAAGCATCCACCCGATGCTGAACATATACATTTCAAATCCCTCTGCATCATCCACAAGGCTGTCTGGGGCCGGGAACCACACTATATGCAACTCTCTCTTACCAAATACTCTCCTTCTAGACCTCTACCCTGCTCTGGCACCAACTCTCTCTGTGTAAAGCATTTAGCTGAACAGAGAGCTGGAGGCCACACACTTTCCTCAGCTGGATCCCTCCTCTGTAACAGCCTCCCCCTCCCACTGCGTCTTGAGCAGGACCTTCTGAAGTTCAGAAAACACCTGAACACTCTCCTCTGTTCCTCCTCCTTCCCTTCTTCCTTCCTCTGCTAATCCCACAGTTACTGTGATCGTTGTCTTGGAACCTGACACATCCTCTGGGCCTCTGACCATTCTCAACCAATCTCCCCAGCATCTGTCGTTCTTCAGCACCTGCTTCAGCACACCCTCGGCACTGAAGATTCACACTTTCCATACAACTCAGCTCCTAGCCGCATGGCACTTATCATACCTTGCATTTCATCGGCGGCTCAGCCTCGAGCACAGACACCACAGCACCTACCCCACTGCCCTATTTCTTCCTGCACTTGCACATTCTGAATACTGACAAGGCATAGTAAGTTTGGCTGTCCCTTCCCCCTCTGTACTTTTTCTATGTAATTGAACTGCTATCTCATGTTCCTTCCCTATTGCCCTGGGGGCGCTTTGAAACAGAATTAATTTCCTGTATAAGCGCCTAACAGCAAACAATAAATAACTAAATACATAAATAAAAGCATACACATCAGCATATGGATCACAGAATTTGGAGCTGTATAAACCAGCAGGACAGACAAGCTACAATGGACCCAAAAGAGAGTTTAGAGGGGAAAGGTGTTAAAGCCTAAGAAGCTTGGATCTGCAAAACCTGACCCCTTTCAGATAGCTGGCAAAGGCAAAGACATGCTCCTACATCAGGAAGTGACAGAAGCCTCAGGCAAGCTGGTCTCCACTGATGGAAGCTTGACTCATGCAAATAGTTTAAAAGGAAACATTTGAGAATATGGGGTGTGCCAGGGATGTGTGCTGGAGACCTCCTGTTCTTTTTATAGTTAAATGGTCTTTATAAGCACCTTTTGGGGTCAACACCTGATGTCCCAAGGCTGGGTAACCGGCCCTTACATGTTTTAGTGTATGCAGACTATTCCGTTTTGATGACCCATACCTCAAGGGCTCTGTAGGCTCTCATAGCAGAATTTTCTGCCTTCATGGAGAGCCTGGATCTGGTGGTGAACGCAGCAAAGTCAGCTGTGATGTCATGCTGGAAAGGGGGGTTGGGGGGTGAAGGTTCAACCTCAGGGCTATGCTTTGTAGGTACATTGTTATTCCCAGGGTGGACCCCTTTGATTACTTTTGTGTTATATTTTCCACCTACATGGGCGCTTCAGCTCATGTCAATAAATAAACCTGGCAGTTCAAGCAGGCTCTGGTTGGGGTCTCAATGGCAATGTCTCTGTTTAAGGCAAAATCAATAACACCCTTGCTCCAGCTGTATAAGGAAAAAACAGTAGCCACATTTGGGATGGAGCTGTGGGGTTATTCTGGTTAGTTAATGTGATCCAGACCTTAGAGAATCAATTTATGAAAAACTTCTATGTTTTAGCAATATGTGTAATTATCGAAAATACTATGGATGTGATGTCATTCGTTGAATGGTATGTTGCTCTACATTGTTTATGATGTAAACATACAGGTTAGGACATATTTGAATTTAAATGATTGAATACCAAGTTTAGTTTTCATTTGGAAATAAATGTGAGACCATTGTTTCTGACAAACTAACAGAAAAGAGGAATTGGTCCAATTATCAAATAAAAGAAGTGGTGGCAATTGTGGACGGGGGGCCACTTTCTATAGGCTGGCCAACCAACATAACCGCGGTTTGCCATCATCATGTTAACATTTAATGTTGACAGTTATAATCTCAAATTATTCTAAATTGCAATAATTGGAAATACCTTGTTTCCTTTTTATCAATCATTCCTAGTAAATATGTAGTGGCAATATGTAAGCTAATCCATTTTACCGCAATTTACAATTCATACTCTCATATTTGGGTATATAAATTAAACACCTAATTATCCAAAATCAGAATAATGTGAAACATATAGTTGCTTCTTTAGCATCTTAAATGCATATGTGGTATCAATCGCTGATGTAAGGTCACCCTTAACCGAGTGGCCACCACACACTACAGCGATCCGCCATTCATTTTGTGAATTGTGTCACATTAAGATTTGGGAGCATTAGTTTATAATTTAACAATTTCAAAAAATGGGTCATGTAATTGAATAAATTATCTAAAACCAATAAAATGGGCGACCACTAGAACAGAGACGTAGTGAAAACCGCAAACATAGTTAAACTACAAGAACCATACACGTGTTGTGATGGTTTAGAATTATGGAAGCAACATGGAACGCGCACAAGACAAGTCAGATGATCTAGCGTTCTCTATGTTGATGGACGTAACAATCACACGATTCTGAACATAAAGGGCAGTCGAAATTGGAGTGCTGCTGATTGCTACCTCCCCACTGTGCGAGTTGCCGTTACGTTTATTTTGAAAATGAAGATCCATGTGAGTACAAGACCGCAGGTATTTATTTGAACTTGCACTGTTAGATGGTAGAACTGCCCTGAAATCTATTTGATTTGCAGGTCACGCTTTCAAGCACATGCTTCACAAGTGCAATTGATTTCACGAACGTCTGAGTAAAACTATCTGTAATCTCAAGAGCTGTTCAGAATAAACACAGATAATTTGCATAACTTTCAAAAGGGATATATTAGAATGGATGTTTCAAATTGAAGATATTGACAGCAAGTTAATTGATTTGTCGTCTCACCAACGTGAATCGAACTCGCATGGAGCTAATGTGTACCACATAACGATTCAATTGGTAACGATAAGACAATGTCTAACAGAGGCTGCGTTCAGGTAATTTACTATACTTAGGTTAATATCTAACAGGTACAACTATTACAGATGTACTCTAGGGCAGAAGTACTAGTACCATGTACAATTTACAGGTTCAGAACGTGGACCGTACTATCAGAGATGCGTTAAGAATAGACTCTTGTAACACAGTTTGCGCCAAATGTATAAGTACCGATAAACTCCTGATACTTATCTCTCCGAGATTTTTCTTGTTGAGATTACATGAAAGATGATTTTGAAACATGCAATCTGGTGTTTTTAGGGAAATGACTGTAATATCAGGACCACTTTGATGAGGTCTATTTGGAAAGTCTGTTTAATGTCCATAGTTCATCAGAACAAGGAAATAATAAAGGTTAGTGCTGTTTAACAATAAGCAAAATGGTATGTTGAGATAATAAGCATAAGCCATTAAGTGCGAGTTTACCTTGCCAACACAGACATCTGAAATAAGTTCTTGTCGTTCTTTAAATCTTTACAGAATATCATAAAGTCCAATGCACCTGCAGAAGAGTTCGAAATGCGTATTGCCAAGTCCTGCCCTGAATATAGTCAACAACGGAAGTGTGTTGGGTTTATGGATGAGGAAACAATACTGGGCTCATTTCTTTTTCATAAAGTATATTCCTGTCTGAATTAGATATAAGGAAAATGTTTAATACTGTTGAAATTTGATTTGCGATTGAATTGTGAAGGAATGTTGATATTGGATTTGTTCTATATTAACAAATAATGTGATTTGAAGTAATTATTATTATTATTTATTTATTTAATTTCATAAAAAACTTTACAAAATAAAACATAACATCGACATTTTGTATTTAAGCTTAAACAGCTTAAGAAATTAAATTGCACATTTTACTCATTTTCACAAGGTCACACCTATTGCAGCTCACATCTTTTTGGTAAAACAACATCAAAAATCAAAATCAAAGTTCAAATCAGAACCATTTAACACATGTCAGACTTTTAAATGATCAAATTCATCAATTAACTTTAAAACCAATCAACACAATTTATCTCATATTTGATCATTTAAAAATATACTCTTTAAAAACCTTTAAAACATATGTTAAAATCATTTAAACCATGGTTGTTCCATCTCACTTCTCATAAAAGTAATATATAATCATTATACTTAGGTGTCCATCTTTAGCATCTAAGTTGCCATGGGTAGGGCCTTTTTAATTCTTACCCACAGTTGATACAAGGCTATATGGACCCCTTGGCACTCTGTATTCAGAACGTATTTCCAAAATGCTTCACGTTTGATCACCTCATATTCATGTACAAAAGGTCCTAAAATAATCATATACTTGACTCCCAAAACAGAACATTCTGTAAAGATATGTCAGGGGGGTCTGTAGGATATCTTGCTTCTTGCAGATTCGACAATACCTTTCTTTCCGTGGCAATTTTATTTGGGCCCCAATCAGGGCCAACACCGGCAACTGGTTGATGCACAATCTTAATCGAAAGAACCGGACTGCAAGGTTGGAAACTGTCTTAAATATTGCTGGGGTTGCAAATACTTATGTATTACTCCAGCAACATAAATATGACTGCAGAGTGTTTCCAAATGTGCATAATTGCAAACCCAATCCCAAATTTAAATTTTTCTTATAAATACAATTCTCAATGTTTCATAGGGGGTCATTTTAGCATAATCAGGAAACCATCCAACAGTCTTAAATAAGTAACCAGCTAATCTCTTAAAGCTGTCATTATTATAGGTATTATTTTCCAATAGCTGAAGTAACTGACATTGTTGGATAGAATGTATTTTTAAATGTAAAAGCCCACACTTCTTCAACAGTTCACCTTTCAAAGACATCATCCCCAGTTCTAGTCGTATATATAGAGCTGGCATAGCCAAGCTGAGTTGGAAAATCCTCCTCCAGAATTGACCTTCTACTATGTCCAACCACGCCAGATCTCTCAGTGCCAAAGCTTCCAATCCATGCAATACAGTAGGACAGAAGCACTGTTTGTAAAGTATTATAATTTCATCAAAGGTAAATCCGGCAGTTTCTCTCGCAAAATGTACAATTAGTTGTGTCAATGTTATAGCTTTTATTTTCTTTGCCTGTGTAATATGTTTATAAGATATACTGCAGCTCACATCAAGACTGAGATAAGGGTATGTATCTACATATTCTATCTTTCCTAAACTGGTATCAAAGCCAGGGCACTTCACCTTTTTTGACGATAACACCATTATCTTGCTTTTTCCCATATTAATTTTGTTTATTCTCAAGTGCGTAACTGTATAAGGTAGAGAACATATTTTTTGTGCCTAAATAGGTGTAAGTTAGCAAAATTAAATCATCTGCATAAAGTAGACACGGCTCAGGTAATCTCCCATGTTTCGGGCAACATCCAACACTTGGTATTAACCGTTCTGGGAGATCGGCCATATAAGGAATATATAGAAGGACTGGCAGGGTACAACCCTGTTGCACTCCTCTATATATATGTATCAGGGCTGTGTTAGTGCCATACTCTGATAGTCGAACCCTCGCCTGGGTATCTTGATGTAGACACTTCCCCATTCTCTAAGTTTACTCCAAAGTCTCTGGCAGTCAACACTATCGGACACAGCTGAAAAATCAATAAAAACTACGTATAATGTAGAAACGGCAGCACGGCGTCTTTCATCTATAATGGAAACAAGTATTCTATTAATGTGGGTTGTGCTAGACCCGGCTCTAAAGCCTGTCTCGGTATAATGGAAAATCTTTGGATTACCTACCCACATCTGTAGAGCTTTACAAACAAATGTCGAAAATAATGTATATGTGAAATCAAGTAACAATAACAGTCTATAGTTCTCAGGCAAACTACGATCTCCCTTATTGTAGACCGGAAGGAGTATCGCATGGTGCCATGATTCTGGTATACTCTGGGATTGAAACACCTTAGTAAACAGCACACACAACAATCTATCCCATTGTTCTGGGTCTTGTTTAAGGACAGCATTTGCTAACCCATTTGGTCCTGGGTCTCTAGAATGTTTAAGTTGCAAGATGGAGTTTTTGACTATTTCTGTACTAAATATCATGGGCCAACCCCCAATCATATATTAAGGTCTGGCATTCTGACACTGACTGCCAGATCGCTCTTGGAGATATGTAATCCACACTGTTTCTTCTTTTGGATTCAGAATTAGTTTTTCTACATCTCCTTTGGCTTTAGCTAATTTAGCCCAAATGGTCTTTGGGTTGTTGCTACAAACAGCTTTAATCATGTGTTGCCAATTCTGTTTACAAATAGAATATCTCCATCGCCTAAGCCATATTTGGTGACTTCTTCTACTTACTTTGTTTCGTTTGGCTATATCGCTAGTCACAAGACCTAGCCTATGTACCTTCTGCAGTTCTTTGCGCTTTGCTCGTTTTGCATCACGGATCGTTCTATCATATTTGTATGGGGTTTTATTACAGACCGCATGCTTCAAAATAGTCATAGCACCAGTCTTTCTAGTCATGTTATAGAACAAACTTTGGATCTCGTCCACATTTTCAATTTTCATCATAATGCCCTCATAGGCGTCAGTCGTCATAGCATTAATCTTCAATAGATTATTTCCTGTCCATCTGACAGCATTACCTGCATGGTTACCAATGACATCTTTACATCCACTCGGTCTACCCTGATGAATCGAAAGGTTGATGTCTAATACCAATATGTCATGGTCACTATATTCTGTAGGTATTACCATCAAGCCCTGTACCTTTTATAAACAAGCATTGTTGCAAAACATGTAATCTAATGTAGTGACACAAGTATTTCCTTTCCATGGGGAAGCACATGGAACATTGTCTGCAGATTTTCCGTTTAGCAGGACAGCCAACGAGTGTCTTTTACATTTCCTTTACCTCGTAACATGATACTTCTTTTTGTGACTTTATCCTAAACCGCACACACAGTGTAATCAATACATCTATCTTTTAAATGAAGGAATGTTGATACAGGATTTTTTGTAAAATGCTTCTATATTAACAAATAATGTGATTTGAAGTAATGCATAACAGAGGAATGTATAGGAAAACACTTTTTTGATTTTTGTTCCTGTTAACAGTAAAACTGACAAACTTTACTTCCATATTTGTAGTATATTTTCTTTAAAATTCCATTGAGAGATGTTATTCTCCTACCAGAGTGCACTGCCATTCACATGATTGGTTTCAGACAACACCATTTTAAATCAACTAGGGCTGCTAGGTTCTGCACCTAATTTTGGAGTTTGGATGGAATTGGGCTGCACATCAATCAGTGACAAGATCTCCATGCAGCCAGCATTACACTGGCTCAGGCTATGGGTAAATGTCAGGGCGACACTCACCCATGAATTGATTACCTTCCTGATAATTAAGGACCATGGTGCCAAGATCCCATGGTTGGCTCACATCAGGAAACAGCTTGACGGGATAAATTGTACACACCTATACCCGCCCAGTAGTGTGCTGTCCAGGGGAGAAAAAAATCATTGGACTATCTGTGTTCAAGAGTCTGTACACCTGGATACAGAAAGCAGAGACATTATGAAGCTACAAAATTGTGGGTTGGTGACTATTATGTCCCCGAGTGAACAGCATTATCTACTTTACGGCAAGTCTTCTTGCGACAGGTTTCTCGTGACAAGGGCAAGGTTTAACTGCATCCCCCTAAAGGCTATGGTGGCAGCATGGCCCGGTTGGTGGGGATGTGCAGATAGATACTGCCCAATTTGTAAAGCATCATACGAGGACCAGGTGAACCTGATTTTGTTTTGCCCTGCATATGTTAAGGCAAGAAACCTGCTCATTTATATTCAGAGATGAAAATCAGAAATGAGAACTTTTTTCTTTGGGCGAATCCAGGTAATTTGTCAAATGGTTGCTTATCAAAGATTGGTTGTCAGCTAGTGGGTTTATACTTATATTTGATTACCAGAGATAGAAGAAATATGATTCTGTTTAGAGTACAATCCTAGTTGTGCCAATCTAACAGAGTATTTAGACTTTGGCAGGTAAGAGCCAAAAGATTGAAATTTAAAGATTTGTTTATTCAAAAGGATATTTCAAATGCTCAAGTTTCTATACTCTCTGCACATGTTTCACCCTTTTTACATTCAAAAGGGATCTTCCGGAGAGTTTCTATAAAGAAAAACAGATATAACCAATGTAGAGTAGGTCCCAAGTATAGCCCGCACTCCAGACATCCATTTTGAAGTACCAGGAACGTTCACGCCGAAATATGTAACGTATGATGAGCAAATAAACCAGCATAGAGCCGCAGTGGGGCTCTGTCCAGTACCTATTAGAAGAACAATTCCTATTGAAGTACAAAGGAAACCATGGACAGTAAGGTACCCATTGGGAAAACCATATCAACACATGAAACAAAATTAAGATTGTCTAAATACAGTCCCTGAAGAAACCAAAAAGGCCTTAATGGAAGACGAATGGTGACTTCACGAGAACCCGGACTGACTCATATACAGAAGATATGACGATCAGAGAATGACATAAAGAGACAAAACGCCATTGGCTAGGGATATCGTGAACCTAAAGTGAAAGGGCGATGTCAAATGTAAGAAGCTTAAGCCATGAGCATGATGAAGATATCCGACCAGTTTACGCATGTACATATGCTTGGAACCGCAAGAAAGCTAAGAAAATTGTGCAGCTTGCTATGCTTAGTAGAAAGATAGTGCAACAAGTGCCACCAATACATATCTACCTCAAACAAAGCACGTTATTTAAGTATATTTCCACTTTGCACAAGAAGCAGAATCAACCCAAAGGTTACTAGAGGCCACACGAGAAGAGCTTCATATTTAGCAAAATCAAGAATAAGTGGTAGAAACGACACTCAGCAGAGGCAAATCATGCCAGGAAGCCGATAGTCATATCAGTCATAATGGACGAACAGTAGCTACAAATAATTGAAGCAAAGAACAGAACATCCTGCTCTGAAAGGTCAAGATAAGAAGCCGAAGGCAGGTGGTGGGTGAAACGAAAATCAAATACACAAATTAAATGAAGAAGAGGCAAATTCACGGTGTCTGAATCACGTGACCAGCTGAGCAAGCAGAAGTAAGACTTTCACACCTACGCATGGCAGCAGGCCAGGCGAAGATATAAGAACTTTCCAGAGAGGAGATGCAGTCTCGAGGCCAACCACAGTGAAATAATTGACTCATGGCCACTAAAGTAATTATTGATTGTAACAATAATTGGAGGAAGACCGGGGGAGTTAAGCGGTCCCCTGCACCTGGCTGACCATTCTGTGTGCTGCTAAGCAAAGTGGAACAGTATGAGTGGGGTTGGTGCCAACCCAATCACAATGGACTAAGTCATCTAAGGTCCTATAGTTAATAGAACCAATAGGATGTTGTACTTTTAGTGAATTCTACAGTAGTCATTTTGAAGGTAGGGCATAGATGCCCCACCTGACAGTGTTTACCCAATCCCCTTACTCCGTTACCATATACAGATATAGTACCTATATTAAAAAACAGTTTCACCTCACTGATGATGCCCAACAAGGCTGAAACACGTGTATGGGGTTACTGATGGTACTCTTGTTCAGAGGAGAATTGCCTAGCATTTCGGCGCTGGACTGCCCCTGGGCAGGACAAAGGCTGATATGCGGGGAAATTTCTTCTCTGTGAAAAGGACAGTGAGCTAAAGACTTGGTAGAGTCTCTCCCAGGGGTTATTCACTCAAGAACAGGTCATTGGGCTGTGTTCGTGCTGGTAGAGAGATTCCCAGACCCCCCTTTGTTTGCATACGTTAACTTTGGGTTTCACCCTAAGTTAACAGGGCAATCCAGACGTGGACCCCTTGCTCACTGTTCTTAGAGAGGCAACAGTTTCACCTCACTGATGATGCCCAACAAGGCTGAAACACGTGTATGGGGTTACTGATGGTACTCTTGTTCATAGGAGAATTGCCTAGCATTTCGGCGCTGGACTGCCCCTGGGAGGACAAAGGCTGATATGCGGGGAAATTTCTTCTCTGTGAAAAGGACAGTGAGCTAAAGACTTGGTAGAGTCTCTCCCAGGGGTTATTCACCCAAGAACAGGTCATTGGGCTGTGTTCGTGCTGGTAGAGAGATTCCCAGACCCCCCTTTGTTTGCATACATTAACTTTGGTTTCACCCTAAGTTAACAGGGTAATCCAGACGTGGACCCCTTGCTCACTGTTCTTAGAGAGGCAACAGTTTCACCTCACTGATGATGCCCAACAAGGCTGAAACACGTGTATGGGGTTACTGATGGTACTCTTGTTCAGAGGAGAATTGCCTAGCATTTCGGCGCTGGACTGCCCCTGGGCAGGACAAAGGCTGATATGCGGGGAAATTTCTTCTCTGTGAAAAGGACAGTGAGCTAAAGACTTGGTAGAGTCCCTCCCAGGGGTTATTCACCCAAGAACAGGTCATTGGGCTGTGTTCGTGCTGGTAGAGAGATTCCCAGACCCCCCTTTGTTTGCATACATTAACTTTGGGTTTCACCCTAAGTTAACAGGGCAATCCAGACGTGGACCCCTTGCTCACTGTTCTTAGAGAGGCAACAGTTTCACCTCACTTATGATGCCCAACAAGGCTGAAACACATGTATGGGGTTACTGATGGTACTCTTGTTCAGAGGAGAATTGCCTAGCATTTCGGCGCTGGACTGCCCCTGGGCAGGACAAAGGCTGATATGCGGGGACATTTCTTCTCTGTGAAAAGGACAGTGAGCTAAAGACTTGGTAGAGTCTCTCCCAGGGGTTATTCACCCAAGAACAGGTCATTGGGCTGTGTTTGTGCTGGTAGAGAGATTCCCAGACCCCCCTTTGTTTGCATACATTAACTTTGGGTTTCACCCTAAGTTAACAGGGCAATCCAGACATGGACCCCTTGCTCACTTTTCTTAGAGAGGCAACAGTTTCACCTCACTGATGATGCCCAACAAGGCTGAAACACGTGTATGGGGTTACTGATGGTACTCTTGTTCAGAGGAGAATTGCCTAGCATTTCGGCGCTGGATTGCCCCTGGGTAGGACAAAGGCTGATATGCGGGGACATTTCTTCTCTGTGAAAAGGACAATGAGCTAAAGACTTGGTAGAGTCTCTCCCAGGGGATATTCACCCAAGAACAGGTCATTCGGCTGTGTTCGTGCTGGTAGAGAGATTCCCAGACCCCCCTTTGTTTGCATAGTACCTATATTAAAGTTACCTTTCCTGAACCAATAGAATTGCATGCCAACTTTCAAGTGTTACACATCAATGATGATGAATTTTCAGTATAAATCTTATATTTTTATGAAGTTCGTTGGAGTGAACCGAGAGACAAGATCATGCATCCGCTGATATTCATGAGACTCCCCGTTTTTTGTACTTGTCATTTAATGGACTCCCTTTGCCAAACCGTCGAGTTGTCATTATTGATTTGGTGTTAGAGTATTAATCTGCACCCACATGTATTTCAAGGGTTAAGCTATCTTGTCTTAAAGTGCTTCTGGGCAAACCCCGACTCTCTGAGGCTGTTGGGGTTCTCAGAGCACACCATACTTGACTTTGGATTTCAAAATTATACATTTTCAAAGGAAACAGATGATGAAAAATAAATGAACTGTGCAAGAAAAGATTTATCAGAAACATGCAAAGTTTCATTTGTGGTTTTAACTGTTTGCATTTCCCACCATTTGAGTGGATATTTAAATTTATATATTTATATAATATTTAGTTCAGTGTTGGCTACTCACCATATTCTTTTCTTTTTCCAAACTCTGTGTTTGCTAATTAAAGTACATTTCCTTTCCTTATGTTTAGATTATTCAGGATGGTACAGTTATATTCAACACTGGCCTGATTGGAGAAAAGAGATCATTTCAACAACTCAGTCACTCCTATGAGTGGGCCGAAACTTTTTTTACTAGGCTAAAGGTATTTTATCTTAGCTGAAATAACCAGGATTCATATCACAGGGCACTTACCTTGTTTTTGTGAATGTCTGAAAGAGGTGAGGGACCCAATTGTCTGTCTAACGGAGCATTAGATCTGTGCACAACGCTGCAGTAAATTTGCAGGCTTTTAAAGTGCCTGAAGATGCCGCAATTACATCATCACGCTTGTGCAGAGCGAGCATGATGACGTCATTGCATATTGCAGCGTTGTGGCCATTTTGAATGTTATTCTTTGGAGATGCATTGTTAAGTCTGAGAATTTATCGGATTAACGTTATTCTTTGAATTTTAGGCAATCTATTTTGGTAGGTATTGTAGGAAAAAGATTTAATATTTCTTAGATTTAATTTAGGCCAGTTTCGAGCAGAAAAAATGAAAGAAAAGGAAAAAGGATACATTTTCACAATTTTAACTTAAACGCATAATATAGCAAGTTAAAAGAATGTCTATTTTAACACCATTAGATACATTCAAATTTGGCTGAAAAACAATGGTCCTAAGGGACAGACGATTATATCTCTTTCTCTTAGAGAAGCACAAGAAATGGCTCCTATTGGTGAAGTGAATTGAAAATCGACCCATATCTTACAATGGAGGTTGAAAGGTTGAAATACATTTATAGCCAATTGTAAAACTCATTGGTCCTCATTACACGGAAGGCGGTAAGCCATGGCGCTATTAGCGCCATGGCTGCCGCCGGTACCTTACCGGGTCCGCCTTGGTGGATGGCGGAATTAGCGCCATATTCCAAGGTGTGTGGGGGCGCTAATTCCGCCATCCACCATTGCCCCTTCACCATTGCCAGTCAGCCCCATAGGGCTCCATGTTAATGGTGAAGGTGCTAATTACGGTACCGCAAATTGCGGTACCGTAATTAGCACCAAGGTCCCTTTGCGGGTCCCGTACTTAACGCCTGTAAAAACCAGGCGTTAAGGGAGGACCCGCAAAGGGACCTCGTAGTAAGGCGGTAAGGGTTTACCGGTACCGGTGCCCTTACCGGTAAACCCTTACCGCCTTCCGTGTAATGAGGCCCATTGTCACAATTAAAACCTGTGTCACAGATAGCCATGAGACAGATCCATTTAGCTTCTCTTTGTCATAGTATGAGTTCTTTGTTCCAGCCTCTTGTTGGGTTGTTCACTTGTTCAAGTCCATACATTCTTAATTGTTCAACATTTAGATCTGGATGTTCCATAATACATAATACAATGCATTGCAAGTAGATATTTGAGGTCTTTGTTTTTTTTTGCCCGTAAATGTTCTAAAATTCAAGTTTTCAGGCATCTGATAGTGCTTCCTATGTAAGTTTTCATGCAAATGTGTTGTATTCCGTAAATGACAACTTTGCTGTTGCAGTTAATTATTTGTTTTATTGATTTCTCTTTTCCATTCGGTAAAGTGATAATCCATGAAGCTCCCTTCACCTCTGACACTACCCCAGGCAGCCCCCTTCACCTCTGGCACTAGCCCAGGCAGCCCTTTCAAGTGCAGACACCACCCACCAGCCCCCTTCACCTCCAACATTACCTCAGGCATCCCCCTCAAATCCAGACACCACCCACCAGCCCCCTTTACTTCTGACACTACCCCCAGACAGCCCCCTTCAGCCCAGAAACAACCCACCAGCCCCCTTCACTTCCAACACTACCCTAGGCAGCCCCCTCAAGTCCAGACACCACCCACCAGCTCCCTTTACCCCAGACACCACCACAAGAAGTCCCCCAACAGTCCACCATGTATGCAGTTCAATGTATGGCTGCAACTCTCCTGAGCCTCTGAGGTCTGCCTACACCATGCAGCATATCACCAACATGTCCACCGTCATCGCGATCAACAGGAAGCACTGAAGACCAATCCGGGAATAGAGCATCTGCTGTCCCTCTCTGGCAGACTGGAATATGAAGCCCCCCAGCCAGACAGCACTACATTGCATCAACAACACTTTGGCCACCCAATCAACATGTGGCAAGTGAATGCAATACAAAGTAGCATGTGACTGTTGGCCATGGGTCATTGCAAAGGCATCAAAGCACACCAACTGAATGTGTGAGGATGACAAAAGTACACATATTCATCCATTGGCCAGATCCCCAAAAAATGACCAGGCTCATCACAGCCTGAGCACAAGTGAACTGGGTGGAAGTGATGTCATAGTCCCTGTCAGGGACCACAACACCACAGGCCCATGGTGTGATGGGAGGGCAGTCAGAGAGTGCAGGACTCACTCAGTCAAGAAATGTGTGCTGCCACACAGGAAGAGCAAACATGGCTCACAAATGCATTCCTGTTGCAGAGGTGGAGCAAGACATGAGAGCAGGCAATGTGTGACTGCACATGCCAGTGGGTGTGTCCAGATGACATGGGTTTAACATAACAATAACAAACTAATGTGCAAGTAATGTGACCATGGCACACCTCCATAGTGAGCCCACCTCCCTCCACCCCAACCACGCTGATGCCAAACACACTGTGATGCTGCACATGTAAATGCAAATGAAAACATTAATTCCAGACCCAGTAGTCTGATGGACCCACCCCCACATGTCAAGCACATGTGCATTCTCCCAGCCAGAACCATTACAGCAACAACAACACACATGCAGGCACACAACAAGACACAAGACCTGCAATGGAGAGATGCACTGGCTGAAAAGTGAACTATCAAAGTAGCATACACACAAAGTAACTGCATTACGTGTGGAATGTAACAAAATGAAAGATGTATTGAATAGAAATATCTACAAATTAAATGGAGAAAGAAGGTCCAAGCAGTCTGGGGGAAAATATGAAATGACTCAAGAACCCTACGCCTAAATAACTATATACAGGAAAAACAAGAAAGGTAAGTCGGCAAAGTATGGGGCAAATAGTACATTTACAAAGGAAACCTACACCTAAATAACTATATACAAAGGCAGCAGGCTAGTTCTCCTCTCTAATCTCACTCAAGAGTCCAACACCACATCCTCCTCCATCAGGTGGGCCTCAATCGTTGCCTGTAGGGCTTGCAGGTTGGCCAGCATTGGTGCTTCATACTCCCAGCACCACCCTGTAAGTGGCCACCAGGATGGCAGCCTGCCTCCTTGCCCAACACAGCACAACCTCAGCTTGGCCATCATCACTCTTGTTTCCCATGCCTGTTGCTTCTATGCCATGGTCTGCCATTCATATCACATGAACACAGAAGACATTAAGTGCATCCTTCCCACTTGTTCCCCCTGCTTCACACTTCCCACCTGCCTCCTTGGGGTGGTCTTCTCTGCTGCATACCACCTCTTCCTACTCATACGGTCCCTATACTGCTCTGTGGTGCCTGCTGTCCTTCCATTGCCTCTGCTCCTGTTGGTGCCTGAGTATGCACGAAGACCACCTCAGCTGTCGTACATGCGACTCCCAGCTTGGGCGGGGATGTAAGCTCCACCAGACGGGGCGATGTGCGTGGGACTCATTCACAGGGGGCCCTACTGGTATGTGCTGTCGGGAAGGCACCCTGGAGGATGACTGGTGCACAGAGGAGGACGCTGAGGAGGTGTTTGCATCATTGCACATCCCATGGAGCACAGCAGGGATCAGGGCTGCTCCCAGCAAGGCCAACATACGGTACAGCTTATTGTGATGATGGGAAAGCCGACAATGAGTAGCATGCCCGTCATCGCAAATGACTGCAATCTGCCTTGTAATCCCAGCCTGCAGGTGCAGCACCGCATCCCGGATGGCCACATCAGCCAGCAACGGGATGCTTGTCTGGGTCGAGTCATCCCAGCAGGCGCACAGTTTTGCATCCGATGGCCCAGGGACCAGATTTTGCACAGGCACATCCACAGTCACCTGCACAGCCTCATGACCCTGGGACCGGATGGCAAGAAACACTCCCACCTCAACACCCCCACCTGACCCCATGTGCTGGGCTGCAAAGGCCACCTCCTACGCCTCCCCCTCCATCAACCTGCATGGCTCTAGGGTGTCTTCCACCATGGGTGGCCCCTGTGATGCATACCTTGGTCCCACCGCTGCTGAGGAGACCCCTGCTTGCTCCACTTCCACCTCCTTGGACTTACCTCCAGCAGCCACGCCTGATGGTACATACGCCACCTCAGCCACATCGCTCCCTGAAGATGAGCTGTCACAGGGGAGGGGAGTGGCTGGGTCCGGTGCCTAGGTCTGGTGGAGTGATACCCCCTTCCATGCTCTACAGCACCACTTCCAACTCCTTCATCAGCTGCAGCAACTGAGGTAAAGGAGACACAGAACATCAACATCTGTCTACTGGAGCCGGTGTGGCATCAACCAGATTTGCAGGAACATGACATGTCCATGGAACATCCAGCAACATCCACAGCCACACACGGACATGAAATCCACATCCAAACAAACACAACAACCCAGGCACAATGATAAAGACGTTCATGACACACCCACATGTAAATGCAGCACAATGAGGCCAGAGCACAGACACATACCAAGATGAATCACATGACCCTAGGGGAAGGTCAGCATGACCCAAATGCAACCTGATGCACATGGTTGGGCAGGAAGAAAACTTGTATAACGCACACACACATAAAACATGTTGACACATTGTGGGCAAGACCTATACTGGATTCATCGCCACCAGTGGACAACCATACTTGCACCACTCACAGCATGGCCATGCTGACACCTGCTTGGGCAGGTCTCCACACCATCACATCAACAACATGCCTCTGACAGAACCCATCTTGCGCACATGCAACACATACATGCATCAACTGCACAGGCACATGTGGCATTCCATAGCCACGAGCAAATTCACCTGACATGCACACACATCACTCAGAGAGAACAAGCAACGTCATGCCCAATCACATTACAGTCCCACTAACTGCAAAGCCCAAACGTGAAAACACAAAACATCCAAATTCACGTGTGTCCTCCAGACATGAGTGATGCATAGTCACACATTGATCTTCTTGCACAACCACATGAGCAGCATGCCTGCACATAACATGGTTAACACTCCCTCAACTGTCACACTTGCCATCCAGCCATGTCTCAGACACAAGAAACAGTGCATGTGCACAGTTTGCAAACATGCAGTACATCTCCCAATGCAAAATACAGTGCATTTTGAATCTGCACGGGTCTGATGTCCTACATGGGGAGTATTGTACATGGCCTGCATGCAGATGTATGCCACTGTATGCTGCAAAAGGAAGGGGGTCACTGCAAACATGCTAGCACATGCATAGCACACATGCACCCCCCTAGAGCAGTACAACATATACTGCTCTAGTCCTTCATGAAGCACCAGGCTTTGACATGGTTCCTGCATTTGAGGTCCTCCCAGCACTTGTGGTCTTGTAGCAGCGGACTGCCACATCCTCCATGTTGATGGCAGCCGTTATGTACTTCCAGATCTGGAGATATCCTTCCTTGCCGCATTGCATTGCTGGGTTGAAGAGGGCATCATAATTCCCGAGTACCTTATCCACCACGATGTCAACTTCTTTGGCATTGAAGTTGACAGTCATCTGCCTTGCTGCCATGGGGTTGCCGCTCAGAGGTAGATGGTGTGGACATGGCAACCGCTAAGGCAGGTGTGGGTGTGTATTCTGGTCCTAGAGATGGACTGTGGAGCAATGGTGGTGGTTTGTGAAGGTGGGAGTCCAACACAGCAGCTGAGGTGGTCACAGGGTCCGGAGACAGGAGCATAGGCAATGGCTGGAAAGCAGGCACCCCCGACGCACTGTAGGTGGGCAGCAGGCATTCACACTGGACAGGCAGCAGTAGATAGCAACTTTGGAAGCAGTACAGGGCAGAAAGAGGCAGGTAACGTGGCAAGGAGGCAAAACAGTGGGTCTTACATGTGCAGCTCAAAAGCCAGCCAAAACAGAGTAAAGCCCTAGGCGCGTAAGACACGTGTCACGTTCTGTCTGCAATACGCTGACGTGGCGCACAGTATTGACGAGGATACATAAGTACGAGTAAACACAACAGTGGGTGTGTGTGCGAAGGAACGAAGATAGAGTATTGCAGTTTCCACATATTTTGGGGTGGCAATACGTAATCTGTTCCCTTTAGGTAGCGTACTGTTCTTTTATGGGAGTGGTTGTTCCTCTGCCCATACGCACATCCGTTTGGGGCATGCCGTCTGTTGCATGTGCATTTTTTCTGTTTGTGGTTGCAAATCATGTACCTCTTTTCTCATTGTCAGAAAGTATCTGGGTGTCGCTTGAGCACTGTTTGTGTTATTGGGTGCCACTCTGTAACCCGTACATTATTTTTTTCATTTTTGGCAGCTTTCCAGGTGTTGTGTACACACGATTTGTGTTAGTGGGTGCCATTGCGTATCACATGACACTTATTTCTCCCATTTGGAGTATATTTGAGCCTTGCTGGACCACACATGTATGTTGTACATCGCTCAGACTGCTCCCTGACTCACTCAGGGCAATAACTTGGTGTACCTCCCATTCATCTGTTACACCTGTGACATGGTTGGAAAGGACCCAAAAGGAAAGGGGGCAGAGCGGGTTGGGGTGGGGGTGATGGTGGGGAAACACCTGCCACAGGCTCAGGTGTTCAGGGAAGTGGTGGTGATACACCTGTCCCAGCCACAGGTGGTCGGGGAAGTGGTGGTGACAAACCTGCCCGAGCCCCAGGATGACATGGTAGGCCCCAGACCAAAGGTGGCCCGGCATCTGAATGCCAAAGTGTTTACAGCCAAGACTGGGGTAACTCCAACCCCCCTGACACTCGTGGCTGGAAGAGATGCCCTGCACTGCAGGGAGAGGCTTAACCCCAGGACACCGTTCCACACCGGAACAACTTATCTGATGAGGACCTCCAGATCCTGATTGACTATGTGACTGATCACCATTATGACATGTGCCTGTCTGCGGGAGCACACATACAGTCGCACAACATATGGTGCATTGGCACCGTGTCACGGAACAGATAAACGCCGTAGGGGTGGAGATGCGCACAGTGGAACAGGTCATAAAGTGCTGGAATTATCTCACCCATTGCACCAAGCACAAGCTCAGTGTCAACCTGATCTCCTCACTGGCAACTGGAGGGGGGAACCAGAGGAGGAACAGCTGAAACCGCATGAAGAGGCCAGGAGCCAATTCATCCTCATTGAGCAGGTACAAGGCGTGGGAGGCCTGGAGAATTATGAGTACACATCATCAGATAAGTGTCCGTCATTGCGCCTCCTGTGTTTTACCATTCATGCATCACCCACACCAATTGTGTATTGGGATGTCTGGCAGCATTTTTATGACATCCTAGGGTAAAGCATGTCCTGTGACGTACAGATTCATGTCAATTGGCCATCATACTGGGCCATGTGACAACCATTTGTGGTACATGTCTGTGTGACAGGGCACATCCCCCACAGGGTACTCCCCGGTACTTGGAAAACATGTGACATCAACAATTAGCATTGATTACAACATTTGTGTTGCATTTCACTCTGCACTGCTAGACCAGTGCATGCACAAAAAGTATCAGTTGCATGCCATGTCATGCAGAGATGCATGTTCCTTTTGTCACCTGCTCCTATGGGTTCCCTTGTCACGGTGCCCATCTGTGCTGTCTGCCAATGCACATTGTCATGTTCACAGAGTGAAGTTGCATGAGTGTTCCTAGACCACCTACGCATTGACTCAATTCCAGTGCCACAGAGAGCCTACTCATTGTCGCACATGCTCCCTCAAACACAGTCACTCTGTGTGCCCACTCCATGTGGCCACCACCCTCACCCTCTTGTGGATTGTTGGGCATTGTTGACATTGCAAAATCCACTCTCCATCTCACTGAACTTCAGGGACTTTGACCAGAAGTCACACTTTTGTGTGTACCCACTCATGGGCTTCTTCCCTTTCCACACCTTACTGCAGGTCCTCATTGTCTCCTGTTCCCTGTCCCAGACCTGATTAGTGTGTCATGTGCCGACCATGGTGTTGTCTGTAAATGTGGATGTCTGGCCATTCCCATGTGCTGTCATTGTACATTGGAATGTCACATGTTCATTAGTGTTCCCCTGGCATGTGTGGCAACTTGACAGTTGAATGTACCGTCTTTGTCCATTTACAACACTGTCGAATGTCAATGTGCCCAGTGCTGGAATGGACGTGATGGGCGGGGCACTTGTCAACAAATGCCATGCATTAGTTGCTTACTGGAGCAAGTGCGTGAATGTGCAATGTATGATGGGTGTATTTAATATTTTTTATTGTCAGAGTACCCCTTGGAGCATGTGTACGTTGTTGTCTCTTTTGAGATGTATCAACATTTCTTTCTCTCCCCATGTGCAGATGAGGATTCACCAGATGCAGGGGTGGCTGATGAGGAAGAGTCAGTTGTGTGGCAGACCACCAGTGGGGGATGTGGTATGGTAGGCCCTGAGAATCCACTGGTGCTGCAGACCATCCTGAGTCATGCTGCATACTCTTCAAACTCTTTTGACTCAGATGTCTCTGATGCTGAACCAGATATGCTACCTCAAAGAGGCCAGAGGTGAGTGCCCCAATGTGTGGATCAGTCAAAGCCCATGAGTCTTTGGCAGGCAGCTGGCTTCACAAGGCCAGACAGTGGTGACACCCCTGCCTGCAGTGGTTACAGTTGCAAGGCCAACCTCCCAATATTTGGTATCAGGTCCTGGGCATGATGTCGAAGGGAGGGATGCAGACCTGCAGCCAATGATAAGCACAACACAGCAAAGTACTAAGTCCCTTGCATTAGGCTGCTGTGGACCCCGCACACGTCTGGGACATATGCAGGCAGGGGAGACAGAGTGGGAGCAGCAGATGTTGTGTGCCGCCCTCCGACATGGATATGTGTTGAATAAGATATTTAAGGGCATGGATGAGATGGTCAAATCCATGACCCCACCAGAGTAGAGAAACAGCTGCAGGTCATGTGATCCTCATGCTGCTCACACAGACTGTGCATGGAGGAAAACATCAAGGGCCAACAGGCTGATCTGGGATGTCTGCAGGCTTCCCTGCATGCAGACGCTCAGGAACACAGAGTGACCTTGCAGCTTGAGATAGAGGACCAGAGGACTAACCTCCATGCAGAACTAACAGCCACAAGGAGAAGGATCCACGATGAAGTGTGTGCCTTCAGGCAGTCACTCTCGGAGCAACTCCATGGATCACAGGCATCTGCACATGCAGACTGTAGTGCCTTCCATGATGAAATCCATACAGATATCACTGTCCTAATTGTGTTGGTGCATTCACCAGGGTCATACGTGGCCACCGCCACTGAAGACCAGGCCGCTGCGTCGATTGCTTCCAGCACCATGCCTACCTGCAGATAAACCGCAAGATGGGGGTCCCAGCACAGACATGCCTACTGGTCCACTGTTGCCATGAGGTCCATGAGCCTTTGGAGGTTTTTTGTATTTTCTTTATTCATAGTCATTTTGAGTGGTAATTGGCTTGCACCCTACTCCTCCACTCTTAAGGGTGGACACCTCCACCCTGTCCATGATGGACCTTTTTTTTTATGGCCATGGCTTTTGTTTTTTTGGTGTCCCTTGCTTTGCCATTACAACTTTTTTCTTTGGTTCCAAGACCTTTGGCCCAGATGTTGGCATGTGTTTGTGTTCATCCATTTCCAAGGTGGAATGTTTTTATGTTTTTAATACGTTTTATTTTACATTTGCCTTGAGTTGCGTGATTGCCCTCTCAAGGTCATGACATATGCAGTGGTGGACATGCAGCCATGCTCGGTGACGTCAACTGCCATGGTTTCATAGTGGTGGACGGGATGGCATGTGCAGGTAACATTGGGTTGAGTGAATATTGACACATCTGTGTGAAATGAATGGTACTGTTCTATGGCTGTTTTAATCCTTTGTCCCATGTTGTTTAAGTGCTCCATAATGAGGTGGTGACTGCACTCCCGTGGGAGACACCTTGCACCCTTTGACGTCCAAACTCCCCATATCCTCTGCCAGGCACTGAACCTCCTGTCACGCACTTGGAGGCACAGTTACAGGTGGAGGTGATGCAGGAATCACATCATGATGCTTCAGTCAGCAGGTAAGCACGTGCACTGGCTTGCATGTTCTGCCAGTGTAATTGTTCCCCATGGTTTCTGCATACAGACCACATTTATACCAGCTCACGGTGTATGTTTGTGCTGATGTGTGTCTGTACACATGCATGTTTGTGTATGTACATTTGCACTTGTATGCCAGTGGCTTGCTTCTGTGGATGCATTCATGATGTAGACTGCATGTTTGGAAGTGATTGTGCAGCACTATTGTCACATTCCTCATGGTCAGTGTTTCGTTCTGTGTTGGTGCATGTACTGCTTGGCCACATGCATTGTTGGTGCTTCTGCACTCTGGTGGTTTCTGTTCTTGGACACTTGACACACTGACCATGGTAATGTCTCCTTACTGCCACCTTTCTACTCCTCCAGTCCCTATTTTGCATACCATGCCCTGCATGTGTTCTCCGTCTGAACACTACTCTTTGACGGTTGCCAACCCTAAATCTGCTTCCTTCTCTGCTTACATGTCCCGCCCATCCAGGCCACTGGTCACCATGTCCCATTCACATTGATGGGCTCTGGTGACGCTATTGTGTACATTTGTGTGCATTGACTCCACATGACATGTTTCTCACAATTGATGCATGTCGGTTTAGACAGATATGCACATGTGTGTCTTGGGCTGACTGATTCTGTCATACCCAGTATGGTGCCTTTTTGTGCATGTTTTTGTACTGTTGGTTATCATCACTGGTGTGTATCACATGGTTTCTGTTTTTACATTTTACATCATGATTACTGCCACAGTCTGTGGGTGTACTTTGCATCACCATAATGTAGTTGCATGCATGTCTGACATATGCCACTTCCCAACACTTGGCCTTATCTGGTGTACCTGTGCCAGGTTCAAGTGAGCCCTGGAATCCATGCACACTTACTGTGGCAGTCTCACTCAGGGGTGTGGTCTGTTTTGGGGTGACAGTACTGCTGCATGTCCATTGGCTGTTTTGTCTAACAGGGGTATATGTTGGCTGATGTCGGGTAGGAGTATATGTTTTCGGTTCCTAAGTTGCGTGAAAGTGGGGTACATGTGCCTTGTTGTGTAATGCATGCCATGGTGGGTTTTTCCCTTGTTTTGTGTGAGATAAGGCTAGTGATTGACCCTACACATGTGCCTATTATTTGACAGTCTGTGCTTCACCGCCCACGAGTTTTGTCCTTCATGGCCTCAACATGTGGACATTTTCCATCTATGTGCCTTCCATGATCTCATGCCATGATGGTGCGTCTGGAGGAATTGATATCACTATCATCCTCCCTAGTGCAACTTCTATATGCCCTCACCCACAGTGATGTTGGCCATGTCCATCTCTATCTCCACTCGAGACAGTGTAATCCTTGCTATGGTTTTTACTTGTCTCTGTCTCTCTCTCTGTTGAGAAAGGTTAGTTATTTGCCATGCATGTGCCGTGCATGGTGCATCCTTGGGATTAGAGCAGCATGTTTACATCTGCTGGGTGCATGTCAATGCTACATTCAATTAAACACACATTTGACCTAATTCAATTGAGTCACAGTGAAGTCTGTATTACCTTGCACTTTCCAGTTAGCGACTCTGTTTTGTATGGTTATTACTTTTTTCTCTGCTTCTCCTTGCTTTGTCATGTCTGCTTGTGTGTTTCACACCAGTTACCTCGGTGCCTAGCCTTCCGGTCTGACATCTGCCACTGTGAAGTGCTGCCTTCTGCAAGATTCTGTCTTCAGTGCAATTGGTGAGTATTTGGTTTCAGATGTTCTTCAGCTTCGCATCATCGGCTACCATGCCAGTGTTCAGTGCACTATCCCTGTCCTACACTGATGATGACATGCCATGTCATGGCATGGAAAATACTTCTAGGGTGATCAAACCTTTTATTGATCTCAGTGATGTATTTTGTGTGGGTCTGATCATTGTCATGCTGACTGTTGCCAGATGCGTGTGCTGAGTATATGCCATCAGCTTCATAATGGGGTAGGTGAGACATGGACATTCCATGCATGACAATTTGGGGTTTAGGCAGTGTGTGGGTTGTGGGTTGGTGTTTGTCAAAATGTGTGTTTTGTATGTTTGATTTGCATGCAGTGTGCAGCTCTGCCTGCATGTGTGCCAGGTCCCATGTTGATGGTCGGCATGCAAGTTGTTTGCATGTTATGCATGTCACTCAGGGGGGGACATATTGCTGTGAGTTTGGGTGCATGGAGATGTTGGCTTCACTGACATTAATTTGTCCTTCTCTGCAGATCCATTCGTCGTGATGTGATGGCTGAAGGGATTGAGAGGATACTTACAGTTATATGGATGCACATTAAACAGGTAAGAAGTGCATTTCTCTTGCAGTGCACTTTTGTTGCTCTTTGGTTGTTAATATTAAAAATTAATATTTTGATGTCACTGGGTATTGTGTGCATTGTTGCAGTTAGGGATTGGGTTGGCCAGTGGGTGTGTTTTTTGTTGTGTAACACGCATTGAGTCTAGGGCTTTCCTTACTACTCATTTGTGAGCTTTGATGACTACATGCAGTACAGTTTTTGTCCATGTGACAGTTGTCAGGTAGTTTGTCTATTGTGATGTGTTTGTTTTTAGTGTACTACATGTATGATATGATATGACATTCGTAATGCACCTGTACACAAGTGTTTCTAGGCACAACAAGCAAAGGAGGATGAAACATACGGAGGACAAAACAACAATCTTACTAGGCCTAGGGTTGTAGGGTTGCAGATACAGACCACAAGTGGTAAGGGAGCTGGGAGGCATTTTGAAGTGCAGCTGGACATCAGTTGACTGGGCCCAAGTTCAGAGGGTATCCAGGTGACCAGTGCATGGAGCAGTAGGGACATCAGCAGGGGAGTGGAAGAGAGAAAGCAGAATGTGTAGGATGATATGGGGGGACCTGTACCTGCCATAGACCTGGTCATCCGGCATCCCGTAGAGGGTGGTGCGTGGGTTGAAGATGCAGCCCCTGCCAATCCACCTCCTCCTGCACTGTCCGTGCACAATCACTCCAAGAAATGCTGGATTCATTGTTACTGTATATGTTTTGTTTGGTGAATATTGAGTTCTTTATAGATGCGCGTTGACGTTTACGCCTTGCATGGACTTTTTTGCGACCCGACTTTCAGAGTTTGAGTACATGAATACATGTTTATTTGCAATGATATGGGTGAGCGATTGTTTGACCGTGGACCGTCCCTCAACACGCCCACATTTTCAGGTGTAATTCCTCTTTCTGCATGTTCCGTCCCGTGTTATGCTCGCTGCGTAGGCCCGGTTGACAGTCTGCTTGGAGTTTCACGCAAGGCGTTCCTACGCTTGCATCGATGTGCATGACAGCGCAAAATCCATGCTAGTCCAGGAAAAGTTCTACGCAATTGATTCCATGAATCGACTAACAGAGTTGCGTTTGCAGATTAGGCGCAGATTGGGTGCACATAGCCTATTATTTGCACAATTCATTCAATGAATCGGGCCCTGTATTTACAAACCTGCACAATCTGCCATCAAATGCTTCAGTGTTTCTATTTATGTGGCTCCCATACAAAATCTACATATCTTGGCACCCAGTTCCCATTTGTTGTGAGTTCTCAGCTCCTCCTTTGTAGCCATCAGATTTAATCTAGCTCTTGATAACAAGTTTCTATAGGTTTCACTGGGAAACTTTCCAAGGTATGTTGACAGGATGTTAAAGGATTTAAGTTAATTTCTAAAATTATGAAAAACAGTATATTGTCTGCCGTCCCCCTCAGTTTCCATCCAATAACTGGTCCATAGCTTTTCAGTAAGATTAACTCTACTTCAATGTTCACTGTATCCAAGCACTTCAGACAATCCTTTTTCCAAACCACCAAAAAGGCTCATTGCCCCACTTCCATTGCCTGTTTAATTCTTAGAAAAACAGGAGTTGAATGTTGCAAGGAGACATTTCATAAAAAAGAAAGCTCTTTCCTAAGTGCCACCACATATAATGATAGGGCACCTAACTCAAATTTCAAAACAACCATAGGAGAAGCAAAGCAGTATAAATGGTGCCTGGTGGATCTAAAAGCGTTATTGGGCAATAATTTATTGGAGCCGACCTGTCTCCCTTTTTCTATATTGGCATGATGACTGTACTTTTCCAGGATAGTGGAATTTGTCAGCTCTGTAATATCTTTCTAAACATCTCCCACAAAACGTGGACTCTAGATCAGTGAGAGCCTTGAACATTGCATTCGAGAGCTCATAGAGCCCTGGAACTCTTGAACTACTCGATCTCATGACTAGCTTTACAATATCCTATCTATCAAATTTGAGTGGCAATTCCTCTGCTATCCTGAGTATAGAATGTAATTCCCCAAGTTGTCAGTATTATATAAGTCAGTAAATTAATATATGAATGTATATTCTTGTCCAATCCTCATAACATATTTCCATTATGTACTATAGCAATAATAACCCTCTCCACATATTTCACAAACTGGTAACAGTTCACGGCCCAACTGATTGACCCGAATAAACCAAGTGCCTCTACACTCACATGTGAGGCCTTGGAACATAATACTATTAATATCAGAATCCACGTATAAAATCTATGCTGATTACAGAAATGTATTTGTATGTTGCTACTCATTCATCCTAACAAATATTCACCCAACATAACCACCAGATAAATGGAAGACAGGCTACCATGCAAAGCCCCTCTTCAATTTTCCTGGTGGCTTTGGAAAATGTGAAAAGTGATATGCATGAAACCATCAAAACAGCAGATAAGTGGGAGAAGCGGATGAAAAAGTAGCAGAGCAGGCAAACTACACAATATGTTTTTTCTAGATGCAGTGCAATTATTTGGAGGCATTGGGCCGCATTACACGGTAGGCAGTAAGGGTTTACCGGTACCGGTATTTTACCGGTACCGGTAAATCCTTACTGCCTTACTACCGCAATTTGCGGTAGCATAATTACCGCCTTCCCCATTCCCATAGAGCCCTATGGGGCAAAAATGGGAATGGAGAAGGGCAATGGTGGAAGGGGGAATTACTGCCCCGCCAACCTTGGAATGGGGCGGTAATTTCCCTTTCCACCAAGGCGGTGCCGGTATTTTACCGGCATTAACCATGGCGCTAATAGCGCCATGGTTCACCGCCTACCGTGTAATGAGGCCCTATATCTTCCAACAGCTATTAGCTGTATATTAGATTACATAGACATCAGGTATTACATATATCAGTTTGCCACCACAAATTGGAACCACTAAATGCCCCATACCATACGTAAAATAGGCATTACAAGTAAACAAACAGCCAATATAAAACATAAACATGCCAACTACTATGACTCTCTTACCCATTTCCAGCAGACAAAATAATGAACAATAAAATAAGTTGGATCCTAAGTAAAAATAATCAAAAACGATTACCCAGATCCAAGTACAACACAATGTGCCACTAACCAACACATACATCCACGACACTATAGTAGGATTACCTTATTTGTGTTTAGTAATGAGTGAGTACTACTAGAATGAGGGTTGGGTAACTCCATTTCAAGCAGCATCATAGCATTGAATAGCACAATTCTGATAGGAAGGTGGGATCCTCCCCACATCCTACATTTCTGCAATTACCATGGTAATGTGAACACGTTTGCATGACTCATGATCAGTCCTCCAGCAAGCATTGGCAGGTAGCAAAACCCCCACTCTTCCTCCCTATCAAAGGAAACAGGACTTAGAACCAATAATTGTCAACTAAAAATACATGTATTTATACTAGTCTGAAAAACAATGAAACCCTTAACAAAACGACTTTAGAAAATCAGTCAGGTTTTAACAATTATCTTGCAAATATGAATTGCAAAAAAATAATACTGGTTCCAAAGTCACACTGACAATCCCTGCATCCCAGCCACATGGTTTGTTTAACTTAAACTGATCTGCTTGGAATTCCTGTGCACTAAAAATGAAAATATAGAAGGGATAGAGTTGAAATGAATTGGAGAACTCTGTTCTATGCATCCAGTACATGTTCCACATTATTTCCACAGCTGTTTAATTGCCATGTTACATTTCAGCTGCAACTTTTACTGTCCTCCACTTGGAGAAGTAGAACATTACTTTCGAAGTAAAGACTACCACTCGAGCCCAAAACCATATGTTCACATGCTTTTATGGATACAAAAGAACGTCTGAAATATACTCTGAGCAACTCTATAGAATAAATACATAATAACCTACAAACTCAAATTGTTCATTACCCATTGGCATATGTGCGGCAACTATTGCAGCTATTCACACAGAAACAATGGCACATGTGCCACCAAATTTTGCTTTGGTTTCAACTGTTTGCAGTAAAGGTCAGAGAAATATGTTCATGTCTGCTGTCGGACAACAGCTTCAAAGGAAAGGCTCCTAAAAACACATATAGCATTAAAAAAGATGAATCTTCCAAGTAAATAAATGATTACAGTCCCACCATAGCATCTGTGTGGAATGCTAATATAGAGATTCAATACATTGCAGACACTTCACCTGAAATCACACGATATGTCCTAGCCCATCTCAATGCTGATAACACTGAGATAAACAATTTCTGAGGTGACATTTCATTTGAAGAAGAAAAAAAAAAACTCCTTCTCAAAAATTGTACAGTTTTATATCAATACACTCTCACATGGGAGACCACCAGGTGGCACAGGCAAGATGGATGCCTGAGCGCTGGGCTCCTTTATTCGCTCTTGATACCTGTGCATGGAGCAGTAATGAAGGAGACAGCTGAATAGCAAGTCAACCCAACACGCCATGTGAAGCAAGGGAAATAGTGGTCCAGTTGTCGGGTCCACAACTGTAACAGGAAAGGCAGAGGCGCTGATGGAAATCCTCTCCGTATTCGGAGCATGCCCGTGCATGTGAGAAAGTGAGGCATGCAGTGCACAACCAAGACTGCACACAGCATGACAGTGTGAGAGAACAGCTGGTGTGAGACCAGATTAAAACCCCCATGAGCAGATTATAGTTGAGACTGCAGTCAGATTGCCATTCCCCCTAACCCCTAATCACCCCCCCCCACATAGGCAGAAATGATAGGGCAGACTCACAATGGATGTACTAAGCAGACGCTAGCAGTTGTGAACCGCATGCAGATAAGATCCTTGTGGTAGAGCAAATTCCAAGGGGGAGGGTTGACCATGTCTGCGCAGTACTGAAGAGCTAGTGTGCAGAGCACTGATTTTTGAGGAGAGAGATTAAAGAGAGTGATTGGAGCACCAGAGGAGAGGATTAGGCAAACTAGAGGGGGAGAAACATCTCTGCTACATGACACGCTCAATAAGCAGAAGGAACTGTGGGAATTATGGTCCGTTAAGATATTTTCCAAGCTCTGCTACTATAAAAAAATAAAAAAATAAAACGCTCTTAACTTTCTATGGAAAGGGGCATAAGGCGACTGCCATGCTGGAGAATAAACTGAGGATGGAACAATCTAAAAGAAGGGTCAACAAGATAAAATATGGAGAGGGAAGGCTACTGACGAAACCGCAACGCTGAAGAGGGGGTGGACATAAGTGAGGTGCATCCTTTCCTAGGTGCAAAAGTGATCCCAAGATTGAATCTTAAAAGTCAAATGACTTTGGAGAACCCATTGAGATACCAGAGGTGATTAACCTATGAAAGTGGGGAACCCCTATGGAGTGACGTATTTGCCCCTGGCTTTTATAAGAGATATACTGAGGTGTTTTTACCTTTAATGCAGAAACTGTTCAATCCCATATTAGATGGAGTGTAGGCACTTGAAACATTTCTTCATGCAATGGTGATTGTGCTCCATAAGGATGGCCACATTAATGTGCTTTCTATAGGCCCATCTTTCTATTAAATTGTGATGTGAAAATCTTCACCAGAATATTAGCAAACAGGCTGAGTGGCTTCATGCCTAGGTTTTATTAGGGATTGCAAAAGTATCGATAACAAGAAAACTGTAGACCTGATGGCATTAATAAAACGCTAGAAAGGCAATCTGATGCACTTGTCATTGGACGAAGAAAGGCCTGATGCACTTGTCATTGGACGAAGAAAAGGCATTTGACATTGTGTAATGGAGCTTTCTATTGGCTATTCTGTAACAAATTTGATTCAGGTGATGATAGGTGACAGGATTGAACTTTCCCTATCAGATGCTGTGATTTCAGTGAATTTTGAGACATTCTACCTAGGAAGGGGGACAAGGCAGGGATGCACCTCAATTAGGAGAGAAGATGCGATAACAGCGTTCACCGCTGGAGACAGGGAATACAAACAGCCTTGTTTGCGGACAACATATTTGCTTACTTGGTGAAACCAGAAGAATCACTGCCAAAGCTGCTAGAAACTTTTGATTCTTATGTGAAAATCTTGGGATTCGAACTCAATTTTCAAAACAGAGGCTCTCACCCTAGGGACAGGCTAAGAGGCGGTTTGCAACCTATTATCTAGTTTTCAAACTCTGAAAGTATTTGTTATCTAGGGGTGAATATCATGAAATACCTGTATATGATGCTAATTACCTAGCCCTCCGGTTACGTATCCTTGGGGATATGAAACGCTGGTAACGACTGATGCCCTTGTGGGGGTGCAGGTTGTCTACAATTAAGATGAACCTGCATCCTCGGCAACTATTTTTGTTCCAGGTGTTGAGTTCCCGCCTTAATTTTTTTGAAAGTGTTAGGAGAACGCTGACAGGCAGTATGGCAGGGGGAAGGTGAGGGTGGCTTCCAACATCTGTAAAATTATTATAGGGTTGTACAACTCAGACTACTGTTCGACCATGTGAGAGGTAACACTGATATAGAACGGGTGAGAATAATTTGCTTTCACCTGCCACAATAGGGGAATGGCTTTGGGTTCCTGGAAATGGATCCCAGGGAGAGTTTGTGCCCACCCAGACCCGAAAGTGCTTTGGAAAGAGGAGGGGGACATGAAGTGTGTGACATTGCGGCCCTCGCCCCTCAGTCGCATATGGGCATGATCTGATCCATAAGCCGTTGAGAGTTCCGTTCAGTTTTTGTATGAGCGGGGGCTGATAAGAGTGGATCAAGTGTGGAAGAATGGGAATTTATCGACTTAGATAAGCCCACTATCCCCCTTTATGTATATGCAGCTAAATGCGGCAATGACTGACCCCATATGGGAATTTCTTTTTAGATAGGCCACTCACTTACTTTTAATCAGTTTTAGAGAAACAGAAGACAACAAGGGGTTTGGTGTCGACATGTACATAAGATTATTGATCTGAAGGAGAATACCGAGAAAACACATTGGGAGAGGGATAGGGGCATGGGTTTAATGATGAGTGATGGTGTCACCTATATCTCATGTAAGGGCATAGAGGAGAGGCTTCATGTCTCTAGTCACTGGGCCTCATCCTCATGTGCAGCATGCTGAACTGGGAGCCCATTTAAGACATGCAGTATGAAAGGCTGTCCTCAATTGACTCAGCAATGCACGAGAGAGGCAAACATACAACGATGTCCATGTGCATGTCCTCCCGCAATGTATGCTCCTCTGGTTGACACTTCCCAATGCCATCTACCACCTCATGATGCATTTGGATATCCCAGACATCTCCTCAGGATCTATTGTTGTGTGACTTGCATGCAGCAACTGCTCTTCCCAGTCAGATCGCCTGCCAGCAAATCAGGCCCCATGTGTGCATGCCCTGTGCAGGTGTGATGAACATGTCCTGTGCTGTCATAAATGAGCCAGCAGACTGTGGATGTCACCCTGTAACTGATCTAGTGGGGGCTCATAACAATTATGGCTATTAGCTGTAGACACACTTGAACAATGAACAATGTGCTCCTCTATCCCAGCCTCAGACACAAACATTAGGAGCCCCTCCTCCTACTGAGTGGTGAGCTTGAACACAAGCAGGAGCACTTCAAAGAAGTTATACATATCAGTTGCAACATTGGTGGTGTTCATTTTACACTGTTTTCCAGACTGTGCTGATAGAGGGTACACTGTCCTCCTCCTTTGGGGAATCCTATAACCAGTTTTCTACTGTGCATACCATGCCAAACCCATGTCATGGAGTCATACCTGCTACATTCAGTCACCATGTAGTGTGTGTGTGTGCCAGGTTTCTATCTTGACAGATCTTAATCTCACATGTCAAGAACACAGACTATAATCTGTTGGCCACAGCATGCATGACCCCTCATTTCCATCTCGTCAGTCTTCATAATCCCAGTCCTAATCCCATAACCTGCCAATACCTATCAAGAAACAGCACAGCATTTCTCAGCCTGCTATGTTGCACCCTGATAAATGCAAAACTGTGCTAATAGCCCGGAAGCAGAGGGATAAGGGTGACTGTATACACTCCACAGCCTTTCTCCTAACACTTCCCTTTGATGAACATAGTAGAGATTGCAGTGTATACTGTGGCTTCGGTAAGGACCACTTCCTCCAATATGGTTTGGTCTTGTGGCAAGCCACATGAGCTCTACACATCCTTGTCAGATTCCCTGCTTGTCAGGACCCATTATTGACTGTGCCCCCCAGATTACTGTCCAATGTGGATGTGTCCAGCATGAAGAATGAATACAGGATTGAGGCTTGGTGAAGAACATGCACTGGACAGCCTAGTCCCAGTGTCATAGGGATAATGGCAGTTAAGGAGTTGGGTGCATGTACTATTCATCATGTATGATACTTCCAACGGAATGGAGGCATGGTGGTGCACACCCATACATAGAAGAGGACATCTGTCATGCTTATGTTCACACTGCAGTGTGCCTGAAACATAAAAGAGATTGTCTATCAGCCTACTCTCATGCAAGTGATTGTCTCTTTTGCCAAAGGCCTCTTTCTGCATCATTCTTGAAATAGGTTCCAAATATGCATACTAGGCCAACTGAGTTACTTACCCGGAGTGCCAGTATTCATGTCTTTCCGCTCCTATCTGCATCCAAGGTTATGTGGATTTTACATCTGTATTAACACCTTATCCTTCTAAATGTACATGAGCTCACTGGGTATCCTGACCAGGCCCATCTGCACCCACTACATGTTTGTTATTAGCCAACGCTGGACATACCGAGAATGAATGACACTAGGCTGTGTGTGGGGATGTCATCACAGTATGGATACGGCATGATTATTGTCATGCTATCACGGCAACATCTCGCTGATTGCTGATCACATAACTCAGCATGGAACATGAAACATACATGATTGCCCCTCCTCAGAGTTTGGATGCCATAGCCACTCAAAACATGTATCCTGGGTCGAACCCAAGTGTGTCCCAGATAGCGTCCTCTGTAGTGCTGCAAACGGCCATCCTCAGACACGTGTATTGGCCACTGTAACATGTGTGTTACTTTCCAAGGCAGTTTATTTGGATGCTACATTTCGCCTTTGCCTTCGATTGATTTCAAAATGAAAGTAATCTATGGAAATCTCTCCCTGGGATGTTGACTTCATCAGTTGTGCTAGAACCCATTAGATTGCACAGGTTGTGTTCACATGGAATGTGGAATGTGTATAGGCAGGGTAAACAGGTGAGCCCTAATGCAATCGTACATGTCCAAGGGCCACATTTCCAGTAACTCTAATTCTAAATGCTCCCCTTTAATGGATGTGGTGGCCCTTATAGATGCATGACCCTTAACTGAGACAGGTATGCACTATATATCAAGCATATGCTTTGTCCGCAGGTCAGGTCAAAACACCTGACATTGGTGTTGGCAGGTGAGAGCCTATTCAAGTGTATGGCCAGCTATACGGTTTGGTGGATGACTGATCTGGTTAGATGGTAGTTGAGAACCACCAAAAGCATGTTAATTGTGAGATATCGATCAAAGTACAGACGTGTGTCTGGAACAATTAAATATGACATACTCCATTCTTCCACACCCGAAGGGAGTGGCCAACCCTGGCATGCATACATGGAAACGCCTTTGACAACCATCTGACACATATCCAGCAGACCACTGTACATTTGAAGAAATAGGATAAACAGTCAACATCAAAGTCTTCATGCAGACATACCACTAACCAAATGTGGCCACATATGCTTCTATGCCTCCCACACCGATGACCTGCTCACTCTAAATTAGGACACTCACAACATCTTTGATAAGGGTTAGCTCTTTTATCTGGTGCGTACTCCGTCAGTTGCCAGGGACAGTCATACATTAATCTCCTACTTCTATGTCTTTATTCTTCTAAGATCTTCCATGCACTTATGTACCTCCATGGCAGCACGATGTTCAACTCCACTGGCATTTATAGGATCAGATATGCTGCCATCGGAGATCATGTTCTCTCACAGACAGTGCACTACCATCCCAAATATAGGAGTACATATGTTGGTCCTCCACAAAGTCTGGTAGGATGAACAGCTCCTCACAAGTGATCCTCTTCTACCTAGTAGGTATCCTCTAATTTGGCACAGTGTTGAATTATGCTGTGAATGTAAAGCACATGTCCACTGGAATGTAGCCATGAAACATAATCTTATCATGTACCTCATTTTCACTTCAGAGAGTGAGTGAAACATGTGCACGTTATGCCATGAATAATTGTGTTATGAGTAATGTGTGCCTCACGTTACTCATGCACTGAAGGGCTTTTGTCTTCCTGCTGCTTTGTAGCGTGTTGCTCCATGCAACATGTCACTTGCATGTCCCCCTGCTTGAACTGAGCTGTTGCCACAGCCTACCCTGTCTGCATGATCCTGCCTTCTGTAAGACAATTCCTGCTGCCTTGGTGTCTGCCTGTGGAGGCTGAACACTAGAAACTTCCTGGATTGCCAGTTTGCTTCTCCTGCTAGAGCACTTTACACCAGTATACCATCAACTCTGCCAGCCCATGTCATCTTCATCTGAAGACAAGCACCTCTATCTCTTCATCTCTGCTCCACTGCCCAGGAACACTCGGGATAAACTGTCGCTCCAATCAGATTACCCACTACAATGGCTGGCACATCATCTCACCCCACAAAGTGATGAGGGCCTGAGGAATTATGGGACCCTTTTCAGGACAGATGAGAAGCATGTAGCCAAAGGCTGGCTAAGAATCTGGGTGTACATTACAAATGCCACCAATGTGGAGGGGGTGGCTGTCTGTAGCATTGAGAACATTAAAAAGTATTGGGATGATATGAGTTTCCAGAGCCAGAAGAAGGCAAGTGTGTCCATAGGGGAACTATAAAGTCTTAAGGTCCATTCTCGTGGCTGCCATCGGTTGACACTGTCACAGGTCTGGATAATAGACAAGTTGAATCCAGCATTCCATGCCCAGGTCCTTGACCTACAGGTATGGGTCCAAGTATGGATACAAGTATGGGTCCAGGATTCTGGTAGGTACCCTAAGCGAACCAGGTCATACAATGTTACAATTGCATGAATCAGATATCATGAAGGACTTGGGGTATTTCTACCACTTATGCAATGTGTTGGGTGGTGCACATTTGCCCACAAAACCAAAAGTATTTGTCAAAAGGCCTAGCGGTTCCACACAGAGCTTGCATACAGCTGGCTAATTAGTGGATGCATCCTCTGCAAGCTGTTAAAGATATACGTACATATCATTCTTAACTTCATCCGTGCGGATGCCTTGTGCATCGTCTATTTTCATATGAGTCTGTGATGCCCTCACAAGAGAAGAGTGCACAGACATGTCATCTCCTCATCTGCACATACTACTTTCTGCTTGTGCTGCGAGAAGGATGCATGTGAGAGATGCACACCATGGGGAGGTGTGGGGGTGCATGTGACTTGAGTGTTGATTGTCCTACAACTAAATGCAGTTTCGAGCTGCCTATCTGTATTTATGCTGCTCATATCTGCAAGATATTTAATTGACCCTTCCTGTGACCATGTATTTTCTACAAAGCTGAAGAAGCATGACACATTTAGGGGTTTCAGGGACCTTTATGACATTTAGTGGATGTGTGATGGAGGGGCCACAAGTCTGGGCTCTTGTGGTGACTATTGTTAAATATGCTGGCATTGCTTCCGGTTCACCCAGATTACCCATGATGTGGATAGCAAGATGGGAAGATATCTTTCTGTGAATTGGAGGTCAAGTGGGCATTTGGCCATGTGCCTATATCATTACATTACCTATGCACACATGCATGTGAGACATGCATCAGTGTACACAACAATGTGCACATGTCGATTTCAGCAATTTCTCATTTATGCATTACCACATGTCACAGTTTTCTATAGATATGCGTATGCGTTCTGATATGATATGATATGGCATTTATAACGTGCCTATACACAAGTGTTTGAAAGCGTGATGAGGCAAAGGAGGGGGAACAGACAACGCTCCTACTAGGGCAGGTGCCATTCGGATCATGCAAGTGCATGGGGAGAGGAAAGTGCAGGGGGGGAGAGGGATTCTTAGAGAGATTTTATTTGTTCTCCTTTTGCATTGTCTCAATCAGCTGAAAAGGGATGTTCCTTTGAGGAGGAGTGTCAAGCCTGTCCATTTAGGGTTCATGCAATCCCACCAACGGGCTGCAGACACACATGCAAAACACTTACTTGGCAGGCTAAGGGCTTAAACACATGCAGCATATCTCACCAGGCCACATGGACAATGTTGATGGGGGTTTGGAGGCAGGGGGCAGAAGGAATGGTCAAGAACTACAAGCACGAGCACCACATGCGTGGACAACAGCAATACTGCCATCAGTGTGGCTATATAAACCCTGAACAGGCTGCTAACCACGCTCAGCATTATTTCACTCTGTACTCACCTACTGTGCAGTTCTGCCCGCTCTTTGCGGTCTTCATGTGTGTTTGCTGCATCGCTGGCTGCATCTGTAAAAGGAAAGAAAGGAACCAAGTTAGTCATTCACCTGCTTTGCACATTTACGATCTGTGTAGCTTCACACTCGAAATCACTTCGCTCCACCCTGACCTTCGTTCAGCGCATCTCCGACAACAGACTCACCAGCACGCTTTGCTTCTGACTCACGGATTCACTTACCAGATATCACATAACAGTCCCGTTCTCCAACCACTTCTCATTGCATGACCTGAAATACAATAAGAGACTGTTCGTGTTCATGAAAAGAAACAAGAAGGATGTCCAGTAATGTAACTAGACAAACAGGGACATATTCAAGTGCCAATCCTGCACCAGTGAAGGAACTTTGGCTATGCATAAGAAAGAAGAAGGACATTATAAAACACAAACTAGTGGTAGGGACTACCCTCCATCCATCCAGTGCCTACAACTGGGTGGAGATGCTGACACTCAACCCTCCACTCTTCCAGGTATACAAGGGTTCGCTACAAAGGTATGGGAAGAGAAACCTATGCTCGGAATGGTATTTGGGCTCTTACTAATTGGGGATCCCTCTCTCCACAGCATAGAGTGATACACTACCAAGTCACACGGGAGAAGAGAGTATGGCACACTGAGAGGGAAGAAACAACACAACATATGCCTCATTTCCTTAATTGGGTCCTCCAGCTCCTGTATATCAATCGGATTCTGGAGGACCTGATGGAGGAGGTGGTGGGCTCACAATGTTCTTGTTGGTTCCGGCAGGTGAGGTCAGTGACAATGAGCTGCATGCCAGAGACTAGGCCTTCACTAGACACTGTAGATGCTAGGCACTCTCCGTGACATCAAGCTCAAAAGCAAATCAAGTTCCTGGGTTTGTGGATTCCTCCAATGGCAGGGCAGCTGCTGCTGAGGCTGAGGGTATTGACAACGTCATATGTGTGGACACCTCAGCAGCAGAGGCACGGGGACATGGCTCCCACGAAAAAAGAGGAGCCCTGGAGCCAGAAGACATCAGTTGAGATGTCAGAGTTGGGTGTGGGAGGGGAAGAGGAAGACAATGAGTAGCCTGCACTCTTTTTCTGGTAGAGGATAGAAAGGAATTTCACATACTACAAACATCTGTGTAAGAGTGTGCAGGACATCATGGAGGTATCAGAACATCTGCATATTCCAGGCTTTTTAGCCACAGTGCTACACACTGTTCTTACGCCTTCAGCCATAGAAAGCTCACTTCATAGACAGTAGAGACCGCCCAGCCATAGTTCTGCCTTTGGTGATGAGTGGATTGCATAACACCAATGCCCTCCAAGATGCTGTACTTGCCAGTCAACAGCAGGCTAAGAAGCATCACAGAGTGGAGGTCATGCTCTTCACCAACCTGGTGACAGCACTTAGCAGGGTTGGTTTCTTTAAGCAGGCTATATCGATGCCACAATCCTCAACCTCCACATTGGTGCTCAAGATTGCCTCAAGCAGGGATTCCCTGCCTGTTATGAGCTCTGGCTCCTCTGGTGCTGTCGTGACATCAACCACTTTGGAAGGGCCTTCCTCCGTGATGGAGGAGGAGGTCAGTGCAGAGATAGATGAGGTGGCCTCCATGGAATGAATGGGGAGGTGGCAAAAGCTAGACCTGCAATGGTGCCCACTGGAGTTCAGGCTGTGGTAGATCAACAGGCAATACAGGACATTGTCATCATGGGTTTCTCTCGAAAAAGCGAGTCATCTTTGTGGAAGGAGAACCAGCAATTAAGACGATTGTCCATTCAGCAGGAGTTGTCCCACCAGAGAAAGGTTGAAATTCAATGGGAGGCACTACGGAGGGAAACATAGCTAAGTTCCATCAGCAGGGAAAGGGAGGAGGTCAGACAGAGTGTGTGTACACAGGTGTTATCTCTGTGTGCACCTATGAGGCATCAGGAGGAGGAAAGTAATGGAGCCAAGGCTGGAGAAGATGCCTCTGCCATTGTCAGGGCCTAGGCATAGGCTGAGAAAATCATACCCCATGCTCAAGTATTTGTCATGTAGTACTCCCTCCAGGATACCAAAAACATTGTGGCACAAGGAGGCAGAGCCTGCAGCACCTCCACATGGAGAAAGTTGCCTGACTTAGAGATGCCAATGTTTTGGCTCAGATGGCATTGGCCCAGACAGAACTTGAGGAGGAAGATGAGGATTAAATATTCAATTAATGGTAATTTTTTTGCTACAGACATATGTTTACAACGTTTATCAGAAAAGTGATGCAAATTCTTTATCGGTTTATTTATTTGCATAGCAAACCATGCTGTTGCGTTTTTACTGGAGCATATGGTGAATGTGATTGCATACTGTGTAATTGGTGACTGAGTGGGTTGCTGGCCATACCTCCATCTACTTGGCCCATCCTCTTCATATTCCATGTCCTGTGTTATGAGTGTTGCAAGCCTGAATGCAAACCTCTAACGTTCAATCAGGAAATTGATATGGTCCTGCAGGGCATTTGTCAATGATTAATGGTATTGTGTTGAAATGTATCCGAGTAGCGTGGTCACTGTATGTAGATGGAGATTGAGCATTGTTAGCAGGTTACATGTAAACAGTACTCCTCGCTGCGACTGGAATAGACCATATCGGCCAGATACAAGTATTACCACAAACTCAGGAAAATGTGTATTGTCCTATGACATCATGCAGTGCTTTTGCTATGCACACATCACATGAATTGAAATCTGTCATATGACTGTGCTTCCTATTAGTGTAACAGTCACACATTTCTGGGATATGCCTAATCCCCATGATCTAGAGTCCACTCCTTTGTTTGATGTGTTCTCTTTGATGTGTCATGATATGTTGGGGCTGAAACCCTTCCCATTTGTGGTCACTGTCCATGAGCCATATATCACATATTGTGCCCCAATGTACTGTTTGCACAATAACTGATATCAATGTGGAGTACGATTAATGTGTCTCTGCCCAACATAGTTCTAGCATAACATCTGTCACCATCTAGGTTTCAGTGACTAATGACATGTCAAATGGTAGTTCAGGGTTTTAAAAGTTGTAGGGTTCACAGTACACATGATTCACATGAACATGCTGGCATGGGGTCATCATTCATCTTGCTATCATGCACATGCGCATGTAGCGGGGCCTGCTTTGTCTTTAATATGGGTGTATCCATTTCAGTGTTTTGGGGATAACATTGCATGTGTGATGTCATGGATTTGCCTCTGCATGACTGTGTCCATATTTGCTATACCTTTTGTCGCGATATGTCTTTAGTCTTGTGTTGTCTGTATTTAGCTGTCGGTCATGGTTCTAATTGATGTTCATGTCTAGCATGCGTACACCTCTGTGCTCATGTAGATGTTTTGGCAACAATGTTTCTGTGTAGCACTCATGGATGCACCCATGCAGCTATGGGTGCTTCCCTGAAGGTGTGACTTTGCATCTTCATGAGATGAGTTTTACTTGTTGTGAGCTAGTGCTAAGTGCAGTTCCTGACCAGGGCTCCTCTATTACACGTCCATGTTGGTATAGGTTGTATATCTGTGATGCACGTCACATGGAAAAGTCCATGGCATGCAGCTTGTGGTCTGGTGACTGTGTGTTATCTCTGCTTCCATATGTTTGTTCGAATGCGATTTTACCTAAGGAGAAGTGACCGAATTTATGTCACCAAAAATGGTAGGTAAATTGGTATATGTATAGTGCATAATAGGTGGGGTGTGGGGTGAGGGTATACGTTATGGTAGGGACGGATGAGAAGGACTGTGGGGGGGTCTCCTTCCACATTATGAAAAATCTGAACAAGTAAAAAGTTAATTTTTCTATAAAATATTTTCGAATAAATCACAGATATCCGTTTATCTCTACATGTGTGTCCTTCGATTTATTGGCAAGTGCTCCAGTGATCTGCATGTGCCATTTGTCAGGGAGTTATGTGTTAAGCGGTGTTAGGAAAGATTTCTTAATGTGGGTAATTTTATTTCCATGTGGCAACCTCTAAACTTTTTGCTGTTGTTTTCACCAGGATCCAGACTTTGCCAGAGAAGTGCAGCCTTCTGCCGCACTCCTCTGGGCTTTCGCTCCATTCTTACGGGGAAACTGACATGCCCTTAAGACAGTCAATACCGGGAAACGTTGTTTTCCGTAGTTTCTTTATCATGTTGCAGCTTTCGTGCAACATGGCACAAGAGGGCACTGTAAGCGAAGTTACTGCTCTCTTGGGTCTCTAGTCTTCTACAGGCCCTAGATACTCTCTTTGGGTTGTTAATGAACGGTGCAAGTGAATCACGGACAGGACTGGTGGCAGCGATCGTTTCTTGTGTTTTTGAGCTCCTTTTGGCATTTAAGCACGTTTCTCGCGCTTAGCCCAAAATGTTGGCCTGGCTCCTAAAATGGCCAGACCACGAGGCTCTTTGTCCTGTCCGCTGACCGTCTTGCCCCCTTCACCTTCCCCCAGGTCGAGCCGACCCGGGGCCTTCCTTATTTGGGCATGTACTTTCCCGCGAAACACAAATGCTTTTGTGGGCTTTTACAGGCCTTGTGTGTGCCTCCAGGATGTGGGCTGGGATGTCTGGTCCCAATACACATCCTGGGCACCGGAGAGTCTAGTGTGGTGTGAATGCCTGGGACCCCCGTGGTCCGTGATAGGTCCACGTATGGAGTGAGTGTTTTATGAGCAGATCTCCCATTGGGTCCCCTCTGTTTTGGCGCGAAGGGAACCGTGGATAAGAGGGGGCTGGAAACACCACTACCAAGTCGATCTCCTGAGTTCTCACGAACAAAGGAATACAGGAGCCAAGTATCCTGCAAACACCAGGCTGAACCGAGGAATCGCTGGTGACCCGCTGAAGGACTGCTCCTCTGCACTGCTGTCGCTTTGTGAAACCCTTTCTACCTCTGATCGAACGAGAAGGCCTGTACTGGTACTTCGACCCCTTGGAATAGTGGGAACAACTATTCTCGGGATCTTCACCATCTCCTGCACGTAAGCCTTCGGAAGTGTCTCTGGGCCATCCAGCAGACTGACCAGCCTACCCAGGAGTCTTGCTCTGTAACCGCCGCCAGGTTGTGCTGTAATACAAGTCCTTGTCACTCTCACATGATTCGTACACTTGGCATCCCCAGGTCTGAAGTCAGTAGTGTACATTGGGCTGAAATACACACGGCCGCTCCGTTGCCCTGCTGTGGTAACAAACTGTGCGGGTTCACTGCGTTTGGGACATCCTCAACTCAACTTCTGCTGCTGCGGAATCTACACGATGCCGAGACGTCCCCTGCTCGTATCTGAACCTGCCAGCACTGAAACTGACGCAGAGAAGCCTGGGTCTGCCTGCATCGGGGACCGGTGAGTAGCATCGCAGTATCCTGCAGTAGCCCATAGCTTTTCCCCGCTGTGTCAAACAGCACGCCTTTCGCGCTCTGCTTCTGCCCCCAGTGGAGGCTGCACTTGAGTCGCGGAGCTCTGTTCATCTTCACTTGTTCATCGAACTAAACTGCCTGATTCCCTCGAAGAGACTCCCCTTTTGCCCGTTGGCACCAGCATGTGCAGGTACTTTTGAGCACAAGGCTCCACTCTTCATAGGGCTTGGACTTCCTTTTAGTTAGGTGCCTCTGAAGGCGGACTGGGTCTAATTATTATTCGCACTGCCTGTTTTCCTCCCCATCTAAGTGGTCTACATAATTCGTGCGTCTAACTTGTTAGACTTGTTTGTATTTGTATATATATTGTATTGGATTGGTATGTGTTGGTTTACTTGAGTTTCATTGTGATTTCTCGCTACGGTCAATGTTACCAAGGCCTTGTAATAAATGTGTCTATATTTTTAATATAACACCTGCTTGGAGTAATTTGTAAGTGTCCTTGCTTTGTGTGCTCATTGCGGGCTTTCAGTCACCCTCACCCCTCTTGGGACCTAATCTTGACCGCCGTGATCGCTACCCTGATTGGTCTGGCTTGTCCAGAGGTTACCCTGTTCCAAGAAACTAGGCTGGCCTTCTGAACCTCTGCCCCTCCAGGACAGAGTTCAGAAATCCATCTTAACAAGCGGTTGGGCTTGAATCACATATTCTGATATGTTTTTAACTTTGTCTTTGCACACATGATGGGCCTCTGCAGCTGTTCCTCTGCTGATCTTATACTGTGATACTGCTCGTTGGGCTCGTAGAATGCATTTGGCTTTGATTGTAGTGTATGGCTTACACATGGGGTAAATTATATGTGAACGTTTGGCCTGGCCATGTCACAAGTGAAATGGTATCCTACCAGTTTGGTCAGGATGGTCTTCAAATTTGTGTACAGTTTACTAATATACCAACATATGGGATACGCTAAGAGGTAAGGATTAGGATTTACTTTAACACTTTTTGATGCAACACTGACTATTAACAGTAATAATAATAATAATAATAATAATAATAATAATAATAATAATAATAATAATAATTTAGCATGTATATAGCGCTACAAACCCTCAGGTATCTGAGCACTGCTTATTATTACCCACGGTGTGTGATGTTCTTTTATTGACCTCAGAAGGATGAAAGGCTAAGTTTGGACCTGCTGGGATTCAGATGTCAAAGCGAGCGCTCTACTCGCTGTGCTATTGGAATGGCCAGTAGCTAATAGACCTTATTTAGCTCATCCTTTAATAACAGCAGTAGCCAGCAATGGATTGCATTCCCACTTAATTGCATTCCCGCATAGCAATGCCAACATTATTGGCAGAAAGGTGCTATATAAGGCCACTTTGCATGACATTACACTATTAAAATACATATTTGCCAGCAACTATGGGGTCGATTCATGGAACAAACGTGCGCCGAAAATCCCAGCGCAAGCAGGCGCAAGGTGGCGCAAGCGTGCGAAACCCAGCTGTGATGACGCGCGAAACAACAGCAAGCAGCAACACACGTCGGTCTCCACGAAAGGCACGTACAGTGAACTGCTGCCCCGCTCACCTTTAACCCGTGCTGCGGGAAACACCCGCGCGCGTCACGTCACTTACGCGCATGTGCCCTTTCCTCGGATTACACGCATTCCCACGCGGATGTGCAGTTTTCTACGTGCATTGAAATGCCCGCGCACGCCCGCGCACGTCACATCACAGAGGTGCTTACGCTTGAAGGGCCTTTGATCCAATGAAATCGCGTATGCGTGCAGATGCGCTTACGTGCTAAGGGCCTTTCCTCGAATCACACGCTGACGTGCAATTTTTTCACATGCCAAATCACTCCGTATCAAGCTGGCCACGCGAAAACACACGGAAGACAACGCTTCTGCCCAAAAGGCCGAATAACTGCCCCCCAGAGCCCCGAGCACGCTCCCACCTGCCATCTGCTGCTGCCTGACTGCCTGCTGCCCTTGTGCCCTGCCATTTGGTGCCTGCACATCAGCCATCTGCAGGGGTCCAGTTGCGGTGCCCACCCCTGCTGGAACAGAAGACTCCGACTGGGATACCATCGCTCCACAGCCCAGACCCAGGACCCAGTTGCCCACCCACACCTGCCTCGGGGGTCGCCATGTCGGGGCAAACACCATCTGAGACCACTGGCGACCCCCAGCCAGAGGGGCAGAGAGCCACCAGCTTCAGTCAGAAGGAAGTTGGTGTCCTGGTGGAGCTTGTCCTGGGGCATTATTATGCCCTCTTCAGATCATCACGCGCCGACAAGGAAGGACAGGACAGGATCTGGGACGACTTTGTGGTTTCCATCAACGCAGAGGGGGTAGAAACCCGCAACATCAAGCAAGTAAAGAAGCGCTGGGAGGACTTGAGGTCCAGGACCCTCATAAAGGCCCAGCGCCTCGGGGAGGGGGGCCGGGCAGCATGAGTACCATCCAGATGAGGGTCCTGGAATGCGTACGGCCAGATCCTTGAGAGGCAGACCCGTCTGGAGTCGAGTGGTAAGTGGCCAAGCATTGCTGTGTGAGACAGGACATGTTGCAGTGTGCTGGTTGTCTGATACTTGCCTGTATGTGTAACATAGGACATGTACGCATGTTTGTGTGCAGGGACATCATGGTCATGCATGTGAGACCAGTAATGTGTGAAGCACACGGGTGGTGTATGTGTTTAAATGCAACATGGGGAGCCCTATGCGGAATGGACACATGTGAGCATGCCAGTCTCTGTTCCTGGACATGGGTGGGGGTGAGGCATGGGTGCTGATGCCATGTACATGTATGGTGTCCATGTCTGTGTGTCAGACCTGCGTGTCTGTGACTTGTAAATGCCATGGATGCATGACAAATGTCTGTGACAATGTTCAGAATCACTGATGCAGCCTAGTTATCCTTGCATCCACTGTGTCTGGGGTGTACGAGTCCAGATGGATGAAACTACTGTGAAGTGTGTGCATGTGATAAGCATGACCCATGATGCATGTGAGTTCCAAAACAACATTGTATGTTTCAAGAGTCCCTTGTATGCTAATGTCCATAGCATGCGCCATGCCTGTTACTGCATATGTTTTGCCTATACTGACCCATGTGTTGTGGAGGGACATGATGGAAGTGAGCTTTGACAGTGCCACTCATCTGCTATTGCTTCCTGTCTAGGGGACCATTGTACAGTACCCTGATGCTTGTGTTCTATGTCTCCCTATACACAGCGGCAAGTGAAGAAGAGGGCGGAGACGGCGCTGTGGAGCAAAGCGGCGGGGATGCCCCCACGGCTGCAGCGGAAGGGGTGGGTGAGCCCCTACAGGGGCTTGCAACGGCAGAAGACGGGGTGGAGCCATCCAGGTTGGTGGTTTCCACAGAGGAGGAGGAGGCCGCTACTGAGCCACACATGGGGCCTGGTGGGGGCATCCCTGCTGGTGCAAGTGGTGCAGTCCAGGGGCAGGGGCAGGAGGCAGCACAGGTCGCCGTGGAGGGACCTGTGCATGTCACTGTCCCTGACACTGTGACTGCACCACCATGCACCAGCAGGGATGCCCAATCCCAGGCATGTCCGCAGGTAGGGGAGATGTCCATGTCATCTGACTCCCCTCCACCTGTGGACAAGGGGACCCCTGGCCGTATGGAGAAGGTCCTGATTGGTGTTGTGTTGCGCACGGGTGTCATTCGTGATGACGTGTGTGCTTCCTGGGTGGAGCACGCACGTCATCACGAAGAGCACTGTGCCAACGTGGCCCAGTTGGGAGCGGCAGTGGTCGGGGGTTTCGTACATGTGTCGGCCACTCTGGCAACCCTCTCCTCCTCTGTGGAGGCTATGCGCCAGTCTTTCTCCATGCCATCTTCCGGCCCAGATGCCACCAGGGCCTCCTGTGGACCTGCCCCGACCAACGCAGCCAACTCGGTGGGGATCCCATCCCTGCCACAGTCGGGAGTCGGAGGTCCAGCAGGGGTGGACACAACAGCAACTGGACCCCAGCAGATGGAGGATGTGACGGCATCATCGGGCAGGACACGTGCACGACGGCGTCGGTGGATTCCATCAGCCTGGATGCCCTTGTGCTGGCACAGGCAGTTGTGTTGGAGGCAGCAGCAGACTCGACGTGGGAGGCATCATGGCTCGGGGCCATCAACATCAGGGGGCAGGCATCGGCCGGAAGGCAGGAGAACCCTGGAATGGGAGTGTCTTCCGTGTGGGAGCGGTTGGGCCAGCAGATAGGTGCGGAGCGGCGGCAGGCAGAGGAGGAACGGCTCACAATGGTCAGGGCGGAGAACTCCATACGGAGTGCGCTGAGGCGGGCTGAGTGCCTCGAGGCTATTTGCAGGGAGTTGGTCGCTGGACACTGCATTATCCCTGAGAGACCTCGGGGCCAGGGAACATGCCCGCCTCCAAGCCATTGAACAGGAGTTCGATGATGCCCTGGCCCATGACATCAACCAGTGAGCCGTCGGACTAGCCTGCTGCCCTTGTAAATAGTTATTAGTTCGTGTTAGGTTTCCTTTGCTTTTTTATTTATTTTGGACCTTTTGGACAATGGAACACATTTTTGTATATAGTTTTTTTATTAGGTAGTATTTTTAGATAGGTTTCATTTTTTCAGTTGGGATCATGGACCCTGGATTGTTTATCTGTATATAGTTGACTGTTGGATTATACTTTTTTTTTTGGATTTACCCATGGAGCAATGGTTTTCCGTTTTGTTTTTCCCTTGGATTTACTTTTTTGAACTGTGACTTTGGACACCTTTCCTTTGGATTATGATTTGTTGTTTTTCATTATTTTATGGACATGCTACTTTTCGTTTTTAATTCCCATTGTCGTTTGTTTATTTTTAATTCCATTTATGTTGCTTTTAATACATTTTTATCATCAAACTTCAATGTGTAGTATCATCTCATTGGTTTCATGCATGTCAGGATATGGGTTTTGACATTCACTTACACCCATTGTGTGTATGTGAGGGACATGTATTCATTTACATACTTGCCATTGGGGTTGTATCATGTAAGTGGCATTTCTAAGTGGGTGGATGCAATACTTGGGTGGGTGTTTGGCATGTGGAGGCTGCCCATAAGGGCCAGGGATCTAGATTGTGATGACGTGTTGGCTGGGGGACATGTGTCGGGGCCTGCTGGCAGGTGCCCCGCACTGCTGGGGGGTGGGAGTGCAAGGGGACATGAGTTGGTGATCAGTAGTGCAAGGAGACATGTGCCTTTGCTGGGGGGCATGCCCATGTTTGGTGGGCTGCCTGCGGGACATGACCAGGGGTGCAGGGTAGTCCCCTGTGGTGTGTGCTGCCTGCAGGGGCTGTGGAGGGTGTACAGGGAACACCTGGGAGGACCCACACTGCCAAATCACGTGTAGGACTCCCCGGCACCCCCAAAATACACATACCCTGCTGAAATCACGTGTGAAACTTCACGTGTACCCCAGTAATACACGTACCCCGCTCGCACAGGGCCAATCGCGTGTGAAACTTCCCGCGAACCCCAGTAATACACGTACCCTGCTGAAATCGCGTGTGAAACTTCCTGCGCACCCCAGTAATACACGTACCCCGCTCGCACAGCGCCAATCGCGTGTGAAACTTCCCGCGACCCCCAGTAATACACGTATGTGTGCGCTAAATTCGATGAATTACCCCCTATGTTTCTATCACGTCCCATATAATGTGTTTGACCATACATATGCAAAGTTACAAATCTTATCTCAGACTTAACATCAGGGAAAATGTACATTTGTGTGTTACAATGCTGAACGTAACCAATCCCATTTTATATTAGATTATTCCATTTCCTGTTTCCTTTTACATTTTCATTCCAGACAAGCATTATGCACACCTTGACCTGATGAATCAGTTATTAACCTATGCTTCGACTGCTCATTTTATATTGTTTTCATAGGATATCATCATGTTTACATGTCATGTTATATTTGTTTGATCTTGTCAATGTATCGGTTTGCCATTTATCTCACATTATCTCACGCTGATAAACCAATTCAAACAGCGCATCAAAATATGCAGACACCAATGTAACCATAGTGATACACGGAACGTGTACGACCTGTGTATTCTATTTCACATGTTCTAAAGTATCAACAATTTCAACATTACCCTTGCAAATGAGTCACAATCGTACTATAAAATGTAGTATCTGTAGAACCCAGCACCTAGTTTGCATTAAATACACTGTCCATTTCAATCAGTCTCCCTTGTTTGGTAAGACGCACATTTGTTTGTGCCACAGCATCCAATCCTGGTGATACTGGCATGGTAGCTCAATTAAAAAGGTGCACAAACCCATCAAGTCTCGGATACAAGTCCTCAACGTCAACCTCGAATCAATTTTTCTCAACACCTTCAGTATTTGAGTGCAATGGACCGCGCTGTCCTTCCAAGTGGCATTTAGAGGCGTTTTCCTTGTTGCAGTCCTCATCATGCAAATTTCTTTAGATGCTGCTACCTTATTATGCAATTTATTTGAATCTGGTAATGGAGTTACCACAGAATTACCGCCACATTATCGCATTGCCGAACTATGAGCTTGGAGGTAAAGTGGAGAAAAAAACCTCCAGCAAAATACTGGAGGTAATTCTGCCAACTTACTGGCCAAAAAAACAGACAACTCAGCTGAATTACTGCTGGCCGTAATTCCTCAGAAAATACCATGGAGTCATAGGAATCCAGAAATGGGGAGTAACCCTGCCATACCTCCATTTGTAATCCGGTGATAATTCCAGGGGATCAAGTTTCAGTAACGGTAAATCTGTTTGGTGGTATCTCAGATTTACTGCCGAGATAAAACCCAAACTCATAAAGAGACCCAATTGCTTCTCGTTGTAAGCCTTCTTACCAGGGGATTGTCTTTTTAACCATTTGGTTTTATTCCCCGAGAGAAGATGCTGTTTGATTTTGTGTATCGTTTGTTGTCTATTTTCTATGTGTAGTTCACTATGCATTACAAATAATGGATTAATGTTAGGCAGCATTTGTTCAGATAATTATAGTTATTCTCACTAGGTCAACACATACATTTAAATATTTAAATATACCCAGGCAAGGGGTTAGGTCATCAATTCCTTCAATTAAAGAAGTAATAAGAGGGTGCCCACATGTAATTGAGGTGGCTGGACTGCATTCAGTGGTGTTGTGGGTGGGCAGGAAATTAGACTTCATAGATATGTTGGACAATGATAGGGTTGTCATAATCTGCAGGAGTGTAGTATGCATTGCAGTTTCACTAGATAATGATTTACATAGTTCTACCAGACCAGTGAAGTAAGCAAATAGTCATGCGTCAGCAGAGCCAGGGTTTAATGTATCTCAATACACCGGCTTTATAACTTCAGGCTCCATTTCATAATTTACCAGACTCCCCATGATCTAATGTTGAATCTGTGCAAGTAGAATTCAGCAAAGGTGAATGCCTCCAATTCCAATCAAGCTGATTAAGCATGATCAGAAGAGTGTGATGAGTTTTCATGTGCTCCACTCAAAGTGTATTAGACTAAGACACGTTCATTATATTAAACATTGCAAGTAAATTAAGAAAAAAAGTCCACAAAAAAATAGTTTTTAGAGTGACTGTTCTTTATGGTAAAAAAGAACATGTGTGCAACGTGAGTAATCCCATTTCCACCAACACTTCTAATGTCTAGCTGTGCTTGTTGCCTTCTTACACATGCATTCTTACATGCATGAGCATCATGTTTCCATCACCAGTTTTGAGCCAATTCGTGTTTGACACTATGTGGACTTCTCAGTATCCGCCACAGAGCTCTGCCAGTGTACTGTGCTCATAACACAGCGTTCAATTCAGTGCTAGGACACAAACACCACTCCGTCATTTAACTACAGCCAGGCTATTAGCATCCGTGCCAATTGCATTCCTCAATCCCTCACATCTGCATGCACTATTGCAGTTCTGCAGCCACCCTGCTGCTTTGTCAGTGGGAATCGCTCCAAGTACTTAGTACTGCCTCCTGTTGTAAAATCTGTTGATACATTTACTTTGGGGTAACCTTGCAAATACAAGATATTATTCTGCCCAAGCTCAATGGTACTCATTTTTATCTAACTAAGAATGATGCAATGCTGAGTTTACCGATGCGGTATTGAAATCTGTGCACTGGTGAGCAGCAGATTGCGCGCATTTCATCACTGAGAGCTTACACATTCCCTTAATATGTGAATCCCACAATGTCACGTGTGCTGATAACCTAGCTGTAGACCATCATAAAGCTTTGAACACTGACTATTATGTAACTGCTACACAGCTAATTCCGCGCATCTCTTGCATCTTGCAGATAAACTCTGCTGCAGCCTGAGAACCCCACAGTATTGCAGAAGGCACTCCGGTTGAGAGTTCCCTATTTCCTTAGCTATCTTAGCCTCGGGGCTCCCGCAGAACTCCTCTACAGAGTAGGGCTGCCAATCACGACATAGTCAGCAAATTATGTGGTAGATTTGAGATGTGGACAAGATCCCACTAGGGACCAGTTAATGGTTTATTGACCCGGAAAATCTAATATTGAATGAAGGGAATTCAATTTCCGCACTGGTTAAAGCAAAAGTCAATACCTGGGAATGCATTTGTTGGCAAGATAATTACATTTTTCTCCTTCTCTTGTGAATAATGTCCATTATGAAATGCCTGTAAAGGTCTAGACGAAATGACGGGCAGTGAAATGTTATGCAAACAGAGGCAGCAGTGCCATGGGCTGGTTGCATAGAATTGGAGGCATTTTGAAACATGTCATACTGTGCCTTTAATAAGAGAGCGGTTTGATACTTTGATAAGGCCTCCAACAGAGCTTCTTCGGCGTGCTAGCAATTCACCTCTAGGCGCTCTGTTATGGCACCACGAGTGATACAAGCAATGTAATATGGATGACACATCCAGCTCTGGGGGTGGACTAATATTCTAGAAGGGAGTGATACGGTTGCATGGGATTAACATGTTATTCCTTAGGTCTATTGACAACATAAAAAAAAAAAAAAACACTACCAAAAACTGGTTAGCTCTCAGGATCCGGGACCATAAAAGTCCGTACTGAATTGCTCTCCTTCCAGTGATTCTCGCACTCCCTAAGGCGGACCCAGAAGACGCTTCTCTTGTTTGCAAATTGTGATACTCTTATCAGGATTAGCGCATGTCTGGAACATGCCAGCTGGTGGACACAGGAACATCGTGTTAAATAACATCGAAAAAACAGAATTACTGATGTGCTCCTCTGTCACCTCCCATCTGGGGTCCGCATCATATGATGATCCCTTAGGGCTGTCCTGGGCTTCTCAGTTCTGGCCTTCTTCCTTAGGCACTTGCCCTTCTCCTGTCTTGAAGGCCAAGAATCTAGGGGTGTGATTGGATTCATCCATGTCTCTCAGGGCTCAAATCTCTCTTGTCTCCATCACCTATTTTTTCCATCTGCGCTCACTTAGGAGACTGCTGAACTATTTTGCCTTTCCACATAGGATCCAACTGGTAAATGGTTTTATTTCAAGCAGATTCGATTTTGCAATGCAATTCATATAGGACTGTCAAATTTAACTATTTTGAGGCTTCAAAGGGTTCAAAACGGAGTGTGTAGGCGACCCCTCAATTTGGTCTGTAGAACACATTGCCTCTATTTCTTTACATTGCACCTATTACTTTACATTGCGCCTATTTCTTTGCATTGGAGGCACGCTAGCGACAGCATGCTGAAAGCCAGTTTGTGTAGGTTCTTAAAGCCTATAGAACGTACCTTACGGTGGGATTAGTCTGTCTAGCATGCATTGGACGGCTGTGTTCAGTGTAAACGGTGTAATTGTTTTACAAGAGCTTAGAGCGCTTTGAAGTTGAATGTAATGTTGACTTGTTAAATTTGTATGTGTTAAATAGCCAGCATTGAGGGTTCAAAGTGAATTGAAGATGTACCATCCTTTCTGTACGGCTGTTAGATGGAATTACTCTTTATTTCCAAAAATTACAAATCGGAGTGCGCCTTGCGCCTATTTGTTTACATTGGTGGTGCGTTATTGCCGGCGCATTGAAAGCCGGTTCGTGCTGGTTAATTCTCGGGAGTCCGGCGACTGGTGGATTGGTTTCTAAGTACTCATTTCGATTTTTCAGGTACTCTCAGGTATTTTTTCTAGTGTCGGGGTGGTCTACCATGGCAGTAGCTGTTAGAGCAGTACCCCTGGATTTTATTAACAGCATGTTGTCGAGGTTAAGCCAGACATCCGCTCTGCATGTAACTCGTCAACTCGAGCACAGATCAGCAACTAACATCTTGCGTTGCTACTTATCCTTGGAGGTTAATACTGTTGCTACTACCAATAGTGGTTTAGTTTTCCTTGAAGTGTATTTACTCATGTTTTTTAACAAGAATACCACCATTCTTTGGACGAAGATTAACACAGCGGTTCATATTCACCTAAATATCATTTCTACTGTTGCCGAGCAGTCGGACTTTAACCCAATTCTTCCCATTATGAATCTGTTTTTCCTGCTAATAGGGAAGTTCTTGGGTTCACAATGTGCCTCATACTATTATTGATAAGCCGGATGTTGGACTCTAAACACTTGTGCAGTCGGACTATACCATGTATGCGAATAATTCTGACCATGGCAGCTTATAGGCGGATCCAAAATCCGGGGGGTTTGTCCAGTGTGAATACCTCTGTTCTCCCTGTTCTTATATCTAGAAGTACTCATGTGAACCACTTGAGTCAAAATATTCCATCCATAATAAGAATCAACCTACTAATGGTACTGATGGACTTATGTTATCCTCGCAGTTCCCTGAGAAACATCTTCTCTTCTCCACGTCCTATTTAGGAATCAAGACAGAGCAGGTGCTCACTGATCCTGTTAAGTGCATGTTAATAAAGACGCGTCCTACAGTCAAACAAGCAACAGATATTGCAGACTAAATTCCTGACAGCTCTTGCTCCGGCTGTCCCTTTGGGATTTAATGTTATTGGAGCAGATGAGAGTGATAGTAAAGGGGGGTCATGCGTATCTTCAGACCCTCACTTGACATTCATGAGATGGGCCCACAGGGACCTGTGAATGTGATATCATTCATGTTAAAATAATGGTGGATCCTACCTCAACTGGAACTTCCTGCTACTCTATAGGTCGCCGTCTCTCATGACAGATGTTCATGATCAACTTCTAGCAATGCTGTTACCATTGCTTAAGCCTACTTCCAAAAGTATTCTATGTGGTGATTTGACTCACTGGTTATCTAACATAGCTGATCCAACAGCATTATCAATTGAATGATCCCTAGCGGATTTTGGGTTCACTCAACCTGCTCATGCAAAAGGAAACACATTTGACTGGCTAGCACGTAGGAATATTAAGCTGTCATGGCCTTGATCCGACCATAGCCTTATTCATTTTGAGATTATTCCACCTACGCAGCTAAGGATGAAGAAACCACCAAAGGTCACTATTTAACCCTGGAATTCCTGGGCACTTACCATGGAAGCCCTACTGCTGCTCATTGCTCGACTGAAATATAATCTAGAGGTTTAGTTTGCCTTGAGCAATATGGCTTGAGCATATCAGACTTCTCTGTGTAGGGCTGTAAACCAAATTTCCCCACTTAAATCTTGCACCTCACCAGTTGAAAAAAAGCAAATAAACCCTGGTTGTCGACAGACGTACAAGATCTGATATTGATCAAGTGGAAGGCACTTAACGTCTGGGAAAAATCCCAAACTACCAAAAATATAGAGGCCTCTGATATTGCAGCAAAAATGTATAAGCACGCCATTAGTGAAGATAAGAAATTGGATTATGACGTGCGCATTGCTAATGCTCGATCTGACACCAGTGAACCTTTAAAACCTTAAAGGAATTAGAAAATCCATATACTTTTTGAAATAAATTTGACAAAAACAAATCCTGGTGTGCATCTATTCAGGAAGCTATGGTTATTATGGTGCAGAATATCAGAGATCAAATAACTAATGTCAGGTCCCTGGAAAGGGAGCAAGGACCCTTCACATCTCCTTTTATGCCACCTGGTGAAATGTCAGAGTCCTTGGTGTTTAGGTCAGTGACTCAAGCTGTGGTCACAGACATTATCACTCATCTAAACCTACCACCTACAGTGGTGATGACTGCCCAACTATCCTGGTGAAAGCCTGCACTCCATTTCTAGTTCCTTTCATTACAAAGTTACCAATAGCACGTTCACAGAGGGACTTGTGCCGGATCTTATTGAATAAGCCTGGATTACACCACTACTTCAAAAGCCTACTCTAGAACCTAATATTGCAGCTAACCATAGACCTTTTAGCAACATCTTGTTTCTACTGAAAATCTTGGATTGAGCTGATGTATCTTCAAGTTCAGGCACATCTCACTTGAAAGATAACATCTTGCAGACCATGGACGTTGGTGGTATCGTCTTATTGATGCTACAGGATTTATTGACCACTTTGATCTGGTCGATGATACTATCTTGATCGACAGACTGTCTCACTCTGCTACTTTCTTGTCCTTAGTGGCTAAATTGGTAAAAGCCATTCTGTCCAATCAATTGACTAGAGTGTTCAATGGGGTCAAAGTAGCAGATGTTGTCAATGTGTCTTGCTGGGTGCCCCAAGGGTCCTTTACATCACCAAACTTATATAACATCTTTACCAAATCACTGTTCGAATTATTGGATGCTAAGGGTGACACCTATACTAACTATGCGGACGACACTCAGCGCCTTATCCCCATTGGAGGGGCTTATAAGAAGTCATCAAAGATGTTTACTCCCTTATCCAACATTGATAGCTCAAAATGGGCTGGCCTAGAATGACTCTAAGACTGAGTTAGTGTTAGCTGGCACTGTCATAAGACTCAAGAAATTAGACTCTGGGTATAGAAAATGCTGCCATTGCAGGTGATACTATCAGCACCACAGATAAAGTAAAAACTTTAAGTGCTGATTTAGACTCAGAAATGTCCATGAAGGCTCATGTTAACAATAATGTTTCAGCATCAGCATACCATCTCAATCTGTTGAGTCAAATCAGACCCTTTCTATCAAAGGACAATTGTGCTACTACAGGAAGGGCAATCATCTGAGCTAAAATTGATTACAGTGGTAGCCTGTTGCATGGAATGAGTAAGGGAAGTATTTCTAAACTACAAGTGGTACACAATAGTGCAGTGCAAGTGGTCGAAGCACTAGGAAGAAGAGATCACATCTCTCAGGCCAGGCACGCACTTCATTTGTTGCCTGTGGAAGCTTGGATAATCACCCAACATCTCACCCTCACCCACAAGTACCTATTTGGTAATAGCCCTAGCTACATATTGGGAAAGGATTTCTTGGCTACTTGCATGGAGAACATTAAGGTCCAACATAACCAATCTGCTGATGGTGCAGAGAAGACATTTGGTTTCAGCTGGACAGTGCATTTGATTAAGCACCTCCTAGGCTCTAGAATCAAATGCCATCTGAACTGTGGGGTTAATGCTCAATGGAACCGTTCAAGTGATCCCTGAAAACATACCTTTTTGCCTGACTAGTTATCTATAGTTAGCTTCTTCCACGTAGGCTATTGTGACCTATAGTAGGTATGTGTTCTGGCCCTTTGTCTGTTCTTGTTATGTATATGCATTTATGTCCATGAGCACTTTGACGCCTCTGTGCTTGTTACTTGGAGCAATACAAATAATACATAAACAATAGAGAGAGAGAGCATATTTTGTCTCCTCTTCACATATTATATTAGTGACCCGTTGACCAATATATTAAATGTAAGGGTCTCTGTATCATTCACAAAGCAGTTTATAATCTGGTTCTGGGTGTCCCGAGTTGTAAACTGCAAGGGTACTACTAACCCACTAAAGTACTCTGCTCAGCTTCTGTGATTATTCTCGTCACCTCTAACTTTAGGTTGGAGAGATGTGGTGGACCTTCATTCTCCCTTCAAGCAGCAAAACTCTGGAACTCCCTTTGTGGCATGTCAAACCACTGGGTTATTAGGCCCAAAATAAAGACTGTTCTGTTTCCCCCATAATCATTTGTTTTTCTGTCTGAGTACGGGGGTTTTGTTTTGTGTTCCTATTGCCTCCCTTGTTTCCCTTGTTCAGCACAATGATGCTTTGATGTTTTGCTTTATAAGTGTTTGCACAATACCATACCAGTATTACTGCATGGCCAACAATCCTGGACTTTACTTTCTAGCAACGTATCCATCCCTGACCACCATGGGTATAGAGATCTTGAAAGTCTCGCCCAAGGTGGCAACATTTCTTTGGTTTTTGGGTATGTTGGTTAAGAATTGAGTGTCCTATTAAGAAAAAAGTTACCAAGAGTAAGTCTGATTCACTCTTGACTCATCCCCGCAGGGGGAGGAGGGCCTCTTTTCACAAAAGAAGATTCACTGAATTACTTTTGACAGACCTACTGCATTATGCCCTGAGTAAGTCAGAATTACTCAGAGTAACTTCTTTTGTGAATCAAATACCCTTTCCGAAGAGTCAAGAGTAAGTCAAAACATTTTCAATTGATGATTCTTTTATGAAAATGGCCCAAAATGTTGACTTTTCCAATGTTCATGAGGTAGTGACTGACCGGACAGCTTATTGTTTCTAAATTCACAACGGCCCTCATCCGGAATCACGTATAGTAATGACCCGTATGTGCTGACAGGATATGCTGTGAATCTGACAAGTGCTCTTTCCTTCCCGGAACAGACAGGACTTGAGGGAGTAAAACAACAACATTTTCGCAAAATATAGAATTACTCTGAAAAGGGAAACAGACTCAATATAAACCTCATTCCCAGGAGAGAAAATTAGAGTTCAATTTGAGTCACAGTTTAAACTAAGGAGTAGACACCTTATATTAATTATAGCATAACATATTAATCTCTAGCAGTGACATTGCTGCCAGTAACCACTACTAAACGTAATTGTCCCCGTGCATTATACATTTAAAACGGACTGCAATTATGACTTGCAAGCTGTAGTCAGGACAACACCAACATGCCACAGTTCAGAGTAAACCCCATTCTACCCAAACAGGAGCCGCATGTGTCCACAAACAATACCTGGACCCCAGATCCAGGGAGATCTAGTACACCACTTAGGGGTTGAAACTAGCCAATGCTTGTAAGACATCACTTACATGGGAAGCGGGGTAAAAAGCCAAGGTGAAACCCTATATAGTCCTGTACACAAAGGACACAACAGATAATTGCACCAGGCCAGGTTTAACCAGTGCTCTAGGTGGCATTTCCTTGAAACGCACACCACTGGATCCCATTGCAAGGCCAACTACTACACAGGTGGATAACCAGGGCAGGGGATGCACGTAATATAGGGACCCCCAGACTGTATCTTACCAGCTCAATGCTTCACAAAACACGGTGCATTGTGTCTGTGTCTCAAACTTTCATTGCTAATTCTCCAGTCCGACAAAGCTATAAACAAAGTGAAAGTGTTTTGCACTACGCGATACACAAAACATAAACTGGTGGCCTGAATGTGTCCACGTTTGTCAGACTGTACAATGTGTACCTATGGTAATAGCTCAGCAGCTTGAGGCATCAGCCTGTGTATGCGTGTGCTGAAAGGCAGGGATATACCGTGTCAGGAATGTGCTGGGAGCCCCTCTTCTGAAAACAAACGTGTCAAATACCCTTTTCTATGAAATGTCTTCCACTCAGGAGTGTCTGCAGCCCTGTTTTAGCTCACTGCACCCTTCACAGAGAAGAAATATCCATTTGCATATCAGTCTTTGGCCCACCCACAAGGGCAGGCCAGCACCGAAATGGAAGGCAATTCTCCTCAGAACAAGAGTACCATCAGCAACCCAAGACATCTTTCGGACATGTTGGGCCTCCTCAGTGAGGTGAAGCTCAGCCTCTTTAAGGCACAATGCGCAAGGGGACCACACCTGGGATCACAGGGTTATCACAATCTGAATAACTGTGCAGATACATCTGTTGTGCCTTATGCATCAAGTTGAAAACAGTGTGCACTAAGAGCAATGTACACCTGCCTACATGAGATGTTGACCAGACGGATACCATTACGGCCATCGGAAACACCTTGATTTCAAATATTTATAAACTTAAGTACACAACTGCTGTCTTATTACCTGCCATCTAATGTCGTATGCTTAAACATTGAGACACATTTATTTTAAAAGTATAATTGACCATCTTCAATGGTGGAAAAAATCTACAATTCAGGTACATGACTAAAGGAGTACCTACTTTGCCCGCACAAAAATTTCTACAAAAACAGAAGTGTTTTCACGTGTGTAACGCAGTTGCCAGAATGGGCGCCCGGGCACATGTATAATGCAGTTGCCAGAATGGGCCCCTACGACAACCTGCAAACTACACACCCTCAGTGATTCACAAAAATCCCACATTCACCAGTCACCCTGTGTGCCTGACACATTTTGAAAGCATTAACAAGCTTGGTACTCAAGCAAATGATGGCCCACGTCAGTAGGCGGTACCACTGTTGTTCAGCCAAATTTGAAAACGTACTAAACCCTACTGTGAGATCTCTTTCCAAGATGGCGTGCATGATAGCAAGAGAATCCCATGTTTGTTTGGGCTAAGGGTAATTTTTACACCAAAACTATTGCATGCAAGTACAGGTAGGTAGGCGATGACATATGAAGAGGGGAACATAGCTTGTAGGTGTTGCTTGATTATTTACCAACCCATTTAATGCCAATGGCCATGTTATTCCCTATGTCCATTCCCACCCACTACGGTTCCCTCACTGCACAAAACACATCCTCCTGGGATCTCCTTAAGCTCTTTATCAAGCAGTGACACCAGACATTGGGGTAACTGTTCATTTTTAGGTTTCTGCTTAGAGGTAATGGGCCTCATTATGACTCTGGCGATAGCCGTGCCGGTCGTATTTTTTTTCCGGAGTTCGGGAATAGGCAATTACTGGGGCATTACTACCCCAGCGGACCCTGTAATTGCCCATTCCCGGGTGCCAGAAAATATGAGTCCCCTTTCCCATTGATTCCCATTGAGTCCCATTGGACTCAATGGGAATAGGGAGGTCGGATGCACCGGCACCATTCATGAATGGTGGCGGTGCATCCGGCAAGGTCTGAGAGCAGGTGGCGCTCTGCCCGCAGGGTCAGACCTGGTGGGCTGACAGGAACCCACTTGCAGGCCTCCTAATGTGCAGGTCCGGAAACAACGGCAACGGCAGTCTTAATGGTACCGTTGTTTCCGGACCGGCAGGGTCGTAATGACCCCCAATGTCTTAATTTCAGCTGTAAGTGGCTAGTGTTGAATTAAAAATATCCTAACCAAGTTTGCCTTCAGCCACTTGATTTATTACTCTTTTGTGCACTGCACTGAAGTTCTGTTAAAAACAAGCAACGACAAAGCTAAAAGGTTTTTCTTATAGTATCAGTTGGTCATTTTCCAGATACTACAATAGTATGCCCAGGTACCAACTCCAGATGCTGCTCTCTTATCTCCAGGTAGTCATTTATACTAGTGCATAGTAAACACTTTCCCCATAGTTGCACAAACGATCACACGATTGGTTTTGCCGACTTCTTGGCATAGCAATCGTCATCTCCTTTACTCTTTGTGCCATGACGTCAAAGGTTTTACTGTGCATGTATATGGTTCCAAAATGGTGCTTCCAACATGAAAGACGTATTTAGAAACCTTTATGGATGCCCATAAAGCGGTTAACCATTTGAGTTGTTTATATTGTTATCTCAAAGGATATTTTATCATGCATAGTACTCATTAATTGGAACCCTCAGGAATCTTCCTTTGCTGCTAGACACCCACTGTATGTGTGAAGTTTAATCGTGGATAGCGACTGCAGTAACTCGTTTAGTGGTGAGATAGCAGCACAGCACTGATGTCAGTAATCTTGTTTTCTCTCTGGCCAATCTCGCTCTCTGCTTCCATCTGCGGAATAATTTGTGGTTGTGCAATCCATTCGTATGTGTGCAATTTGAAAACGGTGCCTGCTGCAGAAATGTGTTTACATTCCGTTTTCAAACAGCAAACTGTCTGTTTCCACCTCAATGCACAATAGAGCCAGAAGAGCACACTATCACACCAAAACAGAAGGGCGATGTTAAGCATTATCTACTTAATTCTACATAATTCCATCATGCAACCAATTTGTATCTAAAGTTACAAAAGTCTTGCCTCGTTTTTGGAGATGTGCACAACAAAAGCATAGCTCGTGTTTGTGTTGAAGGTGTTTTGTCATTAAAAAGCTGGCATAGCCTCAGTTGTGTTACGATAGACATGTATGCATACGTCCACTATTAAGGCAAAACTATGTGGTTAAGTGTGAACTAAGAGAACAAACAGTGACTAACAGAAAGCACATGGAAGCTTTTAGTGAATTGTTGAATGTATAAGCGAGCATGTGACGCTTGCTGTTATGAAGCAAACATGCTTTATATTGAATACACGCCTGATTTTTTAGTCACTTTGAATTCTACTTCTTGCCCTGCCGCCGGTAAGTACAAATAGAAAAAAAAACAGATTTACCAGAATGCCAAGCGATAGCCGCTAACAGGTTGGCTCGGCAGCTCCACTCTGCTGTTTGACAACGTAGGAGGTGTTTCACGTGCTGTGCTCTCCATAGATGGAAAAGTCAAGTTTGAAGATTTTGTACAATGGAGGACACCACAAATGGGATCCCGACACTACCATACGTCACAAGCATTGCTTGATCAAAAGCACCATGGCCATGCATTAGTGACTTATTCCTAGAAGAGGAAGCTTGTGATGCCTCCCACAATCGTCCGCAGCACGTGACTTAGATGTAATGTTCTATAGAGCATAATTCAAACATGCAAGCTCAGTTCCCAGTAGGAAGCAGCAGTGCCATAATCTTACAGCAATGAATTCTTCCTGCCTTATAAGCAGACCTACGGAGAAATAACTATTATTTGGAACATGTTTAATGATGATAAAATTAATTTTGATAAATATATCCTTTTTATCAAAATGTGTGCAGTGGATTCCTTTTTTACAGCAACATCAAAACGATGCTATAAACGGTGCAATTTAATCAGTTACTTTTTAATCAAAACATAACAATCTAGGTTTGAATGTGATATATCAACATAAAACTGTAAACAACTACATTTCAAGGTGGTGCCTCTGTAGGGAAAAAAATGGCTGACAAGTTCAGCAAGGTAGAGAGTGCAAAAAAGGGGTGCAGTCTGAGAGTAGATGGGAGGGAATAGGTGGAAAATTATATAGATTTTACTTAGAGATTGGTGTTAAATGGGTGTGACACATAGCCACACAACACAAATCCATCCTTATATGGTATCTGCATTGAAAAACATTAGACATGCTCATTCAAAGCCCCTATTTCAAGCTCTTATGTTGAAGCTCTTATTTTAATGACAATAGTTTTGGCTTAAAGGCAGCGCTTTCAGTGCCACCTAATAGCCCAAACGAAAAAGGAGTCCATTATATGTGCAGTATGGGATGTGTTGTGTGAGATGCATTCCTCCTGTTTGCTGCGTGACACAAGATGAGGCAGCCTACGCCATATTAGGAAGATAAACCAGTTTGTTCCCCTCTACCAGTGCTTTGATATCATACCAATGTTATATAGAGCGCTATATAAATGCCAAAGAACATAAAATAACATCACGGCATCCAACATCTGCGTCTTACTCTATTAGCCAAACAGGCTAATCGATATAACTGTTTGATGTGAGTTAGGCAGCAGTTGACACACTCGTGTAATACCACAATCTTGCTGCCCATCTCTATATCTATGATACAATGGAAAGTGAAGAAGCAACAACACCATGGGCCTCATTCCGAGATTGGAGGTAGTCATGGCGCTATTTTCGCCATGACTGCCTCCAATAACGGTACCGGCACCGGTCTCATTCAATGGGGACTTACCAGTGTAGTCTGACATTTGCGGGACCGGTAAGTCCCCATTGAAAAAAAACATTTCCATTCCCATTTGAGCCCCCATAGGGCTCAATGGGAATGGGGAAGTAGCTAATAACGGTAGCTCAATTTGCAGTACAGTTATTAGCTCTAAAGTCCCTTAACGGGTCCCATCCTTAACACCTGGTCAGACCAGGCATTAAGGAAGGGACCCGCTAAGGGACCTCGTAGTAAGGCGGTAAGGGATTACCGGCACCGGTCTCCTTACCAGTGCCCGGTATCCCTTACCGCCCTACTTGGAATGAGGCCCTATATGAACAGAACGTTGGTGCATTTTGGGTTAATATGTGCAGTTGTTGAAATGTGTTAACATATACAAAAATATAAAGGAAGACAATGCCGTTTGTAAGAAAGATCTGTGGGGCCTGCCCAGCCCCTTTGCAGCGCACTGGAGCAGACATGGCCATTGTAAATCAGATCAAACAGCACCATTTACAACATGCACTACTGTTGTCTAATATACCCTTTTACGTGGACAATTAGGAGAAGTCCACATGAAACCTCTGGTAAATGGAAATACTTTCTCTTATTTGTGTTATTTATTCGTTTCCACCAAATTCTCATTTTCTGTCTACGGCTTATATAATGCAAACATGATTTTTCCTTGCTGTGCTACATTTTATTAAGATTCAGTTGTTCTAATACTGTATGAGGAAGTGGCACATATGGTCTTAAAAGCTAATTGATAGAAACATGTTGTTATCCCAACAAGGCATACTTGCTGCAAGAACCCCTTTTGTTTTATTGCCTTTCTTTAAAAAACGAAAAACACAATATTCGTTTGAGAGTGTAGCACCTATGCTAGTCACCCATCTGAAAGGAAGAGCACAATGTTGTTCTGAAGTGCACTTTCCTAAGATTTTGCATTTTTGCTGAGTGGCTTGGACACATTATCGGTCTGTGCAGTTGTCATTTACACTGACAATTAGTTGTTAAATATAATCAGCACGATACTAGAGATAAATAGCAACCTATTTGTGGAGATGATTCCAAGTAATTCACTTGTTTTAGAGAGGTTGTTTGTCCAATGGTTTGCTGCATGGCTTACAATTATGAATCAATGACTAATTATGTTCTTTTGTGATATTTTGTTTTTAGCTATTTATAATACCCCATTTTGAAAGATAATTCTATTTGTAGAATGTTTAATGTTATGTGAAGTCTTTGAATATATTGAAAGAGGAAAGAAGAAATAAATCATAGGCCATATGTGTTGCTTTGAGGACAGGAAACAAGACCGAGGTTGGTAACAAAACCTGAATCCTCATATTACCTGAAGTATCTGGATGCACTTCAGATCAGTTTGCAGGCAGATCGGGCACTTTTTGACAGTGGCACCCTTCATACACAGTGCGATGCATCTGTGTGGTGGGAGCAGTAATAAGTTATATGAACACTTGCAGCTATGAGCTAATGAGGAACCTAGCATGTCTGCTGATGAGAAAGGTGTTTCCAAGTGGTGGCATTTAAAATATATATAATTATTATTATTGTTGTATTTATTGAGCGCGGACCTAGCTCAGAGAAGCAACAGAGTGATTTACAGAGGTGCGCACTGTGGGATGTTCCAGGCCCTGCATCAATACTGTGCATTGCTGGCAGCAGAAACATCAGAAATGGCCACTGGAAAGCATCCTGCTTGCTAAAAATCACCCAAAATTGTGCAGAAAAAATCTGAAAAATAGGCCACCATCCACTGTTGCCTATCTCAGTGAACACACGAGACCACTGCCAAAACCCAACATTGGGCTACCGACAAAGTAGCGTGAAACCACTTGAAAAAGCAATGCTGATTGCCAAAAGAAACACAGAGCTGTTTGGAAATCTGTTTGTCTTGGTTATTAAAGTTGCAAAAATCATGGCTCACAAATCACCTAAATGATCCAACCTCCTTGTTGGGTGTTCCACATCATTCTACTCCAAGAATCCACATAAATACAATGTCAGCAAGAATCATATGTTATCAGAACAAAATCCACTTTTAAAGATACTTGATGGAAAGAAATCTGTCAAAATGGGTGCAGTACCGTTACTCGCCTCCGACAGGTGCTGGCGATCTCTAAATCTGACAGGAGAAACTTGTGTCTTCAGAAGCTAAATATGCCAAAGAAGGGATTCCAATCAAAATGCCATGTAGCATGCCACATATTGATCTCATGTTGAAAAAGACCGGAATTAAAGATATGTTTGCTTATTTTAAATTTATAAGTGTATTTTTTTCACAAGGAACTATGTTACAATTGACCATAAGGCAACCTAATTCAGCTAAAACTTCCAAGAGGCGTTCTTTCCCTGAGAACCTCCCACCTTGTTCATTCCCACCAAAAGGAGAGGATTTCGCATTCAGGTGTGACTGACAACAACTGCCCTGGCAGGAAGACAAGCCATGTGACCCTCTGACTCAGCCCAGCTTTGGAGGTGGGCCAGACTGGAAATGTGGATTGAAGTTGAAGTAAATGTATGTTTTAGAAAAATGCTTATAGCAAATTGTACTGAACTGACAAAAATATGAAACGTATAGGTTGTTAAAATGAAAAATTTGCTCACAGTTTAAAACTAATCTGGAATCTGTGCGATGTTCTGAGACTGAACCCCGGAAATTATTCATATTGTAGCCATTGTGTTTATTTTAGGAACTTTAAATATTACAGGAATATGCCCAGATGGGATGTGTATGCATGTATACAAATTGGTGCAGAACTAACATTGAGAAACCAACCAAAAGCGTGAAAAAGTTGTCATTTATGAACCAGAGCTCGTAGGAAAATGAGAGTTGGACAGACATGTACCTTAAGCAATCTGTCATGTAATTATGTATTATTAACAAGTTGTGCATCTTGGAAATATGTTTTTTTGGGGGAAAATAGATTTCCTAAGTAAAAGCAAAGGGAGGGATTTCCTTTGGACCATAAACACAGTGTCACTCTGACACATATGACACACTGCTCCTGTCTCAAATCAGGAGAGGGGAAATTATCTGACCTATCAGATCCTTACAGGGTTGGGCATAGATAATCAGCCTCCCCACCCAGTTTGGAAATTGATAAATAGGGACTGTTGAGGACTCAGAAGGACACACACACACTTTTCACTCATCAACTGATTCCTTGGCGAAGCACCCTGCAGGAAGATCCAGACTCCAGACTCTAGAAGCAGACCCAGAATCCAGACTCTAGAACTTTGAAGCAGAAAGGCCCAGTCCAAAAAAGCTGAACCCTTTTCAGCAGGCCTTTAGAATCTTTTGCAACCTGATTCTAAACCCAAACTTCCACGGGGCCTAACTAAACCATTCAACAGCCTGGCTGAGCTGTTTTGCTTCTGGCCAAGAACCTGTGCTAGAACCAAGATCCAGATCCATAGAGCAGAGCTGTACCCAGAATCAACCCGTCGGATCCAGTCCAAGGGGCCCCACAGACCAGAGGGCCTTGCTGAGAGCAGAACCCAGTGCCTGAGACCTGTCCGGTGGTGAGAGAATCCCAGCCAAACCCTTGACCAGATCTTTGATGGGCCCATTCCATTCCAAAGCAATAGGAGTGAGTATTTAGTACAGAACTGTCCATAGTCATCTCTTAGTTTAAAGTAATCCTATTTTATCCATTACCACCTATTCAGAACTGCATTATAGAATCTTGTGTCCATCCTGAATTCTTCTCATTATATAGTCTGTGATAATTGTAGCGATAATCATCTGTGCGCTGATATTTTTTGAAGAAAGTCAAGTGTCCTGGCGCACAACAATCAGAGCGGAAGGCGCCCTGTTCTGGTTGTTGTCCCATTGGGTATCTTGTACTTTCATAGCTCCTTAGTATAAGTCCATCTTGGTTCCTAATCTTTAAAGCGCATCTTTCATTTTGAATCTTGACTCTGGGCCTCATTACAACCCAGGCGCTAATGGGTTAACGGCGCCGTAAAAGGCTGCGGCGCCGTTAACCTATTAGCACCTAATTACGAGGTTCCCTTTGCGGGACCCGACCTTAACGGCTGGTGTAGACCAGCTGTTAAAGTAGGGACCCGCAAAGGGACCTTGGTGCTAATTACGGTGCCGAAATTTGCGGCACCGTACTTACCGCCTTCCCCATTCCCATTGAGCCCTATGGGGCAAAAATGGGAATGGGGAAGGGCCATGGAGGAAGGGGGAATTACTGCCCCGCCACCCTTGTAATGGGGTGGTAATTCTCCCTTTCTCCATGGCGGAGTTGGTAATTTACCAGCATGGACCATGGTGCTAATGGCACCATGGTCTTCCGCCAGGGTCGTAATGAGGCCCTCTGTTTCTGAAAAATCTACATTCACAAAAACCTCTGTAACTTTTGAACCGTACGTCCTACAAACAAAATTTAAATGCCATTTTGAAGCTAACATCCTCAGCTTTGAATCGCTTGCCCAATTCATTATAGTTTTTCTGTAATCGCATTTCCTGCACGCGGAAAAGTTGCTGCAATTTCGCATTTGGCTCAATTTCACCACTTGTAAGAATAGCTATTTCTTGATTTCAACTTCTGGATTTTGTTTTCAATCTGCTAATCATTCTACAATCCTTGCTAGTGTTGACCTGAACCAATCCAAAGCAACTCTCACTAGTTCTGAATCTCATTTAGCAAATTAAACTAATTTTTAGCATTTTTCCCATTCAATTCAAACCACATTTAAAAGCAATTGACATGTTTTAAAATCATTACTGTACACTCTAAGCTTGCTGGGGGGGAATCAGGATTGAAACTGCAATTGCTGATTGTTATTCCTGATTCCTGTGTGCCCTCATTCATCTCTTCATATTGTCTATTGGGGGAGTGAAGAACAACAGGGGGAAAGAGTGATTATATTGTCTTTGGTTGAATTCATATTAAGTTTCCATCTGTGTTGCATTGTTTCCATCATTGCATTTCCTCGAACCACACAAAGTTATTCTCTGCTACATTATTCTTCCTATTCCTACCTCTAATTGATTAAAGAGATTGTTGATATTGTAATATTACCCATCGCTAATCATTGTTTTTTTTTAAAAAAAATGTTTTATTAATTTTATTTAAACCAAACAACAACACAAACAAACCCAACACGCAGTGCAGTTTACAACAATTCCATTAAACACCATTTGTTTTTCCATTTTTGCCACTGCTCCCATAGTTCGACCCTCCATTATGAGCCTATTTGTGCTTCGTATTCAGTATCTGCTACATGTGGCCGGGTCTCACTATCCTCGGAATCCGTTGGGTCCGATATAGATCCAAACAGTTCTGCTATTAATAATTTCCATGCCATCAGGGTACCCACTTCTTCCTCCCCACTCATGTTGCTCGCCTCCTGCCATACTATCGTTTCGGCCTCCGCCCATTTCTGTAACTCCTTCCACCATACCTCCACCCGTGGCTTGTGGCACTTCTTCCATCCCATGGCAATCCTCCGTTTTGCTAGCACGTATGCCAAGTCTTTCATCGCTAATCATTGTTCATATTCATAATTGTGATATTCAGAAATTATTAATATTCAGAAAAGTATAATCTATATATTGTTCAATTCTTCAAATAAATCTTTTAATTTGCAAAACAAACCTATTTCTTGGTTCAGTCAGAACAGGGGAATTCAGAGAGAGGGGCGTTATATAAGGGTACATCATCCAGAATTAAACAAACTTTTGACATAAAAATATATAAATAAGGGTTTCTATTGGGCATCCCATCCTAGGCATTGACTTAGTTGGAGTGCTGGATTGAAATCACTTACAGCATCAATACAGGTACATAACAGAGCACTTTTATAGAGGTGTACAGCATTAAAGATCTATAAACGACCACTTTTCAGTGATAACAACAGAAGGAATGTACAGCAGGGGTAGGATATAGAGGGGAACAGAACAGGTGTACAGCTGTACCGGGTGGAGGGGAGCAGGGGGGCTGGTGGTGTATAGCGAGTCAGGTGGCGTGAGGGGAGATGTGATGGCATAGGAAATAATTTTGTTTAGACAATATATTGGGAGCTTTTGTGTTGATTTGTGAGCAAGGGAGGAAACCTAAATGGCATCTATGTTGAAGCGTGCATGCATGCACACACACACGCGCGCACACACACACACACATTCCCTAGTCATTATTATTTACTGCAGATGTGTTTTTGCATGAACAAATCTATTGGACTTTCTAACTTGAGGTACTAATGTGAACTGGACTGTTTTATATTCAGTGAAGAATACTAAGGAGATGGTAACATGAACAAAGTACAAGGCTAAGACTACCTATTACACACAAATGAATCTCCTGTACTGTTTTTATGCTTGGTTGTTTGAGCTGCATGGCTTCAACATAAACAATTGAGAACAAACCTTTTTAATTATCATTTATTAAACACAACTTTCAAAATGCAGGAGATTAGATATTTAAATCCATGCACTTTGTGACAATTAAACATTTACGAACACCGTTATAAAACAAGCTAAAAAAAGATACAAAGTGGAGGAATAATAACGCCACTGACCGTAGTCTCTAATTTCCACAAAGTTACCAATGCCCTTGCTGAAGCAAAAGAAACATGTTTGTCTGTATCTACAGGACTCTACATGTTGATCCATCCTATTCACATATTGTAGAAATTACTAAGTATCCCATCTGACAGCCAGAAATGCAAAGTGTGAGGTGCACCAGCAAATAGATCTGGACAGTCTTGTCAGTAAAGTGTACGTTTGATTTCCTGAATGAAAGGATGTGTAAGAAAATCGATGACAATGCAGACCAAACACACATATACACACACACACACAAATACACACATGGCCAGGCAACTGTCGTGGATAGGACACTAACACAAGATAGTGTTACATATACATTTTGTGATCACTGAAGCACCCTATCCAATTTGACACTCCCAATTATTTCCTATCTCCGAGGCGACAATATTCTTACATACCCTGTCATAAAAGCTGGTCATACTGACTTGCGAATGCCTTGCCACACAGGCAATCAAGCGCCTTCCCTGCAGTCAGCATTCCCAAATTTCATGCCATAAATCCCAAGCCTACCTTGTCTGAATCTCAACTGAATATCCTTACATAAAGTCCCAAACTCCTCCATCCTCGATAACAAACATCCTACATCCTCACCTATAAAGGCCAATCCTACCCTCTACTTGAAGCAAACATTTCTGTTGGGATGTTCATTACAAAGGTTTGAGAAAAAAGAGGCATATTTCTATCCTGATATTATGACTCTTTGGTTCTTACAGCGAGAATTAAAGAGACAGGAGTTACAAACACCCCACTCACTACATTTCCTGTATAACCAAGGGAGGAGGAGATGGCGGCATCCTCAGTGTGTGAAAATGCTGGTGCGACTGTGTCCTGCAGTATTTTCCATTGTCAGTGATTCTGATAACTGTGAGGTGGAGAGTTGAAAATGGTTGCTACTAAAGGAAGACTTCTTAAATAGATATTTGTCATTGATGACCCGTAAAGTAAGTTCAGTGGGAGAATGGCGCAGAGGTGATAGGGGAATGATGATTCCAGTAGGGAGACAAGAGGGATAGATGGAAATGGAGTGAGAATACGCAGACATGCTTGAAGTCCATTTGGCATATGGGAAGGATTGAGATAGGGTTGGATTTGTGAAGATGGTGAGGGATTGAAATACATAAGGTGTGTGCTTGGAGTTTCCTGCTGAAGGGTAAGAATAGAGACAGAGTGATTCTGAGGAGGAAGAGGGTGGTTTGTGATAGCTAGCAGGAGAGAGGGGTGGGAAGTAGTTATGCCACTGGTGACCATAATACAGTTACCCAGACTAGTAGTGAACGCACTAGAGTTGTTCAAGTCAGTAGTGACCAAACATAAAGTTACTCAGGCCTCCACAATCAAAATACAGACACTCACAACAACATTTGCCAAACTATAATGGGCCAGGCCAATTGTGACCAAATAAAGATACAATGGACACTCGTGGCCAAAATATACAGTAACACAGAAGGTGGTGATCAAACTACAGTTATACAAGTGACTAGTGGCGCAGAACCAGATCCTCAAGTTAATAGCGTGCAAAATACACAGGGACTTCAGTCACCATTGAAATATAATATTGGATGGCAGTGATCAGGGATTGCTTTTACTAGGGATTACTGTTGTGTTGGTGGCCAGAGACCCTAGAAAGTTATGTTATGTTATGTTACTTGGCATTTATATAGTGCTCTATATATCATTGGTATGATCTCAAAGCGCTGGAAGGTTGAACGCCCTTGGGAACCACAGTTCTGGTCAGTAGAGAGAGATAGCATTCTAGGGTGTGTGGGTGGACCAGTTATGTGTGCATCTGATGTATTTGCTTGATGGTAGCTGCATGTTAGCGTTAGGTGTGGTGCTGAGGATATCAGTTGGATGTGTGCAGTCTGGTGGATGGACACCCAGACTGGGTTCTGGCTGTGTTAGGCCTGAAGGACACATTATGTGAGCAACTAGGCCGGAAAGTCATCGGCTAGGTGCAGTTTATTAGAGTGATGAGGTGTTCATGGGGTAGTATTCGTATGTGAACAGCTAGGCAAGATTTGTCAGGGGAATAGCTGTGTTCTAGTTGTGTGATGGTGTATAGTAGAGATTAAGCGTAGTGATATGAAATTTATCTTTAAAGCGCCCGAGACCAGGCATGTGAACAGGATGGCAGGGAACACAGCGACACACGAGAGTGATGTTGGTCATCTTGGGATGGGGAAGGAGGACATGAGCCAGTAAAAGAGTCATTCAGGTCTTACGTCTTACCCTTTCATAAGCTTTAATTCACAAGGGGGCTCAATGGTCAGAGCTTCATGGAAATTGAATACAATTGGGGTAGCAAGAGTCGATCCCATTATGTTGAAAGATTAATTCCTCAGCCACCGCCTTGTGTGGCACAGGGATAATGGTATTGGCTTAGGAGTTTATTGGTTGGTCTAATTCAGAAAGCCCAGGAAGGCAGGGTGATGGGGTGGGGGGCTGTTACTTTTAATACTAGTGGATAATGAATTTGAGAACAAGAGTGTACCAGCTAATGCTTTTCCTTGTAGGGTCATGTGATCTCTACTCAGGCTGATCATATGGTGTTGGTGGAGCCAACACAGCCTGGTAACCAAGCCCACCAGCCATTGCACCCCCTGGCAAATCAATACATAGCATGATACGGGAGATATGTTGACTGCAACATCTATTTAGAGCAGCTTCTCTCACCCTCACAACCAAGATCATAACCAGAAGGTCACTCACACATGAAGGTATGCATGCAAATCCACCAATAACTAAATTCAGTCAGGCATCATATTATTGGTAGAGGGCTACCAAGTCTTAGCTGTAATGTCAGAGTTTTATGCATACCCAATTTCCTTTGCAGATACATCTGGGCAACCCATGTTTTCACTCAGAGAGTTTTGTTTTATTAATTTGGTAGATGCAGTGAAAAAATATTTCTTGTATTTTATGCATTGCTCCATTGTATTGAAATTTCACTGCAACCGAAACCACGATAGAAACCTTGGGCTTGATATGTCAACTATGTATACCCAAAAGGCAACCAAAGAATGAAGGTGCTATTACTAATAATGATATGATCGATGTTTTTGGGATTTGACTGAATGAATTAACTATATACATGTTACAGTTTTTCGTGGCTTGAAGTAAGCCACCCACCTGTCAATTTCACTCTCTAAAATCGTATCAATACCCCTAAAAGAAATGAAAATCAAAAAAAAAAACTGGTATGGACGTATCAATTCTTGCTGCTATAACCACCAATCTGGGGATGTGTTCAAGCTGGTGCTAGGAGCAGCACCTACTCTAAAGACGACCTTTGCTATGGATGACCAAATATATCCTGACAGCTAACCTCATCTTATAGAATTCATTTTGTTGAATAAACTAAAGAGAACACAAAATGGCTAAAATGGCTGGTCAAAAGGCACCATATCACACAGGTACTCTGAACTCATTATACACTGAAGAAAATATTTCAGTGCACTCTGAAGCACTCACCATACCAGACACAGTGTGGGCTGCATAATGTATGCAAAGGAAAACCACACCCTACCACACAATGAGGTGACTAAGACCCAGAAATTCCAAAAGTCTGACAGTGTCTCACTACACCAGAAGCAAAAAAAAAAAGCTCATCTCTCCCAAGCATGATCACTAATCTCTAGAAATCAATGCCAAAAAGAGGTTGTATGACTTCCTTACGTTACTGAAAGTATTCAATATCCAGCTTTTCACTCGACATTTCAACGACAGCCATACCTACAAAGCGCTATGGGACCATACCTACCAAAGAACACCCTTGTTCTTGACTCTGGCAACCTCTGGACAATAGCACAATTTACAATGAGACTTGTATTGACCAAAACGTCATAAAGAGCCTAACATAGAGAAGACACTGATCACTGGTCCACCTATCAACACAGCTATGCAACAGATGTGATTTGTGATTTAACACCCAAACAATGTGTACACCAATAGTCCATGTCATGTACCCAGTGGAGAAACTTTTCTGAAAATGTTGGGGGGGGGGGCATGACCTCTGAAGAAAAGGTGCCCCGTTCAAATGAATGGGGACAAAATAGTGTGCCATGAAAGTTGGGGGGGGCAAACACCCCCGTCCTCCCCTAAAATTATGCCCATGCATATACCTAACTTATATGGATGTCACCAGTGATAACACTCTGTCCTAAGTAAATTCTAAGATCTTATTTTCTTCCTGTATCTTATCCAACTCGCATTACCTCACACTACCCTAACACTGAAACTCTTTATGCCACATATAAAGACATGCACCACCTAATATCCAACTCCTCCATGCACAGGTCTTTATGGGCCAGCACAAAACCCACACTAGATGGAAAAGACATGTACTCATTGAACACCACTCATCACCATAATGCACAAATACCTCATATCAGACAGCCCTGAGAACTTGCTCAACCACATGCCTTGCTTGTATTGTGCATTCCTCTGTATTCATGTATTATACCTTCCAAATGAAAGGATCCCTAAGCGAAAGGTTTATCATATGCAGAATGAAATTTCTATACTCAATGCACCATTTCATGAATAATACAAGTTATAATCAAAGTGTGTCCACTTTTAAAATTGCAAGAATGGGCAAAAGTGTTCAAATAATGCATGTGTTCAATGGACATATAATGTGAAAAGAGCATTACCATTGTAATTTTGTCCTGAGCATGAATTACTTTAACAACAACTTAGTGCAGATCTATTTCAGACTGCATGGATTTGAGGCTTGCTTGCCAAAACAAAGTGTTTATTTCTTCTGACCAGTGGTCAGACATCCTCCAGAGCAGAGCCTCACACTAATCAATAAATCCATTAATGTTGAACTGAACACCCCGATCGACATTAAGAGCATGCAGGGATGTAATTTCAGCAAAATGCCAGGGGTAGCGGAAGTGACATCACACAACCTTTGACCTCTGATGACATCACATGAAGTAATGTCATTTTACCCCGCCAACATGTGGCACCACAGGAAGTGATGGAACACAATCTTTCACCCCTTGACAAAACAGAAAGTGGCATCATATAGCATCGTTCCTCAATACACTAAGAAAAATAAGTAGCAGGTAATAATGTGTCCATACATAATGTCACTGGGAAAAGCCATTGGCAACATTATATGGGGACAGGTAGTGGGTATGCCCCCAGCTCCCTTTAAAACAAATAATAATAATTCAGGGGTTGAGGGGGTGTCCCAGTCAAGTTCAATGTTATAATGTCTCTGCAAAAAACGGTGTTTTTTTTTGTCAGGAGACATTTTTGCAGGGAAATTATTACTTGGAACCGTAAAATATGGTTATGATATAATTGTAATATGATATGCCTTTCATACAAGAATGGATCACCACTGGCGTAACAAGGGCCCCCGCACCCGCTGCGATGCTTGGGGGAGGGGCTGCAGTGTGGAGAGCCCCACCAGCACATGTTACTGGTAGGAGGCCCCAGTTAAAAAAAAAAAAAATGAAAATAATTTTTTCTAAAAAATAATAAAGTTTATTTTGAAATTCACTCTGCATTCATAGAGAACATTTCTGTAACAGAAATAATTTCTTTATGAAGGCAGAATGACTACAAAAAGAAACTTTCTTTTTGAAGTCCAAGGGCCCCCTACCCCATGACATGGAAGACCCTAGGCTGGAGGCCTCCATGGCATGGGGTGAGGGGGAGCCCTATGCCTTCAAAAAGAAACAGTTTGTTTTTGAAGATACTCAGCCATCATAAAGAAATTATTTTGGTTATGGTTGGGTCCTTAACTGAAGTAATTTCTTAATGAAGTTATAGTGACTTAAAAAAGAAACAATGGGGCTCATTTTGACCATGCCGGTCCAGAAACAACGTTGCTGGTAAGCTTACAGGCACTGTTGTTTCCGGACCGGCTTATTACAGGTCTGCCTGGTGGGGCTGCCGTGCCCGACAGGTCTGACCCTGTCAGGCACAGCAGCCACTGTAAGCAGATGCATCACGGAAGCACCGGCACCATTAACAACGGTGCAGGTGCTTCCGTGTCCCCATTCCCGTGGAGTCTGGGGATTAACGAAATTACCGGCACAGGATTTCCCAGCCGCCTGACTTGAAATAGCACAGTGGCACCGGGAAGTCAGGCGCTAGTAATTTTTTACGGGTCCGGCGGCAATCCACCGGTAGCACTGGCACGGTTACTGCTGGACCCGTAATGAGCCCCAATTTCTTTTTGAAGTTAATGGGCTCCCGTCAACTCCATGACGTGTGCGTGTGTGAGTCTATGGTGAAAGGGTGCACACTCAAATGTATAGCTGGCTGCTTGTGTGTGTATGGTGAAAGGGTGCACACTTAAATGTATGGGTGGCTGTGTGTGTGTGGCTGCATGGTGAAAGGGTGCACACTTAAATGTATAGGTGGCTGTCTGTATGAGTGTATGGTGAAAGGGTGCACACTTAAATGTATGGATGACTGGGTGTGTATATGGTGAATGGTGTGTGTGCTTGTGTACAGGGGCACAACAAAACCTTCATTTCGGGGGGGCTTACCCTTCAAATGTTGGGAGAGGCGCTAACTCCACATGCGGTGGGGAGGTGGAAACTTATTTGTGTGGGCGCATCCAAATTATTTACGCTTTTTAATTAGACTATTCTAGTGCAGATTCAATGTTACAAGCAGTTAACTCTCTCCTATAAGTCTCTTGTTCCCTCTCTACCCTTCCAATCACTCCCCCGGCATGCAAGTTCTAAACCCACAGGTACTAACAGTGAAATGCTTTATGTTGGTAATTGCTGGTTTCTTGTTAACAGCAAAAACCAGGTGCCGTTTAACATTTGTGTACTGTTCGGTCCGGCAACTGCTCTAAAGGTTAGCCAGGTTGAGCCAATATAGCCCAAAATGTCAGGGAGGGTAGTGCTGAAACCCAGTCAACTCAATGGTGTTGCGCTACTACTTGTGTTTAATGCCTTGCTTACTCCTAGCCCTATTCTTCCTCGTCCCAGTACTTATGTATGAGGCAGTACATGTGTGTGAGGCACTATGCCTCATACACAAGTAGTGGGAAGAGGTAGAGGTACATGGAGGCAATGCCAGATTTAGCTACCTGTAATCTTCATCACTCCTAGTCCCACAGTTCCTCATCCCAGTACTTACCTATGAGACAAGGAGCCTCATACGTAAACTCTGGGACAAGGAAGAGGGACGCAGAGGTAATTATGGGCCAAGGAGCTGATTGTGGAGGTTGGGGTAGTGGGTGTGAGGGAGAGGGGATGTGTAGGGGGAGGGGCAGGAATGTGTGATAAATCATAATGGTTGTCCATGTCCAGGCTAAGCAGGCATGATATGTGGTATTGGTGGTTAGAGAGGCATTTTGATGCAGCCAGTCTAGTCATTCCTCAGTTTGGTATGACTTTTTTTTAACTGGACATTTCTGATAAAGCAGTCTTGCTAACTTCAATGACCTGGCTAGATTGGCATTTGGGTGCTGCCAGTCTAGCCATTTCTTACTGCGCCATTGTATATTTTTCTGGGCATCTGTGATAAAATGATATGATATGATACAAGTAATTTATAACGCGCCTATACACAAGTGTACACAAGGGAAGGTTGATAGAGGGAGGACAAGACAAACCATCTCACTAGGCCTTGTGTCATTGCGAGAACGATAAGTGCAAGGGAAAAGGGGGGAGAAGTGCAAGTGAGAGGGGAGGGGAAAACAGGGCAGCAACGCTCTGAGTAAGTGCAGCCAGGGCAGAGCAGCTATTAGTTTTGCAAGGAGAACAAGGGACTGCAGGGTTACAGTTACAGCCCCTAAGTGCATGGTAGGCCCGGAGGCAGTGCAAGGGTGACCAATCAAGAAAAAGCCTGGCTCAGAGAGACTCTGAGGGTAGCCAAACAGCCAGTGGGTACAGCAGACAGGTAGGTCAGCAGGGGGGGAGAGAGAGCGAAAGCAGCGGAGAAGAGGAAAGTTGTCCGCCTGAAGTTTGAGAGAGGCAGGGAGGCCATTCCAGAGGGAGGCACCAGCAGAGGAGAGAGGTCTACCCCCACTCTCTGCCTGGAGAAATGTCTAAGACTTAGAGAGTTGGAGGTAGCTGAGTGAAGGGCTAGAGAAAGAAAGTATTTTGGAAGAGAGCATTGGATTTAGTGTGGGCCCTGTCCCCAGAAAGCCTTGTGGGCAATGCAAAGGTTCTTGATCCTTGCAGCCAGTGGAGAGATTTCAGGGCTGGAGAAATACAATCCCAGGGCTTGAGGCCAAGGGTAAGTCTTGCAGTCTTGTTCTGGATTAGTTGCAGATGACGGAGACTAGAGGAAGACAGATTGAGAAAGTGGCTGTTGCAGTAGTCCAGCCTATAGACAGTGAGCTTCTGGTGGAGAGTGAGAAAGGGAAGAGGCCCTTTGAGGAGGAGCAGCTGGTAGTGGGACTTCTTGGTGATGTCCGAGATGTGAGGAGAGAAAGAGAGTGTGGCGTTGAAGATGACAACAAGGTTTTTTACCTCGCAGGAAGGCAAAGGAAGAGGGCCCAAGGCGGTCTGCTATAGTGAGAGGAAACGCAGAGGCAAGGGTCCCAATGAGAAGGATCTCCGTCTTACTGGCATTAAGGCAGAGATCGTTGGAGGCGCTCCAATCCTGAATCGTGGATAGACAGTCAGGAATGAGCAAGAGAGGAGAGGAGGCTGAGGGGAGCCTGAAGGAAAGCTGTGTCATCCACATAACACTGAAAGTTAGAGGAGAAGGTCGAGATCAGGGAGGCCAAAGTGGCCAAGTAGAGATTGAAAAACCAGCGTGAGAGGATAGAGCCCTGGGGAATGCCACAGGTAGAGAGACGTGGCGGAGAGAATGGGACCAATATGGACCTGGGAGCGGAGGGGCGGTCCAATTGGAAGGAGGTCAGTCACTCTAGGGTCTGATCCGTGATGCCTAGGTTCTCACAGAGTCGATTGATCAGGATGGCGACGTTGACCCTGTTGAAAGCAGAGAAAAGATGAAGGATGAGAACAGAAGGAATGCTGGAATCAAGGTTAGAGAGCAGCACAGGTGTTAAGGAGAGCAGTTTCCATGCCTCTGGCAGCTCTGAAGCCAGACTGATGGTCATGGAGACAATCAACATATTCAGTGTGGAGAGTAAGCTGGGAGATGGCAAGCTTTTCCACGAGTTTACTCAGGAAAGGGGTGATGGAGATTGAGTGATAGTTTGCCTGGCAGGTAGGATCAGCAGACAGCTTCTTGAGGAGTGGGTGGACAAGGGAGTGGGAGAGGGGAGCATTGCAGTGGCGAAAGAGTGGTTACAGAAATCGGCCAATGCTGGAGCGAGGGTGTCAATATGGGCTTTGATGGTTCTGGAGGAGAAGCGGAGCACCTGTTTGGATGAAACGTTCATAGATCGGATTTCTCTAGAAACCTCGTCAGGTGTTGTCAGAGAGAAAGAGGAAAAAGGAGGAGGAGAGTTAGAGATGGTCGAAAGGGGCTGAGAGAGGAAGAGGACATAGAGGACAGGATGTCCTGAGATTTAGCAGAGAAGTGAGAGGCCAGAGCTGTACAGAGGGGTTGGGAGGGAACAGGAGATGTATAGAACACAACAGGATTGACCAGTTCCTTGCATATTTTAAAGAGTTTGGCCATGTTGTTGGAGGCCACGGAGACACATGCTTTAATGTGTGCTCTCTTCTAGATGAGTGTTATTGCTTCGACTGGCATTTTGCTGCAACCAGTCTAGGTATGTCTAAATGTGGCCTGGCATGCTTTACTATAATGTTATTACGTGTTTACACTGGTCTACATTGTGCAGCCAGTGGACATGTTTTCATTGTGGCATGGCATTCTTAATAGCAAAGCATTAATGTTCCTGTGCACTGTTGGTGACTTGCATGTATTGGATTGTGTTACCCTACAAAACAATTGCAAACACTCTGGCTTTAGAGCCAATTTATCTCAGAAAGTGTGCTGTATATTGCATTAAAACACATATTTATATCTTTCTCCTAGTCCAGTGTGCGGCATACCCCTTCAGCAGCACGTTCATGCGTATTGCGCAAGCGTGACAATCTAGGCCGGCCCAGAGTGTGGTGCGACCCGTGATTTGTTGCAGAGTTGGGGGGCCCACTCAGCATGGCTCGCTGGGGGGCCCCCACATTTTGTGTTACGCCACTGTGGATCACTATATGTAGCGCTACTATCAGTGTGTATGGACCCATATTATCACATTTCTGTGAATCTAAGCAGACGTCCAAGGCAATATGATGACATGCAATGGAAAGAAAATACATGTGGATGTTGCTAGGTCAGGGATGCCAGGAAAGGCCAGCTTTTCCACTGGATCATTACTCAAGACAAAACAATGTGCCCCTCTTTTGCACTGGATAACTGTGAGATGCAAAGACCTGCAGAACTTTCCCAGTCTATCGGTGCAGGGATGTTAAACTGAACACCTAATATTCTGTGGATTAGGTTGAGATACAAAAGAAATCCACAGAGAAAGTCAGCAGGACAGCCCCCCCAACCCCCTTTTATTTCAGGGTTACTCTGAGCGGAAAGGCTAACGCATGACCTGGACGCTACGTGAGCAGGGAAAGGCCAGGATAGCAAAGGATTTACCCCATAGGGGGATCTCCTGGTCCTTCATTGGGTGATCTTCATGTCCAGTCATACTTCAAAGGGGTAAAACACCACCTATCAGTCAGGGAAACAATATCCATCATGGGAGAGGAGAAAAATTAATGCTCAGGGCCCAAGCCCCCTTCAACTGAGAAAATTGGAGGTGGAAATTTGTCACCAGATCCCCTATTTGATACAGGCATGATCATAGAAATTTCAGGACAGACTGGAGCCAGGAGAAATTGTTTGTGGGAACATGGAGCACATGCAAACAGACTTACTTGGAAATTGCTACGGGGAAAGGTCAGATCAGATTGTTGCCATGATAAAACTACATGAGCGGAATATTATGTACATTGCTTTTTTAAAGCCATGGAGGCCAGGGCATAGACTGACCCTTGTTAAAAGCAAATCAACAACGCCTGCCAACAATGCAATTCTCCTGTCACATAGGTAGGGTGGAGGTGGAACCATGGGGCAACGTATAATCAGGGGGAACCATTCTTATAGGGGAACTGAGCCAGTAATCATATTACTCCTTGAGACAATGGGCCTCATTACACGGAAGGCGGTAATGGTTAACGGCCACCGTTAATGGTAACGGTGACCGTTAACCATTACCGCCTTACTACGAGGTCCCTTAGCGGGTTGGCGCCTTCCCCATTCCCATAGAGCCATATGGGGCAGAAATGGGAATGGGGAATGGCAATGCGGAAGGGGGATTTACCGCCCCTCCAACCTTGGAATGGGGTGGTAAATCCCCTTTCCGCCAAGGCGGTGCCGGTATTTTACCGGCATGAGCCATGGCGCTAATAGCACCATGGCTCACCGCCTTCCGTGTAATGAGGCCCAATATCTTCATCAGCATCTGTATGAAAAGAAGCAGTAGCCTTCTGACATTGTGGTTATTCAGGCAGCCTTTCGGAGACACAGTGGTATCAAAGTGAGTGTAGGCGAGCCAGGAGAGCAGAATCTGTAATAACCAAGAAGGCCAAGTAGTTACAAGGAAGCAAGGAAGCAGAGAGGAAAACCAGAGCAGCTGATCCTGAGTTGTCCAAGCCAAGAATCCAACCAGCTGCAGGGAAAATTGTAAGAAGGCAGAATACCTACAAGAATCAGCCTAGACAAATTCTTGGTGCAAGAGAGGTCCGATACAGAGCGTGCTCAGTAGCTGCTGTGAGGCCACAGCCTCATCATACAGTCCACCACAAGGAAAAAGTTCAAAGTTAAGACAAAGATAAAGGCCAAAATCAAGCCAATGAACAAGGTGTGGACAACTCAAAAGAAGTGCGCTGGACATTTAAAGTCCCCTGTGACTGTGAGAGATTTGAGAACCACTGTCCAGAGAAGAGGCTTGGAGGATTGAGCTCCTAAACATAGATTGGAATCTGAGCATTATGTCCTCTAGAATATTTCGAGACACTAAATTTACTTCAATCCATGAATCTGCCGTGAATCTTGGGAGATCCTAAATCTATTGCACAGGAGGTGAACTCCATAGCATGGAGACCGTGTACACTTTCTCCACTGACAGAAAGCCCTTAGAGCCAATGCACAAACCCCTCTGGTTGTCAGAAGAGAACCTTTGTGAGAGAGAGAGAGAGAGAGAGAGAGAGAGAGAGAGAGAGAGAGAGAGAGAGAGAGAGAGAGAGAGAGAGAGAGAGAGAGAGAGAGAGAGAGAGAGAGAGAGAGAGAGAGAGAGAGAGAGAGAGAGAGAGAGAGAGAATATCTCTGTAATACAATAAATGTGAATATACAGTAACCAAAACATGTGGCGAGTAAGAGAATTCCCACGTCAGTAGAACAAGTGTGAAAACAAACAAAGACATGCTTGTTTCACTGCTTCATTTCAGAGTCACCCTGCTTCTAAATAGTGTAATAATAGGTATTATAAATATGGCCGGGCCAGTTTTACTCCATTATCCTGCCACAGAAGGTGAATAATGGAGTAGGTTACTGTTGTCCCTGCTGGGATTCAAAATGTTGTTTACAAATTAAACTCATATCTCACATGGCTCAACTCTCTGAACTATCTTACTAGCATTTGTAAAATAACACAGTTGTACATTCAGTAGCATACTAAGTAGCACAACTGACTCAGTGTAATTAAATTGTATGGTAACACGAAAATTCGCTGGAAGGCATGGTTGTGCAGTGTAAGAGGAGTGGGTGCAAAGCAACAAACATATGTATGCGATAACTCAAATTAATGCAGAGGAAAATAGGACTGTTTAGATTATATAGTGCAGTGCAATTATGCTTACTGTGACACATTGGCCTCATTACGAACCTGGCGGTAGCCGTGCTGGTAAAAACGGCACGGCTGCTGCCAGGGCCAGTTGTTTTTCGGTGCCTGGCAATGGGGAATTGCCGGGGCATTACAGTCGCGGCAGGCCCGGTAATTCCCCATTGCCAGGCGCCGGGAAAAATTACTCCCCATTCCCATTCGAGTCAAATTGGACTCAGTGGGAATGGGGAGGACGGAAGCAGTGGCACCATTAATAATGGTGCCAGTGCTACCGTCAAGATCTGCGAGCGGGTGCCGTTCCACCCGCCATGTCAGACCTGGCGGGGTGAAAGGCACCCGCTCGCAGAACTCGGAGTATACCGGTCCGATAACAATGGTGCCGGTAGCTTACTGGCACCGTTGTTACTGGACTAGCATACTTATAATGAGGCCCATTGTATGTATTGTAACACGAGTGTGTGTTCTGTTACATAATTGGATGCAAAGTAAAGATATATACAGAGAGACCAACACCTTTGTGTGTTACACAATATGAAATGTATGTGCTTTGTAACAAAACGATGAATGGGTGAAATAATCATGTAACAAAACTGTGTGTATTGTAATAAAACAATCTGTGCACTGTAATACGATGTTCTGTGGGAAAGCACAATCACGTGCATAACTCCACAGTTGAGTGTACGGTGAATCAATCCTGTGAATTGCAAAACAAGCGAGTAGAGTAACACTACCGTGTTGAGGTTCAGAATCATGTGTGTACAGCAGCAACAAACCTCCTCCCGAATGGTTAAGCACTGCCAACCTTAATCACGAGGTTAAGCCCACCAGGGAACAGCAAGACAATAGAAGACACGTGAAAGCAAATCCCTCAGACTCATGCTACTCCTACCTCCTGTTTAATTTGGAGATAGAACAAACTGTGAAACACTGATAGTATGAAAGCGCCTCCATCTGCACCAAACACAAGGGTTGAGCGGAAATGACATTGCTTTAAAGTGAAATGACATTGCTTCAAATGGTGGGCCTCCCCTCATGAGAGTCCTCCTGGGGGGGGATCACCACACATAGTCTCTGAGCCGAGCTGGCGGCCTGGTGACGCTTCTCAAACCATATTCCACACCCCTGGACCTGGTCCCCACAGTCTCATTGGGTGTCTCACCTTCCGTGTCTGGCTCACCCATCTCTGGTTCAATCCACAGCTCACACGTTCAGTCATCCGCTTCTTCTCAGCCTTGCAGGTGCTCCCGTTCTTCATCATTCAACAGGTGGCCAGCGTCTTCTTCGGGACATTCCCCATCAGTCCATAGGTTTCTTGGCACAGCCTTAAACCATGACGCATTTTGTGTCACTTGTCGGTGTCCTCTTTGTACAGTTATCATTGTTCCTTGTTTCTTGCTGACAGTCCATGGGACAGCCTCATATCGAGAGTCCAATTTGGACTTCGTCGGGTTCCGTAGCATGACCACTTGGTCCCCCACCCGGTGGTTGGATTGTTTCGCCCTTCTCTTTGCGCTCATGTGCGCATTGGCTCCCTTCCTCTTTTCTTCTGTTCGTTCGTCGTCAATCGTGTCCGGGCTTCTGCTGCGTTGGTGCGATATTGATGACTTTATAACTGTGCCAAACATTAGGTCTGCCGGGGGTACGTCGGTCGTACTATGAGGGGTGACCCTATAGTTTCGCAGGAATCGATACAGGTCAACTTGCCACGGGCTGGCATTTGCTCTCGCTAGCCTCAAGACCTTATTGAGTGTCCTCATGAAACGTTCGACGTCCCCATTTGCTTGTGGCCACCTTGGCATGACGTGGTGGTAGCGTATGTTCAGTTCTTGCAGGTATTGTTTGAACTCCTCCCCTTGGAATGGTGGGCCATTGTCACTCTTGATTCTTGTGGGCAGTCCATGTGACGCAAATATCTTCTCCATTGCCGGGATGACTACCTCCGCTGCCGTGGAGTTTACCACCTCAACTTCGGGGTATCGTGAGGGGTCATCAATGGCCACTAGGAGGTAGAGGCCTTCTTGCAGTTTGCAAAAATCGATGCTTATTGCATCCCACCTACCAAGTCCTTGCACCGCTGACTGAATCGGCTCTGGGTCGGCGGAGCACTGGTGATCTGGCATGGTAGACAGGTGGTTATCAGCTCTTCAACCTTCTCGTCTATCTGTGGGAACCCCACTCGATGCCGGATGCAAGCTTTTGTCCGTGCCATTCCCTGGTGGCCCTCATGAGCTAGTGACACTATTCTGTCTTGGAGGCCTGGTGGGATGATTCGATTTCCCCTCAGTGAAAGTCCCTGTTCCGTGATAGACAGGTCCTGCCGTATGGTGAACATCCCTGTGAGGAACACCTTTGCTTCCGTTGTCCTGTTGTGGGTGTTCTTCATTACCTCCAGTTCCCTGATATAATAGTGTCCTTTAACAGGTTGCAACACAGGTCCTTGTGCGTTTCTTCTGCGATGTCGTCGATGCTGACAGCCTTCGGTCTCGTGGTGTGTACCACCTGACAGATATGTTCCTCAGTCTCCTCTGCTACCTGCACTTCCTGCGGAGTCGCCGCCCGAGGGTGCCTAGAGAGAAAATCTGCCAGGTTCCCACTACCCGGCTGATAGGCCAGTTCAACGTTGTATTGTTGGAGGTGTAGTAACCATTTTGCAATGCAGGCCGGTGGGTGGGAGGATGTGCCCATAAAGATGGGGAGTAGAGGTTTGTGGTCTGTATAAGTTGTGAATCTTCTGCCATACAGATAGAGATGGAAGTGACGACACCCCCACAATATGGCTATCTCCTCCTTCTCGATGTCGGAATACCGTTGTTCTGTCATCGTGAGAGCTCTGGAAGCGTATGCAATCGTTCTTTGCTCACCCTCCTTTATCACTTGTGTGAGGATGGCTCCTAGAACTACCGGGCTGGCGTCTACATACAGCTCCGTTGGGAGGGTGGTGTCTTAGTACGCCATTTTGGTGTCTGTTGATAGTGACTCTTTGATGTTCTCAAAAGCTTCCTGGCACACCTGCCCCCATTCCCACTTTGCGTTGCCCTTGGTGAGTTCACGAAGAGGTTCTGACAGTGTGGCCAAGTTCCGAATGAATCTCCCACAGTACGTGGCCATCCCCAGAAAACTGCGCACCTTAGTCGGCGTGGTGGGTGCACTTGCAGCATGAATATCTGCAACCTTCTGGGGGTCTGGTGAGATGCCGGTACTGCTGAATGTGTAGCCAAAAAAGGATATTTCGGTCTTGAGGAATTCACATTTTTCCTTATGAATGGTTAGGCCTGCTCCTTCCAGTCTGCCAAAGAGCATGTGCAGCCTCTTCATGTGCTCTTCTCTGTCGTTGGCGTGGATCAGAATGTCGTCACTAACATTTAGGATGCCTGGTATGCCCCTGATAACCTCTTGAATCGTCTGTTGAAAAACCTCGGCAGCTGAAGAGATCCCAAAGCTTAGGCGCTTGTACCTTCGCAAGCCAATGTGGGTTGAAAAAGTGGTTATGTATCGGGATTCCCTGTGCAATTTCAGCTGATGATATCCTGCTTTTAGATCGACCTTTGAGAAGATCTTTGACTTTGACAGGTTGTGATATTTTGCTAGGAGCCTCTCAACTTCTTGTGGATCCTTTATTTCGCAGATTAAGGTTACCAGGCCCAAGTCTTCCACTGCATCGCTGCTCAGGAGACATTCGATTCCCGCGTCTACCACGTAGATCTTGGATGGTAGCACGGTTTCACCGTGGCTGAGGGTCGTGCGGAATCTGCTGACCATGGGTAATGGATTCTTGCACCCGAATGCGAACAGCAGAGTGTCTGTGTCCTTCAGGCTCGGTTGTGGCTGTAGCATCCGAGAGGTGCTCATGGGCATGACATTCACGGATGCCCCCGTGTCTATGGTGTCAAGGGTTTTGACCGATGTTGAATCAATAGACTGGGTAGATGTGGGGATGAGCTGTCGCCACCCATTATTCTATCCCAGAACAAACTAAATCAATAGACTGGGTAGATGTGGGGATGAGCTGTCGCCGCCCACATTCACGCCAGAATCTAGGAGAACCGCGCAGTTTGCGCACACCAAAATGGTCACCTAATCTGCCACCCACCAGTGCAAAGAAAGATGGTTTTGTTCAAAATCCATTTTCTTGATGTCAAAAAGTTGCTAAAATCATGGGGGTGCAGTACCAGCTTTGTCCACAAACCGGCGCTAGCGGTCTAAACTCTTACAGGAGAGCTGTCTTGCAGAACTGTGCATTGATCAGAAGGAGTCTTAGTTAATTAAAAGTTCAAAGAGTCTCTGTTCATGGGAGGCATTCACACCAGCCCTGAGCAGCAACAGCCCAGGACATCACAGGTCTCTGTTAATCAAATGCAGAGTGGCCCCCTGGTCTGTTGACCTCAGCCTGCTGGACCCAACACAATAGACCCTTGCAATTGATTGGTGTATGTTGATTTTCAGTGTGGACTGTAAACAGAGCCCTGCCTGGAAGGAGAGACATGTGTTTCCTGACTTACCCAGTTTCTGGGGGTGGGCTCAGACACTTTTGTGGAATCATATTGCAGCAAATATATGTTTAAGTTAAATGCTTCTAAAATATTGTATTAAGCTTACAAAAATGTGCAATTTGGAGATCCTTAATCTAAGAAATGTACCCACAATTCAAGACTTGATTCAACTTTGTACCATGTTCTGAGGCAAAACCCCACTATGTATTGATATTACAGACACTGGGTTTATGCTAGAGACCTAGTAAATTAATGCAATATGGGTAGAAAGGCGGTGTGCATGTGTGCCATTTTTGGTAAACGTCCGATATTGGTAAATCAACTAAAAACGAAAATAAGTGGTCATTTTTGAATGCAAGTCCCCAGGAAGATCAGAGTTGGGCCAGAATGTACCTTAAGTAATCTGTAATATGTACATGTAATGTCAAACAACTGTGTATCTGGGAAATATGTGTAGTTATGAAAAATGATTTCTAAGGTAAAATCAAAGGGGCGTTTCTTCAATAGATCGTAAATGGCTGACTTCACTCTGACACACTATCCTTTCACAAATCAGGGACCAAAGAATCCTTTGGCCTATCAAATCTTGAGAGGGTTGGGCATGCAGAATTACCCGACCCACCCACTTTCTAAACACATAAAAAGAGCCACTGGAAGCCAGATAGGACTTTTCTTTTTCACTTTCTGCGGAGCATTTTGACAGACAACTCCACATCCTGACTTCAGACTTCACATCCAGAGACTCCTGACTCCAGAACAAAAGAACAAAGCTCCAAGAACTCTAGAACCCAATAGCTGAACTCCTATCAGCAGGCCTTCAAAACCTAGCAACCAAACCAAACTATTCAGACAGCCGGGCTGATCTGTCTGATTCTGGCTAGTACCCTGTGCCAGTACCCAGAAAGCAGTGCTGAATCCAGAACCACAGACGAGACCAGAAAGCTGAGCTGTACCCAGACCAGACCGCTGTGAGCAGAACTGGTGCCTGACAGACCCAGAAGGCAGAATTATCCAGTGAGCAGAACCAGGCAGAGACCGTCCGTGGTGAGGGAACCGCAGTCCAATCCTGACCCGATCTGTGGCGAAGTCGCATTCCTGTCCAACATATTGGGCCTCATTACGACTCAGGCGGTAAGGGGTTTACGCCGGCGTAAACAGCACCGACCCTTACCGCCTGAGTACGAGGTCCCTTAGCGCCATGGCGGATTTAACACTTGCTTTTAGCAGGTGTTAAAATCCATGGCGCTAAGGGACCATGGAGTTAATTACGCCACCGTAATTTACGGTGGCGTAATTAACGCCTTCCCCACTCCCATTATGCCCTATGGGGCAAAAATGGGAATGGGGAAGGGTAAATGGGGATTGGGGACTTACCGCCCTGCCAAGGTCGGAATGGGGCGGTAAGTCCGCCAACCACCATGGCGTAAACATAGTTTACGCCATGGTGGTAAAGTCACGGCCCAGGCGGTAACTTACCGCCTGGGTCGTAATGAGGCCTATAGTGTAAGTACCACCAGAACTTCGCAAAACCCAATCTCTTAGTTTAAAATAATCTAATTCAAACTATTTTAACCTATTGAGAACTGCATCCTAGAAATCTTGTGTTCCTTCTGTGATCTTTAAAGCTGAAAACTGTCTTCTTTCATTCTGAAACTGTGATTTCATTTCTAAAAAACTACCTTCACAAAATCGTCCGTATCTCCGGAACCGTTTGTGCTAGGAGCGAGTTTTAACGGTCATCTTAAAGCTAAGATTCTAAGCTACTCCTTAAAGTGCCTCCGCAATCGCGCCCGACGCACTCGGAAAATTTGTCATTGTCATCACATGCAAAGCATTTTGGCCTGTGTTTAAAACTTCTACCTGTTTTCCTCTAAGCTTGCTAGGGGGGGAATTGAATTATATTTGATTGCATTCCTGAGAACTGTGTGCTCTCATTCCATCACTTTACCTTGCAAAAAGCGGGGGGGTTGAATTGTCAAAGAAAAGTGATTACATTGTCTTTTGTTGAAGTCATATCAAGTTTATTTTCTGTACTGCATTTTCATTCATCATTGCATTGTCCTTGAAGCCATAAAAGCATTCTCAGCTTCTTTATCCTCTCTATATCACTTCTACGCCATCAAAAAGAGTGTACCACTGTAACATTATCCATTGTTGATCACTATCATCTTCACAAGTGTGCTATCAAATATTAATTTATTATAAAAGTGTGATATATCTATATTGTTTAATTCTCAAATAAACCTTTTAAATTTGCAAAACAAACTTACTTCTTGGCTCAGTGGGGTCAGGGGGATTCTAAGAGAGGGGTGTTATATAAGGGTTGTCATCCAGAGTACACAAACTGGACATACAAATATATAAATAAGGGCTTCCCTTGAGCAATCCCAGACAAGGCACTGACTTAGTGGGACTGCTTGATTGGAGTCATTAACAAAGTGGGGGGCTCGTAGCCGGGGATTCTGGATTAGATCTATCACTTGTTCATATTAATACAGTGTGCCAGCTGACAGGATACATATTCTGTCGGATCACCACGCTGTGTTACGCTGTAAAGCACTCCTCAAAGGAACGCTCTAAGGAAACAGTCTGTTTTGCAAAATAAAATACAAACTTCTGTAAGTCAGGAAGGAAATCAAGTTCCAGAATGAAGGCCTTGGTAGACATCAAAATAGCCAGAGAGCACTTCTTATATAAGCTATTTGTGAGAGGTGAATGGACTGAGCAGGGCCAGGATGCGTGTTTGCAGGCAATCACACAACAGGTCACTGCAACTGGGTTAGATATCTGGAGGGATCAGGGTCCCTTACATGTGGGCCTGAGTGAACTATAAATGGCTCCTAAAGCTAAATATGAACACGACAAGATGGTTAGGATAGCAGCATATTTGTATCTATATATGAGAGCCATACAGGATAAATGTGCTGAAGGCCAAGATCTGGCAAATAGGCAACAGATTGCGTTAGAGAAGGCCCAATCTGACCTGGTCTATTGTGAGCAGAGGCTGTACAGTAGCCAGGAGTCAGAAAATGAGAGTAGACAGTACTTGAAAGGGGCCTTAGGGGTCCCTTGCGATATGGAATCAAGGCAATAACCATACACGAAAGGATGCGCCAGACACGAGGTTCAAATTCCCAATGCTAGGGTTTATTGCATGCAAAATAGTCCCAATTGGCCAACTCTGGTCTCACGCCCCGCGATGTGTATTCTCTAGACCTCGAGGGACGCAAGAGAGCGAATTACGTACATCAGTTACATATATACAAAATGCATATCATACAATCAGCTATGTAATGTTTAACACCCCCCTTTTATTGGGTTTCTTTGAACTCGGGATGATGATGGACATTTCCGACGAGTATGACAATTATGACACTTTCGATGTCTATTCTAGTAACAATGTGCAATTTAGAAAGTGCGGAGGCATCTTCTAGTTGTTGAACAGAACACAGTGCTTCTGTTCTTGGAAGAAAGCTGCACACGGGGGGAGGGTCACATTCCTAGCTTTGCTATCTATAAGGTGCTATTCGTGTCCTGGGAGCCCACACGCTCTAAAGGGTTTTGTGAAGAGGGGCCGTAAGAAGAGCATAATTCAAGCCTTTAGCTGCTTTATTCTAACATATTCTACCACAGTACGAGACTGGCTGGCAGCTGTGAAATGATTAAATGCCATGCAGCTCTCCCTCAAGGCTACAGAGAGGGAGCGTGGGCATTCCTTTCTGGGCTGCTCATGAGGATTTTCAACGAACTCCTCAGTCCCGCGGCCTTGCCCTTTCATATTCAGACAACAATGTTAACAGTTGAGCAGAGTAAGCAGAATTTGCAAGAATTGCAAGATGCAAAGCAGTTTAGACAGAAAGCAACGAGCAATGTTTAACAAGCAAAATGGCGATTCTCGCTACGTTTAAAATGGACGCTTGTTAATCAAGCATAGCAGTCTGTATTTCTATAATTCTGTGCATAAGACGGTTGGCCTTCGGCCATCAAGATACGTTTATAATCCAAATGAAGGGTATTCATTTTTCCAGATTGACAAGTACATCATTAAAATAAAGGAGGATATGGATATGCTGCAACAGGAAAAGACAGACCAGGATACCAGATTTCTGGCCTTGCAGAAGGAGTACCAAGAAGGTATGGACTCTCTACTGCAGAGCCAGAAAAAGCTGGAGCAACAACTAGATTTCAATAGAGCATGCGCAGAGCAGGTAGTCACCCTGCAAAGCCACCTAGATAGGGAAAAGGCAGAGAGCAATAAACTGATTTTGAAAGACCTGGATACCCAGGCAGAGTTTGATCACGAACGCCAGAAAGCTGGTGCCTTTCAAAGACAGAGGGACGACCTGGCGGCACAAATGCAGACTCTTAGTCAGGAAAGGGACACCTTAGGCTAGGAAGTCTGCCATTTAAAATGAAAAACTGAAGAAAATCACTTGGCCCTCCAGGGGCTGGGTGACCTCCAAAAAGAGGATCAGAACTTGTTAGAGCACACCAGGAGGGTGGAAGAGGCTCTGGCAAGAAAGGAGAAGGCCAGTAGGGATGGGACTCAGGAGGTAACCCTCCTGCAGCAAAGACTGGCCCAGTACTCCAGGACCAATCAGGAGGCACAGAGAGAGAATGAGGCTCTCTGCCAGCACAATGATAGGTTCCAGCAACAGGTAGCCATGCAGGAGAGACTGATAGAGTCTAGTAAGGCCTTAACAGAGGAACTGAAAGCGCAGACTCTTGCATTGCAACAGGGAGCAGGGGCTGATAGAGATGAGGTTCGCTGGGAAAGGGAAACGCCTGAGCATAACCTCAGGAGCCCTAGTACCAGAGGCCTTCATCTCTCCCAGTCCATGGACTCTGCCACCCGCATGTCCCCTGGCGCACATGAGCACAGGGCCACAGGGATGGCAGATTACTATCCAGCCAAAAGTATGGGGCTCATAGGCCAGTACCACCCGGTAATGGATGGGTGGGCATCCGGGTATGACCACATAAGTACAGTGCAATTTAGTGGGGAACCCCAGGAGAGTAGGCCCACTAAGGGCATCCTGAAAACCTTTGCCCAGTTAGGTCAGTGGGGGGGGTACCCATCAAATCCTGGTAGCAAGGAGGGATCTGAAGACTCCTCTGAGCGTCACAGGACACAGTAGACCAGGTCCCCACTTTCTGCCAGCTATTCCCAGTCTCGTAGAATCTGTGAAAACCTGGAAGATCAGATGGGCACCTCTGGGAGCAGTGCTTCTGAATCAGAGGATGAATGGACCAGGGTTACCCGAACCAAAAAGGCCAATAAGGTGAAAAGGGCCTTGCTTAAGGACCCCTTAAAACAGATTAAGGCAATCAGGAGTGTCATCACGCCTTATCATAAGAACGCCAAGTATTCTGTTTGGGAACACTTGAAGCTCTATGAGCAAATGATGGAGACTTTCCATTTGAAGGACAGCAGTAGCTGCATCCAGTACATCAAATGGACATTCTCCCCTGAATACTCCAGTTTCTTTGCGGGGCTGGAGGACCAAAACCATTCAAGATGGTCCACATATATGGCGGCCATCTTGAAACATTTTTCTGTACATAGAAATCCCCAAGAGGCTTGCAAGGCAGCCTACAATTTGCAATGTGGGGAGGATCAAGCCCCACAAGAATGTGTGCAAGAGTTGAAGCGTGCCTTTGTGCAGACCACCAGAAGGGTGCGCACGGACAGCAGAGAATTCATCAACACATTTTTCCATGCTCTTCCCAAGTACATAATGACCCAGCTCGTAAGAGATTTTCACGAGAAAAGATCTTTAGACTGGGTCATTGAGCAAGCCTCACGGATCTATGAGGTGTAGAAGCCCATAGAAAATAAAAGTAATGCGCAGAAAAACCCCAAAATCAACAGCACCCCTGCTGCTGCCAAGGTGGCAGAGGTAAAGATTGCCCCTGTTTTAGATTTGGAGAAGGGACCCAAAAACTGCCTGTACCAAATAATTCACAGCACAGAAGGCCCTCGTGCCAGTCACAGACAGGCAGTCAAGGAGGTAATCCCACAAATGGGGTCCCTCGCTCCCCTGACTATGTAAGTCCCAGCTACAAAGGAAACCGACCCATCCTGGAGTATGTGTGGACTCCCCCAGCCCAAGGGGGGGATCCAGCCAAGCACCTAACCCAGGGAACTTCCCTCCTAACTTCGCCCAGGAGGGCAGAAATTCACCAAACCCGGGGCAGAACTTTTTCCCCAGGTATCCACCCAACTTCCAACCCCAAAACCATCCATTCTTCTTTCCCCAATTCCCTGAGCCCAGACAACCTAATCCGGGAGAGGGGAGGCCAAGGTTGGAGGGGTACCCAAATCTTCCCAACCCAGGGTATTACCAGAGAAGGGATAGCTACCCTTCCCGGGATCAGCCCAGGGGAGAAAACAGAACCCTGTATCAGCCTGAGCGGGTTTCCCAGTTAGAGCGCCAGGTTCAGAACATGGCACAGGATTTGGGCCATATGCTGAGGGCCCAACAGAACCCTCAGATGGGCATGCCGCCACAGAATGCCCCAAACTCTGGATCTAGTGCTCCAGAACAATGACGGGGCAGCACCCCGATAACCCACAGGTTCCCAGGGAGGAGACACAAGGGGAAGGGGGGTGTAAAGGCGTGGAGGAAACTTCCTTCCCAACTTGTAAACAGCCCCTGGAAACCCAGGAACCGGAAACAAAATATCCTACCCCTGAAATCTGCCACCCAAGGAGCAGAGAGGAGGTAGGAGAAACAAAGGACCCAAACAGACCCACTTTGTGGAGGAGCTACAGGTCTTCAAATTTGAGGGAGAGGGATCCTCAGAGGATCCTGGGAAAAGTATCTTCTCCTTCAGAGATGGGGGAACTCCTCCCAAGGAAAATTGTGGCCCAAGGGATTCCAATCTAGACTGGCTAGATGTGAGGATTGAGCTGTCGCCGCCCATCATTCTATCCCAGAACCGACAATACCAAAATCCCATGGGTCAAACCCATCCTGATGACTGCCTCCAAAAAGGGGGGGGGCGGCCCAGAACTGGAACCAGGGGAACCCAAAACCATATCAAATTGCCAACTTTTTCTTTCAGATTCCCCAGGCTCTCCACAGAATTCTGCCCAACTCTCTTCTCTCGCCATGTCCAAAACCAGAAAGTTAGCCCGCCAGTTGTCCAAAAATGTGCATTATCTGTGCCCCCTTGAGGAGAAGGAGGGAAGATACTATGCCCCAGTACAAGTACAGGGGCAGGGTACAATTTTGGCACTGGTGGACACTGGATCCCAAGCTACCCTACTGTCCAAAGGGCCTTTGATGAACTAAATGCAGGAAGGGGGGAGAATTACTGTATTCCTCTCACCTCTCTTCCTGGACAACTCCAGAACTTTGACGGGAAGGAAATTCCCATCGAGGGGACTGCAGATTTGGACATCAAAATTGGGTAACACAAGGTGAAACACCCGGTCATAGTAGTGACTCCAGAGGGCACCCCTTGTTTACTAGGGAATTACCTCCTGAGAAGGTTGTCACCCCTAATAGATTGCGTAAACAAGGTTCTCTGGACCCAGACTAGTCAACCATGTTAGTTTAAACGGCACCTGCCACATGGTTGAACAAAAATCTGACCAAGTAGAATTTCACTTCCAGAACAACCAAATTCCAGATGTGACAGTAATAGCAGTAGGACAACAGACTGGTGATGGGGGGTCCTCTCTATTTCTGAAAATCAACCTTCCTTCCTGTTTAAGATGGTATTCCACACTGGAAGGAAATACTCTGAAATTCTTTACCAATCCACCATCAGACACTCCCACTCCTATAGTCCAGAAAGATGTGAAATCAGCTCAGAGCCTGGCTGATATTCAGCAAATTGGAGATCAGTTGTTCATCCCTGTTCAGTTAAATGATGGGAAGGACTCTGTTCTCGCTCGAATGTGTGTGAACAACGGTAAGAGCTTCATCAGCAAAGCCATGTTCCGCCAACTCCCAAAAGATCCAGCCATTCCCACATTCAAACTGATAGACAAATGGGAATTGAATCTGGAAACACCCAATTCGAAACATCTCCTGCCGAGCAGGTGTATGCTCAAAATCTCCATTGGCAACAAGAGCATAGTCCATAATTGTTGGGTCGTGCGAGACGTCACTGCCGCCTTTTACTTAGGCAGTGACATTCTCAATCGTTTTCTAATTAGTTTGGACCTAATAAACTTCCAAGCTTGGTCCCGATTAGTGGATAATCCCATGGGCTTTGATGATCCAGAAAAAGCATTTAGGTCAGCTCAATTGCTACCTTATGCAGTTGAAATTCAGCTTAAAGAGGAAGTCACCATCCCAGAAAGGACCCGACAATTCTCCCTGGAAGTGAAAGTTAAAAGAGGAAAAAAATTGAAAAACCCTGATGCTTATATTCATCTAAATGCTTCTCTCTAACAGCAAGGGTTGGGGGTAAACCCAACACCATTAGTCAACATAGAACATGACACCATTCCAATAGAGGTGGATAACAGCGACTTAAAGAGTATTACGCTAGCCACAGGCACCATTATTGGAATGGCGGTTGTTGACCGACATTTCTCCATTGATTTAGGAAATTAACTGTTAGGACCAATCCCCAAGGACTGTTTTGACAGTGACAGTGAGGACAATACAACACCAGACAGGATTTTCACCCGGCATGTGGGGAACTTCCTGGGGTACACTTCTTGCCCTTATGGTAAGGAAGATGTGACTTGTGACTTCAGGAGGGATGAGGTGATTTTCCAGGTCCATGCGGACTGCCTTTCCCACCTGAAGCCTCCAGTCCAAATCAGCACTCTGACCAGGGACTTCTCCATCCAGCTGGAGGAGGCCGCTGAGATAGCCAAACCAGATGTCTTTCCAGGCTTCAGGCAGATGGTGGGAGAGAGAGTCAACCTAGCTGATGCCTGTGGGACTCTGGAACAGAAGCAAAAGTTGAAAAAAGTTTTCTTGGATTTCCAAGATCTCTTTGCGGTAGACTCATATGACTGTGGTCGCACCGACATCCACACAACAACAATTCCCACAGACCCTGGCATGACTCTCGCATCCATGGAGTGTTTGTGAAGCAATATTGCTTGCCTCTCGCATCCATGGAGTCCCTTACTGAAATAATTAAGAACCTTGAGTCCCGGGGAATAATCCGTCCAGTCCACAGCACTTTCAATAATCCGGTGCTGGGAATATTGAAGCCAATCGGCCAGTGGAGACTCTGCGCCGACCTTAGGGAGCTCAACAAACGGGTCCATACTTCCCGATGGCCTCTGCCCTACATTGACCAAGGGCTGGCCCATTTTCAGGGGTCGCATGTATTCACTGCAATAGACCTGACCAATGGATACTGGACTGTGCCTGTCAGTAGGGAGGACCAATGCAAACTTTTTTACCTTTGGGGGCCAGCAGTACACATGGACCCGAACTCCTTTCGGATACCTCAACTCCGGCAATGAATTCAACATTTTCCTACATAAAGCCATGCCCGACCTGGGTGCGAGGGGTAACCTGACTTATGTAGATGATGTCCTCATCAAAAGTTAATCTGTGGAGGAACATATAGCAGAGATCCGTTATGTTCTGACACAGTTGAGGGCCGCCGGAGCAAAACTTTCCTTTCAGAAAGCACAGTGGTGTAGAACCCGTGTTAATTTCTTGGGGCATGAGATTACTCCTCAGGGTCTCTGTCCCCAGGAAAAGAAAGTGGAAGCACTTCAGAAACTGAAGGATCCCACAACTCTGCGGGAACTAAGGAGCCTCCTTGGACTGACTAATTATAGCAGAAAGTTCATTGAGGGCTACGCAGAGATCACTAGACCTCTGATTCATCTTTTGAAGGGGGGGGTCAAGTGGGAATGGGGTCCAGAACAATCCGAGGCAGTAAGACAACTCAAAAGAATCCTCTCACAAGCACCTTGCCTAGCTTACCCTGTCAGAAAAAAGGAGTTCTTCCTGGAGACAGGGTTCTCTAATACATGCTTGACGACAGTATTATTCCAAAAGCATGACAAGGTCAATAAAGTAATCTCCTATGCGAGCAAAACTTTATCCTTTCAACGATTGTGAGAAGGCACTCCTGGCAACGGTGTGGGCATTGAAGAATTACCGCCCGTTCATCCAGGGGGAACACATCATAATGGAGACTCCACACCAGCCTTTGCAATACCTTCAAATTGACAGAATCCAGGCCGGAAATGTGAGTAATTCCCAAATTACTTCCTGGATTCTGTCAATGCAAGGCTTTCCTGTGGAGGTCAGATATGGCCAAAACAAGAAGAAGTCTGGCTGACTTGCATGATTGTGCCAGAGAAAGTCTAAAACTCAAGGACAACATGGAGGCATACCTTAATTCCCCACACAAAGTCTTTGAAGAAGACTAGTGTCAGGGAATGCCCACTGTCTATGTGGATGGATGCTCTTACCATGTTGACAACAACGGGGAAAAAGAACTGGTGGCCGGCGTAGGGAATGCATGGGTGAATGAGTCCCCAGAACACTCCGCTGGGTACAAAATTGGTCCCCGAAGTAGTCAGGCAGCAGAGTTGATGGCTGTGCATCAAGCCATCCTCACTGCTGTCCAACATCAACTCCACGAACTGGTCATAATCACAGATTCGGATTATCTACGGAACGGGTTCGTGGAGCACCTGGTTAATTGGAAAACCAGATTCATGCTATTTGCTAATAACACACCTTTGAAACATGGGAAGTTAATTCAAAACATTGATGATCTGGTCACCTCGAATGGGATGACCATCTACTGGAAGAAGATCAAGGGTCATTCCAAAATAGAGGGACCAGACAAAACTGGAAATGACTTAGCTGATCAGCTGGCCAAAACCGGGGCCAACCAAGGGGATCTAATAGAGATTGAGTCCCTGTTGGGGGAAATCCAGGTCACTGCTATCACTAGGTCCCAGACAAATGCTCACAATGATTTTTCAACTGCACAATGGAGTAATGAGACCCCTGATGCTGATTTGATTACAGCTCAGAAGGGGGATCCAATAATTGGTGAGTTTTACCAACACATTGAGGACCCTGAGAACTTTCCCCTGACGGATACCGATTACATTGGGAAAGAGGACCTAAGAGTGTTGATGTAATGTCCAAAAAGGTTCCGAATCCAAGACGGTTTGTTGGTAAGGAAATCCCAAGCTGGCCATGATCAGTGGGTGGTTCCTATCTCATTCCGAAGCATGATGTTAAGTCACGTCCATGATGTGGCCACCGCCGGTCATAGGGGATTTCATACAACACTTGAAATCTTAAGAGAGATTGCATACTGGCCACATATGGGCCAGGACCTCAACCAATACTTGAAGGGGTGTCTTGTGTGTGCATAATTTCAGCCAACATCCCTCACACACCGGGCACCTCTCCAAAAGAGGGGAATGACACTGCCATGGTCAGATTTACAAATCGACTTTGTAGGCCCTGTGATTCGTTCTGCTAGGGGGAATAAGTACATGTTGACGGTGACATGCTTGTTTACCAAGCGGGTGGAATGTCTCCCAGACCCAAATTGCAAGGCAGAAACAGCAGCTGCCCTGATGATTAACCACATCTTTTCCCATTTTGGTCTACCTCAAAGGATTGAGTCAGACAGAGGTAGCCACTTCACCAGTGAATTAATGACAAATATGTGGGAGATACTGGGGGTTAAAAAGAAGATACACATTGCTTACAGGCCAGCTTCTTCTGAAGCATTGGAGAGATACAACCGAACCATTGTGAGCATCTTAAAAAAGTTTGTGGCAGATTCTGGGCCAAGTTGGGATCTCCGATTACCTCTGGTCCTAATGGCCATCAGATCTACCCCTTCATCTGCAACTAAAATGTCACCGTTTGAGCTGATAACCGGACGCAAGATGGTGCTTCTCCAGCATTTGCTCTACAGGACCCAAGAGAAGATGTTGATAAATGCCTCCACAACTCATGAGTATGTGGAGAATTTAAGGAAACACCCCCAACATGCTTTTGCCTATGCTCAGCAGAATCAAGAAAGATCAGCTGATAGCATGAAGACCCATTACGATTTGAAAACTTCCAGGAAAGTATATAATGTGGGAGACCGGGTCTATCTATACAATTTCCAAAGAAACCAGGCCAAACAGCGAAAATGTTTGCCTACATGGAAGGGACCGTTTGAAATTATAGACAAGGTCTCCCCAGTAGCGTATAAGATCTGCATCCCCAAAGGTAGTTCGGCGGAAGGGGAAGACAAGTGGGTCCATAATAATCAGCTAAAGTGTTGCCATCCCAGGCACACTCTGCAACAACTGGAGGAATCCTCTGGAATCCTAGAGGGGGCCGCTCCAGAGTAATTCAGTTCCAACCCTAAAATATCCCACATATAGTCGCTAAAATATGATGATTCTGGAAAGAAAATATTTCCTGTTATATCTTGTTTTTTAAAAATAATACTGCAAAATGTATCTGGATGTATAAAATGTATATGTTCGCCACACCATTAATAGTGGTGGAAAAATGTCTACGAATAGGTATTGCCGCTTTTGCTTTATCATCCTAGGAGAAATGAAACCATGGAGACTGACTAAGGAGGACGACCGGGGACCGGGAGCAAAGATCCGAGGGGCCTGGGGTACCGCCCAATATTCCCATCAGGACCGGCGAGGAGAACCAATCGATCCAACCGGATGGAGGAAAAGATGCTGAACTGTGCCATCTACGGAATTGGAAGAAGATGATGTGGACATACCAGCGCGTGGATCAAAAACATCCTTTGCACCTGACTCCCCCTCGACTCGAAATCAAAGCGCAGTCAGGCGGGAGGGCTTGTCAAGGGTTTTGGCCCATGTTGAATCAATAGACTGGGAAGATGTGGGGATGAGCTGTCGCTGCCCATTATTCTATCCCAAAACAAACTAAATCAATAGACTGGGTAGATGTGGGGATGAGCTGTCGCCACCCACATTCACGCTAGAATCCAGGAGAACCGCGCAGTTTGCGCACACCAAAATGGTCACCTAATCTGCCACCCACCAGTGCAAAGAAAGATGGTTCTGTTCAAAATCCATTTTCTTGATGTCAAAAAGTTGCTAAAATCATGGGGGTGCAGTACCAGCTTTGTCCACAAACCGACGCTACTGGTCTAAACTCTTACAGGAGCGCTGTCTTGCAGATTTGTGCATTGGTCAGGGGGAGTCTTAGTTAATTAAAAGTTCAAAGAGTCTCTGTTCATGGGAGGCATTCACACCAGCCCTGAGCAGCAACAGCCCAGGAAATCACAGGTCTCTGTTAATCAAATGCAGATTAGCCCCCTGGTCTGTTGACCTCAGCCTGCTGGACCCAACACAATAGACCCTTGCAATTGAATGGGGTATGTTGATTTTCAGTGTGGACTGTAAACAGAGCCCTGCCTGGAAGGAGAGACATGTGTTTCCTGACTTACCCAGTTTCTGGGGGTGGGCTCAGACACTTTTGTGGAATCATATTGCAGCAAATATATGTCTAAGTTAAATGCTTCTAAAATATTGTATTAAGCTTACAAAAATGTGCAATTTGGAGATCCTTAATCTAAGAAATGTACCCACAATTCAAGACTTGATTGAACTTTGTATCATGTTCTGAGGCAAACCCCCGCTATTTATTGATATTACAGACACTGGCTTTATGCTAGAGACCTAGTAAATTAATGGAATATGGGTAGAAAGGCGGTGTACATGTGTGCCATTTTTGGTAAACGTCCTATATTGGTAAATCAACTAAAAACGAAAATAAATTGTCATTTTTTAATGCAAGCCCCCAGGAAGATCAGAGTTGGGCCGGAATGTACCTTAATTAATCTGTAATATGTACATGTAATGTCAAACAACTGTGTATCTGGGAAATATGTGTAGTTATGAAAAATGATTTCTAAGGTAAAAGCAAAGGGGCGTTTCTTCAATAGATTGAAAATGGCTGACATCACTCTGACACACTATCCTTTCTCAAATCAGGGACCAAAGAATCCTTTGGCCTATCAAATCTTGAGAGGGTTGGGCATGCAGAATTAACGAACCCACCAACTTTCTAAACACATAAAAAGAGCCACTGGAAGCCAGATAGGACTTTTCTTTTTCACTTTCTGCGGAGCATTTTGACAGACAACTCCACATCCAGACTTCAGACGTAACATCCAGAGACTCCTGACTCCAGAACAAAACTCCAAGAACTCTAGAACCCAATAGCTGAACTCCTATCAGCAGGCCTTCAAAACCTAGAAACCAAACCAAACTATTCAGACAGCCAGGCTGAGCTGACTGATTCTGGCTAGTTCCCTTTGCCAGTACCCAGAAAGCAGTTCTGAATCCAGAACCACAGATGAGACCAGAAAGCTGAGCTGTACCCAGACCAGACCGCTGTGAGCAGAACCGGTGCCTGACAGACCCAGAAGGCAGAATTATCCAGTGAGCAGAACCAAGCAGAGACCGTCCGTGGCGAGGGAACCACAGTCCAATCCTGACCCGATCCGTGGCGAAGTCGCATTCCTGTCCAAATATAGTGTGAGTACCGCCAAAACTGTGCAAAACCCAATCTCTTAGTTTAAAATAATCTAATTCAAACTATTTTAACCTATTGAGAACTGCATCCTAGAAATCTTGTGTTCCTTCTGTGATCTTTAAAGCTGAAAGCTGTCATCTGTCATTCTGAAAATGTGATTTCATTTCTGAAAAACTACCTTCACAAAATCGTCCGTATCGCCAGAACCGTTTGTGCTAGGAGCAGGTTTTAACTGTCATCTTAAAGCTAAGATTCTAAGCTTTCCAACAAGCCTAACAGGACTTGCTACTCCTTATAGTGCCTCCGTAATCGTGCCTGACGCACTCGGAAAATTTGCTGTGATTTGACATTTTGCTTCATTTTAGCCATGTGTAAAAATATTTGTCTTTTCTTGCATCCCTGAAATCCGTTTCCAACCTAATAATCCCTCATTAATCATTGTAGTGTGGACCTGAACTCATTCCAAGTATCTATCACCTACCCTGAACCTCCTATAGGGAATTAAAAGCAATTTTAGCACATTTTTCACTTCATTGTCATCACATTCAAAGCATTTTGGGCCTGTGTTTAAAACGTCTACCTGTTTTCCTCTAAGCTTGCTAGGGGGGGAACTGAATTATATTTGATTGCATTCCTGAGAACTGTGTGCTCCCCTTCCATCACTTTATCTTGCAAAAAGGAGGGGGGTGAATTGTCAAAGAAAAGTGATTACATTGTCTTTTGTTGAAGTCATATCAAGTTTATTTTCTGTACTGCATTTTCATTCATCATTGCATTGTCTTTGAAGCCATAAAAGCATTCTCAGCTACTTTATCCTCTCTATATCACTTCTAAGCCATCGAAAAGAGTGTACCACTGTAACATTATCCATTGTTGATCACTATCATCTTCACAAGTGTGCTATCAAATATTAATTTATTATAAAAGTGTGATATATCTATATTGTTTAATTCTCAAATAAACCTTTTAAATTTGCAAAACAAACTTACTTCTTGGCTCAGTGGGGTCAGGGGGATTCTAAGAGAGGGGTGTTATATAAGGGTTGTCATCCAGAGTACACAAACTGGACATAAAGATATATAAATAAGGGCTTCCCTTGAGCAATCCCAGACAAGGCACTGACTTAGTGGGACTGCTTGATTGGAGTCATTAACAATGGTCATCCAAATCTGCTGGTTTTGGATTGTGACCTGGCACTTGCGCCTCCTGAGTCCTTTCCTTGGAGAGGCCTGTCTATGATTAAGGGCTGACACCAGTAATACTTTTCTCCCCTTTTTCCACTGTTCCTTGATAGGCTCCTGGTGGGCTCCGGTCGTGTCATCCCCTTCTTCCTCAGTTGAGGAGTTTGCTGTCTCCACTCGTCGGGCACTAACCTGCTTCTTCTTCTTGCCACCACACTTCGCTTGGGCATTCTGTGGTGTGGGTTGTTCGGCGGTTGACGACCGGAACACTTTGGCATAGTGGTCTTTCCTGCCACATGCGTCGCATGTTGTCCCTTGTGCCGGACAGTTCCTTCGTCCATGCCGCGCTCCACCACACCATCCGCACTCCATGGGTCCTGGGATTCATGGCTGCCATCTGGCATTCGTGTAGTTCCCAGCCGACTCATCCTTAATTCATTGTCAAGTATTGACTTGGGCTATCATGGCCATCGTGAGGGCGGGCTGTAGTTTTTGAAGCGTATTGCCCATGTGGGCCGGTCTGGCGTGTGCCAGCTCTCTCTGGCGACCCAATTCAAGAATTTGTGTTAACGAGATTCCTCTTTCACTCAGTATCATCCTTCTTAGTTTTTCTGATTGGATACCATTGATTAGCTGTCTCTGTGTCTCCGAATTTCTCTCTCGACGTCCGTAAACTCACAGGATATCGCCAGTTTCCTGAGTCGGGTGTGGTAGGCATTTAAAGTCTCCTCCTCTGCTTGAATAGTGGTACAAAATATAAATGTTTTGTAATCAGGATTGAGTTGTGGGAGGAAATGTGCCATCAAAGCATCCTTCACCTGCTGGTAAGTGTCCTGGCCATCATCGATGGTTAGTGAGTTGAAGATAAGAAGCACCTCATCCCCCACATTTAGCAACAAATGCAAACTCATTTTCCTGGCGGTAGTGATGTCCTTACATTCCATCGCCATTTCAAACTTTTGGATCCATAGTTGCCACCAGGGCCAACTGATGATGGATCAGTAAATGGGTCAAATGGCTGTATCATGACAGAGGAGCCACCTTGTGGGCGGGCTTGCGGCGTGGACATCGATAAATTTGCAGCAAGTCTAGACGGCATGCCGGGCCTGTGGGTGGATGTGCCGGTCGCCATGGCAGGGCTACACTTTCCCCTGACAGGGTCCTCTGTCTCACCTTAGTGCGTGGCTGCAGGCATCTGTAGTTTTCTTTTGTGAGAGTTCAAACGTGCTGAGCATGGATGGGTGTGCTTCCTTCTCCCAAGTGCCTGCCCATGCCTGTTTGCTGCAATCTTCCGTGCCAGATGTGTGTGGGGCCTTCCAGAGTCGTGGTGCGTGTGCCTTCTGACTACTAGGTGTCAGGAGTCCTTGGTGGCAATTCCTTCTGGTCAGGAAAAATTGGAGGTGGCACCTCCGTTGGGCGAAACGAGCGTGCGATGGAGGAAGGAAAAAAAAAAAATTGACGGATTGCTATTGCAGCGATCGGCTGATGGTGCGTTATGCCCGTGTCTCGGGTCTGTCGTCCCTCGTCGCCAGTGTTCCGTTCTGTCCACGGCTCTGCAGCTCCGAGGGGCCTGGGGAGAGAACGTTCAAGGCCGCAAAGGTAGGCCTCTGCTGGGCAGCTCCGGCAGGAGCTAATAAGACACACACGCACTTGTCAGGTTGCGATGCCCCGGAACTGCCTCCTCCTCGGGGGCAGGGCTTTTATTCAGACGCGGTGACGCAGGGTGGATACAACACCTACCAAGTCAGGGAAAGAACATTATCCAGAGCCTGGTGAGGTGTCCTCTGCTTCTTCATCACAAACACTCTGGAGCCCAGTCATTAAGGATAGCCATCTTGTTTCCTTCCAGGCACACTGCCCTACTCACCCCATACATTCTGGTGATAGCGAGTATTTCTCTCAACATGAGCAGAAGCAAAGAAGAGGGACTAGTCCATGATGTTAGATGGTGGAGGCCATGTTAGCACATTATGGGAGTTTCTGTGTCTGCAGTCCGCAGGGGCTACAGGGTGCTGTCCCACCCCCCTGCGCACTCACTACACCACTGCGAGCAGCACAGGAGCTTATGTTAAATAAAATAATTTACATTTTAAACATTTCTTTTTTTAAATACAGGGTTCAAAAGGGAGACCACATGAGTCAACCAATAGCAGCCCCCAAATTACAACCCTGAGAGCATGTCCAAATATTGATTTTCTAGGTCTCTCTTCACTTTATGGCTGGGAGTTAGTCACATGAAGTAGGCCTTGATTTCACTGTACAATATATCAAACACTCAGTTTCCCTGCCAGGGTCTGCTTATCGCTTAACAGAATTATATTTTTATGTTCATAATTCTTTTAATGGAACACATATTTTGTGCTTTCCAAAACCGAAAGTAAAGTTCCTAAACACAAATCTGTAGATTCCTAGTGCAACCAACCACAGTTCGAATTTCAAATATTTGCCTAGACTTTTCCTAAAATACTATGGATGATAGCTTTTGACTTGATGGACGGTGGATGAAATTGTCCCCAAAAAGGTTTGCCTTTAGCCCTTCAAACTGGACATTTTTGGGAAAATCTGGTAAACGGTGACAGCTTAACACCAAATAAGAAACAACTTTGGCACAAATCGTTTCAGAGGTGCTTTTCATTCTTTTGAATCCGTCAAGCCATTTTTAAAATATTCCACAGAGAATGGAGTGCCCCATGCTTCTGAAAAAAATGTATATGCCTTCCATGGTGCTTTGCAGCAGAGAGGTTGAGAGGTTTTCAGAAATGTAAAGCTGACATTCTTTTGTATTTATTTATTTATTTTTTTTGCTCTTTCCAAGCAATTCCTGGAGAAATGGTGGGGGGAAAACAACAGTTCAAAGTGCTCAAAATTATTTTTGGAGGGGGAATATGCTACAGTTGGGAAAGAGGAAAGATGACAAAATGTACAGTGTGGGAACTATGGGTGGTTTGGGGAGCACATTTGGGTGAGGTGAAAATACATATATACTTAATAGGGCAATCCTGCAAGAAATGCAGTAGATTTCCTAGGGAACATATCAAGCGTGCTCTGAAATGAAAATCTGTCACACAAACTAAGGACTGAGAGGGGGTCATTTGGAAAGAGATAAAACACAAAGGCCATAGCCATTGCCCATGGCTGAAGGCTGTGGCGAGTGGACCCTGGAACGGCCTGCTAAGTTCCTATGTGTTTTAAAAAAAAAATATTTGGGGGAACAAGGACAGTGGGCACAGCTGAAGGTCATGTGAAGTGCGCCACTGGCCCAGCAATGTCATCAGTGATGTCATGTATGATGTAAATAGTGATGTTAGCAGTGATGTGAGCAGGCATGTCATTAGTAATGTCATCTGTGATATCATTATTGGGGTCATATGCTGCACAAAGCTAAGGTGGACTTGCTTCAAATGTGAGAGCTGCATTTCAGTGGTTTTTCTTGCATTAAATGTGATCACCTTAACTCTTTCTTTACCAACTCCTTTTCACTGAATTTCAAAGGATTTATTGTGATTTTTTTTTTTCTACCTAAATGTTTTTTCAGTCAATTTCAAAGGTTTTGTTATCCTATCCTATACTGTATACATTTTCTATACTATATTAGAGAATACTGTGTGCAAACATAATTGAAATAGTTCATTTCTACAAATAATAATACTTAAGAAAAGCAGATAACAATACAAATATACTCCATGGTTGCTTACCTTAATTCTTCATAGTGTCTTAATATGTGGATTTCTGCATTGATTCTGTTGATAACAATATAACATAATGCATGATCAATAAATAAATACCAGAAAAAGTTGTTTTTTAATACCATTATGTATTTATTTATTTATTTTTAATGTATTATTTATTTGGTGTTTTTTAATGTGCCTATACAGCACATGGTGTTTCAAGGCACCACAAGACAAAAGATTGGGGGGACAGGGCTGAAGAATAACACACAAAGGTCCTACCAGGTCTTGTGTGAGTGGGATTGTGAATGTGCAAAACAAGAAGTGCAGGGGGGTTGGGAAGGATTGGGGGATTGCCGGTTAGAGTGGAATGCAATATTGATGAGATGGGAAGTGAAGAGTGGAGAGCATGCAAGTGCTGGAGGGCGTTAGGGGGAAAGAGGGCCCCTGGGCAAAGCAAGTGATAGGTGAGGCAAGATGGACAGGTTGTAGGGGAATTCAGGGAGACGAGAGTGTCCATGTGCTAAGTACGAGGATGGGGCTGAATCGGGCTCAGTAGGAGTGAAGGCCCGTCAGGCTACTATAAGGGGATGGAGCCCAGTAGGTCAAGTGCCGGTTTGGGGGGAGGTCAGGGGAGAACAAAGTGCTGGGTAGACTGGGCGAGGAGGTCCAGGCAGCCAGTCAAAAAAAATGCAGAAGACTGGGCCATTATCAGGTGAGAGGAAAAGGGAAGGAGGAAGAGGAAACAATGGTCTTGTGAAGCTTCTGGAACTTAAGGAGATCTGGCTCAAGCCTAAGAGCGGAAGGTAGGCCATTCCAGAGGGAGGCACCTGCGAAAGAGAGAGATCTACCACCCACACTCTGTATACTGTATACCATAATAGTACTAAATATATTATTAGAGCTCAACCAGTTAAGGTTTTGACTATTAATCATGAGGCTCTACTGCTTGCAATAAACAACATTCCCTATTTGTAATAAATACATTTTATTAGTAATATAATAGTGTTAAATTACAATGTTTAAAATAATTGTAATGCACACTTAATTGAAGATTGTACATAAAGGTATTGCTATTTACGCTACATGTACTTAAAATATCCACTTAATATATGTAGCATTACCTTTCAAGAGATAATATGAATGTGTGTTATACTCATTATATGCTCATTACATTATACGCAGTAATTGATGGAATAGTTTCAGTGCTGAAAAAATAACATTTAATTTACACTAAAATGTACAATAACAATATCATAGCTCAAAGTAACTATACAGAAATTGATTGCATTTCATGTTTGTATAGAAAGTATTAGAAAATGCACTGGGCCTCATTATGAGTCTGGCGGTAGCCATGCCGGAAAAACCGGCAGGCTGCTGCTGGACTGGTAATACCATTCCGCCTCCGTGATTGGCAGAATCACTGGGGCATTACAACCCCAGTGACCCAGTAATTGCTGAGGCCGAATTCTGTAAATCCCCATTCCTATGGAGTCCCCTAGGGCTCCATGGGGATGGGGACCATGTAAACACCAGTTCCGTCTATGACAGAGCCGGTGTTTCCATGTCCGCCTCCAGGCGGGATGGTGTTAATACCGCCAGGTCAGACCAGGAGGGAGTGACACCTCCCAGCTACAGGACTCGGAATCAGCCGGTCTGGAAACAACGATGGCGGAGGATTTACCACCACCGTTGTTTCCGCACTGGCTGACTTGTAATGAGGCCCAGTGTGTGCAAATGCAGAATGGTTTAGATAACCTGGGAAAGGAAACTTAGACAAATAGCGTAAACATATCACAGGTTTTCCTGTCTATAAGAAGTCATTCAAACTCTGAACCATTATTTTGAGTTAAAACGTTTTAATGCATTGTCACAACATTACACAAAATAATAGTAAGACAAATTAAATATCAAACTGACTATCACTAAACACACAGATACAGATTCAGACCACTGGGCCTCATTCCAAGTCGGGCCCTCTGATAAAGAAGTGCCAGTATTCCTGTATAGTGACACTTTACCTGACTGCCCGACTATGGGTTTGCCGGTGGAGTCCTATGGGACGCCATGAATGGGGATTTACTCTGTCCCTCCGACACTCGTAATCCAGCAATCCAGCAGCATTGCTGCCGGACCGAGTACCGGATATGGAAACAAACTTTGCCTGTTTACCACCAGGATAACAGCAAATTTGTAATTAGTATTTTGTATTTGTATTTTATTAAATTTATATAGCGCTTTAATTCAAAGTGCTTTACAAGAGGGACAAGCAAAAAAACAGAGTAAGCATTATAAAACAAATGAATCAAACTAGGAATCAGTACAAGGAACAATTTACATTATTGAATATGTTAAGCGTGAGTGGAGAGGGACGAGAGTGAGAGAGGGAGTAGGAGGTTTAGGGAGGTGAAAGAAAGAGATAAGAATTTAGAGAAGTGCGAAAGGTAGAAAAGGAGGGATAAGAGCAGAAGGAGAGAGGTAGGCGATTCCTTTGGAAAGGAGAGAGTAATTGGAAAGAGCGGAAGAGGGAAGGGGCGCAGAGTAGAGGAGGAGAAGCGAGTGGGAAGAGGTCAGCAGAGCACAGTGAGTGTGTAGGAGGTTTAGGGGGGTGAATGAAAGAGATAAGATTTTAGAGAAGTGCGAAAGATGGGATAGGAGGGAGAAGAGCGGATGGGGAGAGGGAGGTGATTCCCGTGGAAAGGAGCGAGTAATTGGAAAGAGCGAACGCGAGAAGGGGCACAGGGTGGAGGAGGAGAAACAAGTAGGAAAAGGTCAGCAGAGCGGAGAGAATGAGAGGGATTGTAATAAGAGAGAAGGGAGGATAGGTAGGGAGGTGCAAGACCGAAGAGAGATTTGTAGACAAGACAGAGGAAGTTGAATCTGAGTTGGGAGTGGAAAGAAAGCCAGCCTAGTGAGGTAAGAGAAGAGGAGATTCGGTCATAAGGTGAGAGAAGGCAGAGGGAGCGGATGGTAGAATGGTAGACCAATTTGAAGGGGGAGAGGTGAGTGGAGGGGAGACGAAAGAGAAGAGTGGAACAGTAGAAAAGTTAGAAAACATCAGGGAGGTGATTAAGAGTTTAGTAGCGTGAAAAGTTAGGAAGGGTCTAATTTTATGGATTTTATAGGCTGGGGGTTGCGTAACTAGTAATGAGGCCCATTGTACATCTGTCTTCATTATCAATCCAGTACATCTTCTAACATCAATTTGAGTCCTTGTTTTGACCACCTACACACATAAAATGGTAATGATAAAACTGTACAGTGCAGACTTAAAAATAGAAAGATTGTTATAACTGTTTTCTTCTGGTAATTTACATTTCTGTGATTTTTAGTTCAACTTGATTGACAACTGTTGATTTTCATAAGTAAATAGTCATGTATAATTACACTCCCTTGCACTCAACATATTGTACGTGAAACCCACTAAAATAACCTAGCACTTATAAGAAACACCATTACATCTAAAAATATACATAATGTTTTAAACAATACAACATAAATAGACGATTGTAGAAAGCTCTTTATTAAAAAGTTGCCTTATTTTTTAGCCATATTCTTTACACCTTCATGAGCGGGACGAGAATTTAAGTGTTGCCCGCCAAATTAGAGTAAATGATCCCACTGGCATCCATGAGATAAAAAAGGAGTTTTGTATAAGTGTTGTAGAGAGTGGGCGAAAGGCAAGACTCTTGCGGGATATCTAAGAGTGCTGGGTTGGCGTTTGCCGTAGATTTTCCTATGGACACTCGTGTGGCCCGACCACTATGAAATAATTGGATCCAGGAGGTGGATTTCACAGAGAAATGGAAGTGCTGGTTGAGGTGTTGGCAGACAATGTGGTGATCAACCAAGTCAAAAGCTGCAGGGAGATCGAGTAGGAGAAGGATGGTTAGGTTGCTGGAGTCCTTAATGAAGTCCATTTGTATGTTTGAGCCCAGGAGAGAAGTTTCTGTATTGTGCTTAGAGTAGGTGTCAGATTGCCTTATGCCAAGCACGAGGGTTCTTTCTAGAAATTGCTGCCCTTTTGCAAAGGATAGGCAGTCCAGAATTGTTAGTAGGATTGGGGAGGTAATGAGGCAGTAGTTAGTAGGGATGGAATGGTCAAGGGATTTCTTTTTTAATAGTGTTGTGACCCAGGCAGTTTTGATGGTGAAGGGAACTCTGTTCATTGCTAAGAAAGCATTGGCAAACTCAGTGATGATGGGTGTGAGTATCAGCGAAACAGAGCTTCATGATGTGGGATGGGCAGGAGTCACCTTTATAGTTAGAAGGTTTGAGTGCTCTGATGGTCACTGCTACTTGCTCATGAGCTATTCGAGTAAAGGCAAAAAGGGGGTGTTTGTGGTGCGAGTCTCCTGAGGGAGGGCAACTGGGTGGAGCACCAGTAGTTTGCCAGCAAGCAGGGCCTTTTGACATCGATATTTTGACATTGATTTTAGAGAGTAGGGACCACATTTTGTGAGAGCAGGTGTATTGTATCGTAGTACACCAGTCTTTGTCGACCCAAATACTAATGATGGGAGGAATTGGTTTTGCCAACTCTCTGAGAATTGCAATAATTTTGACAATAAGCAAATCCGAGTACACATTTCTCCTTGCCGAGGGCCAGGCTCATTGCCCAGACACCAAAGCTATATCGCTAGCTTTTGTACTTATATTTTAAACTTTGGAAAAAAAAACCAAACAACATATTTGCAAAAGCATACTTTCAGGTTATTTCTGATGCTCCTCGCAAAGGTTTGTTGTAATCCAATCCAGCACTTCAGGGTGTAGCTGCTTGCAGAATTTATTTTCCCATTCAAACCTAGGGCTTTGGCCATGCTGCATGCCCCAATAACCAAATCAGAGTACGCATTGGTCCCTGCTCAGGGACAGACCCCCTGTCCAGGCTCCAAAGTTATATCACAATTTTTGTACTTACATTTTGACACTATAAAACTCAGGATAGATTTGCAAAACCATGCTTTGAGGTGCTTGATGATGCTCCCCGTGCAATTTTGCTGCAATCGAGTCAAGCACTTCGGGCTGTAGCCACAAGTAGATTTTCTTTCTCCCATTAAAATCTATCACAATTTAAAAAATGTACCACATAGCCTGTCCCAGGTGGCCATCCACACTTTAACCCCATTGTCGGTCCCTTGTGGTCATGGCCAGTAGCAAGATTGTCAGAGTCAGGCTGTACATCAGTCACCAAAGTTATATCACTATTTTCTGTCCCTACATTATAACACTTTTCAAAAAATAAAACATGGACACATTTGCAAAACCATGCTTTCGGGTCCTTGTCAAAGTTCCTTGCACAGGTTTGCTGAAAATCTGCCCATTTATTATTTTTTGACAAGTGTCAAAATATATGTACAATGAATGGTCACATAACTTAGTCTCCACTTGACATAATTTATTCAAACTTATCCCACACATTCATGGTCAAGTCTACATTCATATTGCTCTGTTGACTCTGAGGTTTCTGACATCAGTTGTGGGCAAAGGGGGAGAGCCCAAGGGAGAACGCTAGAGTGCAGGGAAGAAGGAGGGAGCAGTGGTCCTAATGGGAAGGATCTCAGCTTTACAGGTGTTGAGGAAGAGATCATTGGTCGGGCACCGGCAGTGGATGGCAGAAAGACAATCAGGGATGATGGAAGGTGCAGGAGGGTCAGCAGGGAGTCTGAAAAATAGCTGTGTGTCATCTGCGTAACACTGGAAGTTGGAGGAGAAAGAAGAGATGAGGCGTGCAAGCACAGCATGGTAGATCTTAAAGAGCTAGGGGAAGAGTATAGAGCCCTGGGTTACACCATAGGTGGAGATGGATGTGGGAGAGGAGAAGGGGCCTAGGATGACTTGGGAAGAGCAGTTTGTGATGAAAAAGGACTGCCAATCCAGTGCCCGTTCCAAGATACCATGTGTGTTGTGGACTATTTGTATGAGGGTGGAATGGTTAACTCTGTGAAATTCAGAAAAGAGATCGAGGAGGATAAGGACAGCTGGGGAGTTGGAGTCCAGAGATGGGAGCAGTTCTTCACGGGTGTTCAGAAGAGCAGTTTCTGTGCCTCTGGATGCTCAGAATCCAGACTGATGATCATGGAGGCCACCAATAAGTTCAGTGTAAGAGTTAAGTTGGGGCAGGGCCAGCTTCTCAAGTAGCTTTCCCAGGAAGGGGGTGATGGAGATAGGGCAATAGCTGGTAGGGCAGGTAGGATCAGTGGAAGGTTTTTTCAGGAGTGGTCGTACATGATAGTGCTTAAGGGGCGGGGGAAGAATATCCAGTGATAAAAGAATTATTGCAGAAATCAATGATATCCTTGATGGTCCTGGATGCACAAGGGGAGACCTGTTTGGAAGAGACCTTCATGGAATGTACAAAAACCTCAAATCAAAAAAGAAACAACTTGGGCACAAAGTTTTGTCCCGATTTCAATGAAAGGGTTTGTGGAAAATCCATCCAGGAGCTTCCAAAATATTTGACAGAGAATGGGGTGCCCCTGAACCCCATAAAATAGCCATACTTCCCATGGTGCTCTGCAGCAGAAATGTTTTTTCAGAAATCAAATTCTGCCATGTGTTCCCGAAATTCTATTGCTAATATAATTTGACTTGATTGATGGATTTGGATGACATTTCCCAAACAAAATGTTTGTCTAAGGCAGTGGACTTCAAACATTTTTGGCCTGGGCCCCCCCTGAGCAAAGTTTGGGCAGGCTACCCCCCCAAAAGTGCCAGATGGACAGTATGTAGAAATCGCTATGAACTTTTGCGTGCCGTCACTGCACCCTGCTCCCAGTACAGAACCTGGGCTCTCCCCACCCTACTCCCACAACTATCCCAGTGCTGCCGCCCATCCTGCTCCCATCACAGTCCCATAACACAAGCATACACACATCCATACACATTTAAATAAAAAATAAATCGCCATAAACGTACCTTATGAGGGGGCTGCACGTGGTTGCTAAAATGCCCCGCTCCAGGTTGCTCTGCCCGTATCTGCGAGGAGGCGCAGGAGCACCCCCTCGCACATACATACATGCAGTGCCCCAGCCAGCATTTCCAATGAGCTATGCAAGGCTGGCGAAGCAAAACACCATCAGCGTTGCAAGGCTCAGTGATCATGTGCGGCTGGGGAAATGAACTGTCAAAGGCAAACAGTGTTTCCCTTTTACAGTTCAGCCAGCCCAGGAGCACTCCCTCAGCTGGAAAAATCAGCTGAGGGAGTGCTCAGTGTTTCACTGGGCTGGCTCCTCGGCTCCTCCATAATGGGTGAGGTGTCCATCGGGTGGACTCCCCCTCACCCATTATGGATGAGCCAGCAGGCTTGGACTGGCCCATAGGGCAATAGGGCGATGACCGTACCAAAAATGCAAAATGCTAGTGTAGGCCAGTCAAAATGGGCCACTTTTTTGGCCAATGTGGGCCAATTTGAGGAGTTACTTCACTATGAAGCTAGTAGTTTTGACCATTGTTGCTGAATAAATATTCTTTAAATATCACAATTTGTTTACATTTGAACACAAAACAACCTCTTGGGTACTATTCAAACAGTCTGTGCCTAAAGGACTGAATATCCATTTGCAACTGCTGGCCATTTTTTCATTGGTGCCTAAAACCATTTTATGGTCCAATCTGACCACGTGAGATGCCCCTTCCCATTTCCTCCAATCTAAAAAAAAAAAAATCTTTTTTTTTTTTTAACATTTCATGCTGGGCTCTGGCACCCCCCCTGGGATGCGGCCGTGCCCCCCTGGCTGGGCATGCCCCACAGTTTCAAGACCTCTGGTCGTAGGCCCCCCAACCCGATCATTTTGGGAACAATGTTGAAAAATTTGAAAAAGTATTTAGTTTTTTTATTTTTTATAAAGGCTTTATTTGGTTCAACAATGATGGAAAAACGTTTGCCTTACATAAACATTTAAAACCATGAGATAAAGAAAAATAATCCATCAGTGAAAGCAAAACTCATAAAAAATATTTAAACTGTAAGCGAAAAAAACCTATAAAATAGTTAAAAGGACACGGTTCATTATTAAATCATCAGGATATAGTTCTGGTCTCATCCTCTGTTCTTCCAAAGCCCAGTCCTACTTGGCTCGTTCCAGCCTTGATTCTTGAAAAGATTTCGATCAGCAATTTCACCAGTGACAACCACCAATCCTCTGCAGTCATTCTGACATAATTCTTTGTGAATTCTATCATGAGTTGGCTTTGCTTATCTTCCATAGTTGGGCAAAATAGTACCAAGTGGTGTAGTAACTCAAAGGTGTCCTCAGACAGGCATAGTTTGCAGATAGATTTTATGGGGATATTTGACCTGACACTGAGTATTTCACCTGTTGGGAGTAGATTTAATCTAAATCTGAAGTAATAGTCTCTGAAGAACCAGTTTGGAAATTGTTCAAGGTATTTCGGGAGTGTATTTAGCTTCCTCTGGTGGGGACCCGGTTTGACAAACAATGTCAACCTTGTCTGTCTTCTCGACATATCATTGACATATAATTTCCATTTTATTTTGTCTGGATTCTCCTTTAGGGTTTGGTTGTTTTCTCCCAAGCCAACAATTATAACTTGCCAGATCAATTGCCAATCAGATAGTCTAGTTTCATCGGTTTGATTTTTGCTTCTTTTATCACTGCAAATCCTCCACTGTCTGTTGCGATCAAACATTTTCTATAAAGTGTTAATATTAAGTATTAGGAAAACAGCAAAGCACAGTTTGTTTTCAGCCTACACCCATTAATTTTCCCATAGAGAAAAAATGCAGCTTTTGAACACGAAAACTGCTGGCCCGATTTGGACCAAATAAGAAACAACTTTGGCACAAAACATTGACTTAATTTCCTTGACTTGTTTGTGATAAACCCACCCAGTAGTTTCGGGTGCCCCTCTTCCTTGCAACCTGTAAATCGTTTTGCTGCTTTGCAGCAGCCAGGCTGAGAGAGGCTAATAATCTTTGACTTGCTGTATGGATTTGAATGAAATGTTCCAAACAAAATCTTGGTCATGGGCCCCTCCAAAAGTGAAAAAGATAATCAAGAAAACGAAAAAAAGCACTGTTTGTATTCCCCCTTATTTGCTGAATGTATTTGAAAGGAACTTTCCAAACAAAACATCTCACAAGGAGAGGGAGGTTGTTTCTCCATCTTGGCACTTGCATCTTCCCTCCATTTGATTGTTCTTCAGGACCACCAGTCTGTCCTGGGCAGGAAGGATATAGCCTATAGTGCAGGTTTCAGGCAGGCCTCATTAATGATATGAAATGTGTCAAATAATACAAATGTGCCTTTTAAAACAAAATGTGATGGTTGGAAGATTTAAAATAAATCTTAACCTCTGGCAAATGCTCTGGGCAACCCTCAAAAGCATTGTTCTTTACCTTGCCAAGCCATTGCAGAAAGGTGAAAGAGCATGTGCGCTCAGGCTTGGTCCCAAGCATGTCACACCAGAAAAAATAAATCAAAGCCAGGTTCGTAATTTCAGTGTGAAGTGCCTAGGTGATTAGCTAATGCTGGCTCACCAATTACCAACCCCCTGCCCGTAAAACATTGACATAATCCAACTAGAAAAATCTGTCAGACTGCAAAATCAGTGTGCATTACCCAGACAGTGCAAATAAAGGTTATACATATCAGGACAGCGACATCGGCCACATCCAAATAACGGAGGAGACATACACAATGGAAAAACCAGTGGTGTCTGCCTTCCTGTATACGCCCAGTAATTAATAGCAACACATATGTCTGGCAAAGTTCCAACTGAGAGGGAAGGCTAAGCATGGTAGTAACGTCTGCTTGAACCCCAAATGGCTGTACGACTGGTGAATCACCATGAACGCCTGTACTGTGGCCAACGACACCGACACACAGATCCTTTTGGTATTGCCCATCTTCAAAATAACTGGGCCTGCCACATCATATGACAGACCTCTAGCCAAACCAGGAGAATATAAAGTATTGAAAAATACTGCTAGAAATGAAACTCGGGTTACAAGTAGAGAGTTTTTTTTTTTCTTTTCAACCTGGCACGTCCTCCTTGCAATGCAGCAAGCCGTTTTGGGTAGACCGGGTGCCAAACGATTTAACAAAGTAACTGGGAAATCATGTGTTAACATTGAAATATAGAGGAATGAAATGCAACATATTTGTGGACACTTTACCTGGCAGTTCTTGCCACCGAAGTGAAGTATCCTCATTTCTAGAAAAGTGTCAATAGTAAAAGATCTCAAAGAAGGCATTTGTTATGCCACAATGCAGAAGACATTTTTTTGCAATCATAACAAACACACTTCTTAATCATCCCAGTCTCACACAGTCATTTGGCTTATAACCGGCGTCAATTCCCCACTGGGCAAGCAAGCATCGCAGGTGATGGGGAGAAGCATGCGGCTTTAGGAAGTAAAGGACTTTCTAGAAGCAAATTACTTATTAGGGTGACGTCCCCATTCGCCAATGTCCAAAATGTGTCACCTTGAAATTGAGTAACAGCCTATTTTTTTCTCTGCTGCCGCCTGTTTTTTTTGTATCTGGCCTCGGAATCTGTATAATGTAAAGCCTCAATTTGCAAATATTAGACATCACCTCCGAGCTACATACGTGAAAGGATGTTTTCCACACTCGTTCTCATCTATGTGCAAGGATGTCTGCTGCAATCGCTCGATCAGAATTCACTGCTGTACGGAAATGTGAATTTATTAAGACGCTTCCAGCGCAGGGGCTAATGCTGTTAGGCAGCGTTGTAAATCTTTTCAGAACAATGACTGCCTCATTAGGCCATCGCCGTCTGTGCAAAGCCGCCTTAGCTGCACACAAGGACTACATTTGGGGGTTCCCAAGGGTCGCATCTGCGACCCCTGAGGTCTGTGGTCTCCCTTCAACCCCTTTTTTAAATGTAAGCTCCTGGGCTGGCTCTGGCCAGCGCCATGAGGCTCTTTGTTTCTGGGGTGGCTGGCTTTCCTTTTCAGGCCCATTAAAACAAAAAGCAGGGGGTTGCACTAGTGTAACACTTTGAGCAGTGACCCTAAATAAGAAAGAATAGAAATAACACATCATTTGTCTTTCTGGAATTCCATACAATAATTGCTAGACTCATTAAAAAATGTATTTCAGGCACACTTCACGGGGGTGAGTCCCTGATTTAGTCCCTGATTTAGTCTGTTCTTAAACACCATAACTCAGCCATTCATCCTTCTGAGGTTGATAAATGAGTACCAACCCAGGTTGGGTGATATTGTATGTATATTTGTTCTATATAAAGCGCTTAAGCATAAATGCTTAATCATAATTGCTTTATAATAACACATCATTATCATTTGGCCTTGGATTTCTGCTTGCATTCACCCTAATTTGGTAATATGGGAAAATGCACATTGATACTCACGATACAAATGGTGATCCATTCTTGTATGAAATGTATATCCCATTCTATGACAAGACTGGAGGTGAACATTATGCTTCAACTTCTTTTATTACTACTCCTCAGCAGTTTCAACAAACGAATAAACCAATAACTAAACACTGAAAATGTCCCAATAGACTTTTCTTCTTTTAGAACTACAATCCCCATAGTCTTTGTAGTCCATCTCACTCCATGCTCAGCTATGATCACTTCCTGTATATGAGCTCCTCCTCTTCTTTTACTGCTCTTCATGCAGATAAGTACACTTTGATCTCATCTCCCAACATTGTATGATTAGGGGTTGTATGGTAATTAGGATGCATAAGATATAAGGGTAATATCATAGCATAATAATATCCAGCATTCATTTACCTTTTAAGCTTACAGCAAATATAAAGATAGCACAGCACAGCGCGCGCGAGACCCGTCACTATGCAGAACTTTACAATTAAATCATACCCGGAAAGGGCAAGAACTGCAAAGTACGGGCCGCCGCGGCGCTTTCGCCCCGTGCCGCATTTCCGGCACATCAGGGATGGCGGTGCGCAGCGCCCGTGGGTGCTCGAAAAATACAAAAAGCCTCGTAGGAGTCAAGCGAGCAAGCCACTCCGGCCCCCTCCTTTGGGGAGGTGGAGCCTACACACGCTAGAGCCAGCATTGCGTTCACAGTGCAACGGGGAGCAATAGTGTGTAGAACTCTGGCCCGGTGGTGAGATTCAGAGATACCTCTCGGACCGAGAGGGATATAAAGCATACTTGCAGGATTTAAGAAGGAAATACAGCGCAAGAGCACCAGCTTTAAAGAGGTGCTGAGAAACTCACTAGTGGACGCCGTGGCTCAAGGGGTAAAACCCCTACAAGAGAGGCTGGAGACCCTAGAGGCGATCCTAAACCAGCCTAAGGATAGCACCGGCATTGCAGACCGCATGCCCACTGACTCTCGGCAGCAGGGTCTAAGGGGAGTACTCAGGCCCGTAAGAGGAAATCCTCTTGTGACCCCCAGGGCCCTTCAGACGGGCGAAGTCAAAGGCCCCAGAGGTAGTCGACGCCTTTGCGAAGCTCAGAGAAGCATATTTGCAGCGTCTGACAGTGCCAAACCTCACAACCCCCACTCCAGGGGAAGAAGGCGATGGAGAAGAAGACCCGGGCTCGGAAGAGGAGCCAGTGGAAGTTGACCCAACCTCTCAGGATGAGGAAGAACCAAGAGAGGAAGAAGAGGTGAAGCCCAGCAGAGACAAAAGAGTCCACAAAGAAAAACACCTCGAGGAGGTGGAAGAAGACATGTTCAATCCACACAGCATCCGGAACCCGAGGTCTTCGGACTGGCAACCATCACCAAGAGTTGCACGATACATGACCATAAGATTAATGAAGGCACTGACAGAGAAGTGTGACAGCGCCTGCGCGCAGAATGCCCCAGACCAGACCTTCCAGGCAAAGTAGCCAAGACCCCAGAGCTAGATCCCAAGATGCTCACATTCATGTCCAAAACCAGCAAGGACCCCCGGAAAGGCATCGCTAGATCTTTGAAGAGCTGCCAAGAAAAGGTGCTAGACCTACCCGGTCCTCTAGCAAAGATCAAGGACCTAGCAGAGAGAGCTAAAGACACAGGGGAAGAAGTAGACTACGGTGCCCTAGCAGGCTGTGCACAGAGAGCAGTTTGCTTATTAGGCAATGCCAATTGCGCCATCGCCTCGGAACGAAGAAGAGGCTTATTGCTGAAGATTGATCCCAAGCTCAGCGACCTCACATCATATGAGGCGGGAGAAGCACCACAGGGACTCCCGTTTGGAGAAACATTTGGGAAGGAAATGGGCCGCTTTGTCGGCACCTACCCCTCTCTGGAGAAGGCTCAGGCCTCGACCAGGAATATCTCCCCAACCGAGTTTTTGCCTGGACCGGTCGCCACAGGAAATAGAAGACCCCCGAAACCCAGAGAACAATACAGAGAAAACAGGCAACAGGATTCCTTCTTCCCAGCCAGAGGACACTTCCCGAGGGGACGCAGAGCGAGAGGATCCGGCCGAGGTCAAGCATTCCCGCAAGGTGAGAGTAGCGCATTACCCTCCAGTGGGGGGGAGAATTGGCATGCTCTGGAGAAACTGGCGCGCCCATTCCAGCGATGCTTGGGTATTGCAAACTGTGCTAGGTCTGCATCTAGAATTTGTAGAAATGCCCATTCAAGCGTGCAGACCACACCAACAGCAAATAGTGTGCGCGGAGCAGAGACTGCAAGATCACGAGCTGCTCCAGCTCGCACAGAAGAACGCCATAGAGAGGTGTTCGAGAGATCCCTGCTTCATAAGCAACATGTTCCTGGTGCACATGAAAGAGGAGGTGCGACCAGTCATAAACTTGAAGAAACTGAACGGTTGGGTAGTCTACCATCACTTCAAGATGGAGGGCATACACCAGCTCCGAGACACTCTCAGAGAAGGAGATTGGCTCACGTGACTGGACCTAAAGGATGCTTACCTGACGGTCCCAGTATTGGAGGAATTCGGAACCTTCCTAGCTTTTCGCTGGAAAGGGCAGTTCTGGCAATTCAAAACCATGCCTTTCGGACTTGCATCAGCTCTTTGGGCCTTCACCAAGCTGATGAATCCAGTGGCAGCAGTAATAAGAGAGAAGGGTATAAGGTTGATCATTTATCTAGACAACCTCCTGCTGCTAGCCGAGGACCGAGAAGCGCTACTGTACCAGACGAAGTGGGTGCAAGACCTGCTGGTGTCCCTAGGGCTCCTAGTAATTGTAGAAAAGTCGGAGACCATACCAGCACAGAGACTGGACTTTCTGGGCTTTATATTAAACACGAGGAAAGCCACGCTGAAACTCCCAGTGCAAACAATTTGTGACATCAAGAGGGAAATAAGAATATGCCTACAGAAGCAGGTGGTGTCGATCAGGACTTTAGTGAGAATAGTGGGGCTGCATGCAGCGTCCATTCAAGCCATATTTCTCGGGCCATTACATTATTGAGCGCTGCAGAGACTTAAGATAAGACACCTGCAGCAGGGATTGCGGTATCATCAGTTAGTACCTTTGGATCAAGAATCCGTGACCGAGTGGAATAGTGGTTGAAGAGCCATTTATGGAGACGGTCCAGACCTGATCATAGAGTCTGACGCCAGCCGGTTGGGCTGGGGAGCCCGATGCGGGGACCTACATACAAGAGGGAAGTGGAGCAAAGAGGAGCTTTGCCTGCACATAAACTGCCTGGAACTGTTAGCAGGGTCCTTCGCGATCAAGGCCTTCACAAAGGGGAAGTTGAAATTGTGCTTCTTGTTAAAGATGGACAACATTTCAGCAGTCCGTTATATAAACCACCTAGGCGGCACCAGATCCAAGATGCTGGCGGAGCTAGCGAAGGATTTTTGAAATTTTTGCATGCAGTCAGAGACATCAGCGACAGCGGAGTATCTGCCCGGAGCACTGAACGTAGTAGCGACACTCCCGCTCATCGAGTGCAGGATATCAGGAGACGCTGGGTGCTGCCAGACATTTCACCACAAGCTGCAGAGCTCATCACCGAATCCTGGGTCCCGTCCACTAGAAGGAGCTACAACACGGCTTGGGCCAAATGGATTAGCTGGTTCAAAGGGAGAGGTGTTCATCCCATTTCGGCACCTGTAGTGATGATTCTAAACTTTCTAGCAAAATTGCTGCAAGACGGAAGAGCATTCCGCACGATAGGTGTGTATAGATCGGCGATATCGGCAGGGCATCAGCCGATCGATGGTGTACCAGTTGGAGATTATTATGGGTTATTAGAGGCACCAGATATAAGGTCCCCCCGTAGCCTCGTTATAATGCAGTTTGGGACTTGACAGTGGTCCTTCAGCTCCTAGAGAGTTGGCCAGTAGACATATATCTATCGATATATCTATCGATTAAGCAATTATCAGGCAAGCTAGCGATGCTTGTGTGTCTAGTTTTATGCAAGCGAGTATCAGACGTGAAGGCTCTAGAGATTAACAGAAGGTCCTTTGGTCCCGAAGGAGTAACTTTCTTCATAGTGAAAAGGACTAAGACAGGGACCACAGCAGTACACTATCCATATTTTCCGTCCAGATCTAAATGGTGTCCAGCGAGCTGTATCAAACAGTATCAGAATAGAACGGCAGAGCACAGAGTAGCCAGCACTACACAATTGATTGTAGCACATAGGAGACCCTTTTAGGGTATCCACAGCCACCATTGCTAGACGGGTTAAAGAGATCATGCAAGCGGCGAACATTGATGTGGGGAAGTATGGAGCGCACTCTGTGCGGGGAGCAATGGCATCTAAAGCCTTTACAGCAGGAGTGTCTTTGAGAGAGATTATGCTAGCTACAGACTGGGCAAATGATCGTACTTTAAAAGAGTTTTATTTTAAGCCGACTGAGAGTTTAGCGGTGTTGGGAAGCTTTGAACAAGCATAATGCTCACCCCCAGTCTTGTCATAGAATGAAGATTACCCCTGCTAACTGCACAGGGGGTATTAATTCTATTAAAGACTTGGAGGCGAGCATTCAATTCTGCACAAATTCATGCATTGTGCATATTTAAGCATTTATGTAGTACAAAATATGTTATATTTAATTAATATATTCTTCTTTGTATTAGCCTTAGGGGAAGAGCAGAAGAACAATTGAAAGGAAAGACTAGTAATCATAGTCGCTGGGAGTCAAGGAGGATCGACGTTCGTTTGGAGTGGTTTAAGTCTTCGCTCTGTTGGCAGGACATAGTGTGGAGTTTAAGAGTGGAATTTCAGAACGAGTAAAAGAGAGGAGGAGCTTAGAGACAGGAAGTGGTCATATCTGAGCATGGAGTGAGATGGACTACAGAGACAATGGGGATTGTAGTTCTAAAAGAAGAAAAGTCTATTGGGACATTTTAAGTGTTTTGTTATTGGTTTATTGGTTTGTTGAAACTGCTGAGGAGTAGTAATAAAAGAAGTTGAAGCATAATGCTCACCTCCTAGTCTTTAATAGAATGAATACTCCCTGCACAGTTAGCAGGGGTAATCTTCATTATAGTGGTATCGTAACCATATAATTCGCCGTGTGCTTAGGAACAATGCTATGTGATGCCCCTTCCTGCTTTGTCAAGGGGCAAAAGTTTGTGTTACTTCGCTTCCCATGATGTCACTTCGGGATAGGTTAAATGGCATCACTTTCTGTGATGTCATCAGAGGTCAAGGGTTGTGTGTTGTCACTTCCACTACCCCAGGCATTTTGGTGAAATGGCGTCACTGGGAGCACACCCATCACTAACTACGGCATTAAAGTAAAATAGCACCATGAGCTTGCTGCACTTGGTATCAGCAATATTGCCTAGAAGGGTTTAGAGGGCACCAAAGCAATTGTATTTGTAATCTGAGGAGTACAGTTTAATGTGAGGTGAACTTACCTCGAGGCTTGTGAGTCCACAACGGGTGGTTGGCTACTTCTTGATGAACACAGACGCAACTGGTCGAACCAGCCTTGACTCAGAGTCCTCATGATGCAGCCATCCACCACATATTGCAGTAATCACAGTCCCTGCCACCAGTCAAATATTCAATTAATTAGCTGTCAAACAGCCAATACATTTGGGGCCCGATTCATGGAATTGTTCATGCAAAGGAACCGTATTCTCAAGTCGCAGCCGGAACGCCCCCGACATGCCCACACACAAAGCATAAACAGTCAGATTAGCTACATTTGTGCACTCCCCCAGATGCGAATACCTGCACCCTTCAAACAGTTAGTGCGGTTCCCCAAAGCAGACCTGAACCTCAGGAACCCTGCGCAGGGACACCCAGAACTGTTTCTGGCACCCCGACAACCTGCGTATGAAAAATCGTAACTTGGTGTAAAGTCGGAAAAACTGGATGCGAACCACCATAAACTGATTCTGTACCCTGCTACACCGCTTCCGTGCACCCCTAAATTACTGCCTCTAGGCCATCCCTCGGAACTCCCACTTTTTTGCAAGTTCGTCCCCATTTTTGGTTGCACACCCCCTTCCAAGCCCACTGCGCAAGCCATGCCCATGCTCTGTGTGGAGTGTCATGCATGGCCCTCGACGGCTCGCACAGACATGCTTAGCCAGTGCAAACTCCACGCAGGAAAAGTACAGCACATTCAATTTCATGAATCAACAAATGCGGAATTGCACACACTTGCGCATTCAAATTGCCTAATTCAGTGCAAATAATTCAATTAATCGGGCTATTGGATTATGTCTTCTAGCTCAAAAAGATACTTCTGGCAGGGCAACATCTTCAGTGCCCCACCAGCCTCCTAAATTAGTAGAAATCTTACACCATTTGCGTGGAGCCCTTTGGGTTCTACTCAGGAGACTGATAAAACTTGCGTTGCCTGGGATGCGCCCCTGCGCACCATGACACCAGGCTGGTGAGAATTATTTATTTCATTAGTTTAATCCTGTTTCCCTGTAGCGTATGTGACTACCTAGTGTCAGTAACAGAGCACACTAAGGACACTGTCTTAGCCTCATTGTTTCTGCATTCTGGGAGAGGGTGGTCGCCCTCGCCCTAAGTAACCAGCAACTGCTGTTTTAAGGGTTCACTTGGAAGGTCATGGAAGGACTACATGCAGAGAGCTAAAGGCAGGAGATTTGGGCTAGAGAAGAAAAAGTCTTGTTCACCTTGGGAAACCGACATTTGAACATTTTCACTCATCTGAGTAATACTTAGACAAGGAGAATAAAGCTCATGCTGTCTGTGATGGCATTGTGAATTCTATGGAATGAACTTCTGTTTTTGAAACTGCCACAGCTCTATTTATTGATGTGTTTGCCCAGCTGTGACACTGTATAAACCCTAAGAAGTAGACATGGACTACAAGTGCAGTACGACAAGATGGGGTCCATTAGGGACAAAAGCGAAGCACATTCTAAAACACACTTCAATCCTGCCCCTTCCAACCACCTACCTCTGTTCTTACACATTATGACACCCACTCCCCAAAGATTACAGGAAATACCTACCTTCGCAGATGCTCCCCCACGTATCATCCAGCCATCCAAAACTATTCAACAATACACTTAAAATGCCTGACCTACGACCACCTTTCAAAACCTACTGCACCTGCCATGCATTTCAAACAGAAGAAGTTACTGCTCCCACTAAGTGAACTTCAGCACGAGTTCCTTTAGCAGTGTGTAGAGAAGCAGATAGACACATATTCCCTAACTCCCGACCCCTCACTACCATCATACTGGAAGAGCAGGAGAAGGGCCCTATGTGAGACTCCATGTAGTATGCCTATACCTCATTGAGTGTATGAGAGATGATATGCACTCAGGCAACTGTATCAAATGTACCCTTGCACTGAAAGCGTGGAAGGATGTTGTATGGAAAGATGACAGCACACAACATTGGACATCATTGAGCACTGAGTGAAATCTGACAAGGGCAGAGTGATCTCATATATAAGATATACAAAGCCATGCTGAAATGATATGGAAATACTTAAGAGTGACAATGTAACTGAAGTGATAAGAGAAACATGTACGAAATGATGCGAAAAATATAACGTGGCAAGGCCGGCCATAGATGGAAAATGGACGCCGTCTTGTGTAAGTATTCAATTCAACTACCTCAGAAGCCGATCAGCGTTGCAGAGTCGGGAGACACTGGAAGAACATTTTTTGTGCAAAACAAAGAGGAGTCAATGTTGGCTTTGGATCAAGGATGCTATTTTTGAAGAAAAGTTGCAAATTACGAAGAGGGGCAGATGGATAAGCCATGGATGAGACATATTTTCCTCAGATTAAAAGAGAACAAAACTTTTGCAAGAGCCACATATTGAACAATTAAAAGTGTATACACCTAATACAAGGCCAAGAGGAGCAATGCCTCCCACTATAATGAATTCAAATAGCAGCAAACAAGAGACTGACATTGACAAATTTGTGGTCTCTTCACATGTGACTCAGAAGTTGAAAACAAGGCCTATTCATTAAGCTTGGATGAAGATAGTGATGTGCTGTCACTCCCTTGAATGTCCTAGAACAGAGAACATGCTACAAGGTCAACTACAGACAGGAATCATTGGCTCATGCCTGGTCTTATGAAAGATGATGGACTAATTCAGAAAGTAAGGAGTAATCTGACGTGATCCAAGCACCTGGGTATTCGGGTTGCCCTACGTGCTGCTAGCCGAGCTGAAAGTCCAAGGTTGGGTAAGAATGGTGGATGAGGTAACCTGCCATACAATGTTGCCTAGACCAATCTTCTGTCATTTTTTTTGCTATATTGAGTACGATATGTATTCAGAGGTAGTTCGAGGGTTGTCTTACAGATAAGAGACAGCCAACAAAGTAGTAACCCACATATAACTTCTATAAGTAGATATGTTCCTCCAACTAATCCCTCCCGCTAATAGGTTTTATGATGACATCATAGATGACACATATTGGGGTATAAGGCCTCTGTGTAATCAAGTTTGTGTGGGAGTGTGCAAGCATTTGTCTGATGTCTGCCAGTTGACCCTACTTTATTAACTTGAGAATGAAGTAATACCTTGCCATATTCCTTGAGTCTGTCCAGTTATTTGTTCTGAGATCATTATTTGTACTTCCATCTAGCTCAAGTGATGCTTCGAGGTGCTAGAGCACAAGTACACCTCTCATACTAGGCTGCTTTCATTTGGGTGTGGTGCTGCCAGTGGTATATTAGGAGAATAGTCATTTGTGATCATATGTCAGAAAGAGAGGTGCTATCTAGCACTGTGCATGTGTGCTGTGTTTAAGTCCCACTGTGTCAATTCCACTGAGAAGCATTGCACTGTTCACCTTAACAGAGTGGGAGTAGCGTGTCCAGTCTTCCTTTTTCATTAGATAAGGGGAGAGACAGATAAACGCAGATAATCATTAACTGCCTTGATTTCACAGTATTGACAAATGGTATACAATTTAAATAGTATTGCACATAATTTCGCAAAATACAAAAATGTGAACTATTCTTTAAGAAGTTGTCATGCTGATAAAGAATTCTCAAGTGCTTAGTTTGCAGAGGCAATTGCAAATGCATCTCACATTGTTCAAGCCCGACAGTGCTGGTCCCCAAAACTGAACCTCTCCATTGTTCTACAATGAGGAATATGTATGCTTCCTTTGCACTGGCTGTACTCTATGAACACTTGTCTTTTTCTGTGTTGCATTAGACTTTCTATCTCATGCAAAGTTGCTCTCTTATTAATTTTCTTATACATATGCAATCTATGTATCCAAGCCTTGTAACTGGACCATTTTGTGTTACTCCTTAACCGGATACTCCTTAAATTCTCACCCCTCCATCATATGTTTCTTCATAGATCATATTTTACTCAATCTACCCCACTTAGTTCCAGTCTTTCAATTCTATCTTAATCAATGTTTTTTTTTGCACTTTGCTTTTGCAGTCCTTTGGTCACAACCACTGATAAGATGACACATAGCTACATGAGTGTTTACCCTAAACGTATTTGATATTTTGAAACATGATGTTGTATCTGTAGGGAAGTGTGCTCTGCTAATCAGACAGTTTTTCCTACCATGCTTTGCTGCCAAAAAGTAATGCCAGTGAGTAAAATGGAGCTAGTTTCAGAGTCTGTGGGCCTCATTACGACCCTGGCGGTAAGGGGTTAACGCCAGCGTTAGCTGCGCCGACCCCTTACCGCCAACTACGAGGTCCCTTAGCGCCATGGCGCTTTTAACACCTGCTTTTAGCAGGTGTTAAAATCCATGGCGCTAAGGTACCATGGAGTTAATTACGCCACCGTAATTTACGGTGGCGTAATTAACGCCTTCCCCACTCCCATTATGCCCTATGGGGCAAAAATGGGAATGGGGATGGGTAAATGGGGATTGGGGACTTACCGCCCCGCCGACCTCGGAATGGGGCGGTAAGTCCGCCAACCACCATGGCGTAAACGTAGTTTACGCCATGGTGGTAAAGTCACGGCCCAGGCGGTAACTTACCGCCTGGGTCGTAATGAGGCCCTGTGAGTCTGAAGCTTAATCACTGGTGTTCAAATAGTTGATAAATGTATACTCCAACTGTTCAGTCTACGGACACTGCAGCGGAATGTGTATTGTCCACATTTCAGATACAAAAGTATCACATCACTTCAGGAGCCAGATTACAAAAACGCTGCACCAGTGCAAATGCATGATTTCACAGTATTAGCACCAGGGCACACTTTGCACTAGTGCTAATACAAAATGGTATTAGCACTAGGGCAAACTTTGCCCTGGTACAAAATTGTATCAAAAATGTGTCCTTTTTGCACTAGGGCAATTTTTACATGGTACCAACACTATGTCAAACTGCACTTGTCAAGGTGCAATGTGTTCTAATATCGCCTGGTGGCTTTTAGAAATAGGGAACATGTTGACCTAGTGCTAATACCATGCAAGTTTGCACTTTTATTGGTGCAAAGTTTCTGTAATCTTGGCCCAGATGCGCACATGCAAAAACTGTGTAGACGCTTCTAATTTTCTGATGTCCATTAATGGTTATTTTGGCACTAGTGGAACACGTTATTGTCAAACAGATGTTTGTTGGTACCTGTAAGGACATGTACGGGATTTTATTGCCAGCATACAATATAAAACATTTTTGCAAGCATACAATATACAGTAGAGAAACACAGCCAGGCCCAGTTTGAAACTGCAGGCATTCAGAACACACATACAAAAAGAAACACAGTGTACTGCCAGTTAAAATAAAGAGGTGCACAATTTATATTGGGTGTATGGAAACTGCATTAGAATACAAAACTGATTAACATTACTAACATTACTAAAGTACTAATTTCAACTTCTCTAACATTATAATGCATAATGAAATACAATCTTTGGGTTCACTGTTTGAAATAAATGTGTCCATGAGGAAGTGCACATTAGCATTTTCTTCAGCTTGTGGAGAGCAGAAATATGTACGATGCAGGAAGCAAAATGAAACGGTTGCTCTGGAAATCAAGTCTTCATTGTATTGAAAAACGAAGGCTGGCCAGGGCACATTCTTTTACTCTGATTGGTAGTAATTGTAGGTAGATAAGCCACGTCAACAGAGGGCTGAATCAAAGTTTTCCTAAAGAAGCAAAGTGAGGGGAGTTGGCAGATCGTGCTGGGTTCAGGAGACGGACGGTGCCATATCTGTCGAAATCCAAGTGGGTTGAGTGCTAGCTACGAGCATGTACAGCTGGTAGCTCCCCACACATATACAGATGAGTTTTGCACTGGGTCTGCATCTGTGAACACAGCGAGGTTGTGCAGGGACTTCAAAGATCACTAGCCTCGGTAAGATTTGTGCCAAATGAGGAAACAAAAAAAGAATAGTGTGCATGTGTTGCTAGAATCCATTAACCATTGGCAGTGCAGAGAAGTTAGAAATAAGTGTATGTTTATTTTTCTCTCTCTATATTCAACGTGTGAGAACTTAAATTCATGTTTGCAAAATACCTGCTTGTTTCTGTTTTGTCTTTTTATATCCTGCTGGTGATGCCGTAAATATCATGTGGTAAGATTTTGTGCTTTGTAACTGTAATGTAACACAAAGTGCAGATAAAAAGAAAACTGAGACTTTGGTGTCATTCATGCATCTGTGAATTATTTATATATGAGGCACATAGGCGATGTGTATACCAGTACAGTAGTGCAGTTAGCAATTTACCACTGTAGTTGAAATAGCAAACAAGAGAAAGTTAGTAGTAAATATCTACAAGGTAAAAGATGTGTGTGTGTGTATACAATATAATGAGTGATTCCTTCCTTGCATGTTGAAGGGAAGGGGTGCCTGGTCTGGCACTTAAATTACTAGATGTACATAAGCCAGTAATACCAGCCACAAACTATAGGTGGCGCCTTGAATAAACTCATTGGGTTCTCTGAAGTGTTCCAAGTCTGGGACTCTCTACAGGCGATTAGAAGGCATTCTAATAGAAAGGAAAGGTTTGTTTTATGATGGGGTTATAGTATAATAAAAAAAAATGCTCACCACTATACCACAGGAATAAGATAATTCTGAAAATACCGCAAAGTAAGATACCACTAAAAGTACCGCCAATACAAGCAAACAAGATATGGTCACTAAAATAGAGTGATACCAAACCCACTCTAAATATAAGGCTAGTTTACTGTCAAAATAGCACCAATATTTTTACGGTATGAAAATATAGCCAAATCCCATGTTTACCCCAATAAATCAAAATCTCTTACATACCTCTTTCTCTCAAAACTAATCTATAAAAATGATGGACAGTTTGATATGAGTTAATACAGCTAACTTGATTTAGCACAAATGTATTTGTGTTTAAGATCATGCAGCTTTATCATATTATACATTGGACCTCATTTTAAGTATGCCGGTAACAAATCGTAATTACCAGCATGCCAGTGTTACTGTGTCAGTTGTAGGATATTTTGTGTAAATTTGGGGCCTGGCAGTATTTTCTTAATGCCAAAAATAATGGTAATTTGGCGATGGCTACTCCTTGCATCTAGATTGGGTTTGGCCTTATTTCCTTTCAGGGACCATTCAGTATTACATTATATAGGATCAGTTAGTGGTATACATTATTGTTGGTGGTATTTTGGCAAGCATAATTTTTCTGTTGTATTTGTGGCCCCAACATACAAAAACCCCTTCTTTTGCTTAGACTGTTCGTGTGACTCTAGAGGCCTCGGACCTACATTCAGAAATACCACAATTTTACATATAGCATTCTCAATAACCTGTGGTACTATCACTAATTTATATACATTAGTGATCTATGTTTCCATAGGCCTCTTTGCTGATTCATATACGCCTAGCAATATCTATTGTATTAGATTCCACTCAGACACCACACTGAGTGGAAACACACACACAGCTATTTTTCATTGCTAATGATATTACACCATCTGTATGGGAAACATGACACATGTATTACCTAAAAATCTTCCCCTTCTCCCGAAATATTATTCTAGCTGCACCAAAGAAAAATACAAAAGCAAAAACACTCTACACAGTTCATGTACATTATACTTGTATTATAAAAATTTGCATTTCAAAATAACACCTTACCCTTCTGGCTGCCACCTTATCTGTAACAAACAGAAGAGAAAACAAATGTAGCAATAAAACGAGATTCACTCCACATTATTTGTAACAATAAGAAGGAAAAAATTACAGCGATTGAACAACATTCACTTTGCAACATTATAACAAGGCAATTAAACACAGGGATTCCCTATTGCTATTCTCCCTGCCTGATATTTATAGAAGGTCATCCATACAGCACACAACATCAATTCACTTGGATAATTACCAGCTATCTGTAGCTCTCCCACACGCGACCTCCCTGCGATCGCCTCCGAGTAATGGGCCCAGGGTTGTCCTCGTAATCTTGAAAGCTTGAAGTGCCCAGCGAGAACATGGAATTCTCAAGCCAGTGCCAAGTGAGACTTGACCTGCCTCACAGCCCAGTCTCAGATCCTCCGTCTCAGCAGCTCAGCCAACGCTATCTGCATTTAGTTCTGTCAGACTTTGTCCAGCAGAACTCTGTTGCATCCCCCTATGTTTACGTGGAATCACTGCAGACACTCTGCACCAATCAAATTCAAAAGACCGTATCCTCCTTCCTTCCACAATAGTTCAATTTTTACAGTAAGGAACTGTATCTAAACTCATTTCCTGGCATGCAGATTTTGCTTCCTGCAAACACAGTGAACAGAGAGAGAAAATAAAATGCACGTTTAAAATGAATCCCAGAGCATGTTGTTCTGCCTCTTTTCCACATAGAGATTACATTATAATGTTATTGAGTTAGTATTAGTATTAGTATTTGTTAATTAAGTCAGTCAATTAGATAGCTAATGTAGTCTCCTGTGAATGAGGCATTTCAAGTAAGATAAAAAGAGAAAAAATATATATATATATTCTGGTGTACTATTAAATCTGCAGCCTGTCTCCATTTGCATACACATATGTTATGCTAGCAACATTGGGCTTGCTATATGTGTAACACATTATTGCTGGCAATAATGTTATCACATTCAGTGGTGCTGTACTCCAAGACACAATAAATTATACTACACAGTACAGCACTGCTGCCAGAATCAACAGCTGATTCTGTGTCAGCGTGCATGCGCATTCCAGCGTGCCAGAAACAGTTGCACTGGCATGCCGGTAATATCACCAACAAAAAAAAAAAAAACACACCGGCAACCCCAGGCTCCAGTAAATTTGATTCCGACTTCAGGCTCCCAGAATTACCAGCACCATTGTTAACAGTGCCGTTATTACCGTGACCAGAAATAACGTGATCGCCGGAACAGGAAATAGACTGTGGCCATTACAAAAAAAAAAATCCATTGCAATCCTCGGTGCACAGGAGTCACTGACACATTCCAGGCACAGATACACAACCAGAGACATTGATTCAAGGGTACCAGCAGCATAGAGGCGTAAGCCGCGGTTCAGCGAGGCTGAACTAAATATGCTGGCCTACACGTTAGTTGAAAATGCTGACGAAATGTTCAGCAGTGACATACGGTGGCAAGAGCAAATGCACAAAAAGGCCTTCTGGGCAGAGGTGGCCAGGAAGGTCACAACTGTCATGACAACCACAAGAACAGTCCGGGACTGCCACAAAAGGAGGGACGATCTATGTCTCAGGAGGCAAAACCTTCTGTCAGTACAGCACACCCAGGGCACGGCCACAGGAGAAGGACATGCATCCCCCATCCACCTGCAGCCATGGGAGGAAACATGCAGCAGCGTCATGCACCCCGAGGCCCTTGAGGGGGTAGGAGCAGCGGAGGCTGGAGAGACATCGGATCAGGCTGATGAGTACCCGTAAACCCAATGTCAGATCGCACACTTTATGCCTGCTCATGGATGTTTGGGGTTGGCTGACGGGAATCATAATCAATGGAATCAGGGGATACCCAGCATCACCTGTACGGGTGCAACAGAAAGTGTACATGTGAATTGACTGGTCATTTCATGCTAGCACATGCTGTATATTGTTCATTTGCAGAGTCAAACATGCACAAGTATGAATGAGTTTAGCTGGCATATCTAATAATTTGGGTACCAGTACAGCACTTTGTCATGATGTGTGGGGGGGTGTTGTAAAGTGACATTCACATGGACCATTCAGTCAACATGACCTATGACCCTTTCTGTAGAACTGACACACATGGAATGGATGGATATGTCATCAATGTGTTAGATATTTATTCATGCCAGATGGCCATGTACGCAGTGCATTTGGCATTCCTATGAGATGTATGTGTGTCACTATGGTGCAGTTCATTCTGTTACATGTAGCTAATGGGTTTTTTCACTATTTAGGTTAGATGTGGTTATGTAAGCACTGGGTATTTTTCATGCATGGATGCACGCCGGTCAAGGATGTGCACTCTGTCATGCTACTACTGTGCTGCACCTCCAGCAACATCTACCCACTTGCACATTTCATGCACTGCCAATACTGAGTGGGGTCATCTCTAGTTCAATGTTTCAGGTGTACTTGCCTTACAGTTGTCAGTAATTATGTTCCTTGCTCTTGATCTCGGTCTGCCTTCCCCTTTTGCCGTGCTATCCGGCCTCTGTGCACTTACATGGAGTTTGTGTGATATTTTCAGCTAATTGCTGTGGGAGTAATGATGGATTCATGCATGCAGTGTGCACATCCACTGGTCATGGCTGGCAAACTGGTCCATGATACAACACTGCACACGGCCTAGTAGTTAGATTCACCCATCAGCCAGGTATGCTAAGCTGTTTACTGCCCCCCTGCAAATGAACACTGCACATGGCTAGTAGTTAGTCGCACCCAGCATCCAGGGATGTTATGCTCTTTACTGCCCCTACCCCAATTGAACACTGCACATGGCCTAGTAGTTAGACTCATCCAGCAGCCAGGTATGCTAAGCTGTTTACTGCCCCCCTGCAAATGAACACTGCACATGGCTTAGTAGTTAGTCTCACCCAGCATCCAGGGATGCTATGCTGTTTACTGCCCCCCACCCAATTGAACACTGCACATGACCTATTAGTTAGACTCACCCAGCAGCCAGGTATGCTATGCTGTTTTATGTACCCCCCCAAATTCAACACTGCAAATGGCCTAGTAGTTAGACTCACCCAGCAGCCAGGTATGCTGTCCAGAATGTTGTGCTATGTACCGAGGCAGCATGGAGTTACGCAGCACCATTGAGTCGTGTGTTAACCTGGGACATCTTACACAGCAATGGGTGATGAGGTGGTGAGCATCACACACCATCTGCACGTTGAGTGAATGGAAGCGCTTCCTGTTGCAGAACGCTGCCTCCACAGCATGCCTGGCCACCAGCTCCACATGTGTGCAGTCCACAGCACCAATAATGTTAGGCATGCCTGCACAGGCTTGGAAGGCAATTTTGGTGGCATTTACCTGGTCAGCATTCCTGGGCATGCTGATGTGGTCTGGTACGAGACACAGGAGTGCATTATCACCTGGAATAGAACGCGGCAGAAACAGAGTTGGGAAATGCCATGCAGCTCGCCAACAGTGTTCTGGTATGTGCCTGTGGCCAGAATGAGTAGCACAGACACTACCTTCAGCAAAGGGGGCGGGGGGTGGCTGTGCAGATATTGTTGATGCTGACCATGTCATCATGGACCATGTCCACTATTGAGGTGATGGTGTCCCTGACCTGACCTGGGCTGAGGTTGAATGACGTTGCCCTTAAGCGAGGGATTGGTGGCTGCCTGTGGTCTGCAACCGGCTGGACATTGGGGATTTGCTGGGCCATGATGGCCCTCCTTCTCCTCAAGCGCCTCAGCTGCATCCTCTGCCTCACTGCCTCTTCAATTAATAGCTCTGCAGGCATGGCCTCCAGCTCCAGCATGCTACAGCAACTGCTAGCATTGTGATTTTGGAAGGGGTGTGCTGATTTTCAGCCCCTGTGGCATGTTTCTGCACACCAGATTCCACTTACCGCCTGGTCCGCGATGCCAGTGTTTCTGGTATCATTTTCACATGTCCATGCCGGTTATTGTGTGTTTGTGCACCTCTGGAAGTGCACTTACTAACGCAATTCCGGTATCCCAGACACGGCTTCCACATGTCCCTGCAGATACCAGCAACAGCTTACCAGATGCTGTAGGGCACTTTTGATGCCATTGTTACCGGCATTGTGACTCGGACTACGCCGGTCCGGAAAAAGGTGCAGGTATGGATATACCGGCACCGCTAATTCAGGACCGGCATACTTGTAATGAGGCCCATCGTCTTTGCATTTGGCTTTCTTACCTAGTGGTAGAACCCTTAAAACGCTACCAAAGCGTTTTTCGCTCCCTCCTTATCTCCCCTATTTGCCTACTTCAAACTAACAATGGCAGATTTTCTACCACCACTATGTCCTACTTGTAACCCCCAAATATATCCCATACGCAAAATGCTGTTGCTTATCAGCTACATTTGCAGTTGATTAATCCATTGCATATCTGAAGACATAAAATCCTAGCTTCCTACAATATATTGAAGACTAAGTCAATGAGAAGGTAAAGCAATATGCTTCCAAAGAATAGTGTATTGCTATCTAGAGAATATTACTTTACTTCTGATCTTGAATGTGATGTGTTAAACATTTTCTGTATCTGTTGCCTCCCACACATAGGCTGATCGGAGGAAAATATGCTGAATGTGCGCCCTTTCTTAGACTAGCTCAGTTCAATCCAGCAAACACTTCTTGTATTCAATTCAGACAATAACACCTCACTCTAAAAGGGGTTGGGATCAGTTCAAGTGAGTGGCTAAGGCATGAACATAATGAAACAAAGAGAGCATGTTAGTGGGGTGGAAGGGAGCAGACTACAGAAGAGTAATGTCAGACTCCTTGGTATACAGGTTATGTGTGCACATTCTGGTGAATACATGTACTTGCTGCAGATGTGGTGCAGGTGTGGTTCAGCAGGAGAGGAATAGATTGGATATCACCCATCACTCTGGGTTCTAAGAGTTGGAGATGTGCCTTAGTTAAAATTCGATTCCATAGGGCTAGATTTCCATACATGATTCAAAAATGCAGTTCTCATCACTCCATGAGAGAGAGAGAGACTATCACTCTCTGAGGGAGAGAGAGGCGACCTGATGAGAAACCTAAAGCTTCACTGGAGTTCAGAGGACAATACCCAGGGCCCCTATCTTCACCTGGAAGTGAAAGTGACCATCAGGTGACTTTAGCAACCTTACCTGGCTTGGGAATGGAAGAAGCTAATGTTGAAGGGAAGAATGTGGATGCCCCGGCTTTCTAAAGACACGGTGCCTTCTCCCATGCATCTGCTATCGTACAGCATTTTAAATAAAATAATTTTGAGACAGTTGAAGGGCCATTTTGGTGCTGACACTTCATGCACGTGGCAATCACCCGCCTGCTTAGCCCCTGATTGGTTTCACAACCTAGATCACCAGTGGGGACACCTGTTTTGAAGTGGTTCTTGCCAGGTCAAGACCCTTCATAAAGCCTCACCACATCAAAATGTCATACACAAAGACTCCCATCAATCCTTAAAGCTTAGATGACTTGAATGACCATCACCTGTCGCATCAAACAAGTCACCCGTTCAAATCACATCAAACAATGATTCATATGATAGAAAAGAGGGAAACAGCTTAGCACTGTGAAAGACACTAAGGTAGTGTTTGAGTGTTTGAAGGCTTTTCTAGGTATCCTGAATGCAGGCCTTAGGCCTAACAGAACGTTTAGGAACCCATTACCTACCGCTTAATTTCATCATAAGTTAACATGTGTATATTCATTGTTTTACACATCTATGGCTGCGTTCTTTGCTACTGCATTATTATAGCCACAGTGCGTTTTATGTTTATTTCCAACGTTCATTATGTATGTGACTACATTACAGATGTAGCATTTTAATGTGTTTTCAGTTATAAGTGTTTAAGTGACGTCCCTATATGTATTATTTAGAACCTTGATTGGACATGCCTTTTATTTTGGAACTTTCCATACAATTGTTGTTGTCTGACTTCCACTGCTGTCCAACATCTCTGAAGAGTATAGCCCAAGCCTGCCTTCAACTCATTCTACCAAAATAGAGGCAAAGCAGTCGTGCAATTAATGGTCTATATGGTTTACCTATCATATTAAAACCCGACTGAGTTTATTTGTTGAACAGGTTCAGACATAGGCCATAGGACATAGGCAATATATGTCTTTGTCTTTGCTCTCTCCTATTCAATTTCATTAAACAGGGAGGGACTACCTTATCCACTTGATCCCTAGGCGCGGACCTATGATGCCTAAAATGATATCCGTTGATGTGTACCAAGCACTAACAGCCAAAATGTCTTTGTAATAATGTAGGGAGGCCTAATCCTTTGCACATAAATAATAATTTTTAATCATCGACCATTCGATTGATGTGCATGATCTTGTCGTGGCAGGATCTTTCTCTAAGTGCTTTGTGTCATAAATATATGATATTATGCCATTATATGCTGACTGGCACTGGAAGTTAGGTGGCCAAAGTCATTCCATCTCGTCATTTCTGCAAACCATGTTGGCCGCCTGCATTGAGTTCTAAAAATGTCAAATGCAAATACATTTTTCATATGCAGATCCATTGGTAAGCCGTAGTAAACACTGAGTTTGGGCTGCAAAGACATCCTAGTCTTTCGAAAGTCACCTGATACTATGTATGGCTGCACCTGCAGTGTATCATTGCTGGAAATACCATGCAGTGCTTGTGTCCTAAAACACACCCAAACTAACCTTGGAATTTCTGCATCTCAAAGTCGACCCTCATCACTGAGCTAGGTTTAAGACATCAGCGATGGGTTCAATACTCTGAAAATGATTGGCAGAGATTGGATCAAATGGTGAATTTGGTGAACTATGCTCTAACAGAGAAGGTGTTCAGCCCTGTTTTGAAAAAGCCAAAACGTCCACATCGTTAGCACCTCTGAACCTCCATTTCCAGACTGAATGTGAATGTTGTAGGATCTGTCTGCAGACATGGCAAGGGTCCCAAACAAAGAATAACAAGCACCCGGGCACTTGGAACCCGTTCAAGGCTAACCTGTTTATTGAAGCTAGAGAAACACAAGTCAGTTATTACTAATTGGCTGTGATCCTCTGCTAAAATGGGTAGAGCTATGCCAGAGACAGAACAGGGCTCTGACTTGGCTCTGAAAGACAAATATGAACCATGCTGGCAAATAGCACATTCCTGGCTTCCTTCACTCCACTTCTAAAATAAAGCACAATACCTATACCTGGTGTCCTCATTTTTTGAAAGACATTATGATTTGGTTAGGATCACACTCTTTACTCCATAGACGAAGATCTGATGTGAGCCTAATCTGCAATTTCGGCTCTTCACCACATACATTCTTTAGCTTATACAAATATTTGTCTAAAAAGTGCTTACATTTTTCAGCTGTGGTCAAAGATTTTGATGCTAACTTCGTTTTCCACATCTTGAATGAAAGACAAGAGCAACAAGGATGGAAAGTAATTTCAGTGGAAATATTCTCTGGGTTTAGCAAGTGTAGCTTGATGACCTAAAGAAACAAAATAGCAAAACACAAAAATAAGTGACACGGTCACCTGTTTGTAGTCAGGGCCTGGCCAGCCCCTGGAGGGGGCACTAGAGGGACAGCCTGCCTCCATGGCTACACTCAAACCAGGTTTGGGTGCCATGGCTACACGCAAACCAGGTTTGGGCGATGGGCACCGAGTACCTTATGGACAGTTGTGACTCCTCATCAACGAGATTCAGTTGTCCCGGAAAATTACTGCCTGGCAGTTTATAATCAGAAGCAGACGTCCGCTTCTCTGCGAACCAGAAGTGACAAGTGTCCCCGGGAACTATAGAAAAAAATGACAAGCCCGACAAACCAAAGTGCTTCCCTAGAAGTCTAAGGAGATGTTGCTTTACTTATTTGGCTGGGACCTCTCCCAAATTGTTATATGACTTGAATAAATGTGATCTTGTGTTTTCAAATATACACCAATTATCCTTGTGATTATTATGCAGAATGTAAGCATTGCATAAATGTCTTAGAACCTGGCAAAGGAGGGGCATGGTAGGGGTGGCCCACTAAGTACTTTATAGAGCCATGCACCTCTGTGTTATGGATGATGTAAAGAAAATGTGAAGTTCCCCATAAATAAAACTTGTTTGTAAATCAAACTTGTTGGTGCATTGAACCAACAGCCATCATGCAAATATCAACCACAATTTAAGAAGCGGGAATTTTTTTTAGGTTGTTTTTCTCAAGCGGATGGCACAGAATCTGAAGTTAAAAGGAGCTGAAAGCAGTCTTTTAGTTACAAATGTACGTATGCCGTTCTTTATCACCTAGCATACGCAACTGGACTGTTTCAACAACCCGACACTTCTCACAAACTGCTGTCTGTGTGTCTGATGTGTGTTGAAACAGCTTCCTATTCAAATGAACAAGCCTGCAACAGTAGGATGTGTGGAATAGCAGGTCCTGCTTTGCTTCACTTGGGTTAGAAGGATTCAGAAAGATCTCAGAGGTCTGTATGGAGGCAGGAATACAAGAGTGTCAATAGGCAGGGTGGAGAAAATGCATCTTCCCCACTCAACACTCACTGTGCTGCAAATGGGCCAGAACCTAATATATAGTGTGATTTCACAATTGACAATGGGCAGGTTCTTTCATGACAAATGTGTACATCATACAGGCACCTGTCACATCATATCACATCTAGCTCTCACACCTCTCTCTCTCTCTCTCGGTCTCTATTTCACTCTTTCTCTCTTTCCCTTCACTCTATTCTTCTCTCTCCCTCTCTCTCCTATCAGGAATGCAGAATGCTTTGTCTTACTCTATGGGCCTCATAGCGAGACTGCCAGTAACCTGCCGGTCCTAGTGTTACCAGGATATTATGGTTGCCAGTAACATCAGTAAGTTCCCATTCCATTGGGTCGCATAGGACTCCATAAGATGGGAACTCCTGAATCAACCGCCCGTTGTTAACGGTGCCGGTGTTAACGGTGCCGGTGTTTCAGTGAATTCACTGCTGGTAGGGGCCTGAACTACCGGCAAGTCAGGTCTGCCAGTGGTTCACTGCCCCTACAGGCAAACTCCGAGTATGCGGTCGGGGAAAGGTTCTGGAACACATTGTTACAAGCACCTTATTTCCGGACTGGCATGCTTGTAATGACCCCATTTGTCTTCCACTTTGAATGAGATTTGTGTTGTCAGGTGTACGCTGGATAGAGCCAGTCCAGTTGCCATTTGTGAAGAAAGTATGACCAGAGACCAACATATATACATTATAGGGCTTGTGATTTTATTTTATGGTTAAAGGTAGATTGAGGGCAGCAGCGACAAAGGTATCACAAAAAGTGGGGACTGGACTGATAATTCCAGACACGTATTGTCATGGCATGAGTCATGTGGAACATAACCATTTCAATCAGTGTGCATCGATACTGTGGCAAAGATAAGGTTAACTGTGTATGCTCTTATAAGGGAGCAGAGGACCCAGCAGCAATATATACAACTTTGTTTGTTATTTTCCTTTTTTTTTTTACTATTAGTGTTTGTGCATATTGTAGCAATGCTACGCTTAGAAACACCACCAGTCAATGAGTGGACAGTACACAGTAGTAAACATTACCTTGGTACTCACAGAAGAAAACGATGTTTGATTTTAATCTGAGCATTACCTTTTTTAAGGATCGGCAAAATGGTGTGTATTCTCAGAAAATGAAACTATTTTTAAAAAGGGCAGTTCACGAATTATTCTAACAATTATTCTAACATTTTAACTTGCCAATTTCTTTTAAAAGTTTTACAAGGTTCATTCCGTATGAAAACTTCCAGTACACTTGGCTGTCATTATAAATAGAGCAAAACATTGTTGATTTAGTGGGAAAAGGAAACCGTGTTGACTTCATTGAGTACTATCTCGATCGGGATATGATACCTGCCTACCTTAAGGCTTATTCACATAGCCATGTGGTGAGGAGGTATATGGCTATTAAATTGAATGTCACACCTACTCTTGATGTTGTAGGTGCTCGCATTGGTTTCCCAAGACAGACAGGCATTGCAGCCTGTGCGGTGAACCAGTTTTCGAAGCAGTCAAACCTCTTGTAAATTATTGTATCTGTCTTGACAAGATTAGGGGGCTTTACCTTTCAAGATATAACGATGAGTCAGGCAGGTTAAACATGCGCATTATATTGGACCATTGTTTAAAAGGTAATAATTTTCACTTGATGTACTATATTGGATACATTGTATTCTGTTTAAATCGAGATATTGTTCCAAAATGTTGTGTTGTTTATCTTGCTATACAGATTATCCATCCTTGTGATTTGTATGGGTGTTGGTATACTTCATTATGCATATGAGGCCTTTTTATAAACGCTATATGTATGCTTAAATTAAAAAAAAGGTTATCATTACAACACCCTATATATACATTTACATTTTGAGCTGATTGATGATGTCATTCATGCCAGACATTACATCATTGAAGACATCGTTGATGATGCTGCATATGGAATCACACATGCATGTTCTTCTCCATCTCTATTAATCTGAGAGGGTGCACCTGTGGTTAGTTCACTGTAAGTAAAACCAACCTGCTCCATACATGACACAAGCACAGCAAGGAAGATCTGCTGGAAGTCTACAGCATTGAACACATGACCCACATTCCTCTGGTGCTATGTGAGAGTGTCAGTGGCAGATTAATGAAATGGCACCACTTCCACGAACATTAGTCACACAATCTCCAAAGATTTCTAGTGTAACTAAGTGGTATGTGTGCTACAACCTTAGTATGAAGACAATCAGGATGCATCACCAATACCATCTTTCCTTCTTGGGAAACGCTACACAAAGATGGACCATAACAATGAAATATGTCAGAAAAACCTGCACAGTATTTTATTGTATTTATTTATTTATATTGCACCAAAGCCAGCAGACATCAGGGCACGCTCAATTAGACACAGACATACATAACTAACAGGACATCAGTTTGCTACCTCAATTCCTTCGTGTCAGCTCACTTATATAAACATATTTGTTTTCAGTGCTTTCCTGAAAGCTGTATAGTTATTGTCTTGCCTCAATTGCATCAGTAATTTGTTCCATATCTGAGCCGCTTTCACTGGAAAGGATTGCCTTAAACCATTTGATCGTTTGGACGGATGGCAAATAATCTGCCCCAAAACCTCTGATGTTAGAGGACAACCCATAGTGTAGTGTGTGATATTTTCCTTCAAGTAGGCAGGTGCCTGCCGGAATAGGCAGTGGTGTACATACATTGAAGCATACGTAGAAAACATCTGTACAGGCATAGCAACCATGTGCAGCACCTTCATGTAAATCACTCACAGTGAGGAGAAAGTATGAGGTGATCCACAAGGTCATCAGATGGTGAAAGTGAAGCAGAATAACAGAGGTTTGCTAAGAGGTATACTCATACTTGGGATGCGAGCATTGCTGAAAGTGAATAAAGCACCAAATCAATATAGTTAAGAGTGAAACAGGTGAGGAACTGGACGGGATGATTGGGTTAATATGCTTCAGTGGGGAAGCTCGGAAGCATGTTTCAACAATTTGGCATTGGAGCCATAGAGAAGTGTGTTTGAATTACTAAACAGTTTCACCTAAGTCACTGATGTGCCAAAATACCTCCAAGATGCAGTTCCATCCTTTTTTCTTTTCATGCAGGGATGACTTTTGAAATAATTTTCTTATTATTGAAAAACGTTTTGTCTTCACTAGAATAGATGAGGGGGAGTAATTAAAGTAGTAAGAACTCCCCACATGTTTTTTCCGCTCTGTATCATTAGAGATGGAGAGTTTTTGAATTAATGGTTTTGCACTAGCATATGTATGGGTCTAGTTGATCCTTGACATCTGTTAAGGTATGTCATGTTATGTTAAAGGTTCTTGTGCGGAACACTATTGCCACCTGGATGGTTAGACACTTGCACCTATCCCTAAGGAGAGGTTGTAGGTGTGGGCAAGATAGTCTTTATCTGGGGTATATATATTCAGTAATAGGCAAAAAACGAAAGAAATCTTTTGTAAAAATGGGGTTCCCTCCCCTGTTGTACTAAAGAGAATTGTGCATTGGGTGCAATCTGTGTGCTCCTGTTCAGCCTCAATATGATCCATGACAATGCACTAACACGTATCTATGCTTATATGACCTTCATGTGTATGGTGTTGGTTGAAGAGGTTAGGGCTGTGGTTTCCGAATGAGGGACAGTCATGCCAGCTGTTCTTTAAACTGTTGTTATAAAGTTCTTCCTGCTGCAGTTACTTATAAGAGAGTGAAAGAGAGTCAGAAGCTAACCTTGTTTAAAGACAAAGGTAGTGGTTGCAGCAGAAGAACTAGGTTTAACAAATACTAGTCATAAGCCATGGTCAGAAAAAAATATATATATTTATTTTGGAACACACATCTTAAAATTGGTTGGCCACTAAATCACACTGGACCTTAAAAAAGACAGAAATGAGCCCACGAGGGCAAAGATATACAATGATAAGCAAAACCCTGCATTGTAGTGAGGGTTAGTAATAATACTTTTTGTGCAAAATACTGTACTATTTAGAGATCATAGTATGCCAATATTGTCGTCACATTTTTTAGTAGGTGTTTCTAGTTCGGTGAACAATGAACTTCAGCAAGTGTTTTGTTGTGTCAGTTTGTCTGGAGGGACTGAACTGTCATCAGGACGAGGATGTTAGAGAACTGGGTACCAGATAGTACTTAGAGAGATAGATGGCATACTGTGTGTTAATACTGGAGGACCAAGGTAAGAGTGATTAAAAAAGGGGGGGGGAGCTGCAAAACAAGGACCTACCTTGAATTTGTCTTGTAAACTCAAATGAATGGACGACTCCCGTGCTTGGTACTGGCAGAATAATTATTTGTTATCTAAAAGAAATGGGGTAGATTACCCATGGTGTCTGTAAAGCGTATCTATTTCACTAGAACGATTAAATGAAAGGATGAGTTACCTGGCAGTGTTGGTGAAACCAGGCAGCGTGAGGAGTGGTTTGACTATGCCGCGGGGTGCGCTGTACAGAACAACAGGATCTCCTAAGAAGTTTAAATAAGCGCCTTATCAAAAGATTGTCACTGATAATTAATTAGAATGACTGCGTTGGTACTATTAGGAATTGTGAACTAACGTGACCCCGGTGGCTGGTCTGTGTGTTTATTTTGGAGAGTGATTTAAGGGTAATAGCTGCGTGACCCCGATGTCTGGCTCGACATGAGCATGCGCCTAAATGGCCGGGTAGGTAATTATGACGGGGTGAGGCCGTGCAGAACAGATGTTGCTTGAGGCAAAGTGATTTAGTGGCCAACCAATTTTTAGATGTGTGTTCCAAAACAAATATTATATATACTTTTTTCTGACCATGGTTTATGATTAGTATTTGTTAAACCTAGTTCTTCTGCTGCAACCACTACCATTGACTTTAAACAGGGGTAGCTTCTGACTCTCTTTAACTCTCTTATATTGCACACCCTCTTGAGTCAGGGCCCCTGTAAACAAAAATGGTGTCCCCCTTCTTGCCCCCCCTCATTTCCTCTGCCCCAGTTACTGCCATTTTGCAGTTTTGTGAATAATAGGAGATGCTATTACCCAATTCAATGATGCTCAAGGTATCATCTTTGTAAAAATATCAGGCTGAGGTACTTCTGCCAGGATTTAAACCCTTTACAAACAGGATGTTTAAAGTAAAGACTTGACTCTTCACCTTCTTAATGGGCTGATAATATTCTACAATGAAGGTTGCTTGCTAACTCTATGCACAACAGCTTACCTCAGTTAGCAATTATAGACTATATTTCCTTTCATAATGACTCTGCAGAGGTGTCTCTATCAGACAGACTTTTCTGAAGCTCTTCTGACCAATCTCCCTTGATTATCCCTAGTTTTATCCATTGCATTTGAAGCTTTCCTCGGATCGTGTTACTGATTGATTTGTATGTAACTTTTTATTTCAATGAGGTTTCAGAAGAAGCCACAGCTGGCTGATGAAAGCGAAGAGCAAAGAAACACGAGAAACGTTAGAAACCACCTTTGAAAAGAAAAACACTGACTGTTCCCAAAAGTTTGAAAGGTTGTTCTTCTCATATCAGCCCTTCTGATTGTTTAAGTTATATTATATTTAAGGACGAGACAAGTTCTTTTCGGGCACCAAATTCAATCTTCAAATGGTCGTACATTCAGTATATTGCAATCGTCTGACTGATTGATTATTTAAACGTTGGATGCCTATTGCCATCTCATGGCTATTCCCAATGACATAATGATGAGTTATCGATAGTGGGCAAACTTGTTTGGACAGCTGAAAGAAAATCATTGTTTGAAGTCGCACCTTTATCTAGTCCGTTCACTATGGATGGAGCAACAATGTAGCTAAGAAAGTGCTCTTCTGCTAGTAAAAAAGATTTATAAAATAAAAAGTAAATCTTAACTTAGTCCAGGTTAAAACAGAGGAAAGAAAAGACAATGGCATAAGACGCCAATCTAGTTTCTACTAAATGGATTTATACTTTAATTAGACACAGCAAATTCCAAATAAATGACTATAAAAAACTCTAGTAAAAGCCACACTTTGCAGAAAAAAAAAGACACTGCACATGCACAAAATTAATATAATGACACTCTGGTTACTGTACCAGGGGGAAGATCAGGAAATGTCAACAATGCCATTTGTCTTTGAGAAAAAGGTACAAAAAGGGTGACATATCAATTATTGTGGTCCCAAAAGTGGACCACGTGGTCTAAACCCCTCAAAAGTAATGTATTCTGTTCTTTGTGGTTCAACTGTGTCCACATTGGCTTCTCTGTGCTGTTTGTTTGGGTTACACTGGGTTTGGATGTGAAATCCATTATGATCCAAGCGGTGATTCAGCATCAAATCAGGTTCGTTGTGAAGCTCTGTTCGGAACAATTCAGTGCTGCAAAGGAGTAAACTGAAGAGTTCCCCAAGCAAGGTTTGATGGTTCAAGACGAGGGATACACATAGTCTTTGCAAAGATCCTGGTGTTTCAAGGTGCTGTTCGAGGAAGCCAATTCTTGAAGTCCCTTGCAGAGGTGAGCCTGTGTCTGTGCTGAGCGGTGTTGAGCACAGGTGGTGCAATGCAGAGTCAAACTGGTTCGAGGATATTAGAATCTGCTCAAAGGTTTTGAATAAGATTGATTCAGGCTGAAGGATTGTATGAATCAGTGGAATAAAAGAGTCCAGCAGGTCTGATTTCTCTGTTGCTTTGAGTTGAAATCCAGGGACCTTGGACAAGGTGATCCTGTTTCCTCTTCACTGCTAGTCCTTAGCGCTTAGCTGGCACCTACAGAGGTCCTTGCATGCAGCGAGAACCCCGGGTACCGGTTCAACTGGCAGAGATTAGTTCTTCGTCCAGTAGCAAGCCATCCATAATGTCCCATGGGAATGGACAGCGAACAGAGCTTTCCTCTATCTTGGAATACATGTCTTCACCTCCCACAGAGGGCTTCTGAGTGGACTTCCTATATAGAAAAAGGGGTATAGAAAAAAGCAAGCCTTGTCACTGTTACAAGTGACGCATGCCTTCTTGCATCATTTTAGAGTGTTTGTTCTTCTGCAAATGGAGGACAGAAAAAAGGATATATGGCCTGCAGATATTCCCTGAGTGGATTCTTGCCTCCAACACCTCTACTCAAACCTGCTCATCCTTTTAAAGCCTAGTCTGCAGGCTCTCAGTCTCGCCTACTTCCTCTGTTACTCTCACTACCATCTACAAGCCATCCGGACTGACCACCTTCTTCATATCAGAGTGGGCTGACCTGTCCTCTTCTCTTTGTGCTTCCTCCCCTAAACCAATCTTCCTTTGGGACTTTAACATCCATCCCGACTCTCCAGATGTGGCTACTGTTCTCTTTCATGACCTCTGTGACACTCTTTCCCTCGCTATCCTTCCCTCTTGCTCAACCTTCTCTGCCGGACACACCTTGGATGTTCTCATTTCAACAGACATCCCTTTCTCCAATCTTCTTACTACCCCTCTCTCCTGGTCTGACCACTCTATCTTCTCCTCCCACCTTGACCTCTCCTGTCCCCTGACGATGCCCCCACCCACACTGCCACTCTCCTTCTCCGTCTTTCGATCAATGAAGCATGTGTCTGTCACTGCATTTGCCTCTCCCTTCATCCCTCCTCCTGCACCATCATTTGACTCCCTCTGACTCTGTTCTAGCTGACCTCAATCTCTCTATCTCTAACACACTGGACATCCTTGCCCCCGTCATGAAGATCTGCATGAAGCCTGACTCCAAATGCAACTCTTGGTATGACTCAGACTTGACAGCTCTGAAACATCAAGAGATGCAAACAGTTCTTCCTGGGTGTTCAGGAGAGCAGTTTCACTGCCTCTGGATGCTTGGAATCCAGATTGATGTCATGTAGGAAAACACTAAGCTCAGTTTGCTGGGTCAGATGGGGGAGTACTAGCTTCTCCAAGAGTTTCCCAAGGAAGGGGTGATAGAGATGGGCAGTAGTTAGCCGCGGTTTGGTAGAAGATTTTTTCAGGAGAGGGTGCACAGGAGAGAGCTTGAGTGAAGAGAGGAAAGACCCAGTGGCAAAAGAGTGATTGCAGAAGCAGCAAGTGCAGGGGCAAGAGAGCCAATATTGTCCTTAATCGTTCTGAAAGAAAAGGGAGAGACTTGTATGGAGTAGACCGTCATAGAGTGTACAACTCCGGTGACCTCATCGGATGTGATAGGAGAGAAAGAGGAGAGAAAGGCAGACGGGGGATAGGAAGCAGTAGGTGGCAAGGGGAGCGGGAAAGGGAAGAGAGCGTGCTCAGGATGTCCTGAGTTTTTGCAGTGAAGTGTGTGGACAATGCATTGCAGAGGGCCTGAGAGGGGTGTGGTGAGGTGGAGACTGTGGAAGGGTTGGCTAGTTCCTTGCAGATTTTAAAGAGTTCAGATGTGTTGTTGGATGCAACAGATATGGGGGCCTGGATGTGAGCCCTTTTCTTGGAACAAATGGAGAGTCGGTATTGCTTTTGGAGAAGGTGACAGGGTAGTTTGTCAGAGGGTGAGCCTGTGAGCCTGAGGTCTGCCACTTCCATTCAGTGAGGATCTCCTGTAAACAGGTGCTCCCCTGCTCCTCCAGAATCATCAAGGACAACATTATCTCTCTCGCCCGAGCCTTGACTGACTTCTACAATGACGCATTTCCCACTAGCTCCTTTCCAAATCACTTAAGCCCACTCTTGAGCTGACCCTTCCTGCCCGGATAACTATTGCCCTAACTGTATCAGCCCTTTTTTAGGCAAACTCATGGAGAAGCTGGGCATCTCCCAACTGACCCTCCACACTGAAGTGGCTAGCTGACTCTGTGACCGCCATTCTGGTTTCAGGGTATCCAGAGGCAAGGAAACTGCTCTCCTAAACACCTGTGAGGAACTACTCTCTAATCTGGACTCTAACACTCTCTCTGCTATTATTCTCCTAAATCCTTCTTCTGTCTTCAACACAGTCAACCACTCCATCCCCATAAACCGTCTCCATGATACCTGTTGGGCAGAATTATATGCAGTACCCTTTGGGAACACCACACACAATTAGGACTACAAGTGACAGTTCAAATTCACCCTTGGTACAAGCCTGTACTACACAGTAAAGTGGTAGCGATGGCTGAGCAGCCAGACTTATCTCAAGAGTAAAGTGCGCTGTATCAATAGTTAAACAAAGGATAACAATTACTATGATTCAAACAAACACTAACTCAAGGTTTCTGAGTAAAGGAATATACATTTTTTTACACATCAGTTATTAAACAATTCACTATCATTGAGCAGTAGAAAATCACATTGCTAATACACTACACCACACCCGTTTCTGGACAAGTTAGGCTCAAAATGAAGTGTGAGCAAAATGGCACTCCAGTAATTCAAAAGGGAGGGAAAGACAAAGTTAGACAGAAATTGAGCAGCACCAACAAGTAAGTAAGCAGGGCAATCTTGAAAAAGGAACTACAGTAAGGAAATCAAATGAAAGGGGCCTGGCCCAAAGTCAATGGACCATAGTCTTTGCATAGGATCACCAGTTCAGGGTAGTTTGCGGTTAAGTCTTTGCCAAGAGTTCAGAACAAAGTTGGTCAGACGAAAAAGTTACTTTAAAGAATGAAGAAGGACAAGTTCTCGGACTGGCGAAAGATTTCACACACTTTCACCGCGGCTGGACGAAACGAACAACCGGGTTAGCACAGTACCTTTAAAGCAAAAGAATGCTGCAGCTGAGGCAGAAGTTCCTGGCAGGTCCTGCAGACTCATGGTTCCTGAAGTGACTGTCAGACTGACAAGAAGGAGGAAGACTGGAGGGTCCTGCACTGCCCAGGGATGAAACCAGCAGCAGAGCAAAGCGACAAATAAAAGGTGCGCTCCTTAAAACGCAAGCAGGGTCCGTTTCTCCTGGCTATACGGTTCACTGTAGCTCTGTACAGCAAATCCACCAGCTAAAGGGGAGAAGATTCCTTTCAGATCTTCCCTGTCATTGAAGTTGACGATTCGGACCCACAGCAGGGCTTCACCGGGAGGTTCAATCGTGTTAGAGGTCCTCCTCTGTTAGTTTCTCTTCGGTTGTCTCAATCCAGTGGCGACTCTGCCTTTCCAGCCCTGCTTTTTATGCAGTTTTCCCCATTCACACAGCCTGGCTGTCAATCACACAGCAGGGTGGCTGTCCCACTGGGATAGTCACCACAGCCAATCAGATCAGAGTGCGACATGGGTCTCCATGGAGATCCTGTGCAGGGAGTCCTATACCCCTCCCTCACATCATGTCCCCCCCAAACATTCAGGCACCTAAGGAGGGCTTGTGTGCAGATGCCCACGAAAAAATGGCAAACAAAGGAACCAAACCTGGTTTGGCACGCAGAGTAAAACACGAGAAAGACCTTTACAAAAAGAAATGGCGAATAAACCCAGCCGGAACCATATAAAAGTAAATATGGTCCAGCAGGTTTAAGTTCGAGGCTACCGAGATAGCCTAAAACAATACCAAGGCTATATAATATAACCACAGTAGGAAAAATAGGGTAGTTACCACTGTCACCACCCAAGTCTTAATGAAAAGGGAATGGAACAATGTTCCATGAGAAACAGACAAAAAGGGATAATATTAACCCTTTCCAGAACTCTATGTAAGATAGTTTGTACTGGGTCTGTGAGTTTAAAAAGACTAATAAAGTCAATGGCAACTTTACATGTTCTGAGAGACAGTAGTCAGTCTCAGAAAATGGAGTCGGAGTTGGGAAGTCTGAAAAAGACAACCCTGTGTCACCGCCATGAAGGTGCTGTGTAACACATAGTAAAAAGATGATGCCTATGGAGTAGGTGAGGCTCTAAAGTCTATGAACACAAAAATGTTAAACACACACAGCAAAACACATGTAAGAGTGGGGAAAAAGGCTCACACTCTTACCAGGTGAAAAATACAATCCTAGAAATCCAGCAAAGCTGCTGAGGGACCCAGTAGGTAAGGGAAATTAGCCATTCTGGAGAATTCCCCCTAGCACTATCCTTGGCATCACAGACAGTGCACTGGTGAGGCTTACCTCCTTCCTTTCAAACAGACCATCTGAAGTGCAAATGGATCATTTTCTCTCATCCACCTCACTCTCTACCTGTGGGGTCCCTCAGGGTTCAATCCAATTGCCATTGCTCTTCAACATCTACCTAGCCCCTCTGGCCCACCTGATCTCTACCTTACATCCTCATTCCCAGTGTTATGATGAAAACACACAGCTCTCATAGAGGCTACCATCCTCTACCCCTCTACCTCCTCCCTCATACCTGACTGCCTGGCTGCTATTCAGGCATGGTGCTCTGCCAATGATCTCTGATTGAATGCCAGTAAAACAGATATCCTTCTCAGGGGAATGTCTGTTCCTTCTTTTCTCCCCACTCTCTGGCCTGACTCCATGGGTCCCCTCCCCTGACCCACTTGTGAGGCAAAAAACCTTGGGATCATCTTTGACTCCTCTCTCTCCTTCTCTCCACATGTCACAGACCTTGCCAAAAACTCCAACTTTCAGATGCTTTTCATCAAGGGCATTCTACCTTTCCTCATCTTCCCCCAGGAGTTCAACATTTCCAGAGCCCTGGTTTTCTCTAGACTGGACTACGGCAACAGCCTCTTCCTCAATCTTCCTCTTTCCGCCCTTTACCCCCTTCAACTAATCACAAACAAAACTGCAATACTTCTCCTTGACCTCAAGCCCAGGGACCACCTCTCTCCAGACCTAAAATCAATCCACTTGCTTAGGGTGACTGTAAGGGTCAAAGACCCATTGCATCATCCGCAAGGCTGCCTGGGGCCTGGGACCTCCATACATCCAGCTGTATCTCCCTAAATACCTCCCGGCCAAGGTCCTTCGAACGTCTGCTTCAACTCTCTGCAGGTAAAACGTTTCTCCTAGCAAGGAGTGGTGGTAGATCCATTTCCTCAGCTGGTTCTCCCTCTGGAACAGCCTCCCTGACCCCCTCAGACTACATCTGGATCTTCTTAAGTTCTTGAAACTTCTGAAGACTTTCCTTTTCTCCTCATTCTTCCCTCTCCCATGCTAACTCTCACTCTGCCGCTTTGACTGGGGTCTGGTCCCTTCATAGTCATACAGGGTCCAGACCACTGCCCCTACCAGTCCCCCCAGCACTTTCCTTCAGGCTCCCTTACCCATACTAGTCCTACCTGATCCTCCCTGTCCACCGCATTCATCTTCCCGTGCCCCTTCTTCCCTTGTACTTGCTGCCTTGTCCTGCCTACCACTTTCCCAGCCCTACCTTCGGGGCACCCCACTCCTGCACTTCTCACTCTACCCCTCCTCCTTGCACTTACTACCTTTGTCATGAACTTGCACTATAGGATTGTCTCAATGCAAAAAAAACAGTTTTTGTTGTTCTTTTGTGGTTCCCTTGCCCCAAACCCCCCCCCCATTATTGTTGTCTGACACATCAATGTTCAATAAATAAATAAATAAATAAATAAATACATTCGTAAATAAAAATATCAGAAGACTGTTGCAGCAGGGCCCATACTTGTACTATGTGTTTGGCACAGAGCTTTAGTGAAAGGAGGTCTGTCCTATGCTTTTGGAATCAAGCTTTAGTAAATGGGGTTTTGATAACCAGACCACCCTTCTGAGATGCAATTTCCATATTAATTCACAATTTCATCAAAATCAAAAAAGCCATTTCTTCTACACCCTCACCAGATGGCAATCTCTCACAAGGGGGAGTGGAATTTTAAAGGATGAAATGATGTATGTGCAAAAATAGGTTTAATCATTGTTCCACCGTACACACGCTATCCTCTTTCCAACCAGTCCAATTTTAATGCATGTGCAAATTGTCCACACACACACTCTCACTCTGTAGCATTATAAACTTTCAAGCTCCCCTTAGTGACATTTCCAGAAATGTGTTTGATTACATCAGGCAGGAGGAATCTAGCAGTGCATATTCAGACCAGATAAGGACGAAAACAATGCATCATATACACCCTTTCTCGCCTGCCTAGGAGGAAGCACCTCCCCTTTACAGTACTTAATGTAGATTTAAAGCAGTTAATTCATGGAATTATTTGCGTGTAAAACGCACATTTGCGCGCCATTTTTCCTGAAAATCCCCATATCTTTAACAGGGCTTTTCGGGCAGAATGGTGCACAAATGTGTGTTTTACGCGCAAATAATTCTATGAATTCGGGAGAAAATGTCAGCATCTGTCTATTGCTTTATTCAGAGAATAGATATGATGCTAATCGGCTTAACTTGATATTAACTGCATTGAAACTGATAAACACCTCCGTTGGTGGACTTATTTTTTGTGAATTCAGTGATCAGCAAGTATTATCAAGTAAGATATATTCTTAACAGATCCTGCAGTTCACTTAAAAGGTGCAAAGGCGAAAATGATGTTTGATTTTTTCGCCTGTGACCTTCATTGCTCTCACCTCTCGTTATATTATTGTTATTATTATTGTTATTATTATTATTATTATTATTATTATTATTATTATTACTATTATTATTACTATTATTATGACTTATATTATTGCTCAAACCCAGTTTGGGAGCAACGCAGCACTATACAGTCAAAGAGAAAACATTGGTAGCAAGTAATTAATAAGAGTAATAATTATTATCGTCATTGTACTTACTTTTTTGCTTTAAGTAAATACATGAATATTTATAATTATTTAATTAAAATAAATAACCTTTCCATTTCCTTATGTTATGTTATGTTACGTGTACTTATTAAGCGCTCGTTCACCAAAGGCATCTTGGTGCTGTTGACACAGTATGAAAAAGTGCCTATAATTCACTCGAATAAAACTCATCCACCATGGAAGGATAATATGCCAGCAGCGGGGTAAGTTCTGTGACGAGGAAGAGTAGGACAAAGAGTAATGAAGGAAGAAATGTAGACACAAACATGAAGCTGACAATGATTAACAAGCATATGGGGATTTGCCGAAACCACATGCTCATAGAAGGTGGATACAAATGCATCCCCACCCAAGAAAACTTCAAAGTTTAGAAAAAAGAATTTCAGAACTCCTTAATGTTTCCATCTGATCTCAATAGGCTAGACGTGTCCTCTTATTAACAAGGAATACCGCAGTTCATCCTGAAATGAAGGAAGGTTTGGGTTTTGCTCCATGTCATGCTTAGATATGACCATGGGCCTGTAGATGGGTTACATCAGAGAAACACAGAATCACTATTAGACACAAGAAATAGTGCAATGGAATGCATTCAGTCCCCACAATCACCTTGTTGAATTGACAACGAAAAAGCCTTTGTATTCAAACATTCCTAAAAAGATGTCCTTTTAAGATCTCCCGCTCAGTATCCCAATACCTGATTCTATAATATCTCTGACGGTTGTCCACTAACATCTGACTGAGGAGGGAGCCAATCCTAAAATAACTGAAAACATTGCAGGGCACAGGATAGGCAAGACACAGAGAAATAAGGTCTGTTGACAAAAAGGTTTTAAAAGATTTCCAGTGGCAAAAATAATCTTCCAGGATGTATGGGCAACCAGATTGTTAAAAGTGGACAACAAAGTCTTTAGAGAGCCCTTGATTCTGGAGGCCCTGCTGCTCAACCTCAACACTTGATGATCTTTGATGGCTGGGGCAATCACTGAATGGGACATGAGAAAGACTCAAAATCCATAGAGGAGGATGGGACATCTGAATGAGTTTGATAATTGAGGATCCAGAAAGTTACTATTTGGTGATAACGGTCACTTACATTGCATCTTTTTGACAACTTCAACACAACACCCACAATCAATACTTTATGCTTCAATACCAAGCTTCATTTCTGTTTGTAATATTCCTCCTACACTGAAATGCCTTTCTCTACTAAAAACAACATTCATCAGACTATCATGTGATTGAACTCAACACCTCAGAGTAGTCTACACCCCTGATGTTTTCTAAAGTGTGTGTGTTCTTACTTAGCACTCTGTGTGATCCTGTTCAATAATATGAATCCAAATCATGCTGAATGGAAGCCATGAATCCAACCCCTCAACTTGCACCACCAAAACGATCTCTCTTCTCTATATCTTCAGATTCTTTAGCCTTGCACACCGTTAAAATACTGAACAGGTGTTATTTAATCTTCACACCAGGCAGTGATACACATGGAGGACTCATGGAGTCACTTCAGTAACTTTCAGCTGGAACAAATCCCGACATTGGCCTTGTATTGCACTCATAGGGGCTTGGAGGGTGGTTAATGTATCACACTTAAAATGCACCTTGGGAAAATCATGCTAATCATCCTGTAGGAGGATAATCAAGCGCTTTAGACCCCTTGCTCATGGTTGGCACTGCATGTAACTCTAGTACAGGAGGGTGGGACATGAAACTGTATGTAATCATGAAATGGGCACCTTGTTTTCCTACTAGAAGTAACTAGGGATGGCAATCTCTCACTCTAAGAACCTCTCGAAGGGTGAGTATTATGCATTCATATAGCACTTAAATCACCCATGAAACGTAGCATTGCTCCTTACACAGGAAGTAGACATTATTGGTTGGTTAGATAACCCATTATTCCTCTTGCACAGTGCACCATCACAACTTAACGGAAGGCACTGTCTCACTCCATACAGCCGTCACTCGCATATAACACAAACACTATTGCACATCAACTCTGCCATAAGAATGAAGCTAGGGCTAGCAGTCCTCGATGGTTACACTATCTTGAGACAAGACAGAGAAGGGACTAGAGGAGGAGGTATTGCCATTATCTGTAAATGCAGCCCCTCTGTGAGATTAGCTCCCCCTTAGGACATTCAGTCATGTGAAGTATTGTCAGTCAAAGTACCTTTGGTCAACTCTCAAACCCTTAATATCCACTTGATATATCGCCCTCCGGGCCCAACTGGGACATTTGAGGAAGACATTAAACAATCTTAGTTAATACCTCAAAAGCTTAACGCAAGTATTACTATTAGGTGACCTAAATCTGGGTTTCAATGACCCTTCGGAACATCCTGCCCTGTCAACAGCAGATATTCTATTAGAACTAGGCTTCAACCAAAGAAGCACAACCCCCACCCACAACAAAGATAGAATACTAGATTGGGTGACAGACCACAATTGCAATGCCAACATCCTCTCCATCTCACCGCTAGCCTGGACCGACCCCTACCTATTCTCATTTACGCTCTCCACCAATAGACCCCTTCCCACACCTGCCCCCATCGCTCCACCTACACTAACCAGAAATAAAAAGAGTATCACAGAGGATAGGCTTGTCCTTGCCTTACTCCCTACCCTTAAATCTCTTCCTGACAGCGCTGACCCAGAGAGCTTGGTTGAGGAATACAACAACATTATGGCCTTCTCCCTGGACCAGATCGCCCTCTTAAACTCAGATCAAGTAAGTCAAAAAAACATCTGAACAAATGGTTCACACCATTCCTAAAAAACCTAAGACAACAAAAAAGAAACTGCAAGGCTGCCTGGAAAATACTACCCTCGGAAGCCAACAAATTAAAGCTCACCAAACTCTCATCTCTCTACAAAAAAGAAATCTGTCTAGCTAAACGGACATCCTACGACACTCGTATCTCTCAAGCTAACTCCAATATGAAAGAATTATTTACTATTCTCAAAGAATTAGAGACTCCCATTGCTATACCAGACACTTGTAATAAAGATGGAAAATGGTGCTCAGACATCCAACATGCACTTGCTAATAAAGTATCTACTTTACAAAATAAAATATTCCAAAAGAAAATTCTTTAAAGAACCCACCATCACCCAAACTAACTGGGAACACAGCCGAAGCCCAACCTACCTGATTCAGCGTCTCCAAAGTATCTATCCTTGAGGTGGAAAGAATTATTCTCTGCCTCAAACCATCCAATTGTCAGGGTGATTGCTGCCCTGCACAGCTCATTAAGGATGCGGCTCGAGACCTATCACCCCTCCAATCCAAGCTTATCAACGCTTCCTTTCCCACCGGCACTATCCCCACTAACCTCAAAGAATCATGGGTACACCCACTCTTAAAAAAAAAAAAACTTTAGATCCCTCAACACCTACCAAGTATAGGCCAATCATAACAGTCCCTTTTCTACTAAAAATATTAGACACGGTGACCTACATGCAAATACAAAAATATTTGGAATTACACCACCTGCTAGGAGCTAGACAATCAGGCTTCCGCCCTCAACACAGAACAGAGACTGCCCTCATTGATCTCAAGACCCATGTCAGTGAGCTTAGAGACATTGGCAAATCAGCCTTGCTCCTCTTCCTGGACCTCTCAGCTGCGTTCGATTTGGTGGATCAAACAATCATATGTAACCATCTCGACACAGCAGCACACTTCTCTAAAGACGCCATAACTTGGATTAGATCTTTCTTAAGTGGCAGAACTATGAGGGTCTCCTTGCCCTCTGCAGCGGCAGACCCCACACCAATCACTTGCGGCGTACCACAGGGGTCCTGCATTTCGCCCACACAGTACAATATCTTCACCAAGACCCTTTTCGATGATCTGGACCATCTTAGTATCACCTACACTAATTATGCAGATGATACCCAGATCCTCCTCCCACTTTCAGGGGATTATGACAAGGATTTGGCCTTTGTGAACAGAGTGTACATCATCATCCAGGCAGGGATGGCCATGCACAGTCTATACCTGAATGATGATAAAACAGAACTCATAATCCGGGGTACACTTACTAACTTAAAAAACTGGGACCTGACTACTCCTCATTTATAATTGACGGCAACCTCATTAAGGTAGCACAGGAGGTAAAAACATTAGGCTTTTATCTCGACTCTACGCTCTCATTCTCCAAACAGGTCAACACGTTAGCATCCTCTACGGCCTATACATGCAAACTTATCAGAGCAGGTAAGCCATTTCTCTCTAATAACATCTGTACAATCCTGGCCAGAGCCCTCATCCTGTCCCGCCTGGATTATTGCAACGCCCTGTACATAGGTTCCAACAAATCCATCATTAGAAGAATCCAAACCTTACAAAACAATGCCCTTAGAGCGGCATTAGGTATTTCCATAAGAAACCAAATGTCTGAGAGTAAACGACAGAATAACTGACTCCCAACCAATGACAAAATCCTCCTAAAACCATTGTCCCTTACCCATAAATCTCTTAATAATGGTGCCCCTATCTACCTCTCTGAGAGATTCCATGAACAGACATCCCAAAGACCCACCAGATCAGCAAACAGGTATTGCTTGTCCATCCCTAGATTCAAACTATCCACGATTGGAGGTAACAGTTTCCCCATTAAAGCGGCTAAACTATGGAATTCCTTGCCTCCTGCACTGAGAATAGACCAGTCCTATCTTAACTTCAGAACCAACACTATCCTGTGGCTGAAATCCAACGACCATTAATTCACATAATGTATAACCCTCTGCCTGTGTAACTGAATTGTAACTAATAACGCCCACTGGCTACCCCCAAGTTTGCAACCTCTACCTGGTTTACTTTGTCTATAACATTTGTAAATATTTCTATATTCTGCCATTGTAAGTAATGTATTTCACTCATGACTCACCATATGTTACCCTGTGGAGGCAACTACAACTTTGTACATAATGCCTTGTAATATCTGTAAATAGCGTTATACCCTGCTTTCTAAGTAATGTATCACATATTTGATTCTTTGTAACTAGCTTTGCACTGTCTTGTAATTGCTGTGCCCTGATGCCCCTGGGTCTGGCGCGCATTATAAATAATAAACAAACAAACAAACAAGCTACTTTTAAAGACTAAATCAAACGGTATCTTCCCATATAACTCTCTATCTCCTTAAACACAATCCCACCTTTTAGTGCAAAGTATACCTTTGCTGCACCCATACACATTCCAGTTAGATACGCATAACTAGCCGGGTCTTGGCCCCCCCATGCATAACGTTAATGTCTGAAATGCACACACGCATAATAGCACCTTCCAAATTCTCCCACATTTTTGCATTCCGGTTTCTCCAACGGTGTTCAACTAAAAGCACTTTGGGACCATCATTTTGCTGAAAGGTGCTATAACAGATGACCACTTGAATGAATTAATTCTTCGAAATAAACACTGTCAAATCTAACAGAGGGAGAGTTCTGGCATACATGCTTTATAGTTGCCATCAACCCTCCACATGTAATGTAATGTTTTATATTTTGGAATAATGCCACTTAATTGCCGGAGTGGGCAGAGCCTACACTGATTCCTTATGGCAATTCAGGACGAACATACATGCCTTTAGCACTAAAGGAAGAGGTTAAGGTCTCAATTTTAAAATAATCATACAGAGCGCTTTTTTAACTGCATGATTTTGCAAAATGAATAGGTCACCTTATTTGCAAAAGGTCTGTATTGGCAGGCTCCTAGTATATACAATATTGTCCCTAGCCTGCTCCAAAAAATAAAATATTATAGGTTCTCAAAATCTATGGGCCTAATTATGATTTTGGCGGTAGCCATGCCGCTATTGGCTGGCTGCCACCAAAATCGGGTCTGGGTTCGGGTTCCCAGAATGGGGAATTACCAGGCCATTCCGAGATCAGAGGGCCTGGTAATTCCTCCCTCCAGGAACCCGGACCCAGACCTTCCCCATTCCCATTTCAGCCCCCATAGGACTGAATGGGAATGGGGGAGGGAGCAAACAACAGGCCGATTACGAGCAGCCCGTTCTTTGCTCCCTCTTCCCCTCGCGGGACCCGGTAAGCAAGCCTGGTTTGACCAGGCGTTACTTACCGGTTCCCGCGAGGGGAGCTTGTAATGAGGCAGAACGGGTTTAACGTGTCTGCCTCCTTTAGCGGGTGCCGTTAAACTGTTCCTCCTCACTTGTAATGAGGCCCTATGTGTTTTCAATCTAGCACACGTCAGAGTAATGGGCCCATAAAAAGCATGCAATTGTGAAATGTAAAAAAAATAAAGACTGCATTTCGTATCCATGTTTGAGGGATGGAATTGCAAGTGGTCAGTAATGCCTCAAAACCACTACTTCGCATTTCTAATAAATGCATGAATGTGTTAGAAATGATCATCTGAAACATTGGGCACAATTCTGATCCTGTAGGGAATGCATTTTTTCTGTGCATTTCAAAGTGTTTTTTCATTTGCTCATTTGGGAAGTACTTTAAAAATGGAGGTATTTTAAGATGTGATTTGTGAACTTGAGTAAACGGGTTAGAAATATGGCATCTGATAGGGCTCAACTATCTTCCTCTGTCCTTGCTGCCTCAATATCCCACCTGACCTTCACTCATGTGTCCCCCTTCCTCAATAGTGCACAACCACTTCCATCCACCTGGACTAACCCAAACCCTAACGGTTATGCCACTGATTATTAGGTGCTATCAGGCTGTTTTCATTAATTTCTCAAACTTGGGAGCCCTTCTCAGCTTTTTCTTTGCCTTCTAACAAATTATTTCATTACAACTCTAGCTTTGGCTCTTTACATATGATTTGGTGACTAGTGGCCATCTGTGGCATATTCAATTGCATTGTAATAACTAATGTTATTTATTGATTCAATGTCATTATGTTCACTGGTGTCCCTATATTTGCACTGCATTATAGTCACTCAGAACCCTATATCCCAGATACTAGTAGACGTTTCACTCCAATAGCCATTTCTGCTCTTCCACTCCCTCACAGTTGAAACAGTTGAATACTTTCCTCACTCATCCTATTATTAACCCTCACTCTCTCCCAACACGTCCATCACTCTGGCTGGGTGCCTTCCATCTTGACCAGCCCCCTCGTATCTTCCACCCAAGTCTCCTGTCATATCTGTGCCATGTAGCTAACTGATGAATGGCTTTCAAACTAATAATTGTACTCCATCCTCACCAATTTCGTTAACACCCCTTTAGTAATCCGCCCTGTCTCCCCTGTCTCCTGCCCACTCACAATTCTCTTCCCTTTAGGATCTGGAATGCCCAATCTAGCTTAATAAAAAAGCTTCTTCCTAGCTGACCATAATTCCTGCTACCCCTGCTGCCCTTCATAATGACTCCATAATATTTGTGCACTTCCATCAAAAAGAGGTGGCGGGTTTGGCCTATTGAATAACAATGCACATTCTTCTTTCCCGACGTTCCACCATTCTCTTTTGGTTCACTGCAAAACGCTCCTTTCAGGCACCTCTCTCACTGTTTACTTGATCTATTTATCTGCAGAACCAGGCAACTTTCTTCTCTGATTTTTACCTTCTCAATGACTCCAACCAAAGCCCCCTCATGGATGACCTAAACCTTCCTAAATTGTCCTCACCATCCCATTTCTATTCGACTGTCCCATTTAAGACCACTCCCTAACCTCCCTTCCAAATCTACCAACCCATTCCCAGGACAATTCTCGTGATCTTGTCCTCATCACTTACCACATCGTACCTCAATATTGACCCCTCTCCATATGATCACCTATTCCTGCATTTATCTAACCAGTTTACCCCCTCACAACTCCACAATGTCCAATTGTAAATGTAATAATGTCTTGATATCTTCAAGGCCCCTTGTCTGGCCACCCACCTGCCTACATCTCCTTTACTGGCCTCCCCTATTGAACTAGCCTTCTCGCACTGGTTCTCTTTTAAGAACTACAATCTCTTGTTAGGCAAAATTATATGCAGTACCCTTTGGGAACACTACACAGAATTAGGACTACAAAGTGGCAGCACAAATTCACCTTTGGTACAATCCTGTACTATACAGTAAAGTGTTAGCAATGGCTGTGCAGTCAGAATTATCTCAAGAGCAAGTGAGCATTATCAAATAGTTACACAAAGGACAGCAATCACTATGATTCAAACAAACACTGACTCAAGGCTTTCAAGTAAAATAATATACATTAATTTACTCTTCAGTTGTATAACATTTCACTAAAGTAAAGCAGTTCAAAAATCACACTCTTAATACACCACACCACTCCCAATAGTTTCCAGACAAATTAAGCTCAAAAAATGAAGTGGGAGCAAAATGGCACTCCGTTAATTTAAAAGGGAGGGAAAGGCCAAATTGGGTAGAAATGGAGCAGTACCAACAAGTATGTAAGCAGGGCAATCTAGAAAGAGGAACTACAGTGAGGAAATCAGATGCAAAAGGCTTAGGGCCAAAGTCAATAGGACACAATTCTTTTGCTCAAGATCACACAGTTAAGGGGAGTTTGCAGCTCTGCATTACCCAAATATAAATATGCATTAAGTTACTATTTTTTTTAACACCTTTACTTACTGTTCCTGCCGTCTTGCCGCTCTTCGCGATATCGTGTGGAATTGGATGAAGTTTGGCATTCCTTGAGCCGCGTTGCTCTGTAATGCGGAACTCCTCTGGCTTCTTTGAAGCACACCACCCCTCATGTGGAGAGGAGCGGCGTCTCATTTCGCATGACGCGCTGGCTTTGGGGCCCGACGCTATGGACCTCCTTCAACAAACAACGCCACCTATGGTGATACAGGGCGGTAGCAGAAAGAAGAAGAGAATAATAAGCAAATAACACTACATAAAAGGAGGAGAGGAATGTATTGGAGACAAACGTGCGGAGAGGAGAAGCGGAAAAGAATGCGAGAGATCGAGGGAAGGAGGAGAGTAGAGGAAAAAAACAACTATAAATAATTAAGTAAAGAAAGAAGGAGGGGAGGAAGAGGAAAAAGGAAGGAAGAATACAGATAAATAAGGATGGAAAGAAGAAGAGCAGGCAGACGAAGAAAGTAAAAAGAAGTAAAGAAGGGACAAAGAAGGATTTGTGTGTGAAGAATTGACAAAAACTGTTAGAACTAAACTGATTAACATTATTTCCCTCTGCACATCCCAAATTATGTAAATAGCATTGTGCTAAATACTTATCTCCTCTAAGAATTGCAACTACATGCCACAGCAACAGTATCATTAAATCTACAATACCTCCCTCTTATTCTAGGTTATAGTATGTATGCACTATTTTTTTTACAGCCTTAATTGCCGGATCCTTTGCTCTTCACCTCATTACTGACAAAATTAGCAGCTCTCATCTGGACATCACAACTCTATTATCTTACCTGCTTGCTCGTTTCTTCATTATCAACAGTATCAACAGCATTCTTCTTGACACTACTGCCCTATTATCAATATCTGTTTAGCTCTTTATAAAGAACAGGATTGCAACAGGAGTGCACAAGAGCAGTACTATACCTCTTAACTTGAATTAGTGATATCACTATACTCTCTACTATCTATAGTCTGCTCCTTATTATTTTCTGTCTATTCATTTTGACCTCTTATAGTAAGAGGAAGACAGTTGACATAATATGGATGTACTAATTGCATATTATAAGATATCATAAAGCCTAATAGAGGCACCACTAAACCTCTTTAAGGTGAGAACATCACTTCAAACCACAACTAAAAAGAAAAGAGGTGTCCAAACTACTGTCTGCAAGACTAATATTGAATTCATCTACACTTATCCCTGGATCTTTATCTCAGCAACTGCTCTGCTCTAAAACTTCAACAATATTAGTCAAAATGGCCGCTAGTAAGACCAATAAAAAAATGCATTCACTACAAAGGAAACCACCACTTCTTCAACAAAGATCTAAGAGTGATTCACCAGCTCCGCTAGGGATTTCTGACCCCACCATAGAAGCCATCCTTACTGAAATCAGAGGACTACAACCATTTATTGAGACTACAAACATCAAATTGCAGCAATTAGATGATAGATTGATGGGATTTGATACCAGAATGGAAGAAGTGGAAAGGAGAGAAGGGGTTATGGAAGATTTACCCCCCAGAGTTGTACAGTTAGAAAAATCCATAAAAGAGCTCCAAAAGCACAACAAAGACTTAGAAAATCACAGTATGCGCAAACACATGCATATATCCAGTCTACCAGAAGGCTCAGAAGGCCCTGACACCATTGCCTTTCTTCAAAAATCTCTACCAGCTATTCTACATCTACGCTCGGATACAGCACTCAACATACAGCGTGCTCATATAATTGGCCAACCTACAGTTTCCACCACCTCTCATCCTTTACCCATAACATTCATATTTTACCTCCTGGAATATTCTCAGCTTCAGCTCATTATATCTACAGCCAATGAGCGCAAATCCCTCCTCTGGCACGAAAACAAGTTATTCATATCTCAAGATGTGGCCCGGAGCACAGCCCAACGCAGGAAAGTCTTCCTTTCCTTTCGTCCTGCCCTGAAGCAATTCAATATTTGATACAGGCTTTCTCACCCATGTTCCTTTAAAGTAACGCATGAAGGCCGAACAGCCATGTTTGATGATCCAGCTGACCTTAGAATCTTCATTCAATCCATTAAAAACAATGGCATGGACACTTCATCACCCACAGGTGCCTCAACCTCCTCTATTATAAATCAATTTCATTACTGGTTTTCGTTTCTTTCCTGTTTCTACTTACTTAATGCAATTATTATCCATTTACTATATCTTGGTGATGCAGGCGCTGTTGTAGCGTCCTTCTTCCACTATGGTTGTTCTATTTCCTTTTGACAACCCAGTTGGTGCTACCTATCCCTGTTACATCTTTATCCCCCTTTTATTCCCCTATGTCTTGCTTGATCTCTGTAGTCATTCTTGTCCCCTTGTATACATACTTTCAGTCTATGATCAAACTCCCTTTCCCCTTCCCTGACCCCGATGTACTATCCTTTTGTATCACTACTTGGGTATATATGATTCAAATAGCATTACTAATACTCTAATATTGTATTACAGTTATAAGATGCATGTCTATCACTATTTATTGGATTAGATGATCTTTAAGTGCATTACACAGAACATTAAAGGTTGTAAGAATCCCATCAAAAGATGTACAATTATATCTCACCTAAATTAATGTAAACTTTCAGTTGCATGTATACAAGAAACTCATTTATCCAATAAAGAGATAATGAAACTTAAGTCTCTTTGGGTTAAGTAGGTTATTTTCAGACCAGCTGTTGATAGAAAATGGAGTTGCCATATTAATAAGTAAAAAAACAATCCTTTAAAATCATAGACCAAGATGCTGACACTAATGGAAGATGGGGTTGGGTAAAACGTTCAATTGATTCTACTCATGTTTCTATCTTAAACATCGATTGTCCCACTCAGCCAGATCCCACCTTTTGGATCTCTATCAAACAAAGGATACTCAAAAATAACTTTATCAATCTGATTGTATGTGGTGATGTTAATCAGTTCCTTGGCCCATTTCTTGATCGAAAATCCAGCTGTATGTTTAAAACAAATACAACCCATACATCCTTTAGGAAATGTCTAGCCGAAACAGGATTTAATGACACTTGGAGATTGTCCCATCCTACTCAATTAGATTATACCTTTCATTTACTACCACACAACACACTATCATGCCTAGACTATATTTTTTCCACCTCTGGTTCCATTGTAGACTTTAAAATCTCTAACAAAATGATTTCTGGTCATGCCCTTGTAGCTAAAGCCTTCTGTCTTTCAGATGTCAATAAAACCTCCAACCGATGGAAACTTAATAATTTCCTCATACAGGATCCAGAGTTTACTCAATCCATTCAATCATTTACCCAACAATACTTTTTAAATAATCAAGACTGTGATACATCAATTTTAAATAACTGGGGTGCCTTTAATGCAGCTTTAAGAGGTCACATTATGACCTTCTTGTGTAAAAAAAAGAAATTACAGAAAAAGCACTTACATGATCTCTATTGCCAACTAACTCAAGCTGTACAATGCTGCTACCAAGACTCTAGTTTGACTAATCTATGTCAGGTCTTAGCATTACGCTTCCAAATCAACAAGGAAATTACAGAACTTGCCACTGACACCATACTTAAATACAAAACAAAAATGTATCAAACATCAAATAAAGCTGGTAAAACACTAGCCTCATATTTAAAAACTAAAAAGGAAAAGTTTTTATATTTCTCATATTAAGGATAATAATGGCATCTCACATCATCACTCAGATGATAAACTTAATTGCTTTAAAAAGTTCTATGCACATCTATATATTCTGGAAAATCCTATTCCTAATAACAACATTGTGTCATTTCTTAACGATATTGACCAAACATCATATCCTCAAATAGATCTTTACCATTTAGACAATGACATTACATCTTCGGAGATCATCAAAGCAATTAACGGCTTAGAAAAGGGGAAATCTCCAGGTCCTGATGGATATCCACTGAATTCTATATTAGCTTACCCATATTACTTACCCCAAAACTTAAAACACTATTTTCATATTGTATATCACAAAAGAACATCATCTGGCTCAGTCTCAGAAGCCTTACTCATCACATTCCCTAAACCAGATAAAGACCCACAATTCCTAGTAATTATCAACCCATCTCCCTCATCAACATTGAAAGTAATATTTTTGCAAAGAAACTAGCCAACAGAATTGAATCTTTACTCCCTGCTCTCATTAAATCAGATCAAACTGGATATGTGAAAGTACGCAACATCTCCTCAAATGCGAGGCTGCTATTCAATGCCATTCTCTCAGCTGCTAAAGATAAAAAAGATAAACAAGGTTATGCAGCCATTGCATTAGATGCGGAAAAAGCATTTGAGCGTGTAAATTGGGACTATATGTTCAACGCCCTACACTGGCATGGATGTGGAGATAGGTTTATCTCTCTGGTCAAACTCCTCTACTCATCTCCTAAATCATCTATTTATCTTAATGGACAAGCTTCCTCCTTCTTTCCTCTACTCAGAGGCACTTGGCAGGGCTGTCCCTTTTCATCCATACTATATCTCTCACTTGAACCTTTATTGGAAATAATAAGATCTAGTAAAAATATCACAGGTATTCCAGCGGGCGCTTCATGTACTAAAATAGCGGTGTATGATGATGACATCCTTATTTTTATTAAGAATCAAAAGCTTCAGCTCTCTAACCTACTTAATGCTTTATCTCAGTTTGGTAAAGTATCAGGATACAAACTAAATAGAGATAAATCAGAAATTATGCCCTTCAACTCCTATTGTCTTAAACATGATATTGATACCTTTGGCCTTAAATGGTGTAATATCTCAATGAAATACTTGGGCATCCGGTTTGCCCCACAATCCAAGACACTGTTAAACTTTATACTAAGATCTTGTTAGACACTCTTATAGACCTAACATCCAAATGGTCCCCCCTCTACCTCTCCTGGACATCTAGATACAATTAAAATTATGCTTTCCCCAATTGTACTGTATTACCTGCAGCTCCTGTCTGTTGCCCTACCTCTTTCATTTTAAAAATCTATCTATTCTATTTTAGTAAGCTTTTCTATGGGGTGTAGGAAAAAGTAAAATAATTACCTTAACTAAACTGAAAACACCTTATGAAATGGGGTGGAGGTGCCAAATTTCCAGATTTTAAATCATATCATTCTGCATTTCTCCTGAAACAAACCCGTCACTGGTTTCCAGATCCTGAAATCTCCGACACTCCCACATGGTGTACTTTAGAAAAACAATCAGCTTACCATTATAACGTTACTGACCTCATCTACATATTTAAACATACATCCATGAATATCTTGGATCTCATTAAAGCCTCTGTCTCAGCACTACAAGCCTTTCTCTTCCCTCCTACCAATACTCCAAATAAGCACCTCTCTCCTTTAATATGGCATAACAAGAATATTGTGATTAATAATAAGACCTTAAAACACAGATCCTGGATTTAAAAAGGAATTAGATTCATCCAACAAATTATTCATGATCCTTCCATTCTCTCCTTTCAACAACTATCATCTCAATATGCCATCCCCAAAGCAGACTATCATTATTACAACAAATTAATCAACTCCTGTCTGGATCCACTTATTTATTTTTCTAATAAGATTGTGTCTCCAGACGTTGTCAGACTACTACAGCTTACCATGAGCAATGATGTCAGAGCCTCTAAATTTTACAACATGCTCACCTCAACTTTTGAAGTTTGCTCTACTCGTCTTAAATGGGAATATGACTTAGGATGCATGTTTGATGATCAGACTTGGTTGCTTCTATTCTATAAAATCAAAAATAACACAACATAATGTTTTCTTTCTTCATAGGGCATTTATTACTCCTATTAAACGTGCAAAAGCCAAACCTAATTATGATGCTAAATTCTGGTCATGCAGTTTCACTCTTGCTTCATATATGCATATGTTCGTTGAATGTCTTTTTATTTTCAGGTTCTGGAAAGATATTTGGAGGTTCATCATGCTTATTGTCTCAGTCAATATTCCGTTATCGTTTTTAAATGTTTTTTTAGGAAGTTTGGCCATAACAACAAACATCTCTTCTGATTCTGCCAAACTTTATGATTTATTCATCATTAGTACCCGGCGTGGGTGTGTCCATGGTGTAATCAGTGGACGCACCTATGTGCCTGCATTTGTTCCTGGCGAGGGGGTGTGGCAGCCTTAGTCAATGAAGAGGCTCAAAACGGGGCAATCCCCACCTGAGCCTCCACAAGGCTGCAGGCTGCCTTCGTCCCCCGCCAGGGACTCATGTATATTTTTTTTCCTCTACCCCCCTCCCCTCCAAACTATACCCTCCCCATCCTCCCAACCCCACTTACCTTTTTTTTTCTTCTTTTCTCGGGAGCGATTGTACCGGGAACACTTCCTTCCGCTCCCGATGGCCGTCATGGAAAGGGAAAACGGACTATGTTTTCCCTTTCCCGGTGGCCCTTTTATTTGACTTTTCTTTTCTTTTCTTTTTTCTGTTCCAAAATGTGGCAGCATTTCAGAATAGAAAAAAATGCTATTAGTACCCCGGTCTAACGGGCCAGGGTACTAATGGCTATAAGCCCCTCGATGGTGAGCCAATACCACCCCTGGTAATACCCCCGGGCCTTCGTTAACCACAGCACCGGGGACATTACCTGGGGTGGTATTGGCCTGCCATCTCGTGGCTTATTGCCACAGTATAGCTTTGAAATGTATTACAGCTAATTGGAAAGACTTCCGTTCTCTCTCTATCAAAGGATGATGAAACTCTATTTATCATATTCATAGAATGGAGTTATGTATGGCTAACAATTTGAACTCAATTCCTAAATACAATGCTAAATGGTTCTTTCTTATTCGTTATCTCAACCATTTCAATGTAACTGTGCATGGCACTTGAACCTTCATACTTTTATCTAACACTACAGCCTTCATTTAATAATGTTGCTCGTGAGCTTACTATGGTTGCAATATTACTCTGAATATATATGATATTATACCTCACCTTCCCTTCTCCCTTGCTCCCATTGGATTCTAGTATGTTATTTGTTTGTCTGTCAGTCTGTATCCCCAATTTTAATGTATTGTTCTCTTAATTAATACTTGTGCAGACATTTTGTATCAATTTGCTCTTAGAATATGTTGTTCCTATAAACTTTGATACATCACCGATGTACAATGATTCAATTGTTTCATGAAGATTTAAGTTATAATCAAAAATGTTGTTACTAGTTATTATTGAACCTTTACCACCAGTTTTATGTTCTATTTGATGTCTGTAACTTGTGAACACTTGTATTACCTGTATTATTTTTAACAATAAAAACTTTAAAACAATGTTTTAAAAAATTAACCTTCATCCATTAAGATGTCATCTATTCTGATAACCCCAACTTTCACTGCCGTAGAGAGCCGCTGAGACAGCTTGGGCTTTGTAAATGTTTTCAGCCAAAATAGGTAAATTATCCCACAGCTGATGGCTAAGTGAACATAAAAGCCTGCTTCTCCACATCAATATCTGTTCACTTTGACCAGTTTGGGGTTTCCAGCTTGCAATATTTTGTAACCAAAACCCAAAGCAGTTGAACCTGCCAGTTTGCTTCAACGAAGTACCAACCAGAGTAATGTTTATTTTCTTATGTTGGCGATGATGGGAGGCCATTACTACCATCTTATTATATATTAATAGATGATTGCCTTACTCTGCAAAAGAACTGAGTTACTTCAAACTGATTTCTTAACCCTATGGGGAAAATAATTACTGCATCATCAGTGTAAAATTAGACTACCAGCTTCCTTCTGGCTCTTAATGGAGCTTCTGCCTCCAGATGGGAAAGTTTGACTACCAACTCATTTATAAACAGCAAGAAAAAGAGGAGAGCCAGGACACATCCCTGCCTGACTTCTTCTGTGGTAGGGAACCTTAAGTGGACTCATCACTCTGCCCATATCGCTCTGCAGCAAGATCATTTTCATATTTTCTCAAAATTGGATTCATTATTTCTGATGGTATGGCTGAACCTCCAAGAACTTCCAATAAAACATTTTGATCTACATGGTTGAAAGCAGTTTTGAAATCAAAGAATTCAATATAAAGAGTTTTACATTTACTTAAAACAATAAATGATACAAATGCCCAACAGACCGTACTTCTAGCTTTTCTGAAGCTCATCTGCATTTCAGCTAATAAACTGTTTTCTTCCACCCGTCCTCCAGATGATTTAATAGTGTTTTACCATACACTTTTGAGAAACTGTCTATTAAAGAGATCAGGCTATAATTGCAGGATTGAGATGTATAGCTTTGTTAAAAACGAGAACTATTTAACTTGCTTCCAACTGCTTGGAACATAATTAAATGTATTTCATTTATTTTAAAAACAACGGTAAAATAGAACCCAGAACAATGTCTAATCCTGAGGTCTTGCCAGCATGTTGTGTAAACAATTCCATCTAACCTCTGATCTCTTCATGATTAAATATATTGAGTGGTTGCAAGTGACTTCGGAGATGCAATATTATCAACTCCTTCTGACACATAACGGTTACTGAAATAGCTATAACAGGCATCCTTAGGGATACAAGTGGCCAACTGAAGACTGTGATTATAGCCTTTGCTCACATATTTGATATCAACATCCAAAAAGGATGTTGTCCTTTGTCATCAGATGCACACCTCATGGTCTCCCACATCTGTGCTGTATCTTCTATGTTCTAGGCAATGTATCAATTTCGTATTAGTTGTCTATAATCTGCCTATATGGCTTTTATCTTCGGTTACAAAGGTTCTTAAAAAATCTCTCTAGGCCAACTGGCATTCTTGGTCAAACCACATATCTCTGGTATGGGCAATTTGGTTAATGTTTTGAACCAGTCTAGTGACACATTTAGAAATCAAGCCTGTCAGGCTTTGATAGATATCTTATATAAATATGTTGCCTTTACTGTAGCGGTAAAATGTTATGGAAGAGTTGAGCGCTATGTTGGCATTGTCAACATTCACCCATATGAACTTTGGGCTTGAACTCAAGACATGTGGGATCATGATAACCATTGACCCGCAATAGGAACAATAGTGACTCCATACAGTGCCATTCTGCTACTGAAGTTAAAATAACATCTGTATGACTTGTGCACTCACCTATTCTGAAGGTGCGAGTTGCAGGACTGTCACTTAAAAGGCAAGTTATAGAATTCTATCAGCTGGCTCAAAGTGACACTTAAAACCTGTAGGAGTATGATTCTAATTTCAACATTGTGACTGTACATTTCAAAAGTTAGACTCATAATTGCTGCATGCCCATTTTAGCAAGGGTCTGAAATTCAACTGGGGCCCAGGGTGTGAAACTCATTGCTGGACACAAGAGTGCGAGTCTCAGGCAGAATTAAATAGATGCTAATGCACGGAGACAAACGTGCGGAGAGGAGAAGCGGAAAAGAATGCGAGAGATCGAGGGAAGGAGGAGAGTAGAGGAAAAAAACAACTATAAATAATTAAGTAAAGAAAGAAGGAGGGGAGGAAGAGGAAAAAGGAAGGAAGAATACAGATAAATAAGGATGGAAAGAAGAAGAGCAGGCAGACGAAGAAAGTAAAAAGAAGTAAAGAAGGGACAAAGAAGGATTTGTGTGTGAAGAATTGACAAAAACTGTTAGAACTAAACTGATTAACATTATTTCCCTCTGCACATCCCAAATTATGTAAATAGCATTGTGCTAAATACTTATCTCCTCTAAGAATTGCAACTACATGCCACAGCAACAGTATCATTAAATCTACAATACCTCCCTCTTATTCTAGGTTATAGTATGTATGCACTATTTTTTTTACAGCCTTAATTGCCGGATCCTTTGCTCTTCACCTCATTACTGACAAAATTAGCAGCTCTCATCTGGACATCACAACTCTATTATCTTACCTGCTTGCTCGTTTCTTCATTATCAACAGTATCAACAGCATTCTTCTTGACACTACTGCCCTATTATCAATATCTGTTTAGCTCTTTATAAAGAACAGGATTGCAACAGGAGTGCACAAGAGCAGTACTATACCTCTTAACTTGAATTAGTGATATCACTATACTCTCTACTATCTATAGTCTGCTCCTTATTATTTTCTGTCTATTCATTTTGACCTCTTATAGTAAGAGGAAGACAGTTGACATAATATGGATGTACTAATTGCATATTATAAGATATCATAAAGCCTAATAGAGGCACCACTAAACCTCTTTAAGGTGAGAACATCACTTCAAACCACAACTAAAAAGAAAAGAGGTGTCCAAACTACTGTCTGCAAGACTAATATTGAATTCATCTACACTTATCCCTGGATCTTTATCTCAGCAACTGCTCTGCTCTAAAACTTCAACAATATTAGTCAAAATGGCCGCTAGTAAGACCAATAAAAAAATGCATTCACTACAAAGGAAACCACCACTTCTTCAACAAAGATCTAAGAGTGATTCACCAGCTCCGCTAGGGATTTCTGACCCCACCATAGAAGCCATCCTTACTGAAATCAGAGCACTACAACCATTTATTGAGACTACAAACATCAAATTGCAGCAATTAGATGATAGATTGATGGGATTTGATAACAGAATGGAAGAAGTGGAAAGGAGAGAAGGGGTTATGGAAGATTTACCCCCCAGAGTTGTACAGTTAGAAAAATCCATAAAAGAGCTCCAAAAGCACAACAAAGACTTAGAAAATCACAGTAGGCGCAAACACATGCATATATCCGGTCTACCAGAAGGCTCAGAAGGCCCTGACACCATTGCCTTTCTTCAAAAATTTCTACCAGCTATTCTACATCTACGCTCGGATACAGCACTCAACATACAGCGTGCTCATATAATTGGCCAACCTACAGTTTCCACCACCTCTCATCCTTTACCCATAACATTCATATTTTACCTCCTGGAATATTCTCAGCTTCAGCTCATTATATCTACAGCCAATGAGCGCAAATCCCTCCTCTGGCACGAAAACAAGTTATTCATATCTCAAGATGTGGCCCGGAGCACAGCCCAACGCAGGAAAGTCTTCCTTTCCTTTCGTCCTGCCCTGAAGCAATTCAATATTTGATACAGGCTTTCTCACCCATGTTCCTTTAAAGTAACGCATGAAGGCCGAACAGCCATGTTTGATGATCCAGCTGACCTTAGAATCTTCATTCAATCCATTAAAAACAATGGCATGGACACTTCATCACCCACAGGTGCCTCAACCTCCTCTATTATAAATCAATTTCATTACTGGTTTTCGTTTCTTTCCTGTTTCTACTCACTTAATGCAATTATTATCCATTTACTATATCTTGGTGATGCAGGCGCTGTTGTAGCGTCCTTCTTCCACTATGGTTGTTCTATTTCCTTTTGACAACCCAGTTGGTGCTACCTATCCCTGTTACATCTTTATCCCCCTTTTATTCCCCTATGTCTTGCTTGATCTCTGTAGTCATTCTTGTCCCCTTGTATACATACTTTCAGTCTATGATCAAACTCCCTTTCCCCTTGCCTGACCCCGATGTACTATCCTTTTGTATCACTACTTGGGTATATATGATTCAAATAGCATTACTAATACTCTAATATTGTATTACAGTTATAAGATGCATGTCTATCACTATTTATTGGATTAGATGATCTTTAAGTGCATTACACAGAACATTAAAGGTTGTAAGAATCCCATCAAAAGATGTACAATTATATCTCACCTAAATTAATGTAAACCTTCAGTTGCATGTATACAAGAAACTCATTTATCCAATAAAGAGATAATGAAACTTAAGTCTCTTTGGGTTAAGTAGGTTATTTTCAGACCAGCTGTTGATAGAAAATGGAGTTGCCATATTAATAAGTAAAAAAACAATCCTTTAAAATCATAGACCAAGATGCTGACACTAATGGAAGATGGGGTTGGGTAAAACGTTCAATTGATTCTACTCATGTTTCTATCTTAAACATCGATTGTCCCACTCAGCCAGATCCCACCTTTTGGATCTCTATCAAACAAAGGATACTCAAAAATAACTTTATCAATCTGATTGTATGTGGTGATGTTAATCAGTTCCTTGGCCCATTTCTTGATCGAAAATCCAGCTGTATGTTTAAAACAAATACAACCCATACATCCTTTAGGAAATGTCTAGCCGAAACAGGATTTAATGACACTTGGAGATTGTCCCATCCTACTCAATTAGATTATACCTTTCATTTACTACCACACAACACACTATCATGCCTAGACTATATTTTTTCCACCTCTGGTTCCATTGTAGACTTTAAAATCTCTAACAAAATGATTTCTGGTCATGCCCTTGTAGCTAAAGCCTTCTGTCTTTCAGATGTCAATAAAACCTCCAACCGATGGAAACTTAATAATTTCCTCATACAGGATCCAGAGTTTACTCAATCCATTCAATCATTTACCCAACAATACTTTTTAAATAATCAAGACTGTGATACATCAATTTTAAATAACTGGGGTGCCTTTAATGCAGCTTTAAGAGGTCACATTATGACCTTCTTGTGTAAAAAAAAGAAATTACAGAAAAAGCACTTACATGATCTCTATTGCCAACTAACTCAAGCTGTACAATGCTGCTACCAAGACTCTAGTTTGACTAATCTATGTCAGGTCTTAGCATTACGCTTCCAAATCAACAAGGAAATTACAGAACTTGCCACTGACACCATACTTAAATACAAAACAAAAATGTATCAAACATCAAATAAAGCTGGTAAAACACTAGCCTCATATTTAAAAACTAAAAAGGAAAAGTTTTTATATTTCTCATATTAAGGATAATAATGGCATCTCACATCATCACTCAGATGATAAACTTAATTGCTTTAAAAAGTTCTATGCACATCTATATATTCTGGAAAATCCTATTCCTAATAACAACATTGTGTCATTTCTTAACGATATTGACCGAACATCATATCCTCAAATAGATCTTTACCATTTAGACAATGACATTACATCTTCGGAGATCATCAAAGCAATTAACGGCTTAGAAAAGGGGAAATCTCCAGGTCCTGATGGATATCCACTGAATTCTATATTAGCTTACCCATATTACTTACCCCAAAACTTAAAACACTATTTTCATATTGTATATCACAAAAAAACATCAACTGGCTCAGTCTCAGAAGCCTTACTCATCACATTCCCTAAACCAGATAAAGACCCACAATTCCTAGTAATTATCAACCCATCTCCCTCATCAACATTGAAAGTAATATTTTTGCAAAGAAACTAGCCAACAGAATTGAATCTTTACTCCCTGCTCTCATTAAATCAGATCAAACTGGATATGTGAAAGTACGCAACATCTCCTCAAATGCGAGGCTGCTATTCAATGCCATTCTCTCAGCTGCTAAAGATAAAAAAGATAAACAAGGTTATGCAGCCATTGCATTAGATGCGGAAAAAGCATTTGAGCGTGTAAATTGGGACTATATGTTCAACGCCCTACACTGGCATGGATGTGGAGATAGGTTTATCTCTCTGGTCAAACTCCTCTACTCATCTCCTAAATCATCTATTTATCTTAATGGACAAGCTTCCTCCTTCTTTCCTCTACTCAGAGGCACTTGGCAGGGCTGTCCCTTTTCATCCATACTATATCTCTCACTTGAACCTTTATTGGAAATAATAAGATCTAGCAAAAATATCACAGGTATTCCAGCGGGCGCTTCATGTACTAAAATAGCGGTGTATGATGATGACATCCTTATTTTTATTAAGAATCAAAAGCTTCAGGTCTCTGAACCTACTTAATGCTTTATCTCAGTTTGGTAAAGTATCAGGATACAAACTAAATAGAGATAAATCAGAAATTATGCCCTTCAACTCCTATTGTCTTAAACATGATATTGATACCTTTGGCCTTAAATGGTGTAATATCTCAATGAAATACTTGGGCATCCGGTTTGCCCCACAATCCAAGACACTGTTAAACTTTATACTAAGATCTTGTTAGACACTCTTATAGACCTAACATCCAAATGGTCCCCCCTCTACCTCTCCTGGACATCTAGATACAATTAAAATTATGCTTTCCCCAATTGTACTGTATTACCTGCAGCTCCTGTCTGTTGCCCTACCTCTTTCATTTTAAAAATCTATCTATTCTATTTTAGTAAGCTTTTCTATGGGGTGTAGGAAAAAGTAAAAGAATTACCTTAACTAAACTGAAAACACCTTATGAAATGGGGTGGAGGTGCCAAATTTCCAGATTTTAAATCATATCATTCTGCATTTCTCCTGAAACAAACCCGTCACTGGTTTCCAGATCCTGAAATCTCCGACACTCCCACATGGTGTACTTTAGAAAAACAATCAGCTTACCATTATAACGTTACTGACCTCATCTACATATTTAAACATACATCCATGAATATCTTGGATCTCATTAAAGCCTCGGTCTCAGCACTACAAGCCTTTCTCTTCCCTCCTACCAATACTCCAAATAAGCACCTCTCTCCTTTAATATGGCATAACAAGAATATTGTGATTAATAATAAGACCTTAAAACACAGATCCTGGATTTAAAAAGGAATTAGATTCATCCAACAAATTATTCATGATCCTTCCATTCTCTCCTTTCAACAACTATCATCTCAATATGCCATCCCCAAAGCAGACTATCATTATTACAACAAATTAATCAACTCCTGTCTGGATCCACTTATTTATTTTTCTAATAAGATTGTGTCTCCAGACGTTGTCAGACTACTACAGCTTACCATGAGCAATGATGTCAGAGCCTCTAAATTTTACAACATGCTCACCTCAACTTTTGAAGTTTGCTCTACTCGTCTTAAATGGGAATATGACTTAGGATGCATGTTTGATGATCAGACTTGGTTGCTTCTATTCTATAAAATCAAAAATAACACAACATAATGTTTTCTTTCTTCATAGGGCATTTATTACTCCTATTAAACGTGCAAAAGCCAAACCTAATTATGATGGCTAAATTCTGGTCATGCAGTTTCACTCTTGCTTCATATATGCATATGTTCGTTGAATGTCTTTTATTTTCAGGTTCTGGAAAGATATTTGGAGGTTCATCATGCTTATTGTCTCAGTCAATATTCTGTTATCGTTTTTAAATGTTTTTTTAGGAAGTTTGGCCATAACAACAAACATCTCTTCTGATTCTGCCAAACTTTATGATTTATTCATCATTAGTACCCGGCGTGGGTGTGTCCATGGTGTAATCAGTGGACGCACCTATGTGCCTGCATTTGTTCCTGGCGAGGGGGTGTGGCAGCCTTAGTCAATGAAGAGGCTCAAAACGGGGCAATCCCCACCTGAGCCTCCACAAGGCTGCAGGCTGCCTTCGTCCCCCGCCAGGGACTCATGTATATTTTTTTTCCTCTACCCCCCTCCCCTCCAAACTATACCCTCCCCATCCTCCCAACCCCACTTACCTTTTTTTTTCTTCTTTTCTCGGGAGCGATTGTACCGGGAACACTTCCTTCCGCTCCCGATGGCCGTCATGGAAAGGGAAAACGGACTATGTTTTCCCTTTCCCGGTGGCCCTTTTATTTGACTTTTCTTTTCTTTTCTTTTTTCTGTTCCAAAATGTGGCAGCATTTCAGAATAGAAAAAAATGCTATTAGTACCCCGGTCTAACGGGCCAGGGTACTAATGGCTATAAGCCCCTCGATGGTGAGCCAATACCACCCCTGGTAATACCCCCGGGCCTTCGTTAACCACAGCACCGGGGACATTACCTGGGGTGGTATTGGCCTGCCATCTCGTGGCTTATTGCCACAGTATAGCTTTGAAATGTATTACAGCTAATTGGAAAGACTTCCGTTCTCTCTCTATCAAAGGATGATGGAACTCTATTTATCATATTCATAGAATGGAGTTATGTATGGCTAACAATTTGAACTCAATTCCTAAATACAATGCTAAATGGTTCTTTCTTATTCGTTTCTCAACCATTTCAATGTAACTGTGCATGGCACTTGAACCTTCATACTTTTATCTAACACTACAGCCTTCTTTTAATAATGTTGCTCGTGAGTTTACTATGGTTGCAATATTACTCTGGATATATATCATATTATACCTCGCCTTCCCGTCAGTCTGTATCCCCAATTTTAATGTATTTTACTCTTAATTAATACTTGTGCAGACATTTTGTATCAATTTGCTCTTAGAATATGTTGTTCCTATAAACTTTGATACATCACCTATGTACAATGATTCAATTGTTTCATGAAGATTTAAGTTATAATCAAAAATGTTGTTACTAGTTATTATTGATTGAACCTTTACCACCAGTTTTATGTTCTATTTGATGTCTGTAACTTGTGAACACTTGTATTACGTGTATTATTTTTAACAATAAAAATTTTAAAAACAATGTTTTAAAAAATTAACCTTCATCCATTAAGATGTCATCTATTCTGATAACCCCAACTTTCACTGCCGTAGAGAGCTGCTGAGACAGCTTGGGCTTTGTAAATGTTTACAGCCAAAATAGGTAAATTATCCCACAGCTGATGGCTAAGTGAACATAAAAGCCTGCTTATCCACATCAATATCTGTTCACTTTGACCAGTTTGGGGTTTCCAGCTTGCAATATTTTGTAACCAAAACCTAAAGCAGTTGAACCTGCCAGTTTGCTTCAACGAAGTACCAACCAGAGTAATGTTTATTTTCTTTTGTTGGCGATGATGAGAGGCCATTACTACCATCTTATTATATATTAATAGATGATTGCCTTACTCTGCAAAAGAACTGAGTTACTTTAAACTGATTTCTTAACCCTATGGGGAAAATAATTACTGCATCATCAGTGTAAAATTAGACTACCAGCTTCCTTCTGGCTCTTAATGGAGCTTCTGCCTCCAGATGGGAAAGTTTGACTACCAACTCATTTATAAACAGCAAGAAAAAGAGGAGAGCCAGGACACATCCTTGCCTGACTTCTTCTGTGATAGGGAACCTTAAGTGGACTCATCACTCTGCCCATATCGCTCTGCAGCAAGATTATTTTCATATTTTCTCAAAATTGGATTCATTATTTCTGATGGTATGCCTGAACTTCCAAGAACTTCCAATAAAATATTTTGATCTACATGGTTGAAAGCAGTTTTGAAATCAAAGAATTCAATATAAAGAGTTTTAAAAAAAAAAATAACATTTACTTAAAACAATAAATGATACAAATGCCCAACAGACCGAACTTCTAGCTTTTCTGAAGCTCATCTGCATTTCAGCTAATAAACTGTTTTCTTCCACCCGTCCTCCAGATGATTTAATAGTGTTTTACCATACACTTTTGAGAAACTGTCTATTAAAGAGATCAGGCTATAATTGCAGGATTGAGATGTATAGCTTTGTTAAAAACGGGAACTATTTAACTTGCTTCCAACTGCTTGGAACATAATTAAATGAATTTCATTTATTTTAAAAACAACGGTAAAATAGAACCCAGAACAATGTCTAATATTGAGGTCCTGTCAGCATGTTGTGTAAACAATTCCAAACTAACCTCTGATCCCTTCATGATTAAATATATTGAGTGGTTGCAAGTGACTTCGGAGATGCAATATTATCAACTCTTTCTGACACACAACGGTTACTGAAATAGCTATAACAGGCATCCTTAGGGATACAAGTGGCCAACTGAAGACTGTGATTATAGCCTTTGCTCACATATTTGATATCAACATCCAAAAAGGATGTTGTCCTTTGTCATCAGATGCACACCTCATGGTCTCCCACATCTGTGCTGTATCTTCTATGTTCTAGGCAATGTATCAATTTCGTATTAGTTGTCTATAATCTGCCTATATGGCTTTTATCTTTTTCGGTTACAAAGGTTCTTAAAATATCTCTCTAGGCCAACTGGCATTCTTGGTCAAACCACATATCTCTGGTATGGGCAATTTGGTTAATGTTTTCAACCAGTCTAGTGACACATTTAGAAATCGAGCCTGTCAGGCTTTGATAGATATCTTATATAAATATGTTGCCTTTACTGTAGCGGTAAAATGTTATGGAAGAGTTGAGCGCTATGTTGGCATTGTCAACATTCACCCATATGAACTTTGGGCTTGAACTCAAGACATGTGGGATCATGATAACCATTGACCCGCAATAGGAACAATAGTGACTCCATACAGTGCCATTCTGCTACTGAAGTTAAAATAACATCTGTATGACTTGTGCACTCACCTCTTCTGAAGGTGCGAGTTGCAGGACTGTCACTTAAAAGGCAAGTTATAGAATTCTATCAGCTGGCTCAAAGTGATACTTAAAACCTGTAGGAGTATGATTCTAATTTCAACATTGTGACTGTACATTTCAAAAGTTAGACTCATAATTGCTGCATGCCCATTTTAGCAAGGGTCTGAAATTCAACTGGGGCCCAGGGTGTGAAACTCATTGCTGGACACAAGAGTGTGAGTCTCAGACAGAATAAAATAGATGCCAATGCACAGAGCACACGGGTGAAATTGCACTTTGCTTAAGGATGTTATTTCAATTAACTGAACTGCATTAAACATAATAATAACCTCAATATAACATACTAATTAAGCCAATCCCCATTTAACAAGTAACACATTCCCATAATGACATTTAGTGCAAATTAGCTCATGAAATAAGCTGGATGCATACTGATGAAAATGCACAATGCACTGAAAATGGGAAGAAAAATTGACTTTAGATGTGCAGGCTAGATTTGCAATATGTGGTAAGCTGAACAATGTGAAGATCTGTCATGCTAAAACATAGCTGTGTTTTGCAGCAGGAAGCAAACAAGAAAAATGAAACATGTTTCTCTTCACAAATGCAGTGAGCACAATAAGGAAGGCAAAGAGAAAAAATGCATGATGTGGATAGGTCTGGACGAGGTGAGGTGCTTGTGATTGGAAGGGGTTGTCATAGAAAAGGGTTTGAAGGCAGAGCAAAAAGGCATTTTTCTTCTGGCACTGACGGATGAAGGAGCAGAGGGCTGGCTGGGTAGATGGAGTTTAGTACCTACAGGCTGACTAAAAGCTGAAGCTGTCTCTCCAGGTTTGACAATCCTTAGAAAAACTGCAGTCTTGAGAATCCTTATCTGGGTGTCCCTGTGCAAGGCAAGCAGAAAGGCTGAGGAAAATTTCACCGCCAAGCTGAGTCGGGATATCGCCAAATGATTTAGGTAAATATGAGGTTAAGTGAGGTGCTGGTGAGGTGAAAGCTACTAGGTAGCCCAGGTTAAATAGTTCACTTAATTTTAGGTGCTGCACTAGAGATTCTACTTTCAACGTGCATGTACTACTGTGTTCATATTTCTCAATGTTTTGCTGTTTTTTTTTTAAAGAGTATTTTTCTTGCCAAGTTTCACAAAGCCAAGGACAATTGGCAGGGCTTTGCACAGATAAAACGCTGAAAGCTATTGCAAGAATACATGCACTTGCACTGTGAAGTACAATGTGGGCATAAGTGTCACTCTGTGTAACTAATGTTTCATTGGATAAACCAACATTTCAACCTTTAACATGTATCCATGCATCCGAAGAAAAAGAAATTCTATTTTACGATAAAGAACACACTAAAAAAGTAATTTAGTCTCATTATATTTATTCCGCTTTCATGGAGGCATGCAGTAAGACATTTCTCAAAGCAAAGTAGCCACAGTGAGTTGTGTATTTAGAGAGACTGAATAAATGTGCAGTATTTCAATTGCATGCTTTACATTTGTTGAAACTCATCCAAAATGGCACAATAGGGTACCGTATATAAGATACCACAGGAGGGCATGAGCCATCGATTCAGAGTGTATGAAGTCCAGTATTTGTTTGTTGTTAGTGATCCATGTAAAGATAATTATTAGGCAGTATTCTGAAATCAGTATGAAGTAATAGATATAATCCCAAAATATATCTTACAAACCTTCTGTTACCAAAATGAGTGTGTGTGTGTGTGTGTGTGTTACAGGCAGTAGTATTATTATATCTAGTAATCAGTTCTTCAAGTATCAATACATTAATTATTCCCAGAGATCGCATTTAATTTATTCCATGATGCAAATTAAACAGAACTATAAAAAAGGCCAGATGGCCTTACAATCTCTAGGCACATCAAGTCTTGGTGGTTTCTGGCAATCTGGTTAATATTTGAATTTAACCTAATATCGACCCAGGTTAAAATCCTTCCACTCATGCAGCCTCACTGGTTGCAACTGCCCAGTACAGAAACATGTGAATAGCCTGCCTTGTAAGAATCAGTTACAAGTCCACATTTATTGTAAACATACAAACTCACAACTTTCAATAAAGGAATCCCAATCATTATCTTGTAATGTACATTTAAGGCAGAAATGTTCCAAGACATGCGCTTGCATGATCTTTTTATATCAGCAGTAGGCAAAGTTGAATTGTAGCCAGGGATTGGATCAAGCAAGAGTGGATCTTTTCAGCCTGTATTTCTTAAGAATTTAAGATTCCTGTCTACCATTTATCATAAGAGTTGGGAAAGTGTTAGGAGGTGGCAAATGTAGGATGGTTTTGCATGTTTTACAATCTACATGCAGGCACGTTGTAGTATGCAGTGTTATGGAATAATAGTTCCTTCTATCAAATTCAAATTTGGGTTCCAGATGGTGAGAGAGTTCTAAAATTGATTGAAAGAAGACTCTCGACATGAAACAGTCTCTATAGAGACTACAGTTATGTGGTTGCTTATATTAATATTCTTGGATACATCATTTTGGACTTTTAATGAGGGTATTTGTTTTATAAGAGCCCCATTGAATGTCAGATCCTTATCTATCACAATCTGTGTAATCCCTACACCAGGAGTGACCATAACATGCTGAAGTAACCTGAGTGGGTACCTTAGATGTTTTGTAGTCTTGCATCTCATGTATCTCATGTCTCCGGCTTTATCTCCTAAATAATGGGATAAGAATAATTGTAGCTCGACTGAGTTTGCATGGAGAGAGCTCCAGATACAACAATAAAAATCAAGAAGCAAAAATTCTGCAGACTGAAAAAATATGACAACAGTTTAGTGAGAAATCGGAGGGACCAAAAAAGAGTGGACATAACACAGATGGTATGCCGTGTAAATCTGTGAAAATAGCAGGTGAGCTTTGTAAGAAAGTTCCTCTGCAAAAGCGGGAGACCATTCCAGAAGAGAAGATGGTCAAATCCCCAATAGCGCCCTCTCTATTGCTAATGGGAGCAGGGAAGATATACATCATGTGGCATTAGGTTTGGAACTGCGCCAACCATTCATCAGTATGGTAAGGCACTAATCAGTAATGGATCGCCTTAGCAATTAGATGGATAAGAATTCTCTGACACACAAAACAACAAATAAAATATATGAGTGCTTTTGATGTGTCTAAGAAAGGAGGACAAGAATCATTAAAAGCACAATTCCAATATTTTCAGAAATGTACCTCTTGCGTCAACGATAGTTTATTCTTTATACTGAATAATTTCCCTTGCCTAGTTGGTCTCTGAAAGATTATTTAAACTTGAAGACTTTTAAGCAAACTACAAAGATCTGTACAATCTAGAATGTTTGGCCGAAAATGATGCATTAGGGAAATGGAACAAGATCTCAGGGTCCTTTTGAGGCCAAGTTCACTAGCAACAATGTTGTTTGGATAATGTAATATGTTAAGGGGTGAGTGCAATACGCCATCCTGTGTCTGGAGCACTGCAAGTCTGAGCAAAAAGGGGAATCAGGCAACCCTTATGCTCTTTCACCAATTACTTCAACTTGTCAGAAAACATATTGAACAATTCTATTAGCATTATCAACCTGTACCTAATAGACGTGCAACAAAGTCCAGCCTACCTACCTCGCAAGACTACAACATTGTGAAAGGGTGATTATAACTCGGTGCAGCTTAAGATAAACTGGCTGAGCTGACTTGATGGATATAGTGATACTGAAGATAATGTAACTCTGACATTAGAAGCCCCACTGTGAATACATAATTTGAGTTCATCTTGCTCCAGTACTCAATGGACATTAATTGAAATCGCATTGTAGAATGTGGCTTGGCTTAGCTGGAAACATTTGGATCCAGATGTTCTCATATTAGTTGAGCCTTTAAATATATTTTCTTTCAGGAGACTTGTTTACAGTTGCACCTGCATCGTCATTGCGTTGGCACTGTTTTTACGCATCCAAGAGACACCTGAAAGGAAGGAATTTTGGCAGCTTGTGGATCTTATTCTCATACAATGTAGATAAAAGTGTTGAAATAGCGTTGAATACTGACACCATACATATGATGCACTACTTGGCCCAGAGTAGATGTCTTCTGGGCTATAACTGGTCACAATTGCCTTTAAAAACGAAAGGGCAACCTTTCTTGGCAATGCAGAGACTGCTGGAGTTAGACACATGTGAGCAAGAATCTGCCTGTTATTACTTATTTTAAAGCGCAACATGAAAACGTCACATTTCATTAAACTGCTTGAAATATTTTTCTGCAACACATTAGGCATTGCTGTTTCCTTTTTTTAAATCCAAAGAGATTCTATATTGATCATATGGATCAGCAAACTGAAGATCTCTCATATTATGCAAGATACGAGGTATTGAAAGGCAATGGCAGTGTATTATAAGGAATAAAAGACCCTCTACCAAACGTAACAAGGACCTTGCAAGTCACCTTGGAGTTCTGTGACCTTATAAAGGAACTTGGCCACACAACACCTCTCTGACTTGCAATATCCTATAAATGTAAGGTAGGTGGGTACTTTATCACCTATATTCTAGATATGACCTATTAGCTCCTAATTCGCAGTTTAAAAGTGACAAATAGGTCCCACAGTGATTATTTACCTATCCTTTCACTTTAAGAAATGCTTACTCCCTAAACACAGTTAAAACAACTATAACAACCTAGAGTACAATAGGGGAAAATGTATGCCAACAGAAAGAAAATTAATTTGGGTAGAGCACTTTTCTGAGTCTACAAAGTTGTAGAAATATAGAAAAGAAACTCCTCTTGATTGAAAGTTGCCTTACGCTGAATATGTGGATTGGACATATATTTAATCAATGTGTACAACTAGGGCCATCTTTTGAGAGGATATAGAGGTATTGTTAATTCATCTCGGACACTAATATATAAGAGACCGCATGTCTACCACCAGGAATATTGTTAATTAAAGGGACAATAGGTCTATCATGAGAAATTATTTCTATTTTTTATTTCCAAAAAGTTAATGCAATGTTGGTCCCTTAGAATATTGTCAGGAATGTATCCCCCCAATGTGTAGGCTGCTACAACGTTTGTAGATGATATGTCAAATAAAAACGAAATGTCACTTTTAATTTAATAAAAATTGCTATCAAATGGGATGTAGTTTTAGAACAAACCCCAGACTGCTGAAGGGTGGTTTGGGATGTAGCTGTTATTTGAAGTCAATAATATATGTTCCCTTGAATGTAATGTGTGTGATGTAACAGCATTTATAAAGCGCAAACTAAGGCCAACAGCATCCAGGCGCTAAAGAAGACAGAGTGGGCGGCTAAAAACACTCCAACTAAACAGATTCAGCTGATACAGAAACTAGAAAAGGTGTGTTTTAAGGGCTTTCCAAAATAGGAGATGATTGTCAATACTGTGCAGGCCATATGGAAGCCTTTTCAACACGCCAGGCGTGAGACTTGAAAAGCTTTGGTGCTACCAGTATTGTGGATTCCAATTGGCAACCATATATTATATGTGTATCCTATCTTAAAGCCACAAAGGATTTTAAAGGATAGATACATGAAGGCTCTGTGTTAAATACTTGGATATTAGGTGTGTTCTATCTATTGCTGTTAGAGATTCAGGTACTCATCCCAGGGTCTAGCTGCCTATCTGCTTGAAACACTTTTTAAAAAAAACAAATCAGTCTTATAAATGCAGTTTATTAGTGGCCTTGCTTTCTTGCATAGTATATGTGCTTGAGCTCCTGAAATTACAAAATAACATGTGAGCTTCCCCAATCAGATGGTAATCTGTCACAGCCCCCTCTTCTTCCTTTTTACAAGGAAACCCTTCTTGCCTACATTATGGCTTTAGACATAGAAAATTATTCTCTTTCAATTACCTGATCACTACTTTTTTCTCTCACTCTCGAAAACTAACCTCTGCACTCAAAGACACCGTGTCTCCACCCTTCCTTGCCCTCAATAACTTTCTTCTGCATCGTTTCCAAGTGCATTGACCGATAATTCACATCCAGGAGTCCAAGAAGCTAGGTCTCTCTCATCAACCTACTTACCCGTTCCCTGATATATTGTATTCCCTCCTATTCCAACAAATACCACCTATGTTATTTCTATACAAATATTTCCACTGAACTGGATCCTATCCTGATAACAGCTAACTCTTCTTCGTCCGTTTGCCTGACAAATTTTCAAGGACATTGCCCCTCTTATCGGGTCATATCTTGTTCACCTTTTAACTCTTCCTTGCTCCAGTTGTTTTTCCTGACTGCTTACATTTCACCATAATCCTACTGATCCTCAAGAAGACATCGGAGTACCTTAGAAATCCTGCTATCTTGCCAAAACATTCCAAAATCCTAAAGAGACTTAATCAGATCAGGCTACCTTGATAAAAAAAAGACCTCTGTGACCCTTTTCAGTTCAGATTCTGAAGCTATTTACAGAGACAGGCCCTACCCATGTCACCAGGATTCTCACCTCAAGAATATGTCTTTCATCCTAACTCTACTGGAACCCTTGATTGTCTTTCCTAATGTCGACCACATTGCTATCCTTTGGAGCATGGATGACCTTGGTATCAAGGATAACACTTTGATATTGGCAGCCTCTGTATATCTAATTGTTGCTTCTCCATCTAATGGAACACATCTACATCTGATTCTAACCCCTTCCTGCTGACACCAGCAATTCTCTAACCTCTGCCCTCTAATCTATGCTCCATACCTCAGACATCTGATCGCCTTCCTTGGGTTCTCTTTTTACAACACAAAAATGATTCTCTTTATGTTCCCTCACCCCTGTTCTTTCAGCAAACATTTCTGATGGTAGCTCATCAATTTGTCACTGACAGCATTTTGTTTTCTCAAACTTATCTTTTCATAGACCAAAGTCATATTCCTCTCAGCCTCTGATGCTGCATCTCTCCTTTCCTCACCTACCTCTTATCCAAATGGCCCACTCCCTGCCAAGGTATCGTTTGAGAGCCTCCTTAGTCATCACCACTTGATCACTATGAACACTAATGCTGCAATGATTAACCATCCAAATATCAGGAAGTGCAATTATCTACTCCCCTGTCACTCTGCTGACACCCTCTTCCTACCTCTGCTAACTCTACTGTTAATGACTCGGCTAGCCTCCTCCTTTACCTCTACTCTTCTCCTTATCCCCACAAGACAACACACTGAACTTCAGCACACACTCTCTATAATCTTCCCTGCTCTTCTCCCACTTTACAACACTGTACACGTGCTTGATGGCTCTGTATGAGAAATTAATCTCTTTTGATATTTCTACTGGTTGTCCTGAAATCCATGGCATGATTTTCCTACCCACCTGTCAGCATCTATCTCTTGTTATGCTCCTCTCTGGATGTTCTGCATTATCACCCTGATTAATATCCACATTCCCCACCCACACTGTACTTTCTCTTACTTCCACTCCTCCCACATTGCCCCTGACTACCGGAAATCATGAAGCGACAAATCCGTAGCCCAGGAAGAAATCTTATATAAATCACCCCCCCACCTTTATTATACTGGTCTTAGAGGGATTCTTCAAATGATCATTCACTTTATATATATCAATTCTCCCTTCATATATTGTATGTACCAAGTGTACGTAACAAGTATTACGGACAATCATCTGATTGGTTGCCCGTTTACCTTTCTCTCTGTTGACATGCAGCTCACATGCAGTTGAAAATCTTCCACATGATTGGCCCAATTACTGGTGTCACTGTGTTAGGATTTCTTCGTGAAATGCATTTCTATCTCTAAAGAAATAGAATACATTAATCTAGGTGTATGAATGCTCAGGTATATATAGGGAAAACCTAACTGTGAAACAACACAGCACAGTGTAACATAGGAAAACAGTAGCATGGTACAATAATGTTGACATTTTTAGAAGGATGAAAAAATAAAAATATGCTCACAAATAAATAGAGAGAGGGCACTTAGAAGGTTACCGGCAGGAGATACAGTTTACGTAGGGACATGCATAGCCGTCAGATCTGCAGATTAACTTGCTTTTAAGCTACCTTCCTGTCTGTTCCACATGATTTCCCTAATTGCTCTGTTAAATTCCTTAGACAGCATCAGTGATTTCCTCCGCTGCTTGCTTCTGCTGTGAGAGAGAAAGCAAAGTGTTTCCCCTTTTAACTCCAAAGACCGGAAGTTATTAAGTTACTGCTCCCATATTTTCTATCCTAATGTTTAACAACCTTGCAGAGAAGCTCTGAAGTAAGTTACAAGTTAATGAGTGTTTCTTTCAGGTATTCCACAACCCTGATTATAGTCATTTAATTTGGTTTGCAATGAATACAATAATACAAACTTGATCAGGAGGACATACCCTCCAAACAAAAAACAAGCACTTACTGTGTTTGTGGTGACTAATAGTTCTGTTGAAAGTGTAAATAGCAAAGCAGGTCAAATGAACACTGAAGAAGACCATTACAGATGTGTGACAGAGGACAACCCTCTATATGAAGATTTCAGGAGGGCCAAGTGATGGACTTGTCGGGGGGAAATTCTGCCGGGGTCGGCCGGGCCGTCCGCAGACCTCCGGGCAGGGAGGCCCCAACTCCTCCCGTATATCCCAGATGAGATAGAGTATGAGACACACACAAGGAGCAAGGCGACTCTGCTGTTTATTATGCAAACGGCAGGGATGGGTCAAGGAGCGTACGCGTTCGTCCTGACACACACAATTGTGGGGCTCGCAGGCCCTTTTTACTGCATTATGACGCGCTACTTGCGTCACTTCAGAAAGTTAACAAAAAACCTATCGCCACTCTTAATTGGTTGCTCGAGTGGTAGGGTTAGTATAGTACACATATAGAGAATGATATTAGTGGTCAAGGTGTAGTCAGGTGGTATATCTGGGTTGTCCCTATAATTAGATACATAAGAATTGTTACATGAAGACCCCTGAGGATTGGCTAATGTCACTGACGTCTGAGATAAGAGCCCCATGTTCTGATTGGTGCATCCGTGAGCTCCCCAGCCTGGGACCACCGTTGTTCCCAGCTCTCGGTGTACCTGTGTTTGCAACAATGTTTCAATATGGGTACATGCAGACAATGTGAGGATTTATTCATAGGTGGAAGGCTGACCGCTCCCACTGTAGCAGGTGTTCATTGAGCCTTTCACGTGTCTCGGCCTGTGTCTCGTAGTGAGGGACCCAGACGCCTTTTCTCTCCTGGGTTTTGGCATCTCGTCAGGTTCGGCTAGGTCACGTGGGGCGGGACCGTGTTTGAGGCAGAATTCTGCACAATTAATATTGCTTTTCCACTGTGTGTCTGGGTTAATTTGTAGATATGACTTTAACGTTGGTATGCGGAGTGCGAGGTTGCAACATCGTGCCTTTGATGATTTGTTCTTGGATGTGGGTTTGCAACATTGCGACCTTGGCTGATTTCTCCACCAGGCTCATTCTGCAGGATCAGCAACCTGACTTTTGCTTTGTTAATGTCCACGGGAACTCTTGCTTGAGGCCTACTTGGGCCTGGTGTATAGTGATCCATTTCGGACATGGGTGCTTTAGGTTATAGTGGCATATATTTCCATGACCAGTATCGTGTTTCTATTATACCTCTCATGGTGGTAACGGGTTTCAAGAGAAGCGTGAGCAAGCGGCGTTATAAATGAGTTCATGATGCATCTTGCGTTTCTGCATTCTGAAAGCCTATGTAAAAATAATAAAGATGTACGTCCGTGAGTATGTCTGTCGCCTACGTCAGAGCACTGAGTATGTTCTTCGTGTAGATTGGTGTGGAAATGTTAAGTGTGTATATTTGTACAGATGTGCTTCCCGTCGTCTAGGTCGTCATGGCATCTCTAACGACGTGTGGTTTTTAGTCTAGCTGATCCGAGCCGCAGGTGTCGGCATGGCCAGTGCGGGCTGCTGGGCAGGCAGGTGGACACATCCGTATGTTCCTGTACCAGGGTACCTGGTCGTCTGGTAACTGGACAAACTCTTCTCGCGGCGGGTGTCTGGGCCGTGACCCTCTAGGCCAAGCGCGAGACGTGAAGGACGGGAGCCTGGTCTTCCATTCTCCCACTTCAGTCCCCCCTCTGGTCGACTTGTCGACCACAAACATATCCTTCTCGTTATCTCCTCTTACCCTCCATATCTTAGTTATCCCTCCGAGATGTCCATAATGGTTCACATGATCTTCAAATGACCAATACATGTATTCACATGTTCCTCCAGGAGTACAGTATACCCATCTTCCTATGTAGCTCCTGGGGTTCCTTGGATTCTCGATCTTCACTGATGGTGGGTCTAGATGATTGGTGATGATTTGGGTGCGCAACTTCTCCCTTTCTTGTATTATCACACCTGTATGCTGGCCGTCATCTGCTGGCATTAAGGGGTGCATTCCCACCATTTCCAGCAACTCGTCAGTCGTGCGTGCCTTCCGGGCCTTCCAAAATCTAATTATGATCAGGGCAGCTCCAGCCAAAATAGCACATCCCACTATTATTTTCAGTCCATCTGACAGCCAAGATGGCATCCATGACCATAATAGTGAAAACCAGCTCTTATCCTTGTTTACACCGTCACTTTCGTCCATCATTTTGGAGTGCATCTGGGCCAGTTGTGAAACTGCTTCTGTCAGTGTACCATTGTCAGCATCGTTGGCAGGTATGAACGTGCAGCAAGATTGTCCTATCTTTGCACAAACTCCTCCTTCCATTGCTGTGAGAAGGTCCAATACATATCTGTTCTGGAGTGCTACCATCCTGACAGCTCGCAGCTCCTCTTTAATTGCGTTGAACCCATTTACTGTTGAATTGATGGTCATCATTAGTTCCCACCTGGTTATTTGGAGCCATTTTGCGTTTGCGTATGCCTGCAGTCCCGGATGTATTATTGAGGAGAAGAACATTGCTGCTCTGCTGAATAGTCTGTGTTCTGGCGGTATTGATGTTAGTTCCGTTTCCGACCTTCCCCACAGGTAATTTCCTGTCAATGGCTCTCCTTGTCTTTTTCTCCTATTTAGGACAGTATCATTGCTGTTGGTCCTGTTTCCTTGCTCCTTCTGAAGTGGTGCAGATCTCTTTCTTCTCTTATCTCCTTCATCCATTTTAGGAAATTTTGCCACATCGACATGCTTCTTAGGTACCACTAGTGATGGTACGTTGACGTGTACCATTGTGCACACACCATTCCACAGGGGAGGCAGTGTATGATATGCCTTTTCTCCACAGGCCCAATAATGGTCCATTATTACTGCTGTTCCCGCTCCCCCCTCAGGTAACTCCATCAGGCTTGCACAATTGGTGTTATATCCTACGTCCACCTCTCCTTTATGCTGGTAGCATACTTTGGGCGCAGTCAATGGTAGTATAGTTATCGGGTCTTCATCTTCTTCTACCCACGTGAGCATTGGTACATATTTGATCCACGTCGTCCAACATCGATGATTGTGTGTCTCGATAGTTGAGATAGTTTCCTTTGTTACCATGTTGCTGCCAATCACTCCTATCTCCCAGTTGTTGTCCAGGTACACCTTTCCTGTTATCGTTAGTAGCGGCCTTTCCCAACATCCTTGTTTACCCGGAACTTCAGTGGCGTACCAATCACATGGTAGATACTGCAGTGTTACCTTCTTTGTTTCTCCTTTTGCAGGGCCACTTGTTATGTACCTGAATGCTTCAGCATGTAAACTGGTCTTGTGATAACTCAGATAGGTCTTGAGGAAGTTGTTTTCGTATGGGTATGAGTCTCGTGTCTTCCATGTCATGTGCACTACTGTTCCTTGAAACCTTCCTTTCGTTTGGAACAGGGCCAAATATATTATGCACTGTGCTGTTTTTTCATCTATTTCTCTGGCAACAAATGTTCGTGAAGCGCTCATGGCGTATGGTATTAATGAGCAAACGTAACAGCTATCCTCAGTTGTCTGCTTACCAATGCGGGTCATGTGCTGGTACCATATGTTGTTTGTGACGTGTGCTGAATCTTGTACATAATTATCAATACCTTTATTGTCTGAGTATGTGCTGCGTTTAACTCTATTTTGCTTGGGTGCAATGTTACTATTACCACCTGACGTAACACCTGTTGCAGCAGAGGACGGGGGTATATTAAGTTTGGGTGCAGCAATAAAATCGATAGCATAGCTGTACTGCCAGACAGAGGCAGCCAAGAACCCGGTGATCATAAAAATCCCTATTATTTTTATTACATATGCTAATTTCACCGGCATTTTGCTCTTACCTTGCTGCGGTCCTGGCAGCTTATTCTTGCGACGTTACAGTTGCCCGCCTAAAAATTCTCAAAAGTACTCGTTATTAAATGTTAGTTTTAAGCTCTCCCTATCAAGTAGTCATTCAGTGCCCAGGCGAAGAGCTGCTCCCACGCTACTCTAAGTGATGGGTCTCTTAAGACCGGCAAGTATGGGCGGAGGTGGGGCATGTGATATTCTATGGGCAGGAGGAAGGCTGTGTAGTAGACACGTACCCTTCTCCTTTTTAAGTATGTTGGCCTCTTTATTTCGTATACAAATTGGTGTGACAATTCCTCTGGGTAGTTATCGTCTGGCAGCACCATCTACACCTGCACACTGAATTTGTTAATTAGCTTTTCTTAACAATACAATATTACGCAGTTCCTGTATGTGCGAGAGAAAAAAGAGAACATTCACGTGTTTACATGTGTATTAGTGCAAGCATGTCCTTTAGTTTTAGTTACAACTGTACTTAGCAGTCAATGGGGGGGGGGGGGTTTGTGCTCAAATGGCGGAAGTATTTTTACTCTTTGAGCGAGTGATCATGGGGTGGGCAGTATGGGGATCACCCCCTTCTTCGTCAGTTATTGTCTCCGAGGGAACAATTGGGTTGTTGTCTGTGGTGGAACTTTCTTCCGCTGTCGGGGATGTTGTTGCTGTTCTTTCAATGGACCTGTCGTTGGCGCTGGGGTGGGTCTGCAGTTTGTAAATCTTTACATCATGTAGGTGGTTCCAGGCACGCTTATCCTTTAGTTTTACTGCTCTTGTTGATACGTCCTCTACCAGATGGGGGCCAGTGAACCTCTTCTGGTTCCACTTTCTATTGAAATTGCGAAGTAGTACGTGGTCACCTTTGGCAAGTTTGCACGAGTTCTCCTTTCCCAATTCCGTACTTTCGTCTTTTTCTTGATTGCTGGTAGACCCGCCCCGTGTGCGCTCGAGCTGTTGAGACACAAACACGACACTAGTAATCAAAGAAGACACATATTGATACATTTCATCACCTAACACATTCGCTGAACTTTCGTGGTCGGTGAATGCCCTTGATGTTGGTGTTAGGGGAAGGCGCATTTGACGTCCAGTTACCACTTCGTGAGGGGTGAGGTGGTGGTCGGACCCTGGCCTGTTTCTAAGCTCAAATAATGCTAACGGAAGGCAATACAACCAACTTTTCTTTGTTGTTTGTTGTATTTTAGCAATTGCCTCCTTCAATAAGCCATTCAGGCGTTCACATACACCATTAGCCTGTGGGTGGTATGCACATGCAAATTTGTGTTTAATGTTCAGCAGGGATGTGATATGCTGGAACATTTCGTTTGCGAAATGGGGGCCATTGTCTGATCTTAGCACCTCGCACACTCCCCATCTGGGGAAGACCTCCCTTACTATGAATTTGGCTGCTCTAAACGCATCAGGGTGTGAACAGGGCCCTGCTTCAATCCATCTAGAAAATGGGCATACTACTACAATCATATACCTATTGCCTTGACAGATGTTGATCATATCAACATAGTCAATGTGAAGGTGCCGAAAAGGTCCTTCTGGCCGGGGTATGGTACCTCTTATCACTTTTAGAGTATGACCGGCCGTAAACTGTTGGCATGTTAGGCAATTGCTGATAAAATTTGACACATGGGAGGTTAACTCGGGACAAAACCAATCTTCTCGAATTCGTGCTGCAATTATTTCCTTGCCTGTATGGGCAGGGTGGTGTAATTGGCTCAAGGCGGTATTTAACAGTGTCAACGGTATTACAACTTTCCCAGTGCCACCCTGGCGCCATAGTGCGTCGGTTGGTGACATTGTGCATCCTCTTTTCACCCATACTTCTTTTTCGGCCATTGGTGCAGCCGCTTGTAGTTCCATAATCTGTGTGGCTGGGAGATGGGTGTACCCTTCTCTTATTAACATCTCCCTAGCTATTCCCCTCCCTCTCCCTCTCTGTGAGTCTGTGGGGTTCCATATCTCACCAAAATATGCAGCATATTTCGCATGTGCGTCTGCTGCTGCATTTCCTTTTGAGACGTAGTCTTCTCCATTGGTGTGTGCGGTGCATTTTACTAGGGCTAATTCTTGGGGGTCGTTTATTACTTCAATTAGTTCAGCCAACAAGAGGGCATGTTGTACTGGAGTGCCATCAGCTCTCCTAAACCCTCTTCTTCTCCATTTTGATAGCCCTGAGTGGACAGTGGATGTAACATATGCACTGTCAGAATATATAGTTACTCTTTTATTAAAACTTTCCTTTAATGCCAATATTAGTGCAACGAGTTCCGCGGCTTGAGCAGAGTAATGCTGTGGTAATTGTACACACTTCATAGCCACACACACCGGCGCCTCCATCATTTTTACTACTGCTGCCCCAGTCCTTCGTATCCCATCTCCTTGATCAATAGTTGATGACCCATCAATAAACAAAAGCTCACCTCCCTCTAGTGCGTTTTCTTCAACTTTCCTAGCACATGAGTACATTTCAGTTACTTGGGTGCAGTCGTGGGCGTAATCTCCCTCTTCAATTACTTCTGCTAGGAACCTTGCAGGGTTAACCGTGCTACATCTAACAATTGCTAGTTCAGCTTTAGACAAAATAATCTCATAACCTGATGCCCTCTGTGTCGTTAGCGTGGACTTAGGTTTATTCAATATCGCAAATAATGCATGTTCCACAAATAGTGTAGTTGGACACCCCATAGTTATTGCTGATGCTTTTTCTACTGCAAAAGCAGCTGCAGCAAGACCTTGTTCACAAGAGAAGTGGCCTAACATTATAGGGTCTAAGTGACCGCTGTAAAATGCTACTGGTTTATAGCCCATGCTAGTTTTTTGGGCCAACACTGCTTTCATCACTGCTGAGTCGCAATGTGAAAATATAAAGAAGCGCCGCTCATAGTCTGGGGATGCCAGTACTGGAGCAGTTGATATCGCGTCTTTTAATTCGTCAAATGCCTCCCTCATTTCCATAGTCCATCCCAACTTTTTCTCCCCTTTATTTGCTTCCTTCAAACCCTCAAGCAGGGGTCCTATGTATGAGCTATAATCAAATACCCATGCTCTACAGTAGTTGCACAGCCCCAGAAATTGCTGCAGTTCTCTCACAGTCTGTGGCACGGGAGTGCTTGAGATGGCCTGTGCTCTTTGTGGTGCAATCCTTCTTCCATGTTGGGATATCAGTTGGCCAATGTAAAGTACCTGTTCCTGACAGTATTGTATCTTTTCCATGTCTACCTTGTACCCCTTTTCAGCCAATATTGTCAACATTTTTAGGGAGTCCTCTCTACATTTGCTTTCGTTTGTACTGCAAATTATTATGTCATCCACATACTGTAACACTGTGCTTTCCACCTCAACGTTACCCAAATCCATCTGTATTACTCTATTGAAAATTGAGGGTGATTCACAATACCCCTGTGGTAATCTGGTATGTTTCCACTTTGTATTTCGGTAAGTGAAGCTTGTCAAATCTTGTGAGCCTGGGTGTAATGGTATTGAGAAAAAAGCATTTTTAAGGTCAATCACTGTAAATTGTGATGCTTCTGCTGGGATGCCACACAATATTGTGGCCGGGTTTGCTGTTACTGGATACTCTGCTTCTACTATGTTGTTCAAGGGTCTGAGGTCCTGTATGAAGCGCCAAGACCCCCCTTTAGCTTTGCGCACCGGGTACACAGCTGTGTTACATACATTACGTGATTCTGAGGGGACCAATATGCCATTATTTATAAGGGCCGTTATGGTTTCATATATGCCCTCATCTGCCTCTTTTGACAATGGGTACTGTTTCACTCTTGGCAGTATGGCACCTTTTTTCAATTTTATCCTTACACCCCCTATGCTTTTTATGCATCCCACGTCATAAGGGCTAATAGTCCATAATGATTTGGGCACCTTTGACATATCCTCCTTAAAAAATGGGACTGGGGTGCCTGCGGGTGCCTCAAGTGCCATTGCAATTTTCTGTGCTACTTGTTTGTGAGCCACTCTTAACCATATTTCTACACTCATCATGAACACCATTTCATTTTCTTCCTTTTCTTCTGAGAACAGCTCTTCATCTGACACCTGGGTCAGCCTACATCCTTCTGCTAGTGCTACCACCGCCCTCCATGCTCTCCCTTCTTTATCTTGGGCGTGCACAGCAACATAATCAGCCGTTGCAATAATGCTCTCAATGTCCACTACAAACACCTTCCCTTCTAGTTCATTAACTGGTGTTTCTGGTCGGAATAGATAGGCTGCTGGCCTCCTCCATATTTTCCCTTCTATCCCTGGCATCCATGCAAATGCCATGTCTGTGCCATATTGGAATATTTCGCCATCTACTGGCTCCGCCCTAATCGCTGTCTGTCCACAGTATGCTTGCAAAATCTGTCGTGCTGCGAGCATGTTAATCCCTGGAGTAGAGCAAATTATGCCATCCTCTGTAAAGGAGATCGTCATGTTCAACCTGTTCATTATGTCCCTCCCCAGTATATTTACTGGTGAGGCACTATAATACAAAAGTGGAACTGACAGATCATAATCTCCAATAGATAAGGGAATGTTATCAGTAAATGGAACCAACCCTTTAGCCCCAGAAAATCCTTGGGGGTTCATGGCTTCGCCTGACATCTTAAATTTACCTTCCCTTATGCAAGACCGGGTTGCCCCGGTGTCAACAAGAAATGATAATTTTTTGTCACCTATCGTTACCTCTATGCGTGGTTCCTCCGCACTTTTAGGTGTTACTGACAGGATGGGACACACCAAGGCCGTCTGTGGGCTGGCCTATTGGGGGTACAATGATTGGCCATTCCCTGTGTAAGGGTTGTGTCCCAACACCGTCACCCCACCCAATTGTGTTCGTTCAGTTTGGGGTGGTGGTTGTATTAACGCCACTTGTTGTTGTGGCAGTGAATAGGTTTGTGGCTGTCGTGTTTGTTGTTGTTGGTCACTCCCTTGTTGTGACATCTGCTGTTGTTGTATGCCCTGCTGTTCTTGTGATGTCCTAGGTTGTGCTTGTTCATTCCATGCTGGTGTTCCTGGCCTGACCCTACATGTACGTGACATGTGTCCTAATAGTCCGCAGCTCCAACACACGGGTGGTTCCCTGTTTTGCCATGGGAAGCTCCCTGTGTTGTCCTGGTATACGGGTTGCCCTGTGGGGTAGTAATTTCTGAGTCCCCCAGCCTGTTGCTGGGTATTATATCCATATCCTCTCCCCCTCATAAACCCTCCTCTCCCTCTGTTATAACTATAATACCCAGTTCCTTGCATTGGGTACCCTCCTCCCATGTTTGGTGCGTGTAATTGCAGAGGCGGCACTTGCTGTATTACACCTTGTGGAGGCGTTATTTGAGCTGGATCTTGTGCAGCCACTACTTGCGTTGGGCTTTGGGCCATTGGTGTGGGCGTAGTTATTAGTGCCCCTTCCATTGTATATTTAGTAAGTTTTTTCTGTACTAATTTGGCCTCTTCTGTTTTCCTATCCTTTTGTTTCATTTTTCCTTGCCATGTCCTGCAGTGATGTACTATAGTCAGTTGTATTTCTGGCCATGGTTTTGCTTCCATTCCCACTACTTTCTTTAGTTGTTTCTGAACTCCTTCTGGGAGCCCTTGTACTAGTATATGATAAAATATGGCTGGTGTTTTGTCCCATTGTTCTCTAGTTTCCATGCGCCACTTCTCTTGAATATCCTGGATATAATCAACAGGATCCTCATTTTCACCCATCTTACGGGAAGTAATGGCTCCTATGTCTGATGTGTCTGGGTACTGCACTCTCAGTGCCTGCCATAGCGCATGTCTGCAGTTTGCAAATGGTGCCCCATCATGCGATGTGTTTGTTATTGTTACCCCATGGAATCCCGCTCTTTTCCAAATGTCATCCGCTCTATCCCCTAATATTGATATTAACAGGCCCTTCACATCTCCTACTGCCAGTTTCTGTCCTGCGGTGTGTTTTTCCATTTCATATATCCACTTACCCGCACCTCCACTTAGTGATGGGAGCCTACATTTTATATTTTTCTTATCCGTATGTTTCCAAGGTACATACTGTGGTCTAACCCCTCCTCTCTCCAGCAGTGGCATTAAATTCTGTCTTGTGTCACCCTTTACGCTCCATGATATTGAGTCTTCACACCCCTCCTCTTCCCCCATTTCTTTTACTACTTCAAATTCTTCCTTACTACCTCTGCCCCTACCTCCCTCTTCTTCCTTCCCCCTTCTTTCATCATTTCCTGTGTTCAATATGGGTATGTTTATTTGTCTGTCTTGCCTGCGACTAGGGAGGTCCCTAAGCCGACATGCATAGGGTGTAAGTTTGTTCATGAAGGGTGCGAGCTTTATTCTTTGCAGAGAGCGTGCGGTGGTTGAACATGTAGGTAGTGACGTGGGAGGGCGGCGTGATGGGGATGTGGGTGGCGTGGTTTCATTGGTTTGTGTTTCCCCTATTCTTTTCACTTCCTCCTTACTTCTCTCCAGCTCCTCCCATCTTCTACTTATCCAGGGCGAATCTATGTTTGTTCTAGTGAGGTACAGTTTATCTAAGCTTTCCCTTTCACTCTTTCTTCCATCCTTCTCCACTCCTCCTTCCTCCTCACTGCAAAAATCATTCATAAATGGCACCCCCCACTCTGCCTTTTTTCCTTTTATTGTTACCGTTTTCAAATCTATTAGGTCTCTTTCTCCCCTTTCGTTGTTAACAACTGTCCCCCCTAGTGCTGATGTCGTTGCTACCTCCCTACTTTTATATACATCTCCCCATCTTTCACTCTCCCTACCCCTCCCTTCTCTTCCTTCTTCACTTCTCTCCTCCATTTCCCTACTATTTTCCTCCCTTTTCCTTTTCAGTTCCTCCATTACTTCGTTGCTCATCTGTTCCAATATCCTTTCATCCTCTCTCTTCCTTTCCCATTTCACCCTTTCTCTTTCTACTATACTCTCTATTACCTTCCCCTCTTCATATTTCTTAGCTGTCTCCGATATTATCCTCCTCCTCCATAATTCCATTTCCTTTTCCTTTTCTTCTTCTTCCTTCTTCTTCTCTCTCAGTACTACTCTTGATACCCTATCTGCTGTTGCTTTTACCCTTTCAGCTTCTCTCTTTTGCTCCTCACTTCGTTCCCTTAATTTTTCCAATTCGTCCTTACCTTCTTTCCTTTTCCTCACTCTCTCTCTTTCCTCCCTCTCAAGTTGTTTGATCAGTTCATTCTGCTCATCCCTTAGTTTTGCTAATCTTTCCTCCAAAATCTCTTCCTTCTGCCGTAGTAGCTCCTCTCCCCTCATTTCACTCTCTCTGGCACTATCCTCGTTTGTTCTCTTTACCGCCTCCCTTTCTTCTCCAGTTAGTGAGCCTCGTAATTTCAACAATATCTGTGCAGCTACCCACTCATCGTTTCCTATCTCTACAGTCTGCTCTTCTCTAATCCTCCCTTCCCCCATTGGTATCTTCCCATGAGCCACATATGGTGGAGGGCTGTATGCCGGGTTTGAGTATCCTTCAGCCGCCCTTAACTGTCCTTCTATTTCTCCTAATTCTCTTAAAGGGTACAACCCTCCTCCCTCTGTTTTCACTCCCGGTGTTATGGGTATCTCATTGCTCAGTTCCTTTTTTATGTCGTCTGATTTATCAACCTTTTCTCCTCCCTGTCTTTCGTTCCCCGTATTCTTTGTACTTTCGCACTCCTTTTCCCCACCCGTTCCTTCTTTCTTAATCTCCTTTTCTTCCGGTGTTTCCCCCATAGTGAACATTCCATTTGGTCCTGGTCGAGACCCCTGGAACATCCTCCATAAGTTAAACACCTCCACATGGTTTGCCAACTTCTTCCCCTTGTATGTATTGTGCAGATGGTTCAGTAGTGAATGTTGGGCATATGGATCGAAACTACCATTAGGCGGCCATGGTGTTAACATTTTGTTGTCTGTCCCCTGGGTCCACTCTATGCTGTACTTAATTAACTTCTCCCTGTGTGGTGGCAATGTGGTGCATATGTGCTGTAGTGGGGTAGTGAGGGTGTTCCCCCACCCTCCCGACCCTCTCCCGTATGACATAGTTGCACTCCCCTTGTTACCCTTCCCCTTACTAGCAGTTTATAATGTACAACCTTGTATTGCTTACCTCGCCCCGCAAGTGTGGGGACTTACGACAATCCTTTGACAAATTATGCAATAATAATAAATATGATGTTATATTATATTCCTTCCCCTACAGCCCCCTGCGGCCGAAGCGCACGCAGCCCCCTGCGGCTGCGTACCCCTTACGACGATCTTATTCAGTCGTCCTGTTTCTCCGTTCTCCTCCCCCTTTTACACTCGCCGTGGCCGGCGTTCTCCGTGCGCAGCCACGCCCCTTTCCCCTTCTTCTTTCGATCCACTGGTTTATAGTTTATCTCCGTATCAGCTCCTTTATCATGCTTCTCTTCCCCACCATTCTAAAACCCAAAATTCCTTGTGCTCGCGATATCCTATTAAATCCCTACTGGTGACGTCACCGATTTCTTCGAGCTACTGGTATATTCTTGTTATGTTCTTTAAGTTCAAAATACACTTGCAATCTACCCCGCTAACCCTACAGCTGTCTTCCTGTCTCTCCTGGAACAAGGTAATCTCATCAATAATATAACCGGACTGCGCACGCTGCGTCGCCTCGCGTGTGATACGCCCCTCAACAGGAGGGCTTAACCAGCCAATTATCTTCCGTTTTGGGCAACTATGTAGCTAGCTACCGGCCACAGGGAAACGTCATCTACCTATCGAGTTTCTTGCTCGAACAATAGGGAACCTCATCTACTCATTGATCAATAAATGTCAAGTCGTAGGAAACCACACACACCCACCCTCACACTTAGTCGCACTTTAAGCCATCAGTTTCTTACGAGCGGCTGCACGTGATGTTTTCGTGCCCCGCCCCCTCTTTCGCGTAACGTTAGCTGACTGTTACGAGCGGCTGCACGTGATGTTTTCGTGCCCCGCCCCCTCTTTCGCGTAACGTTAGCCGACTATTCTCGCACTCGTTTCACTACCATTCATTCCATTAGCAACACTCAGTTAAACCTTCACCGCACATCTGTACAATACCTCCCCCCTCCCTTATTTACTTCCTCCCCCTCCCTCACAATTTCGCATTGCTTGTTGCGCGTGTCATGCTCACCAAGTTCTCTCGATGCAGGGCCGCTCGACTGCGTGCACCCTCCAAGCGGCTCGCCACCTCCCCTCGTCTGGACCACGTCTGGACACTCGCCGACCGCGGGCGGGATACTTCTCAACCGGCTCCCGAGGGCCAATATCCGGATTGCGCTGTCCGGTCTTCTCGCGGCTCCGCGATGGTCCTGTAGTCCTCAGAAGGGGGCAACGGCAGAGGGGGCCACGCCGCCGGGCCTCCTCGCAACGGGAGTGCCTGGAAAAACTAAAAATAAAAGTTGATCTTAAACAGATCTCAGCAGTGCCTCCAACTTGTCGGGGGGAAATTCTGCCGGGGTCGGCCGGGCCGTCCGCAGACCTCCGGGCAGGGAGGCCCCAACTCCTCCCGTATATCCCAGATGAGATAGAGTATGAGACACACACAAGGAGCAAGGCGACTCTGCTGTTTATTATGCAAACGGCAGGGATGGGTCAAGGAGCGTACGCGTTCGTCCTGACACACACAATTGTGGGGCTCGCAGGCCCTTTTTACTGCATTATGACGCGCTACTTGCGTCACTTCAGAAAGTTAACAAAAAACCTATCGCCACTCTTAATTGGTTGCTCGAGTGGTAGGGTTAGTATAGTACACATATAGAGAATGATATTAGTGGTCAAGGTGTAGTCAGGTGGTATATCTGGGTTGTCCCTATAATTAGATACATAAGAATTGTTACATGAAGACCCCTGAGGATTGGCTAATGTCACTGACGTCTGAGATAAGAGCCCCATGTTCTGATTGGTGCATCCGTGAGCTCCCCAGCCTGGGACCACCGTTGTTCCCAGCTCTCGGTGTACCTGTGTTTGCAACAATGTTTCAATATGGGTACGTGCAGACAATGTGAGGATTTATTCATAGGTGGAAGGCTGACCGCTCCCACTGTAGCAGGTGTTCATTGAGCCTTTCACGTGTCTCGGCCTGTGTCTCGTAGTGAGGGACCCAGACGCCTTTTCTCTCCTGGGTTTTGGCATCTCGTCAGGTTCGGCTAGGTCACGTCGGGCGGGACCGTGTTTGAGGCAGAATTCTGCACAATTAATATTGCTTTTCCACTGTGTGTCTGGGTTAATTTGTAGATATGACTTTAACGTTGGTATGCGGAGTGCGAGGTTGCAACATCGTGCCTTTGATGATTTGTTCTTGGATGTGGGTTTGCAACATTGCGACCTTGGCTGATTTCTCCACCAGGCTCATTCTGCAGGATCAGCAACCTGACTTTTGCTTTGTTAATGTCCACGGGAACTCTTGCTTGAGGCCTACTTGGGCCTGGTGTATAGTGATCCATTTCGGACATGGGTGCTTTAGGTTATAGTGGCATATATTTCCATGACCAGTATCGTGTTTCTATTATACCTCTCATGGTGGTAACGGGTTTCAAGAGAAGCATGAGCAAGCGGCGTTATAGATGAGTTCATGATGCATCTTGCGTTTCTGCATTCTGAAAGCCTATGTAAAAATAATAAAGATGTACGTCCGTGAGTATGTCTGTCGCCTACGTCAGAGCACTGAGTATGTTCTTCGTGTAGATTGGTGTGGAAATGTTAAGTGTGTATATTTGTACAGATGTGCTTCCCGTCGTCTAGGTCGTCATGGCATCTCTAACGACGTGTGGTTTTTAGTCTAGCTGATCCGAGCCGCAGGTGTCGGCATGGCCAGTGCGGGCTGCTGGGCAGGCAGGTGGACACATCCGTATGTTCCTGTACCAGGGTACCTGGTCGTCTGGTAACTGGACAAACTCTTCTCGCGGCGGGTGTCTGGGCCGTGACCCTCTAGGCCAAGCGCGAGAGGTGAAGGACGGGAGCCTGGTCTTCCATTCTCCCACTTCAGACTACAATGGGTCTGTTATGAGAATAGGCCTTCTCAGGACATTTCCCAATCATATAAGTGCACAACTTTTAGTTATGTGTTTTTTTATCAAATAATACAGCTGAACATAATTGCAAGCACATACAGAATTGCTCACTGTAGACAGGTCTCAAAACCTGCGAACACGAGGAAATGCTTCTATATCAGGAAAGGCCTCCAAACCATTAACAGGGGCCTCACAGTTCTGCAGTCATGCAGCAAATAAAGCTTCGGAAATTTAAAAAATGTTGTGCCCTCTAAAACAATCAGGGAAATCTAGAACCTTAAGGGGTGGCTGCACCTTATGGGAGATTATAATAACGTTAGTGAATGGCTGCACCCTGTGCATGAGTCCATGAACATTAGATGCTGGCTACACCCTGTGAAAAAAAAAAATAATAATAACTTTGTTGGGTGGCTACACCCAATGAGATCTCCCATGTACTTTAGAGTGTGGCTGTGCCCTGTGACACATCCTGAAAACGTGAGTGACTATTCCATGTAAGAAACCCTAAGAAGTTGTGATAAGTGGTTTGATTACGAAACAATTGAATTATTATAAAATATGACTCACATAATAGACAAAAGCCAGCAACTGGTCAGGTTCTCTCAGACACTACTAGAGACATCTGACAATCAAACACGTACATACCAAGAAACAGACAACTCTACTTTTGAGTATCTGTCATGTACCGGGTAGCAAATTATTTTTATCATCCAAACATCTGTGTTTGGTATGGAAATCTGTAATCCCAAAGTCTTCTTCAATAAAGTGACATTTTAATGGTGTAAATGTAAATTGTGCAACATGCAACTCTCAGGATTATCATGTGGGTAGAGACAATAGCACAGGCCACATTAAAAACTCTCTTCAACTGCACTTTGCCAAAGGAGCATTTTAGCAATTCAACAGCAACTAGCAAAAGTGTGGCTCTCTAGTCAGACCTCCTACTGAAATAATACTGTAATGGGTGATCATTCCTTTCCTTTGATGAAGCATTTAGTAGATAAGCTTCAAGTATCTGTATGCTGCAGACGTACTGCTGCCTGTCCCTGTTAATGAAATATCTTGAAGCCTGACACAGGGAGGATGCTGTCCTGTGCATTATTCACCCTGCACATTGCACCCAAATTGCTCAAACATCTTTCAACAGGTGCAAGAGATAGTCTGCCCATTGATGCTGTCAATCTTGAGCTCGGAATCCACCAGTGTACGTGTTAACATTTGGTCTGGTTTATGTTTTTCCTGCTACCTGCATTTGTTCACCAATTGATGTTGCAAGCACTGCAGCAAACTCACCATTGCACAGTTGCACAAGGTTTTCTCCTTGTGAGGCTTGTAGTACGTCATTCTGTCCAGAAACATGCATTTGAAAATTTTTTTGGGGAGAAGGGGTCAATAAGGTATGCAATGTGAATGTAAAGATTGCGTTCAAATACAGCTACTAGTGTATCACTACACAGGTTGGAAAGCAGACCTCTTCACACCTATGTTGCATCAGCAACAGCTGCCAAACAAGGACACTTGCCATTTTGGTAATGCTGTGCTCAATCAGGTAAACAAGAGGGAGAACATCACTCAGAGATGGATGGTGATGACTAAACCTCTTGGAGGCAACCTCAAAAAGGCATAACAAAGAGAAGCCGCCATTGAGGCAGTGTAAAAATGCCACATTATAGTGCAGCCGACGACACACTAAAGGTAAAATGAGAATCGAGTTCCATAGGAGAACACCCTTTGACATGTACTATGAATGTGGCTGAAATGTTGCATCCAAAATTGTAGTCACGGGCCCTCCCAGGAATGGAACATTTGGGAAAGATTAATTAAAACATAAAAAAGTCATTAAGAAAGTAGAAACAAACTGTTTTGGACTAGTCCCCATATATTTTTTCATAAAGAAAATGTCAAACATTTGCTCCAGCGCACAGCCAAAAACACTGGCTTGAATTGGACTTTGAATGAAACTACTTGGGCACGAAGCATTGACTCGATTTCCGGAGAGGTCTGGGGTTATTCCATCCAGTAGTTGTACAAATATTTCACAGAGACGGAGGTGCTCCCTTCTCTCAAATGTATAGCTATATCTGCCATGGTGGTTTGCAGCAGACAGGCTTAACGGATTTTCATAAAAGTATAAGCAGCCATTTTTACTCCAAATTCTATTGCTAATGACTTTTGACACGCTGGATGGATTTGGATGAAATTCTCAAAAAGAAAAGCTTGTCACCAAAAAGCATACAATATGTTATCAAATAAAAATGTATTAAGAAAACAAAACACTGCAGTTTCATAGTTTTCAGCAAATTCATTTTTCCCATAGAGAAAAAGTTTAATATTTGAACATCCTTAACGCGAAAACCGCTGAAAACCCAGAAATACAAACATGCCATTCTCCAAACCAAAAATGATACTTACAATGAGAGAATACAAAAAGCCAACTCAGGTACAAGAGAGTTCCTCACCATCCTATGGGAACTGGAAACACCAACTCCCTCACAATATTACTGTATTAAAGACCTACCCTGGTGCTCAAACATCCAAAATGCTCTGCCCGACAAAATTCCTTTACGCCAAACCAAAAATAAGGCTAAAAAAAGAAATTCCTGTACTCTGATTAGCTTCTAGACCAGCAACCCCCAGCCCCTATATCCACACCCTTGTTTGAATTTTCCCCAGTTTCAATTACTGAAACTATTAAAATTATTAAAGCCTACAAACCATCCAAGTGCCAAGGGGACATATGCCCGGCCCCTCTCATTAAAGACTGTGCTGAAGAGCTTGCCCCCTTCATCACTGCACTGATCAATACCTCCTTCTCAACTGGTAATGTTCCAGAATAACTCAAAGAAGCTTGGGTAGCCCCCTTCAAGATGCCCACATGGGTACCTTAACATTCCCACTAACTTCCACACCATCATGACTGTACCCTTCCTTCTCAAACTACTAGACTGATCAGCCTACCTGCAGATCCAAAAACATCTTGAAAATCACAGATTTCTTGGCCTATGCAAATCGGGCTTCCACCCTGGTGACGGAACAGAACACCACCTCCTTGACCTAAAAATCCAAATGGACAAATTCAAAGACAATGATAACCTGGCACACCTCTTCTTACTCGATCTCTCAGCGGCCTTTGACCTGGTCAACCGTAATATCATTTGCCAACACCTCTCGACAGCAGCCCACTTCTTAGCTTGGCTTGAGTATTTCTTATCCAACTGAACAATGGCAGTGTTCTCTACTTCTGTGAAAGCCATCCAACCCCAGTCACATGCGGAGTGCCACTAGACTCCTCCGTTTCACTGACACTCTACAATATCTTTACTAAGCCACTCTTTGATCTCCCAGACAACTTGGGTGTCACCTACAACAACTATGCAGATGACACCCAAATCCTCTATCGCACCAAGCCAATCTACCAGACGATTCAAGCCTGGATGGCTCAACACAATCTCTGCCTTAATGATGAGAGCAATGAGCGACTCTTTACTGGCACACACATCTGGTTAAACAAACTCAGCGACTCCAACAAATCCTTCACCATTGACGCTAACATCATTACCGTGGCTAAAGAAGTAAACACCCTAGGAGTATACCTAAACTCCACATTGTCCCTAAGCAAACCGTTAAATTGCATTGCATCTTCAGCAGCATAGATCTCTGAATTGATTTATGGTAGCAGACCCTTCTTATCGGCTGATAGCTGTATCACATTTCCCATAGCCCTTATACTATCTAGGATTGACTAATGTAACTCCCTCTTTGTAGGCTCAAACTCCTGTATTATAAAAACACGTGAAGTCTTCTAGAATAATGTCATATGAGCTGTGGGAAGCATCCCTAAAAAAGACCAAATCTCCACAGCTAGACGAAATATCCACTGGCTCCCTATCCAAGAATGCATCATGTTCAAAACACTGTCCCTTACCCACAAATGCCTATCAAACATCTCCCGACCAAAGTAGACAGAAAATTCTCCAAAGCCCAATCTGCTAGAGATACACAGGCGGCCGACTCCGACCTACTCACTGTTCCCAGATACAAATGACAAAATGCTGGTGGGAGTAGCTTCCCTGTAATTGCTGATAAAAATTGGAATGCCCTGTCCCCCTGCCCCTAGCGTTACGATCAGACACCTCCTTCTGGTCTTTCCGTAAGAGCCTCAAAATTTGGCTTTTCACCCAGGAACTCCAAAAGTAATGGAGTGCTCACAAGTCTTCCAGAAAGGGGGTAAACTCAACGCCCACCTAGACTAGAAACTCAGATCAATGCACTTTGTATGTACCATCACTGCTTGTAACCTGTTGTAACCTTGTTTTTCATGTAACTAGCTCCCAAATGACCCAGGGTTTGGAGCGCTTTATAAATGACTAAATAAATAAAATAAATAAATAAATATTTTGGCTATCTTGAGCCAATCTAGACTCAAACCTCTTAGTCCAATGTCGATAGAATTGGCAAATTAGGTGTTTTTCTTCTCTATGGCCATGGGGCCAATATTTCAAAATAGCCCTTATTTTGGTGATTTTCCCTTTTTGTTTCCAAGGGACAAGCATCATAAACGTGCATCACTTCATTCAAACTAAAACAGCAACCTTTAGATGAAACAGCATTACAACATTCTGCTGTTGTTTCATTAATTGAATGTATACCAAACATTGCTTTGATATCCATAAATCTCCCTCTAAGAAATATATTTCCCCACAATCTATTAATTTTAAAAAGGGCTGAATGGTTCCATTTAGCACCATCCCCTTCATATTGCCATTCTTATTGGGGGAACACAAAAGCAAGAGGATGGAACCTTGATAGAAAAGAAGACTCCGTTCTGGTAATAAATGGTAAATAAGTGTGATCGCTTTTGTCAGTAAAAGTTGTGTTAATTGGCATATCAGAGAAGATGAATCAAAACCATAATCAATCAATAAGGATGATTATCCTCTCTTCCAAGACACATGGTAGAGTCAGAAGAAAGCATAGCAATCCCCACATGACCATCAATTCTAACCACAAAACAACCTCTTTCCTTTTCCCCCCTAAACTGAAGTTTGCCTAAAGGTCAAAGACAGGTAAAAAGGTCATCTCACAGATATATGAAAAAAATTCAAATCGCCGGAGAAAATAATTACGATTTTATATTGTCACATGAATCAATAAGCATTGGTATACCTGAAGAAATAGTTCATTTTTTTGCTTGATTTAATGGCAGAACAACATCATCTAGTAAAATAACTGCAAATCCCAATGTGCACAATGAGTCTAGTAGACTTGAGCAAACTTTCCCTTGTTGATTTTAAATGTTTCATCTTTCTCCACTCTAAGACTCCTTTCCTTCTCCTGAAAGATTGATTAGTTAATTGATCATTACATATCGGCGTTGCTTGATCCAAAGACGGTCATTTCACTATCCACACTGGATTTCTTTCACTGGGGAAACTTTTGACTCCTGACACTTGATACTCGGGCGCTGGACTTTTGTTAGCTCCCATTTTTGCCGGGATAATTATGCAGGTCCTTTTTAGATCCAATCAAAATTGTTCCCACACACAAGATATTTTGTAGTACCATCCTGCACCAGTGTAAGAATTTGAAAACATTCCCTAGTGGATTTTTTTATTTAGAATATGTTAGTATTGTTTCTATTTTGCCTATTGTTTGGTAGTTTTCTTTTTGGATGCATTTGGAATGTCCTTCATATTGGGGCTCTGTGCTTCGCCTGTGGCTTCTTGTGCAGCTTTACATCCCATAGCAAAAATGTCTGGAGTTATACTAAGTCTAATCTCATTGTATGCTGGATTCTCCTCCTCTCTATTAGACATCTTTTTAAGTGTGCTGGTATGGTTTACTCGATTTTCTTGCCCAATCAACTCCACACTAGTACCAGTGAGATGAAACTTAATTCTTCTATTGTGTGTAATTCCAGGGAGATGTTCCACTAGTTTAGTTAGTAAGGTTGTGTTATATTGCACATCTTCTTTAATATTGCTATACAACCTTACAACGTACTGCAAAAGAAGATGTAGTGCTGAAATTGATGAGAGACAAAAGGTGTAGAAAGGTTGAGCTGAGCTCCAAGATGGAATCTTTTGAAAATTGCATGGACAATGACGTCCTCCATGTGGTCGCGGACCCTTCCTCACAAAGATGAGTACATTGCCTAAGAAAGGAGGCATCCAAAAAAGGTGAATTTGTGAATGAAAATTGTTGGAACGTTTATTGAATTGATCCTCTGGAGACTTACAGCTATTTTCCTTATGTTTACACAAGTCAGTAATTTAGCCAGTAAACATTTTTGGGATGTTTTTGAATACAATTAGTCCTCATTACTCTACATCAATTCTAAAATAACAGAATCTGAGTGGGCAACCTCGTATGAAGGCATGGCTCTAGGAGGGGGAGTCGAAGTTGCAAGAAAGGGTAATGACATGTTGCTATAGAGCAGTGGTCTTCAAACTTTTTTGGCCTGGGCCCCCCCTGAGCAAAGTTTGGGCAGGCCAGGCCCCCTTAAAAATGCCAGATGGACAGTATGTAGAAATCTCTATGAACTTTTGCGTGCTGTCACAGCACCCTACTCCCAGTACAAACCCTGGGCTCTCCCCACCCTACTTCCACCACTTTCCCAGTGCTGCCGCCAATCCTCCTCCCACCACAGTCCCATAACACAAGCATACACACATCCATACACATTTAAATAAAAAATAAATCGCCATAAACGTACCTTCTGCGGGGGCCTGCGCATGGTTGCTAAAATGCCCCGCTCCAGGTTGCTCTGCCGTAATGTGCGAGGAGGCGCAGGAGCACCCCCTCGCACATACATACATGAAGTGCCCCAGCCAGCATTTCCAATGAGCTATGCAAGGCTGGCGATGCAAAACACCCCCAGCGTTGTATGGCTCAGTGATCATGTGCGGCTGGGGAAATGAACTGTCAAAGGCAAACAGTGTTTCCCTTTGACAGTTCAGCCAGCCCAGGATCACTCCCTCAGCTGGAAAAAGCAGCTGAGGGAGTGCTCAGTGTTTCACTGGGCTGGCTTCTCGGCTCCTCCACAATGGGTGAGGTGGCCAGTGGGTGGACGCCCCCTCGTCCATTATGGATGGGTTGGCAGGCTTGGATGGGCCTATAGGGCAATAGGGTGATGACCGTACCAAAAATGTAAAATGCTAGTGTAGGCCAGTCAAAATGGGCCACTTTTTCGGCCAATGTGGGCCAGTTTGAGGAGTTACTTCACTATGCAGCTAGTAGTTTTGACCATTGTTGCTGAATACATTTTCTTTTAATATCACAATTTCTTTACATTTGAATAAAAAACAACCCCTTGGGTACTATTCAAACAGTCTGTGACTAAAGAACTGAATATCCATTTGCAACTGCTGGCCATTTTTTCATTGGTGCCTAAAACCGTTTTATGGTCCAGTCTGACCATGTGAGCTGCCCCCTCCCATTTCCTCCAATCTGAACAAAAAAACTTTTTTTTCTTTTTTTTACATTTCATGCTAGGCTCTGGCACCCCCCCAGGAGGCGTCTGTGTCCCCCTGGGGTGGGGGGGGTACCCCACAGTTTGAAGACCTCTGCTATAGAGGTTATATTTTGGAAGGATGACCTCTGTCATAAATACTGGCTCTTCATAATATCTTTGTCAATGAAAGTTAATAACAACAGGTAGAATGACAATATTACTGAGCCTCAGCACTCTTACATATGTCACATGGTGGAGGTTCCACAACACTTACTATCAATACGGCTCCTAACACAGACTACAACTGATGACATTTTAAGGGTTGCACTTCCGAACTACGCTCAGAACAAAAGTCTGTTTTATGTAGGTCCACTCCTCCTCCTCCACACAAAGTGAAGAAACAGCCAATCCACTACATGTCATCACTACAGCTGACTAAACATTCAGAGTCAAACTTCCGCCATGTGCTCCAAGGCAGAGGCAATCTTGGCTATCTACCCATCTCCAGGGCCCATTGAAGAGGAACTGCATTGGACCATCAGGATGACAACTTCGAATCACAAGAACTTGACTGAAAGTGCTAGAGCATTTCATCACTTGTCTATCTGAACCAGTGGTTACCAACATCTTGCACCAACTCAACCTTCGAAAAGACACTTGTGATCCATAAAAACTGCATTTCTCTAAAGCCACCTTCTAACTGCATTGAGCACCTGCATTGAACCAACTGAATGAAAGTTTGCCATTTGGATTCCCTACACTTGAACCTAGTTCCACCCACATATTCAGCTATTGGAAGCTGATTATATACCATTGAACATCCAAGAACTGTTTGCCTGCATTTGAGACCCTTGAGACTAAGCCACCTTTTTCAACCTTTTTTTCAAACTTTGACCAAACCTGTGGAGACAAAGTTGTGATTTATTGCTTTTTGCCCCTGTACTCAGAGTGCTTTGTAAGAGATGTGGGCTTATTGGGGTAAATTACAACCCCATCATAAAACAAACCTTTCCTTTCTATTAGAATGTATTTTAGTCGCCTGTAGAGAACCCCCAGAGTTATGACACTTCAGAGCACCCACTGAGTTCATTCAGACCACCACCTATGGTTTGTGGCTGGTATTACAGGCTTATGTACATCCAGTAATCTATATGTACACTCCTTCCTTTCAGCATGCAAGGAAGGAATCACTCATTACACTTACACACACACCTTCTTATCTTGCAGATATTTACTCACTTTCTCTTGTTTACTATTTTAACTACAGTGGTAAATTGGTAAATGCACTATTGTTCTGATATAAACATCACCTCTGTACTTCCCTTATATAAATGATTCACAGATGCATGAATGAAATGAAAACTACAAACCGCAAAATACCTTATCATATGATATTTACAGCATCACCTGCAAGATATAAAAGAAAATCAGAAACAAGCAGCATATTGCAAAAACGAATTTATCTTCAAACACCTTGAACATAGAGAGAAAAATAAACATGCGTTTTTTCTAACCCCCTGCACTACTAGAAAATTGTATCAACACACATTCAGCAATCTAATTTTCCTCACTTGGTACAAACTCACAAAGGTCGGTGAAATCTGAAGTCCCTGCACAACCTCGCTGTCTTCACAGACCCAGACCCAGTGCCAAACTCCTCCATATGTGTGGGGAGCAGCCAACTGATTAGATTTGTAGCCAGCGCTCAACCCACATGGAGTTCAGAAGATATGGCACCGTCCGTCTCCTGGTCCAAGCACAAACTGAATCCTACCTTCTCTTCATTCCTTAAGAAAACTCTAATTCAGCCCTCTGTTGATGTGAATTATCCACCTACCAATCCGAACAATTCAAATATGCCCTGTGCCACCCTTTGTTTTTCAAGACAATGAAGACTTCATTTGTAAAGCAACTGTTTAATTTTCCCTCCTGCATTTTACATATTTCTGTTCTCCACAAGATGAAGAACAAAAACGCTAGTGTGCACCTCTTCATGGAAAAATGAATTTCAAACTGTACTCATAAAACATAGACTGCATTTCATTGTGCATAGACAACTGCATTATAATGTTAGATAATTTGAAATTAGTACTTTAGTAAGGCAATTAGTACAGAGTTAATCAGTTATGTATTCTAATGCAATGTTCACACATGAAAAATCCAATATAAAATTGTGCACCTCTTTATTTTAACCTGGCGGCAGACTAAGTTTTTTTGTTTTTTTTGTTTCAAGTATTCGGAAAATGTTCCTTCTGGCTCTTACTGGCTGTTACTGAAATAATGCCTAAAGTTTGAAAAACTGGGCCAGGCCTTTTTTCTATGCTGCATATTGTATGCTGGCAATAAAATCCTATATATGTCCTTACAGCTTGCTTCATCTTCTTTCTGCATAGTCTGTGTTCTTTCTTTCTGTTTCAAAGGGGTAGGCTTTCGCTAATGTGCTTATAATACTGTTATTGCATTTGGTTTGCCTATTTAAAGTATATCTATATCTCTATGGACTGTCATACTATTGCTGTTTGGGTTGCTACTATAATCAGATTCACACCCATATTAAAAGTATAGCCTGCCCTTAGCCCACGTTACCACAAAATGTAAAGGAGGTATATCACCTGAATATGCCTGTTTCACCTTTATTATTTGGATCACTTTTGGTTTGTAGTAGTGTAAGTACTGAGTAGGTAATTTGGCTACTAATAATTCTTGAACTCCTGCAGAGTAGTAGTCATTTTGGCACAGTAAGGCATTGTGCCTCATTGCAAGTTTGTCAGTATTTCAGTGATCAATCCACTAAAATTTTGCAAAATGGTATTACCATTACTGCCACTTGGTCCTGTGGATTTACCACAATATTACAAGTGGTGGTATGTAGTGTATGTCCCATGTTGGGTGGAGGAGAAATCCTCCACCTTACAAACAAATGTGTAGTTTGGCGGTGCAGTAATGCCATGGTAATGGAGTGGTAACAGAGTTACCACTGCATTACCACAGTTTTTTTCCAGTATGACCATACTCATAAAGGGTCTGCTGCAACATAGCCTGTATTAGGTATGGGACTAAGGCACTGTAATTCCATCTCTGTCATGATCTCTGCTTCCAAAAGGTCAGGGTTTTCCCAACTCCCTTGGAAGCAGATCCATAACCCAGGTTCCGAGTGCCAACCAGTCCCAATTGGGACCTTTTGGACCCAGTCCTGGCGCCAGTGGCACCAGGCTCATAAACATGCCCAGTCCCAGCGCTGGAAGCGCCGGGCTCATAATGCTTGGGTGGACTTACCTGCAGCAGACCATGCTGCTTACTTGCCTGCCAGTTGAGCCTCTGATCCTCTTCTGTTTGGAACTACTTTTCCTGTTGGGTGGGGCAGGAGCCACTCCCTAGGTTCAGAACACTGGAACTCTTCTGGAAAGCAGGAACTCTTTTCTTACCTAGGCGTGGCTGTGAAAGGAGACACCTAAGCACTACAGGAGGCTATTTAAACCACACCCGATGGATGAATCTTGCTTTGCGTTATTCTGCATCCTCTGCAGCAGAACGCTCATCATGTCTTCTGCATCTGATCCTGGGCCTAAGGAAAAAGGCTTACCATCCTGAATCCAGTCTTCAGCAACACCTATAAAGACAAGAAAGAACAGGTTAGCATTACGGTCTTCAGTGACAGCGCTTCACTTACCTGGTCCATCGGCTGTCACCAACGCCTCGCGCTGCATTCCGGCATCTGAAAGACAAAGGCTTACCTACTCTTCGTGCGCTCCGGAGGTCTTCGCACTGCATTCCGGCATCTGAAAGACAAAAGCTTACCAACTCTTCGCACGCTCCGGAGGCCTTCGGCGCTGCATCCCGCATCTGAAAGACAAAACAAGGTCAGTTTAAAGACATTGGGGAACTTTAATACTCACGTGCCATTACTCCTTTCCACATCTAACCCAGTGGGTATTCCAGCACCCTGCAGCCGCTCCGAACTTGTACCTGCAAAATAAAAAGACAGTTAGAGCGCATCGTGAAGCAGGCAACAAGCGCTTACTTACGTGCTTCCACACGGGCTCCATCTTCAACTCACTTCAGCCCGTCATCCGCCATCGCCGGAACCCTGCAAAACAAGAGACATCATTACTAAAGACTTTTAAAGACATTAGTATTACTCGAAACTTACCGTTCGTGCAGTAAACGACGGACAGCAGTCCTCTGAAGTCAAGAGGCCTGCTCCCCTTACCCAGTGAAGAAACTGGTTACAGCACCCTGCCCCGAGGCAGATGGAGAGCACGGCGTTCACTTACCTACCTAACCTTTGGGGTTCTACAGGAGAAGAGAAAGGGAAGAAGAGAGAGACATTCAATAACCCAGTTCATTAATCCCATATTTTCTATCTGCAGACATCTTACCCTTCGAGTCAGACATACAGTGCACAGAGGTCCAGCCCAAAGAGCCAGCCGTGTGTTACACATCACCTTTGAAGATACGGTATACGCCCAGTCAAGACCGGTGCCTCTACGGGAATCAGGTGAGCGTTACAGAACGCAAAGCCTACCGCAAAACTCCCGTCCAGGCGCTATGGAAACCTCGGATACCGACCAGCTAGCCCAGTTACTTGGGGAACTAAGGGCAGAAGTGCATGCAGCCCGTCATGAAACGAACGCTCTAAGAAGGGAACTGATTATTTCCAAGGAGCGAACAGATGATCTCGCTAGACAATTGCTACAGTCACAAGCCGGACAGACCCCGTTACCCGCCTCTGGGGGAAATCTTCCTTCTACATCCTCTATGAATCCAGTGCAGATCAACCTACCTGGGAATGTACCTCTGGCTCCGCCCGAACGATTTTCTGGTGACCCAAAGAGGTTTGCAGTATTTATCAATCAGTGCCGGTTGCATTTCTTATGCCGGCCAGCAGCCTTTCCAACTGATCAAGCTAAAGTAGCTTTCGTGCTTTCGTACCTTAGTGGCAATGCGGCAGACTGGTCGATCCCTCTAGTAAATCAAGATGATCCGGTCCTCCATGATTTTCAAGCTTTTCAGCTCAGTATGGAAAAACTGTTCGCAAGACATTCACAGGGGCAGGCCTTGGACAATGAGCTTCTTTCGTTGCGACAAGGTAATCAAGACCTTTTGGCTTATATTGCGTCTTTCAACAGACGGATAGTGGAAACTCAATGGCCTGAGGACAAAAGGATTACGCTGTTTTATAGAGGTCTACGTGGAGAGCTCAAAGATGTATTAGCCCAAGTAGTGAATCCCCCACAAGATTGTTCGGACTATATAGACTTAGTCGTTCAAATAGATCACAGACTGCAGAACAGGAAGGCCGATCGTTCCAAGTTTGATGCTCGAGTATTTTCCAAACCGCCAACTCCTTCCAAAGGAGTAGACTCCGGGGAACCCATGCAAATAGGGGGCCTGAAAGGTCCTCTAACACAAAAGGAGCGGGAAAGGAGAAAACAGTTGCAATTATGCCTCTATTGCGGAAACTCAGGGCACTTTCTTCGAGACTGTCCGGTGAAACCTGCCAAGAAGGCAGTAGGAGCTGCAGTTACCAAAGTTACAAACTCTGAGCAGGGAAACAACCTCGCCTGACAAGAATAGAGGTCCTCTTGCCGAGCGTGAAAACCAGTTCCGTGACCTCGCATTTCGTGATACCTATGGTCCTCATTAGCCCTGATAATCCGGATCGATTACATGCAATTGAAGCTTACGTCGACAGCGGTGCCATCTGCAATTATGTGGATCATGAAATGGTTTTGAGGATGAATCTAACTCTTTGTCCCAAGGCTGTAAAGGACGTCATTACTACGGTGGATGGAACGGAGATAGCCTCCGGACCAGTAACGCATACCACTCAAGAAGTGACGCTAGTAAGTCAAGATGGACACCATGAGAAGATCGTGTTCGATGTGAACAAGGCTCCTCAGTTTCAGATTATTCTAGGAATACCTTGGTTAGAGAAACACAATCCTCTGATCGATTGGCGAGCAAGAACGGTCCAGTTTCCAGAATGTGTCTCTACATGTCACCCTCCACCTGGTGTTGCACTGGCAATAATTTCTTCAGAAACTCCGCAGTTACCTCTCGAATACCTAGAATACCAAGATGTTTTCCGGAAGGATCAGGCTAACTCTCTACCTCCTCATAGGTCTTATGACTGCCAGATAGACCTGATACCTGGATCTACTCCTCCTTGTAGTAGAATTTATGCCCTCACCGAGCCTGAGAACCTTCACCTCCGACAATACCTGGATCAATACCTGGCAAATGGGTTTATTCGTCCTTCCAAGTCCCCTGCTTCTTCAGCTTTGTTCTTCGTTCCAAAAAAGGAAGGAGACCTTAGAACTTGTATAGATTATCGCTCCCTGAACCAGATCACCGTCAAGAATAGATATCCGTTACCTTTGATCCCTGAACTCCTGGACCAAGTCAGAAAAGCATGCATATATACAAAGCTGGATCTTAGAGGAGCCTACCACTTGGTACGAGTGAAAGAGGGCGATGAATGAAAAACGGCCTTCCGCACCAAATATGGGCTATTTGAATATCAGGTCATGCCCTTCGGACTTTGCAATGCCCCGGCCGCCTTTCAATATTTTATGAACGATGTCCTCAGAGAGCTCATAGATGTGTGTGTTGTTGTTTACATTGACGACATCCTCGTTTATTCTTCATCGGAATCTGAACATCGGAAACACGTGAAAATGGTCCTCGAAAGATTGCGTCAACACAAACTTTTCGCTAAGTTGGAAAAATGTGTTTTCAACGTGACTGAAGTTGAATTCTTGGGATTCATATTATCACCTAGCGGAGTGCGTATGGATTCAAAGAAGGTCGATGCAGTTCTCAAATGGCCATCACCATCCTCCGTAAAAGGTGTGCAAAGCATGTTAGGCTTCGCTAACTTTTACCGCAGGTTTATCCCCGAATTTTCTCGAATAGTCCAGCCCATCACTGCCTTGTTAAAGAAAAACAAACGTTTTGAATGGTCTACCGAGGCGGAACAAGCTTTCCAGGATTTGAAGACTAAATTTATCTCTGCACCAATCTTAAAACACCCTCGCCCCGAACTCCCCTACATCGTGGAAACTGATGCTTCAAGCCTTGCCATGGGGGCAGTTCTATCACAAAAGGACCCGGTAACCAATCAGTTGCATCCCGTGGCATTTTGGTCCCGCAAATTCTCGCCTCCTGAAATCAATTACACGATTACTGACAAGGAACTTCTGGCTATCAAGTCTGCCTTTAAGGCTTGGCGGCATTATCTGCTGGGGGCCCGACACACCGTTACTGTGATTACGGATCACCGAAACCTGCAATATTTGAAAACCGCAAAAGCCCAATCCTCTAGACAACTCCGTTGGGCATTATTCTTTGCCGAGTTTGACTTCATAATTACCTATCGACCTGGTACAAAAAACGGTAAAGCTGATGCCCTTTCTTGGATGGGAGTGGAAGAACACTTGATCAACCCTAAACCTGTACCAATCATTCCCGAACAAAGAATTCTGGGTGTAATCGCCACACAATCCATAGAGGAAGTTAAGGATAAAGCCAGGCAACTTGTAACTCCAGCAGACATACAGAATTGGCATCTGCAGGGAAAGGACTTTGCAGTAAAGGACAACTTATTGTATTTCCAAGAACGATTATACCTGCCCAGCACAGATTTACAGAAAAAAGTAATCTCTTGTTATCACGATTCTTTAATGGAAGGACATCCCGGTATGGCCAAGACCTCAGAAAAGATCAAGCGATACTTCTGGTGGCCGTCTTGGAAAAAAGATATCAGAGACTTTATAATGTCCTGTGGAGTATGCGCCCAAAACAAGAGTCAAAAGGAAAGACCAGCAGGCCTCTTACGCCCTATTGACATCCCACCTCGCCCTTGGCATACGCTTTCTATGGTCTTCATCACCGATCTACCTCCATGCTCCGGATACAATACGATTCTAGTAATCGTGGACTTATTCTCCAAGATTGCGCATTTCATTCCACTCAAAGGCTTGCCAACAGCAGCAACTCTGGCCCGATAATTTCTCGAAAACATCGTCCGACTGCACGGTTTTCCTTCGGTTCTAATTTCGGATCGAGGTAGTCAATTTATTTCTCATTTTTGGCGAAGTTGCTGTCGGTCGGCCCAAATTGATGTGAGACTATCGACCAGTCACCACCCTCAGACCGACGGACAAACAGAGAGGACCAATCAAACTCTGGAACAGTATTTACGCTGCATGCTGCAACAAACTGAAAAAACTTGGAAAGACATCCTTTGGATAGCCGAATATGCCTACAATAACTCTGTCCATTCGGGAACTGGGAAAACCCCGTTTTTTCTTTTATACGGCAGTCACCCTCGAACCTCGGAGTTGGATCCCCTCCAAGATTTTGAAACACCAGCAGTAGACTACCTGCATTCTACAATCACCCAAGCCTTTAAGGAAGCTGTTTCTCACCTTCAAAGGGCTAAAGAACAATACAAGAAAGGAGCAGATCAACATCGGAAGGAAGCCCCTCAATATCAAGTAGGGGATCAAGTCTGGTTATACACCAAATATCTACCTCTAAAAGGGCCATGCACATTCAACCCAAGATACCTTGGTCCCTATTCCATCACTACCATAGTAAACCCAGTAGCGGTCAAGTTGGACTTGCCCCCGCACATGAAGATACATCCGGTCTTCCACGTCTCTCTATTAAAACCCGTGCAACCTCAAACCCGACTAACTAAATCTCCAAAACCCATCCTAGGTGATGGAGAACTCGAGTTTGAAGTCAAAAGCATTCTGGACTCCAAGATCTCCAAATCTAAACTATTTTACCTAATTGACTGGAAAGGCTACGGCCCCCAAGAGAGATCTTGGGAACCTGCTGAATATGTCCACGCTCCTCGCCTAATCAAAAGATTTCACCGAACATTTCCTGACAAGCCAAAACCCCTGGAGAAGCCCGGTTTGGGAGGGGCCTTGAGGGGGGGTACTGTCATGATCTCTGCTTCCAAAAGGTCAGGGTTTTCCCAACTCCCTTGGAAGCAGATCCATAACCCAGGTTCCGAGTGCCAACCAGTCCCAATTGGGACCTTTTGGACCCAGTCCTGGCGCCAGTGGCACCAGGCTCATAAACATGCCCAGTCCCAGCGCTGGAAGCGCCGGGCTCATAATGCTTGGGTGGACTTACCTGCAGCAGACCATGCTGCTTACTTGCCTGCCAGTTGAGCCTCTGATCCTCTTCTGTTTGGAACTACTTTTCCTGTTGGGTGGGGCAGGAGCCACTCCCTAGGTTCAGAACACTGGAACTCTTCTGGAAAGCAGGAACTCTTTTCTTACCTAGGCGTGGCTGTGGAAGGAGACACCTAAGCACTACAGGAGGCTATTTAAACCACACCCGATGGATGAATCTTGCTTTGCGTTATTCTGCATCCTCTGCAGCAGAACGCTCATCGTGTCTTCTGCATCTGATCCTGGGCCTAAGGAAAAAGGCTTACCATCCTGAATCCAGTCTTCAGCAACACCTATAAAGACAAGAAAGAACAGGTTAGCATTACGGTCTTCAGTGACAGCGCTTCACTTACCTGGTCCATCGGCTGTCACCAACGCCTCGCGCTGCATTCCGGCATCTGAAAGACAAAGGCTTACCTACTCTTCGTGCGCTCCGGAGGTCTTCGCACTGCATTCCGGCATCTGAAAGACAAAAGCTTACCAACTCTTTGCACGCTCCGGAGGCCTTCGGCGCTGCATCCCGCATCTGAAAGACAAAACAAGGTGCGTTTAAAGACATTGGGGAACTTTAATACTCACGTGCCATTACTCCTTTCCACATCTAACCCAGTGGGTATTCCAGCACCCTGCAGCCGCTCCGAACTTGTACCTGCAAAATAAAAAGACAGTTAGAGCGCATCGTGAAGCAGGCAACAAGCGCTTACTTACGTGCTTCCAGGCGCTTCCATTCATCACACGGGCTCCATCTTCAACTCACTTCAGCCCGTCATCCGCCATCGCCGGAACCCTGCAAAACAAGAGACATCATTACTAAAGACTTTTAAAGACATTAGTATTACTCGAAACTTACCGTTCGTGCAGTAAACGACGGACAGCAGTCCTCTGAAGTCAAGAGGCCTGCTCCCCTTACCCAGTGAAGAAACTGGTTACAGCACCCTGCCCCGAGGCAGATGGAGAGCACGGCGTTCACTTACCTAAGGTGAGAGCGTTAACCTTTGGGGTTCTACAGGAGAAGAGAAAGGGAAGAAGAGAGAGACATTCAATAACCCAGTTCATTAATCCCATATTTTCTATCTGCAGACATTTTACCCTTCGAGTCAGACATACAGTGCACAGAGGTCCAGCCCAAAGAGCCAGCCGTGTGTTACACATCACCTTTGAAGATACGGTATACGCCCAGTCAAGACCGGCGCCTCTACGGGAATCAGGTGAGCGTTACAATCTCCTCTGCTCTTTGCTTGATATCTTATCCTCTGTGGCTTCTGCCCCTAAACACTTGTTTGTGCTTGTTCTAGAATTTCCTTCACTTGTAGTTCCCCTTGAATTACTTTGGGACCTCTTATGGCTGGTATAGGAACACAGTTCCACCTGAGTGCTGTGACAGCCTGGTAGCCAATGCTATGACCACTGGTCCACTTCTCCATGGACAAGCAGACTTGTTGTCCAGTCGAATGCTGTAGTACACAATGTTGGTTCCCTGACATATGTGTACAATTACAGATTTGGTTTCTGATATAAACTTATTCAGCATGGAAATGTTCCAGTGGTGGCTGGCGTTTCCCTTAAAATGACAGAATCCAGGTATTTCCAAAAAATTGTATGGCAAGTGAACTATTGCCAACATGATATCTAGGAAAGCATGAAGCAGGCACTCTCTGTTATGTGATTTGTGATATTTTTGGCCATACTCAAAACCTTGCACAACACTGGTCCTAAGCAACTGTTGTTCCCTGCTATGCACCACCGGGCTATAGGATTAGATTAGATTAGATTAGATTAGATGAGATTAGATTAGATTAGATTAGATTAGATTGGATTAGATTAGATTAGATTAGATTAGATTAGATTAGATTAGATTAGATTAGATTAGATTAGATTACATCAGATCAGGGATTTAAAGTGCACACATCCTTTCAAAGCCAAAAAGTAAACTGCATCTAAGTGCAGATGTTAAGATCCTTTACTCATATCGAAGCACAGTCACAGAACCCAATTGATCAATGGAACAGGTATGTGTTTAATTATTTTTCGAAAGGGAATGATAGAGGTCATATACCGCAGTTCTGCATGAAGAGCATTCCAAAATTGAGGGCCCCTGATAGAGAAGCATTGGTGCCCTTGAGAGAGGATTTTAGATGAGGAGACCACCAGAAGATGTTTACCAATGTTAAGTACGAACTGGCCGATGGGTCTTAATTCTTGATATCAAATACTTAGGTGCAGTTTCCTGAATGCACCTGAAGATCAGGCATAGTAATCGAAATCACTTCTTTTCTGCACTGGAAGCCAGTGCAATTTGCTATGGTACGTGGAGATGGTTTTGGTAGGATTTAACTGGAGCTTACTTTCTACCATCCAATCTTTTATGGCTTCAGCACAGGCCACAACATGCTCTGTTTCTTTTGGTGCTGATTTTAGTCTGACATCTATTTGCGTGTCATCTGTATATAGGTGTATTTTAGATTACACCTGGAGAAGATATCAATTGCTGTCATGAGAAAGATATTAAACTGTATTGGTGACAGTGAAGATCCCTGAGGAACTCCATAAAGTAGTGGGATAGCTTTGGAATAATAACCTCCCAGCTTAACTACTTGGGTCCAGTTTTTCAGCAAGGAGGAGAGCCATTTCAAGGCAGTCTCGGACACCTGGATGACTTCGAGAAGTCTGGTCAATAATAGGTCAAAGTCAATCATGTCAGAGGCTGCTGACAGATCCTACATAATTAACATACTCAGATCCCCCTCATCAGCTGCCTTCAAGATATAATCTCACACAGCCAATAGTGCTGTCTCAGTCCCTTGACCGGGCCTGTAGCCAGACTGAAAGGTGTCAAGGATGGAATGTTCCTCTAAATGACTCTGGAGGTGTGGGGTGATGATCTTTTACAAGACTTTAACAGTCCTGCTTAGACCTGCAATTGGGTGGTAATTCCCCTAGTCTTGGTGATTCAAAGTAGACTTTTTTTTTGTTTAACACGGGTGTGAGAAGAGATTTCTTTAGGTCTTAAGGTACAACTCCCTGCACTATGGATGCATTCACACATTCTGTCATGAAACCACTAAAATAGGGGGCATGTGCTAGTGCCATATATGCTGGGATAGGATCATATTCATGGTTTGTGGGTTTAAATTGTGAGATCAAGTCTTCAATCACTTTGGAATTAAATGGGGAAAAGGAAAAATAGGGGACTTGGGGAATAGCCCTTCTCTGAGGATCTTGGAATTGTTTAGAGACCACAGCGATGTTAGATTGAGAATCCAATTGCCTCTGCATAAGATTTATTTTTTTGTCATTAAATTCATTTGCCAGAGCATGGGAGGCGGAAGCCCAGATGATATGCAGGCCGGTGACATCAGGCTCCTAATCGAGGTTCAATAATTCTTCTTTAATTCCTTTAGGGAGTATGTGAAGCAGGTATTAATTGTATTTTTGGGGGATTTTTTTACTGTCAAAGGTGGTCTTGCATCACAGCATTTCGTTAACATTGATTTATTAAGCTGATAAAATGTGATGCAGTCCTTCACCAAATAAAAAAATCCCTGTGATTAGAAGGCTTCTTGTCACGATAATATAACAGATATTACAATTGCAAGTGTAAAATAATTATCTTATGCTTATAGTAAAAATGAGATATGCAGATGCTGGCACGGTTCTAGAAAATGGACGAGTGCAGCCAGGGCCAGGCTGGCGCAAAAGGTGGATGTCGATGGCCTTCTGCATAGTATATGCCTTCACAAATACTCTTTTTGTCTTTCTGTTCCTCTTCTTCCACTCTCTCTGTTATACTGGTACTTCTGCAGAGACAAAGGCTCCTATGGTTCTCTCCACTATGAAAACTGCTTTTGATTCACTTCGTGGTCAATACACAAACCTCACATATGGGAGATATAGGAGAAATTTAGAGACAGGTCGTGGGCTGTTAGTATCTCACTATATCGTAGCCAATCTATATTAATAGAGTCATTGCACCACACATTAAAATCGCCAGTTTAGGGCATTGTAATGCTTCTGAAGACAAATATTGTTCACATTTCTTGGAAAAAGACCCAATAGGACCTGGAGGTCAATAGCATAGAAGCACCCGCATGGAGTCTTTAGCTGAAGTCGAAAAGGTGCAGGCAAGTGCCTGAACATCGTTGTCTCATTGCAAGCCACACAGCAGTACATTTTACTTGTTTATTGGCGGGCGAAGTGTGTGAATAATATTGTCACATTTACCATTCATCCAAGTTGGGGTGAAAGGTCCAACCCACTCTGACCGCTGCACCAGCAGGAGACGTTTACTGCTGACTAAGTAATAAAGTAATAAAGTCATAAAGCGGGCATAGAGTTACACCAGCCAGCGGGACAGGCCAAACAGGCTTCACATCAGCACTTTGTGCTGACGCAGGCCAATTATGGCCTGTGTCACTCCACAAGCACGTCAGTACAGGTGCACAATCACTAAGGCTGCTGGAATATGCAGTGTTCAGCAGCAGAACAAGAACTGACTATCCAGACCGGTTAAGCTTCTTTCAATCTAAGGTCAAAATCCTCAAATGCTGATTAAGGAGTTACACAGCTTACAATTAGGATATCTAGTGCTATTATAAAAAAACACATATTTCATAAAATGTTCATAAAATTACTGCAATGCATATTCGATTAAGCAATTAGAGCACACAAGTAAGATTCAGTTTCAATAGGTAAAAAACTGTGCAGGCCAAGCATAATGGAGTGCTAGTAGCTTCAACAGCAGGCCAATTTTGAGAAATCGAGGTAGTGCTTAGTGTCTGACTCCTTGTCTTATTGCATTGGGAGGGATGCACCTCACAACATTTGAAACTTTCTCAAGTCTGTGAATGATGTCACAACATATGGGACCACATAGATGTGGTGCCCAAGTTGGTCACTGTCTTCCTTAGACACAGAACATTCTGCCAGAGTGTGCAGTTTGTCGGATGTGGTTGCATTCTAGTCTGTTTGATGCACTGGAAAAAGAAAATGTTCTTTCATTCTGGGTTAGAAAAAGAAAACAATGGCTGGGCTCATCTAGGCGTGTTGGTGTTCTTATGGATGCCATGTAATGTGCTTTCTGATCAGCAGTCCAATGCAATGTCTCCAATAGACTTTACAAAAGTGTGGGTCAGCTTGTATTAATATTATGGTTACTGAATCTATGGTGTCATTTGTATGTCCCTCATTTGCAGTAACAATGCATACACCCATCTGGACTCTGACACATTGGGCCTCATTCCGAGTTTGGAGGCAGCCATGGCGCTATTAGCGGCATGGCTGCCTCCAAACCCGGGTCCGGTCTGGCAGAATGGGGACTTACCGGGTCATTCCGACCTTGGAGGACCCGGTAAGTCCCCATTCTGTAGACCATTCCCCATTCCCATTGAGCCCTTTAGGGCTCAATGGGAATGGGGAAGGTGCTAATTACGGGCCCGCAAATAGCGGGCCTGTTATTAGCGCCCTAGTCCCTTAGCGGGACCACGCGTCCTTTGCGGGTCCCGCTAAGGGAACTCGGAATTGGGCGGTAAGGGTACTCCGGCACCGGCAACATTACCGATGACCATTAACCCTTACCGTCCAACTCAGAATGAGGGCCATTATCATCTTTGACTTGGTTATCATCCATCTCATCATAATCATCATTGGTTGCCATATCAGTGGACAGAGTCACAAACCGAAATAGAGGCATGGGATGTTCAATCTCCTTCAGCTGTTCAACAACCAAGTGTGCTGTTTCTGGTAGGAAATATCTGCAGAGTTTAACTTTCTTTCACTGAGATAAACAATTCCACTATTTAAAGTGAGTATTCATGTCGTACGTTTGTTGAACAAATTAATTGTGATTGATGTGGTAGTTTTCTAATGTATTTATTCAAATACATCCTTTGAGAGGAGCCGCTGGTAGAAATATGTAGTTCATTTATCTTAAACTTGTTGTGTATTGTTGTATATATTACATGTATTTATTACAATGTTATCTCATAGTATATGATTATATTACCTGATGAACATGCCACCTCTACTGGAAATATATATTGATAAGCATAGCATACCTTTAAAAAAATATATATTGTTGGGTAACTGACGTATCACATATGACACAGTCTCTCTACTGTTTTTGCTATTGCCTTAGACGTGTATGGGTTAAGGCGATACACTACCTGGTATTTCTTCTGTTAGACACTCTTAGGCAACATGGATACAAATCATGAATGTTACATACAGGAGAGTAAAAGTAAACATGGCTTGCTGGAATCAACATACATGTACATTCCTATAAATGCCTACTGGCCTAATGAAAACAAATTAATATGATAAATGTGTCATTTGGCAGCCCTGTTGTTGGTAACACTACAAGCACTACTCAAACAAATTGCATGATTACCTTTAGTGGCTGCTAATCCCAAACTTTTGCTAATCAGAAAAGGGTTTATTTTAAATCATGGACCGCATGCTTATTGCTAACAATACATGCTGTCACTGTGTTCCTTGCCATACAGGGTGATCGTGTCCTAGCAGCCTCATTATACGATGTTGCACACATATCGACATACATCAGCTTGCCTCCAAATGATAGTACTATAATTATGGGCAATTTCAAATGTAACTTTTCAATGTGTGCATTATCACACTATCACAAGCCGTGTAGTGGCACCTCCAACACTATTCATTGTAAATTATGACGATGGGGAAGTGCGAAATGCATTACAAAAATTTGCTCTGGCATTCATGTTCGTGTAAATTCTAAAGCCAATGTTAACTTTCAATGGCTTTCCTGAGGATCTATCATATCTGTCGACAGTGACCTACAATTTTACAAACTTAGGCCTAGACAGATACAAGATAAATCAATATTCTGTGAACATACAAATTGTAGTTTGCAGAGAAATTAAGTTATAATCAATTATGCTTTTTCAGATTGTAATTAAATTAATTATTGCTTCTCTATCGTTGGCTGTTCAATAATAGCAGTATATTCTATGGAAGATCCCTTCCTTCTGAACAGCTGTCTTTTGGTTTGCGCCTGACCCAGGAAACCCTGTGTTCTTCTGCAAATGAGACAGTCATACTCCAACATTGAGCAAACATTACAAGCGAATGTAACTACAAGGATAGTCCCATAGCTCTTTAGGAGGCAGGACATTGACAGAGGTAAGGCAGCCTTGAAGCTATGAGTCAGGAAAGCTCCTTTGCAGCACCAGCTCGGAATCCCCCTGCATGCCTTTTTCTGTTTAACTGGGGACGAGGCGTATAGGACTGCAGAAATAAAGATAACATACTTCTTACAGTTGTCTGGCAGAGGTCTTGAAATTGCACCCATCCCACGCAAGGATTTTTTGAAATCTCAATATCCCTCTTCATACAGGAGAAGGCATGTACCAAAGAACAAAGAGATAGCAGGATCACAGATGGAAAATGTTGAAAATGTTTTTTTATTTTTTTAATTACTTGATTCAATTGGTTTACAATTTTTACAAGACTATTATTTTGTGGGAAAATCCCCTAATCCATTTCCAAAATCAGAAGAAAAGAAAGCAAAAAGGAAATGCGAACAGTGGGAAGCCGAGACCACAATGCAAAGTTCCAGTCCTGTCTTTAAGTTTGTTTGGTTCCTTCCTCTTCACTTTGTTGTGATGTCTACGACCACTTCGATTGTTATGCTCTTCCTTTCTTTTCCACTGGCATGTTTCATTCCTTGCCTGGTTCCAGTTCTAGGCCAATGTTCTGAAGGAACAATGCCACAGTGATCAACAGAAATGTCTTATTGCCACTCATTAAGCGAAACCACCAGTCATCTTCGTCATAAGTCTGTAACTTCTTGAATTGACTACCCAGGTAGATATTTCTAAATTCGTTAGTTGACATTTTATCACCTTTACAGACAATTTGATGAGAACACCTAGGTACCCTGTAGGAAACATTGTTCCTGTAGGTTGTCTTCTGTACTTCCAGGTGTGCGAGAATTACAGAAGAAAGCCCAAACTGTATGGATTGTTATACTAGACTCACAGCACTCTTCAACGCCCATCGGCATTAGCCTTGACACAGCCATGCGTTGAGAACAGAGGATGCTAGGGTCTGGAATAAACAGAATCTGGCCAAGTTGGATAGTTTGGTTATGACGGACCCTTTGATAATCTTGGTATTTATGATAACAGTGGGTGTGCATAAGGGGGATATGTGTTCTGATGTGCCTAATGGCTGCAGAGCTGTGCAGGCATGGTGGAATCCAGAGCTGAGTATGTGGCATTGGATTCTAGGAGAGTGAGGGAATATTACAGGGAAGGATGGCTCAAAGTAGAGAAAGAGGAGGCTCTGATCTGGAGTGTCTGGGGAGGCACTTTAACCACCTTAATTGTATCTACTTATTAAGTCAATGGGCCTCATTACAACTCTGGCAGTAGCCATGTCCTTATTAAGGGCACGGCTGCCGCCGAATTTGCATTTTTTCCGGCACCTGCGAATGGGCAAGAACCGGGTCATGCCAAGCTTGGTGGACCCGTTAATTGGCCATTGATGGGTGCCGGTATGGCCGGCCTCCCGATCCCCATTCTGCCCCATAGGGCAGAATGGGGGTCGGGAGCATGGTTGCACCGTTAATAACGGTGCCGTTGCAATCATGAGTTCTGCTCGCGGCTGCCGGTCTGCCCGCCTGGTCAGACCAGGCGTGCAGTCCGGCACCTGCGAGCAGAACTCGTAATGTGGCGGAGTGGTAACAACGGTGCTGGTAGCACTACCGGCGCTGTTGTTGCCTTTCTGCCACATTCATAATGAGGCCCAATATATCTACTTGGAGCAAGCATGACTCGTGGAATCATTAGGTGGATCCCACCTTATAATACTGGTGACTAGTGGTCTGACACCCCTAAACTTGTGTGGAGTTCTGAGTCTGCAGTACATCTTATCTTTGCTGAGGAAGGTTGTGGAGAAGCAACGTGGCTTCACAAGGAGTGTTTTCTACTGGCCAGGAGCATTGAGTTACAGGGGCGGAGCAGTACTGCTGATGTGGGATGCTCCCTATGTGTCTGTTTGAAGCAGACTCCAGATACATGAGTCACTCAAGGATCGAGTTGGAGAGGGACACTGTTGTCTCCCTGTAGATGGATTTGTGACCGTGAGTCAGTGCTGAGATAATCTGTGTGGGAGGGGCGCAGATTGGGTGCTTCATATTAGAAGAGCATGCACTCCTGTTATGTCAGCCATTTTATAATCCGGATTGACAGTTAATTTTTGATGTCCTGTGAGGCAGACAAATTTGGGTCAGGCTGAACATTTAACATTGAACATCTTTGGAGGCGCCAAATTTGGAGTGTCCCACAGCAAACATGAAAGCAACCAATTTATGAGACGATTGAGGAGCATAAGAAGAGGAAGGACATTTGGAGCAAAAGGGATTTGAGTTTCCATGAAGTATTGGACATTTCAAAGAAAACAGAGCACATGATCAGGTGTGTAAAGGAATTGGAGGACAAGGGAAGGAGTAGGAAAAAGAAAAAGGAATATGCAGCGATGAAGGTACATTTTAAAAGAGAGAAGAAGCATTCTCCAGCGGGAGAATCTCAAGGTGGCAATGGAGTGGAAGACAGAGCAGGTGTGCATGATGTGCCCACAAGCAAGGTGGTGGTGCAAGATCATTTAAGAGGTATTTCGGTTGTGGAAGCACCTTCCACTTTGCCAGAGTGACTGTGCAGTGCAGGAAGTACCAAAGGAGGGGCATTATGCCAGATGCTGCAGTACTTTCTCCTCTAAGGACGTCAGGAACGTCTCCCAGTATGGGGAAGGTGAGGATGAGGATTATGACCAGTTGGGAAGTGTGGGTGGGTAAGCTTCTCAGTTGGGACAGTGGGAACGGAAGGGAAAATAAGGAAAAAGCCACATGCAGAAAAGGTGGTTGATGGGTGTGGGGTGTCAATGCTCATAGATTAGGGTTTCAACTACTCCATAGGGGATTTGAAAACATGGTTGGGGGTGCTTGGATGGAATGTCTGACTTATGTCACGCCATCAGTACGTCAGAGGTAGCCATACCAAGTGGTTTGGCTTGATTTCTGGTAAGCTTCCGGGAGCAGAGCCTAGGTCCTTTCCCCTAGCTGGATGGCGCGGTGAGCGCAGAGTCTCGCTCTGAGGATTCCGGCATCCCTGCTCACTTCCCTTGGGTGATTCTGGCCACCAGGACGTTTGCAGTCGTTGGAAAGGAAAGCGTTCTGAGAACACTTGGAGAATACTGGGGAATATCAACCTTTTCTTCCTGCTTCCCTTGCCCATAAGAGCCCGTGCGACCTTTCGGGCATGTTGTACATGCTCGGCGGTCTGTTGAACCTCTGCTGCCTTCTTGGTAAGCTTTGTTGTTCTATTCTTTTAACTTTGCTGTTTTTCTCTTTTTCTTGAACAGCCACAGTGTTGCTTTTCTGGCCATTCCTCGACTATCAGAAAATGCATGTTACAAGGGCTAATACCACGAATAACGTTATTAATAATATGGATTCACCCAGTAGGGATATTTTTGTAATTTTAGGCAGAATGAAATCCTTGCTACAATCCAAATTCTCTATCCCCCGTGAGAGCGGTAGTCGCATATCAGAAGTCCTAGAATTTTAGAGCTAAAAGGGAAAACAGAGGAAAAGGAAACAGAGACTCCAGAAAAATGCCCTCTTCCCCACCAGCAAAGCCACTACGAGTGACACTATTAAAGTTGATGATGCTTCAGCAGGGCTCTCTTCCCCCACGCATGCGCAGCTGCTGAATATAGAGATTCCCCCCATGCAGTTAATGAGGACTTTTCAGAGGATGGTGAGTTCGACAGGCCTGAATGTTATAAGCCCATACAGGTCTAGTAAACTCCTGCAAAGGGGACTGCCATTCAAAATACTCCAGGGAACTGGTTGCTTCTCAAGGAACACTTTATGCGTGATCGATCTTGATGCATGCTCTAATGCTGAAGACGTCCGTGCTTGGGTTGCTTCCAAGGCTCTACGTTGCAACTACCAAGCATGGACTAGTGGCGTAACACAAAATGTGGGGGCCCCGCTGCGAGTCATGCTGAGGGGGCCCCACCAACTCAGCAACAAATCACGGGTCGCGCCACTCTCTGGGCTGGCCTAGATTGTCACGATTGCGCAATATACACAAACGTGCTGCTGAAGGGGAATACCGCACACTGCACTAGGAGAAAGATATAAATATGTATTTTAATGCAATATACAGCACAGTTTCCGAGCCAAATTGGCTATAAAGCCACAGTGTTTGCAATTGTTTCGTAGGGTAACACCGATCCAATACATGCAAGTCACCAACAGTGCACAGGAACATTAATGCTTTGCTATTAAAAATGCCATGCCACAAAGAAACCATGTCCAACTGTCTGAACAATGTAGACCAGTGTAGACATGTAGTAACCTTACAGTAAAACATGCCAGGCCACATTTAGACATACCTAGAATCGTTGCACCAAAATGCCAGTCAAAGCAATAACACTCATCAAGAAGAGAGCACACATTAAAGCCTGCTTCTCCGCAGCCTCTACCAACTCGGCCAAACTCTTTAAAATCTGCAAGGAACTGGTCAATCTTGTTGCGGTCTCTACCTCTCCTGTTCCCTGCAAGGAACTCTGTAAGGCTCTGGCCTCTCACTTCTCCGCTAAATCTCAGGACATCATGCCATCTATCTCCTCTTCCTCTTACTGTCTCGGCCCCCCTTTGGCCATCTCTACCTCTCCTCCTCCTTTCTCCTCTTCCTCTCCCTCTTCCTCTCTCAGCCCCCTTTGACCATCTCTACCTCTCCCCTCCTTTTTCCTCTTTCTCTCTGACAACACCTGACGAGGTTTCTAGACAAGTATGATCTATGAAAGTGTTGTCCAAACAGGTGCTCCCCTGCTCCTCCAGAACCATCAAGGACCATATTGACACCTATGCTCCAGCCTTGACTGATTTTTGTAATCACTCTTTAGCCACTGTAATGTTCCTCTCTTCCCTTAAGCACTCCCTTGTGCACCCACTCCTCAAGAAGCAGTATGCTGATCCGACCTGCCCGGCAAACCTTTGCCCAATCTCCATCATCCCTTTCTTGGGCAAACTCTTGGAAAAGCATGCCATCTCCCAGCTTACTCTCCACACTGAATCTGTTGGTTGTCTCCATGACCATCAGTCTGGCTTCAGAGATGCCAGAGGCATGGAAATGCTTGCGTGAACACCCATGAAGATCTGCTCTCTAGCCTTGATTCCAGCATTCCTTCTGTCCTCACCCTCCTTCTTTTCTCAGCTTTCGACACAGTCAACAACGCCATCCTGATCAATCGACTCCGTGAGAACCAGGACATCACAGATCAGGCCCTGGTGTGACTGACCTCCTTCCTCTTCGACCCCCCCCGCTCCCAGGCCCAAACTGGTCCCAATCTCTCTGCCACCTCTCTCTAACCATGGCGTTCCCAAGGGCTCTATACTCTCACCCTGGTATTTCAACCTCTACTTGGCCCCTTTGGCCCACCTGATCTCTACCTTCTCCTCTAACTTTCAGTGTTATGCAATGACTCAGCTTTCCTTCAGGCCCCCCTCAGCATCTTCTCCTCTCTCGCTCATTTCTGATTGTCTATCTGTGATTCAGGATTGGTGCTCCTCCAGCGATCTCTGCCTTAATGCCAGTAATACAGAGATCTTTCTCAATGGGACCCTGGCACCAGCTTTCCCTCTCTCACTCTTGCCGTCCGCCTTGGGCCCTTTTCCTTCACCTTCTTGCGAGGCAAAAAACCGTGGTGTCACCTTCTATGCCACTCTCTCTTTCTCTCCTCACATCTCGGATGTCACCAAAAAGTTCTACTACCAGCTGCTCCTCCTCAAAGGGACTCTTCCCTTCTCACTTTCCACCAGAAGCTCACTGTCTCCAGAGCCATGGTTCTTTCTAGGCTGGACTACTGCAACAGCCTCTTTCTCATTCTGCCTTCCTCTACTCTCTGTCATCTGAAACAAATCCAGAGCAGGACTGCAAGATTTATCCGAGCCCTCAAGCCCAGGGATCATAACTCTCCAGCCCTGAAATCTCTCCACTGGCTCCCGGTGGCTACAAGGATCAAGTTCAAGACCCTTGGCATTGTCCACAATGCTTTCTGGGGCCGGGCTTGCACTACATCCAACGCTCTCTTCTAAAATACCTTCTCTCTCGAGACTTTCGCTCAGCTACCTCCAACTCTGTAAGGGTTAGATGCTTCTCCAGGCAGAGAGTGGGGGGTAGATCTCTCTCCTCTGCTGGTGCTTCCCTCTGGAATGGCCTCCCTGCCCCTTGAAACTTGAGCCGGACCAACTGAAGTTTGGAAGCAGCTCAAAACTTTCCTTTTCTCCTCTGCTTTCTCTCACTCCGTCCCCTGCTGACCTACCTGTCTGCTGTACCGACCAGTTGCTTGGATACCCTCAGAGTCTCTCTGAGTCCAGGCACTTTCTTGATCGGTCACCCTTGCACTGTCTCTGTGCCTAGCATGCACATAGGGGCTGTAACTGTAACCCTGCAGCCCCTTGTTCACCTTGCACTACTCATAGCCGCGCTTCCATGGTTGCAGATACACAGAGCATTGCAGCCCTGTTTTCCCCTACCCTCTCCCTTGCACTTCCCCCCTCCATTTCCTCTTGCACTTCTCATTCTCACAATGACACAAGGCCTAGTGAGATCATTTGTCTTGTCCTCCCTCTATCATCCCTCGCTTGGCTTGTCGCGCATAGAAACACTTGTGTACAGGCTCATTATAAATTACTTTTATCATATAATTTTATCACAGATGCCTAGAAAAATATACAATGCTGCAGTAAGAAATGGCTAGACTGGCAGCACCCAAATGTCAATCTAGCCAGGTAATTACACTTAGCAGGACTGCTTTATCAGAAATTCCCAGTTAAAAGAAAGTCATACCAAACTGAGGAATGACTAGACTGCCTGCACCAAAATGCCTCTCTAGCCACTTATCCCACATATCATGCCTGCTTAGCCTGGACATGGACAACCATTATGATCTGTCACACAATTCCACCCCGCCACACATCCCCTCTCCCTCCCACCCCCTTCCTCAACCTCCACAATCAGATCCTTGGCCAAGAATTACCTCCACATCCCTCTTCCTTGTCCAAGAGCTTACGTATGAGGCTCCTTGCCTCATAGGTAAGCAGTGGGATGAGGAAGAGTGGGACTAGGAGCAATTAAGATTACAGGTAGCTAAATCAGGTATTACCTCCATGTACCTCTACCTCATTCCAGTACTTGTGTATGTGGCAGAGTACACAAGTACTGCCTCCGACATAAGTACTGGGACGAGGAAGAATAGGGCTAGGAGTTATCAAGGCATTAAACACAAGTAGTGACTCAACACCATTGAGTTGACTGGGCTTCACACTCCCCCACTGACATTTGGGCAATGTCAACGCGACCTGGCTGACCTTCAGAGCAGTTGCCGAACAGAACAGGACACAGATGTTAAACGACATCTGGGTTTTACTGGCCAGCAATTACCAACGTAAAGCATTTCACTGCTAGTACCTGCATTCAAATGCCACATTTTTTAGGCAATTGAAATTGCGATGTGGGACTAGTACTTGCATGCCAGAGGAGTGATTGGAAGGGTAGAGAGGGAATACGAGACGTAAAGGAGAGAGTTAACTGCTTGTAACATTGAAGCTGCACTAGAATAGTCTCATTAAAACACGTAAAGAAGTTAGATGCCCCCACACAAATAAGTTTGCCCCTCCCCACCACCTGTGAATTTAGCACCTCTCCCAACATTTGAAGGGTTAGCCCGCCGAAATGTATGTTTTGTTTTGCTCCTGTACACAAGCACACACACCATTCACCATATACATACCCAGCCATCCATACATTTAAGTGTGCACTCTTTCACCATACAGGCACACCCAGGCAGCCATCCATACATTTAGGCGTGCACCCTTTCACCATACAGGCACACTTAGGCAGCCACCCGTACATTTAAGTGTGCACCCTTTCACCGTACACACACACACACGCACACCCAGCAACCCATATATTTGTGTGCACCCTTTCACTATCGACTCACACACGCAGACGTCATGGGGTTGAGAGGAGCCCTTTACTTAAAATAAAATTGAGTAACCATGCTCGTGCTACTGGCAGGTTGCTGCCAGACCCATCAAATATTACCAGCGCCTGACTTCCCGGTGCCACCGTGCTCTTCAAAGTCAGCAGCCGGGAAGTCAGGTGCCAGTAATTTCAGTAATCCCCATTCCTTTGGAGTCCCATAGGACTCCATGGGATTGGTGACACGGAAGCACCAGCACTGTTGTTAATGGTGCCAGTGCTTCCGTGAAGGGTCTAACTAGATTGGGCGCTGTGCCCAACAGGGTCAGACCTGTCGGGCACAGCGGCCCCAGCAGGTAGACCTGTAATATGCCGGTCAGGAAACAACGATGCCTGTGAGATTACCAGCACCGTTGTTTCCGGGCCGGCATGGTCAGAATGAGCCCCATTGTTTCTTTTTGAAGTCACTCTAACTTCATTAAGAAATTATTCAGTTAAGGACCGAACCATAACGGAAATAATTTCTTTATGAAGGCAGAGTGACTTCAAAAATAAACTATGTATTTTTGAAGTGATAGTGCTCCCGCCCACCCCATGACATGGAGCCCTCCAGCCTAGGGTCTTCCATGTCATGGGTTGGGGGAGTCCTCAAAAATTCAAGTGGTGCCCCCTCCCCGTACATGTGCTGGCGGGGGCCCCTCTTACACCAGTGACATGGACAAATGTTGCCAATTTGAGCCCATTGGCGTTGAAAAGTCTTGCAAAACCTCTGATACTCGGAATTGGGTTGAACAAGGCTGTCAAACTTGTCCTGAAGTGCCTCCTTGCAAAGGTGTGAATCCTCAAGCCTTCACAGCAAAGTCTGCTCTTGGTGCAGTTAGTCATTTTTCTCTTGTGGAAACCCTTTGCTTATGAAACCGGATACCCTACCTGATCCTTCACTCCTAAAGTACATTCACCTAAGCAATTACAAAATGGTGCAAATAGCCATCCCTAGTATACTGAGCTTTGCTATGGATCCTAGAAATGTCATTATTACTAATGTCGATAAGCCTAGGGTTGATATATCCAGGGAGGCACTTACAAACAAAATTCTAGCATGGCTGAACCAAAAAGTGTTCCGAAACTGTCAGAACTCAAGATCTGAGAGTCCTTCGGAGGATACAGATTGATTGCTGGTGCTCCCTTAATAACGCAGGTTGCACTGTTGTTGGATGTGGACTTAGCAGCCTACCCTTGTTTTTGAACAAAAACTATAATTTGCAGAGTATGTCCTCATTTACCAAGCTAAGAATTATTATGGATTGATCTTTTTCCTGATATGTATTCCATGGTAGTTTTCTCCTTTCTTGATGTTTTACCACATGCTAGATTATGCTATGTAGCTCTATGTTATGTTCCTATTGTTTCTTGTTTTTTGTTAGCACACTGAGGCCTGCGGGTCTATTGTGCTATATAAGAAATAAACTAAACTAAGGGTACGAAATTTAGAAAACCCAGGATTAAAGACAATGCTCATGGTTTTGCCAAATTCGAGATTCTCTGAGAATTTAGAAGCAAGCTGGTGTGCAAGGGCAGGTCAATTGAAGAAGGTGTTGTGTCAAAAGTGGAGGTTGTTTGTTAGAATGGTAAGAGCAAGCAGAGCTGGGGCTTACCATAGATGCCAGTGTTCCTGTAGAGCCTGTGAGTGTAAAAGTTGACATTGAATTTGAGTGTGTTTATAAGGATCGGATACGGTGTCTGAAGTGGTACCAGCACCAGATATGCTTGAATCAATGTTTTGTGCTTGTGGTGAGAAGCCTGAGACACGTTCCCATTTGTCTCGGGGAGGACGTCAAGAAAGAGATGAGCAAGCTTGAGGAGTCAGGTATAATCAAGAGGGTTAAGCCTTCGGAGTGGATTTCTCCCAGAGTCGTGGTAAGAAAAGCTAGTGGGGAGATGTTACTCTGTGTTGACCTTAGAGGGCTGAACTGGAATGTAGCAGCCAGGTATCACCTACCCAAAGTTGGGGAAATGGTGAGGTTGGCAGGTGGGGCAACATGTTTCAGTACGTTAGATTTGGCATCTGCCTAGGACCTGATAAGTATGCATCCCGCTTTGAGAGAATTAACTACATTCATAACACTTTAGGGGACTTTCAGTTTTGGAGAATGCCTTTTAGATTAGTTTATGTTGCATCTTTCTTTCAAAGGTTGATGCATGCCTTGTTCGAAGAGGATCATGGGGTGTTCACCTTTCAAGATGACATAAGTGTTACGAGTGCTACAGAGCCAGAACATGATGTGAGGTTGGGGAATGTCACAGGATCATGAAGGAGGCTGGTTTGACTTTGAGGAGAGAGAAATACAATGTATGGAAGGTGTCCCAGAAATCTATGGACACTGATTAAGTATGGAGTGGAGCCTAAAGGATAATTGGTGACAGTGATCAAAAAGGTGTGTACTCCCAAGGACAATGTGTCATGTCCTGTCTAGGATTGGCGGAATACTATGCCAAAAATTGTTTTGCTTTTTGCTGACAGTTGTAAGAATATCAGGAACGTATGTAATAAAGATGTTTGTTTTGCATGGACTGAGAGCTGTCAGTGTGAGTTTGAAGATGTCAAGAAGGGAATTGATGCAGCTTCGGCATTCGAAGGTTCTAATACAATGTACCCCACATGGATCATGATGGATGCCAGTGACACAGGGTTAGGACTGTGTTACTGCAAGAGAAACACGGTGTGGAGAGAGTAGTTGCTTTTGCCTCTAGGGCATTGTGGGATGTTGAGTAGAGCTATTCAGTTATCGAGAGTGTGGCTCTCAGTGTAGTCTAGGCGGTAAAGAAATTCGGTTGTGTTTCTGTGGGGAATGAGTTTCATGGTGCTGATGGATCATAAGCCTCTATTGGGGGTGTTCATGTTTAAGGTTCTTGATAAGGTGTCAAGACACATCATGAGGTGGGTTACATTCATGCCAGGGCAAATATTTGAAGTTGAGCATGTTCCTGGTAAGCAAAATGGTATAGCAGATTTCATGTCACGAGTTGAGAGTGGAACTGTGATAGGAACAATAGGAGAATTTGAGGAGTGGGAGAATGAGGTTGTGGGGGAAGAGGTTTTTCTTATGTATGAAGGGATATTTAGCAGGGAAGAGTGGGAGAGAGAGATGGAGAATTATGCCACTTTTGGGAGGTTAGCAGATGAGTGAGTGAAGTGAACATGAAGGTGACAGTGAAGCAGTGTGGAACTTCTATACAGTTTTGGAGGAGTTGAGTGCAGAGGGAAGTTTTCTGTGCAAAGGAGGGAAGGGGTACAATTGATTGATTTAAAGACCAAATTACTGGCTTTAGTGCACGAGGGACAATTAGGTATGACGAAGTGCAAGGGAAGATTGTGGAGTGATTATTGGTGGGCCAACGATTGATGTTGAAGTAGAGGAAATAGGGAAGCGTGGTGGGTTGTGTAGAAAAGAGGAAATGTTGTTGTGGAATCATGTTCAACCTCTTCAGCCACTGGATTTGCTTTCCATGCCATGGAAATATGTTGTGGTGGATGCGTTTAGTCCACTCAATTATTGCATAGGGAGAAGGAGGCACATATTGGTGTTGTTGAATCTCTACGCCAAGTGGGCGGAAGTAAATGTAGTGGGAGAGTCTGACTCTCGTGTAGTTGTGGATTTCCTTAATGAGTTGTTCCAGAGAGGGTGTTCCTGCTAAAATACTTACTGACAACAGTTTCCAGTTTATGTCTAAACTGGTGGAGGAGTTTTGGAGAGATGTGGGTGAGTCACATAAAACTTCATTGTATCATTTGGAGAGAAATGGCACAGTGGAGCAGTTTAACTGCATGCTCATTCAGGCAGTGCAGGGGCCCAAGCTGAATGGGCAAGACTGGCAAGAGATGGTGATGAGGAGAGCCTCTGCATAAAGATTGGCTCCTCATGCTACGATGGGATGGATTCCTTTTGAAGAGTTGAGAAGGAGGAAGCAACATATGGTGGTGTGCTCTTCTTTGTTGCAGAGAACACGCTATGTGGACTGGGATGAAGAGCGGTTGAAGGAGAGGGTTCAAGAAAAGGCAGATGACATGAAGGAGAGATATGATCAGCTCAAGTGTGTGAAGAGGGGAGAGTTTGGTGTGGGGGATCAAGATAGTGTGAGGAAGAGCAGGAATGTGGGGAAGGGAGAGAAATGATTCCGGGCTCTGCAGATGATTGTGAGGGAGTATGAAGATGCAGTGAGGATGAAGGATGGTAGGATCTTGAATAAAAGGAAGCTGGTGAAGTAAAGATAGTTTGGCTGTGTGGGACCCTTTAATAATATTGGTATTTATGATAAGGTTTGTGTGTGGGGGGTGCTGTATGTGTGTGTGTGTGTGTGTGTGTGTGTGTGTGTGTGTGTGTGTGTGTGTTTGTAAGTGGGAGAGGGCTTACGTTGGCTTAATGGCTGCAGGGCTGTATAGGCATGGTGGGATCCAGAGCTGACTATATAGCATTAGATTCTAGATGGGTGAGGGGAGATTCCAGGAAAGGACGGTTGGAAGCGGTGGCGTTGATCTAGAGGAGCTCTGAGGCGTTGCTTTACTCACCTGAATTGTATCTACTCATTAAATCAATACATCTACTTGGAACAAGCCTGACTGTGGAATCATTAGGTGGATCTCCCCTTATGATGGACAACAGGCTGCTTTCAGACTAATGACTGAGCTACATGAGGCTTCACCCACATACTGACCTTCTTAACCAGAGCTCATACATTCTTGCAAATCCTAATTTTTTCCAAAATACCAGCTCCAGCAGTTTCCAGCATTCTATAAAGATGAGCAAAACCAATCAACTGTTAGACAAGCATTCATCTCCTCTGTTTCATGAAATATTGAAGCTGTGATACTGGGAGATGATTGCAGAATCAGATGAATTTAAAATGGGTTTGTGCAATGGGTTTACACAGGATATAGACTTCATACACATTTAAACACTGATTGTGAAGTACAATATTAATAATTCTATACATTACTTTGTATTTTTTCCAAACAAAAATGAATAAATAAAATAAAATAAAGGATTTGGTGAAAAGGGCAACACGAGTTCGTAAGTGAATTACCACCAATATTACCGCTCCAATAAATTACTGGCAACTGAAAAGGGGCAGTCATTTCCCTAGTGTTAATTCCTCCAGAGTATTTAGCACCAGAGAAATTACAGACAAGAAATGCTAGTAATTCCTCTGGAGCTAATTGCTCTGATGGAAATAGCATCAGAAAATAAATTGAAAATTCCACCACATAAATAGGTGAAATACCGCTGAATTGCAACTACTGGAATTCTACCAAAAACAAGTAACTGCCTCCAGATGACGGATAGGTGCGCAAAACAAACCATGGTGGAGTGAGCCGCATCAGCTTCCCATTATAGAACATACACAACCTTTGATGCCGGCCAGACTATGAGAGCCTGTTGTGCCTCTTTACCGTTTTCGAATCATGATGGCCTTGTGAAACAGAACACTACTTGCATAAATGGAGGCCTTTAGAGGACAATGGTCCTTGATCCTGGATAAGTAGAAACACCATCAAATAACTCAAACAGGGTTCACAAGTGATGAGGGTAGATATGACAGTGAAGGGTGTTCCCCCATGTGAAGCAAAGGTAATGTATGATCGACCTGACCTCTTACCCACCACATAAGAGGTCAAACACCAACTAGCCTGCTCCTGCAAGAGAATATAATGCCATTATTGTAATGCATAACCTCACATGTACAAAGGTTTAGCTGCAGGTAGTATAGGGAAAACTATACAGAGACAGGCCATGGCACAGATCTCCTGTGGAACATGATAGTGCATTATACACAAGAAGCAATGCTATGAAGGCAGAAACCCCTGAATGACATTTCCCAAGTGCATGATCACTATGTCAAATTTCATAGGATATCAGAAATCATGATAAAGCACATGCATGTGTTCCAAGTATTAAAGATCAACTAATAGCACAGATATTAGCAATGCACTATGTGTGTATTTGTTATATAGGGGGTCATTGCAAGTTGGGCGGCATTGGTAAAATGTGTAGGTATTATTGTATACCACTGCATAAACGCAACTCACAACTATACGTTTGGTGTAAAGTTGGAGTAGTCACTGCCAGGTATGAGGTAGAGGATAATCTGCCAACTTTCTGCCCAATTTCGGTGGAATTGCAGCTGCAGAATTACCTCTATGGTAATTGCACTGAAATCCCCATTTGGGTCCAATGGAATCAAATAAATGGGGACTAACACTGCCTACCACAACTTGTAATTCAGTGGTAATGCCGCCAAACCAAGTGGGCCTAACATTAATACCATTTGGTGGTATCTGTGCAGATTTACCACCCAGATGCTATCGCCAAAGTGCTATTGAGGCCCATGTCTGGTTTGTTCAGTGATTACAAAAATAGTGGGTTCCCTAATGACATATAGCATTTGCTCCTTATTTCTTGAAGCATGGGATAACCGTGGGACACAGACCCAAATAGTGGAATTTCTAATGTTGCCATGTGTTCACTGGCTCATACTAAGGTTATTATGCCATAACTACTGATTACTCGCGCACATCGTACTGCATACAACAACAATCCCCTTCGTTTTTGCAGAAGACTCTGGCTAACCCCAGCTCCTGTGACTGATGGCACCTGTCCAGAACCCTCAGACAACAAAAGAAGTGACATGCAATGAGGTTCACATCTGGATCACGATTTGTTTTGACCATACATGTGCCCTGCTGAAGGGAAGGTTCTGGTGCTGCCATCAGACAAGAGCCACTCTTCCGTACTGACCAGATACTTTTGGGAACATATTTGTAGTATGTGCCATGCTGCACAACATGTATATCAGAAGACAAGTCCCATACACCAAGAGGTCAACATGGCACTCCCAAAAGGGAATAAGAACATAGATTCTTCCATGATGTGCCCATTTGAAGGTGGAGACAGCCATCAGATCTGTCAAGACGTGATATAAAATGTATTCTAAGGACATTGGATTACACCTACTTCACATATTTGTACATAGTAAATCACACCCTTTCAAAGGTTACTGTGCTCTCCTTATTTCAATGCAAAACCCTTGCCATCCCTTCACTGTCATCCCTAACATCATTGCACTCACTTCACGCTCATCCCAAACACCCATGAGTATGTCTGTAACAGGAGTAGTGACAATTTTCCAATGGCAGATTGCTCAGCTTGTGAGCATGAAGGTGAGCATTGCGACTAATGGCAGGGGATACCTGCCAGTGAGTCTTCTGCAGTGGTGATACAAGTGGAACTTTCTGAATCCAGCTTGGGCTCCTCTGCAATGTCTCAGTGCCTGCTGCTATTGCTCGCACACTCTAGCCATCCATTCCATTTGATTCTGTCCCTTCTGTGAGGTGGCGGCATTGCCTGTCGGCCACAATAGTCATCTGTCAGAAATGAATCCTGAACAACATCCCTATTGACAAACAGGTGGCACGGGTCATACTGCGGACAGGGTTATGAGTGATGCACTGGTGCCTGTCTCCAAACCCACTGATGTACACATGCATCAACATACATCCCTTTGTCAGTGCCATGATGCTAGTGCTACTGCAGAGGTGGAGTAGTTGAGGGTGCAAGGATGGGTTTGCAGACTAGTCCCATATTCAGGTGGGCTGTTGGTTTGCAATGTAACCCCATGGGTGGCTGGTAGTGTTGAAAGGCTGACTGATCTCCACAGGGGCCCACAGGGCTGTGTTGCATGGAGTGGCTGCATCAGGATCTGTGTTGGTTGTGGTGGCGGTGTTAGAAGTCACACCTGTTAAGGTTTTGGTAGTTGGCAAGTGGGAGCAGCTGCCTTGAATGTTTTCTTGCTAGGGGTCTTCCGACACTTGCTTCACTACTGGAAGCAGGGATGGGTGATAAGGTTCTGGTGGTCGGTTCTGGCATTTTAGTGGTGGCAGGGACAGGTTGTTTTGACCCAGTCATGCAAGCAGTCAAAATGACTGGTAAATTGCTAATCATGACTCAAATGTATTCTTGTGGAGGCTGCAGGCCATGTGGAAATGGCTGGATTTACAGGCAGCGGTATCACTATTTTGAAAAGTCATATGTGTGCCCTCTAAAGAGCACACACCTGTGTCACAAGGGTGTCTGGTATCTCTGGATTTGTGCTGACATGAGCACCGTGTGGATAGCCATGTGGACTCAGCATGCAATTTGTACCATCCTAAATGGGATTTATTTTCAATGGACACAAAACGCATTTCCATGCTTAGAGTAGGGCATGGAGACTTGATGACTTGGCCTGCCTGATATATGTGCTGTAATCCAATGGCATGTTCCTGGCTCATGTGTCACTTAAATTGATCTTGTTAGATATTGCGTAGTGTGCTTTCACTGTGGATCTCATGGTGCTGTATGCTTTTGGGTTAGATGTGGCCACATGGGATGTCAGTTGTCAATGTGGCCATGCCATGAGCTGGCTTGATAAATGCCTCTCCAGGTTGCCCAAGGTCTCATGGTGCATGTACACCATCACAGGCAAGTTGATATGTGATATTTCCCTGGGAGTCACATGCATTCAGTTGTCCTGGGATTACTCTCATAACTATTTGACTGTAGGTTCAACTTGGTAACTGTGGCCATCGGACTCCATTGCCTGGAAAATTCATATGGGTAAGAATTCGGGATACTCAGTCACGTTACAGAGATTCCATGTCTCCCATGATGTACTCATTTGGCTTGGGTTGGCTACTCACGCAGATCTCTGGCCCCCCAATATGCTCCAGGCCATTCACGTGGAGGATACTGCTCACCTGGTTCTGCCATGACATGTGGGTAAGTGGCTCTACAGTGCCTGTGGTAGCTGTCCACAACCGGTGGTTGGACATTAGACTCTGCACTCTGGACTACAGGTCATTCCACTTCCTGCAGCAATTTTCAATATCCCTGGGAAAGGTTGCCACAGCTGCATTCTAGTCTCGTATTTCTATCCAGATGTTGTTCTCCCACTGGACAGTTGTTTTATTGTGCTGCACTCCAGACACTTCCTCATCATGGATGACCACCTCATCAGCAAAGACCTGGAGATCTGGAGATATGTCTCACTGAATTGTTGCTTCCACATCAGCATTTTGAGCACTTTTCCTTTGCCTTTTTCCCCTAATATGTTTGACACAACTTGTAAGCTCAGATTACTTTCTTTTCAAAGATGGACACGGCTGAGCTTCTGGTTTGTAGAATTACACTATTTACTCTCTGTTCTCCTATAACATTCCAGTGATAACGTTATTTAAGGTGAAAAAAGGGGGAATAACCAATCAGTATTAGTTTTCTGTGCTAATTCCGTTGTACTGAATTGCCATTACTGCTGAAAATGTTAATACTCAATCGTGGTGTCTACTGAATTAGGGTCTTGATCACTGTTGAACTTATAATGAGGGCAATGTCGCTAGCTGCCCTACGGTGACTCCAAGTCCAGAGGTTACAAAAATGTATTCAAAGATATTGCCTATCCTGGAAATTGACTAAATGTGTTTTGTACTTGTCAGTTTACTGATACATAACTTGCACACTTCGTCAAAGCCTAAAATACCATCTTTGATCTCCTGTGTGTTCCGCTATATATTACAATTAAGCCATAATATACCTGGAATCACAACGATTTTAACTCATCTGCTGGTTTGATGTAATGGCCTTTTCTCAATGTGATGGTGATATCTGTGTATGCTTCTTTTGTCAATCTGAATGTCTGTATAACACCCAACTACAATCTGCACATTTCTCTAGCTAATTCTTATTTCTGAATTTACTCTTGTTCTGGAAATGCATTGATAGTCAAGCTTGGGATATACGAATGATGTGTTGTTCAAGTGCTCTTGCAATCTGAAGAAACATATATTGGTGAGGTGATAATAGTGAATTTTCGGACACCACTCATAATCCCACAAGGAGATTGTCCAGGGCTCTATGAATGTCACCAGAATGTCCGTTCGAGCTATGCTAACCTTCAACCAGTTGTGTGCCAGAGTGAACCAAGTGTCAAGAAAAATGCTTGTTTTATTCCTGCTATGCAAGTGAGCTAACATGCTGTAATGCCTCGTCTGGAGTGTTAATTTCTCAAGGCATACTATGGTTTGAGATGTTTAGAATTTAACTACTTTAAGATAAACATTTCAATAGAATATTTGTGAATGATATCTTGCACTAAATATGTGTTCCACCTGAACCAGGAGCACCATAAATATGTGTGTTCTATTTTGCATCATTGTACACATTTAGCCAATTTGGACTGTCTTTGTCTAAGAGTCCAGCTCAGGTATAGACAGAGTGCAACTCCTCAAATGAGCTCTAATTGAATCTGAGTGCATTACAAAATGTTCTTTTTTTCTTATTTTTGGTGTGCATTTGTCAGGGATTGGATTCTGATCCGCAGGAGTACTGGAATGGGAAGATGAACACATGGCTGCTCAGCTCTCACAATTCTACAAACCAAAACTCAGCACAATCACTAATTTAACACATTGACAGTCAAAAGATATACCTCTTTCGAATTTTGTGGTAACATGGGTTGAATCGAGGGGAGGCTATGCACTTAAGAGGGGTTTAAAGGTGACCCAGTAGGGACCCAAACAACTCAGTATGATAGTCCAACATAAAGGGAATGTGCAATCAAGGTTCTATGAACATATATATGCTTTAATTAAACACAGAATCTGTAATAGAATGAATAGAAAACAATGTACAAAACCCACCCCGAAGGAAGAACAGAGAAGATATTACAGACTGGGTGGAGTAGCACACTGAGCGTAGTTCCAGGGGATGCAGGCAAATTACCAGCCACAAAAAGAATATGTTGTTACTGAAAACATGCACACTCTTGACCTTGCCATTTTTGAGGGGCCAAATCTAGCAATAACATTGGTGCTCTCATATACCAGCAGTGTGCTGACACCAGAAACATTTCTGGGCTCACCAGCTGTCCCCAATACTAGAACATTTTACTGAGATTTCCAAGAAAATAATGCCACTATTAACGAAACTATGTATGGAAGTGAAAGGAACGACGAACAGAGCAACACCATGGTATGACAAAGGGAGCCACATAAAAAAAGTATCTGGCATGTAAATAATTTGGCCAATTAAGTTAAAGAAAAGAGCTTAAGGAGAATGCCATTAGGAGGAATTTATGGAAGCAACAGTGAGAAAAAAACAATCGACATTTCGGAGGTTAATGGTCCCAATATTGCCAGCGAATTCTGGGGTCACAGGGGGAAGCATCACAGAGAATATGTGGTTTGGGTACTTTAGTGAGCTCTATCCTGAAACAAAAGACCAAAGTTCTCAGGGAATGAATTGAACCCTACCACAATTTGCCACCATCCAGTGTCTTTTACCTTATTTACACACATATAATGCTCTAACCTCATATCATTGTATAGCTATATTTTGGCCAAAGGTTGAGCTAGTCCCCCTATAACAAAGTTGGGCATTATCAACCTAAGAATTATCGGCCAGTCTCCCTGCATGACCTGTCTAACAAGGTATGCTGGTGCAATTGTAAAGTTCACCTCTAATTTAGGGAATAGGGCTGTGGGGCCCACCTTGAAGGCGTATCAGCTACAAGGGGGACAAGATACCATCTACGGAGCTCAGATTTGGTGATACAATTAATGAATTAGTTTACATTAGTTTAGACACAATTGAAAAGGGGTTTCTTAAAAATATTTTGGGGTTACCAAAAAGCACCTCAACGTTGATAAATGAAGAAATGGCCCACACTTACCTAGACCAAATAGTAGAATTGAAACTCGCACTATATTGGGCAAATAGGTGGCTGGCACCTGAACTAGAAGCCTACAGTTTCTGTAAAGCACTGATGGATGTACTTAGCCAAGAGGGAAGCATCTCATTATCATGTCCTTCAAACCAAAGAGATTGATTCTGCTTGTTATGCCACCTTGACCTTTGGCTTAACCCCACAAACATCAATGTGCGCACAAAAGATATTATAGAAGCAAATATCTGGACTTGTGTAAGAAGGAGATGCTACTGAAGGTGTCCTCCTCTAAGTCACTATCCGCATATTTGGATGCTAAGCCCATCTGAGGTACGTACAACACCTGGATTCGATGGGACCTACAACAATAAGATAGGATTGGTTCTGAATCACATTTCCTTCTAGCATGCCATTATACATGAGGTATAGAAGAGCCCATCTAAGGCACCTATTTCTCGCTTACAGTATTTCCTCTACCACAATGCCATGCAACTTGGCAAACGGATTGACTCTGTAGGGTTTATTCAGTGGCAACCTATGTGCATAGGGCCTGGACCAAGGGAACATCAATTTCGAATGTAGTCACGTAATTTACCTGCAGTCTCTAAACATTGGGATATAGCAATGCTTTTAATGTTTTAGATTTACTATAATCATTATTAGGAATTCTTGCTTTTTAAGAATTTTGCATTTCTGACAAGCATTTTATGATGGCTTCCAATTGTCAAAGATAGTATAATGTGGAACTGCCAAGTCATTGATTATAGTTTATCCTTCTTGATTGGATGTTTTAACATGTTCATGTGCATGCTTGAATGGATGCTTGAACGGGCTTTAGCATGAAATAAAGCTTATTGATTGTAAATGACTATCTATTCTGAGCCAGAATTGTCTTGAGCAATTATCTTTCCAGACAAATTAACATAGTATGTGTACTTGCAAACACATACATGATGTGAGGAATTGCCATCTGGCAAGGATGCAAAGCCCTAGCTCTTCTTGTTTTTTATTAAAAAACAATGATGCACGTTATTACAACTTCAAAAGGGTCATCTGCTAACCATATTCCCCTTTTCGTCAACTCCATGCCAAAAGCATTGTTTGTTTGTGACCTTTGCTGTGTAGCTAGCCCTCCAGTGGCTAAAGCCTGACTAGGCCTGGCCCATCTGCAAAGCCATCCTGGGACCACACCGACCCGCATCATTTGGAGCCACTCTTCAATCACGCAGAGCGACCACTTTCACCCCTACTCAATGGCCACTTGCTGCTTGGGCCTACACGAGAGGCTCGGACTCCATCAGCCCAGCTAGAATGGAATCCAGGTACTGTTGACCCAAACTGCCCCCTCACTAAAGTACCCGAACCACATATCCTCTGTGATGCTTCCCCCTGTGACCCCAGAATTCGCAGCCAATATTGGGAACATTAACTTCCGAAATGTTGATTGTTTTTTTCTCACTATTGCCTCCATAAGTTCCTATCAATGGCATTCTCCTTAAACCCTTTTCTTTAACTTAATTGGCCAAATTATTTACATGCCAGATACTTTTTTTTTTTATGTGTCTCTCTTTGTCATGCCATGGCGTGGCTCTGTTTGTCGTGCCTTTCACTTCCATACATGTTTCGTTACTAGTGGCATTATTTTCTCGGAAATCTCAGTAAAATGTTCTAGCATTGGAGACAGCTGGTGAGCCCAGAAAGGTTTCTGGTGTCAGCACACTGCTGGTATATAAGAGCGCCAATGTTATTTCTAGATTTAAATTGGCCCACTTCAAGGCGTGCCTAGATTGTCCTGTAACTCCTGTAACCTAGAGGGTAGAATTCCTGGTGTTTTCTTTAGCAATGATGGTGCAAGGGGGCCAACTATTAATGCCACCATTCGGATCTGTGGTCGCTATCTGATCTTATGATGAATTTGAAGTCAGTTAGGAAGGTACAAATTCGTATATCCAGTAGGATAAAATCAATATGACGTTTGCATTTTGCTGTAACAAAGATTGATTTTACGGGCGAGTTGGCTTTTGTTCTGCCGTTGCGTTCCCTTAGATTTAAATGTTCCCATGTTAGTGCTACTTCTAGTCCATTCTTATTTTACCTTTTGCTACTCATTTTAGATGAGCCAAACCAGCGCTGGGAAATCAATGAGCTCCAACAGGTACGTCATTTCTCCAAAATGCCAGGGGTAGGGGAAATGACATCACACGACCCTTGACCCCCTTATGACATCACAGAAAGTCATATAATGTGACCCTGCCCCAAAGTGACATCACAGGAAATGATGGCAAATGACCTTCAGACATTTTAGATACATCTAACATTCGTGTTTCCAGGTGCTCTCATTTCAACCAGATTTAAGAACCGAGGCAAAGAGGGAGGCATGATTTGTCCACGATTACACATGTGAGCAATGCCATTTTCCAGATTCGATATATAACGCAGTATTAATAACAGGGTAACCAAAATCTGTAACGCAGGCTACAACTAGTGTATGAAACATCTATAGATCAATGGACACAGATGTTTTCTGTGGCCTTGCTGTGTTAAAGAAACCGGAAAAACATTGACCTGTGGAGGTATGTGCTGCTGTTTACACAATTCACAAAGAAGAGGGGAACAAGCCAACCAGTCATCCCTGGTACCGTAATACTCAAAATTCAACACATAAACCATTAGCTACTGAACCCTCTCTCCAACAGAGCACCCACTCAGAGGGATTGCAACTCATAGCGAGGGGTAACACACATTATTAGAGCAATGAACTATTAATAATAGCTCAATGTGTTTTAATACTTTATCCCCAAAAATGTATGCAAGCAAACATACACTGCTTTTGGTATCAAAAAATGTTGTTAGTTCAATATCTAGAAAGATTTTGATCGATATCTAAAAAATTTACAAACAATGTACCCTTGTTAAAAATCATAGAGGCTCAACATCACTTGTCACATACTCAAATATCAAATAATGTATGAATTGGCCGTCCTCAAATTATACAAAACAAAAAAAGATACAATCAATTTTTAAAAAAGCAATTTCATTAATGCTATATTCACATAGAGAGTAATAAAAAATCACACTCTATTTTAACCCAACATGTTTCTTTCCCATTTCTCGTTCAAATTACATAACATTCCGTGGAAATTCTTCAGGGGTTTTGGTAATTGGTGGCAGTGTCTTTCAGGTGTTTGCTGAACTTTTTCGAGATAACTTTTAATGTTATGCCGATTCAATGGAGCTTTGTGGAGAGAAGATAAAATAAAAGGCAACCGTTTAATTGCTGCTTTTAAAGCATGTAGTTAGTCATGACTTCTTAACTTTAATCTGCAGTTGTTAATTCACTCTCATATACCAACCGTTTCTGTTTAAACTGCGGCAGGGTGATTTTTGGCGCTCCCAATTCGCCATCACAGCATTAACCTGAGGGGTGCAAAGAAAGTCAACAGACCAGATGTCAGTGACTCTCGGTCAGTTAGTACCGTTGGAAAAAGCAACTATATCTAAATGTTGTATTCATTCTCAGGAAAACATTTTTTAGCTAAAGTAAGAATTCACTGGAAATCTTTCCCAATTGCGTGATCGTCATCAGTCGGTTCAGGCTCTTAGAATCAGTTTATACTGACTTCTTAGTTAGTCATTTTAGCATGCTCCATTGCGAAACTGAAATGGAAGAACATAGTTGATATAAACACCTGGAGTCAGACGAGAGGGGTGCTACTTTAACCAATGTTGTGAAACAACGCTAACATTCGCCTTTGTTTACCCATAGTTTCTGCATATGTTAATAGTAAATAAGTTTACTATTTCGCACTGCATGTCTGGACATCATTTAAAAAATAATCTGATTACAGCATTCCCATTATATATGATCACCCGCTCTTGGCAGCGTTGCAGTATTCAGGGAGGAGGATAACCCATCTTGTAGCAATTGGCTCCAGTGTTGGCCAGCTCTGTTGGTCCATGCAGAGGGCGTGTAGTTTATCCTAGTGGCAGCTTCGGGCACACTAGTTATATAAACAGAGAAGGGGCTCAGATTGGCATTATATCAATTTGGTTTGGAAATGCCCTGGGACTACGGAAGAGCAAGTGGCTGGGAGAACGAAGATTACATGATGGATTACTCAGTGGTGCCGGCATCCAGTCTCTCACATTGCTGTTTAACCATGAGAGAACTGCTGCACGAGTAAGGCCTGAACATTACATCATTGACCAGGATTTAGTATCAACAAAATTCCCTGGTTATAAATGTATAAATGAATCAGCTACCATTACGATCAAAGAAACCTATTGTGCACAAAGGGGAGTGCACATGATAACGTTATATTTGCTGCAGTATAAAGCCTGGGAACGTTTCTTTCAATAGACCCAAGACCACCCCATAGTTTTTCATTATCTAAATATAATACTGGGTGGCAGAGGACTTTAAAAAAAAAAATACCATTTAATGTAATATCATTGCTGCACACATACAGTAATAGCACCTCACAGTCATTTAAAATTGAAAGCACCCACAAGTTGTTTCTCACCCGGGGCTCACTGGCAGACTTCAAGTCACGCACTGCACGCTTCCCCGTTGTCAGACCCAGAGGTGCTCTATGGTGTAGCACATAATTTTGCAGCTCACCTGCGTGCCATGCTGTGGGGGTCCCCTCAAGCTCTGTAACAAAGCACAGGGCATGCCACACCCCGGGCCCATCCGGACCACCACTTGTGCAGAATGTCCATGATGATTATGCCACTGTAGTGGCATGTACTACTGTAAGTGAAAGAATAAATAGTATTTTCGATCAAAGCTTATATCTTTAATGCAACAGAGAGAAGAGGGCAGTGCCTGGTCCACAAATAGTGGTGACTGGTGACTTATTTTTTCGGAGGGTGTAAATATTTACCACAAGTATATGATTGGAACTGAGCATAGTGAGGGAGCCCGAACTAACAAAAATGAGTTGGGGCGGTCACAAGGAGGGATTCTTCTCCCTCCCCAGAGTAAATATTTTGAATCATGGGTAAGAATGGTGCAATACAAAGCACACCTTTTGTGAACATTTTAGGTAAAAGGCCAACAATGTTGGTGAAAGTCCGGTTTTGTAGGTGTAGCGGAGGTCTCAGACATGGCCTGCACCCCTGCCCCTCATTTCAAGGTACCAGGAGAGTACTCGCCAAGGTATGTGACGTATGAGGAGCAGATTAACCAACAAAGAACTGCACTGGGACTCTGCCCAGTGTACATCAGAAGATCCATACCGGTAGAAGCGCCCATAACCAGACAGCCCTTAGCAGCACGTTACCCTATCAGACAGCCATACCAGCCGCTGAGAGGAAATGAAGCGTACCTACAGACGGTCCATGAAGAGACCCAAAGAGCTGTAATGGAAGGCCAGTGGAAATGACAAAAGGGCCTGGACAGACTCGCAAATGAATGAAAGCAGCTATCGAAGATAGCACGCCATTGCGAGTAGCTATGAAAATAGATGTAATGGACACAGGAAAGAGACAATGTTAAACCATGAGGAAACGTTGCTATGAGACAAGATGGAAGTAACCAACCAGTTAAACACGTGTAATTAGGCTTGGAACGCAAGAAGCTAAGAAAACAATACTGCTTGCAATGCTTAGTAGAAGAATAGAGCGGCAAGCGCCAACTATATCTGCTCAATAAGGCACGCTATACAAGTGCAACTCTATTTTGTAAAAGCAGAAGTGCCCAGGCGGCCTGAGGCCTAACAGGCCTGGTTTCATAACCCAGCCAAAGGCAGGAGAAGGAGCGGAATCGAAACTCAACAAAGAGCAGCTCATGCCTGGGAAATCGAGGTCAGCCAGAGAAAGGGAGGAGAGCATCAGCTAACAGGAATCAAAACTTCAGAGCATACCAGCCTGCCCCGTGAAGGTCAAGATAAGGAAGGCCCATGCAGGTGGCAAGGCTGAAAACAGAATTAAAAACACTAAAAGCTGGAAACTGAAGCAGATTCATGGTGAACAGACATGTGACCAAGACAGGCGCAAAGAATTACCAACGTCTGATGTCACCCAGATCCAAGGGTGTCATAACTTCTCCAGATAAGAGGCTACAGTTTCGAGGCCATGCCCAGCCAACTAATTGACACATAGCCCCAAGATACTGATTGATGGACGGGAGGCAGGGTGAAACTTGGGACACCAGGCACCTGGGTGTCCATTCTGCATGCTGCTAATTAAAAGTGGAAATTTATGTCTAGGGGTGTAAACTGCCCAATCACAATGAGAACCAATGAGATGTCGTACTTGTAGTGACATCTATCATGTGTGATGTAGAGGGAGGGGTGTAGACGCCCACCCGATAAGAGGTATCCAATCCGCATGCTCCATTATCATATACAGATATGACACCTATGTTTAAGTTATCTTTCCTAACCAATTATATTGCATGACAAGTTTTTTAGAATTAGACGTCAACGATGACGGGTTTTGTGTATAAAAAGTGCTGTTCAACTGAAGTTCGAGGAAGTCGGAGCGAGACAGGTGGTTGCAACGATGCAGATTCCCAACTGCTTCCCTGTTTGATGTACTTGTAATTAAACAGACTTCCCTTTGCCAAACTACTGAGTCCTCATTTTTGAGTCGTGTTGGAGTAAGTGAATCCTGCACCCCCATCCCTCACATGGTGCATCTATCTTGTCTTACAAGTACTAGAGGGTTAGCACTGACCTATGGGCCCGTTGGTGGACATCGCGCTCTCCTGTACACTTGGTAGCGTGAGGATGGTTTCGGCCATCGATCATGGATTATTGATTAATATATTTGTAAAACACCTATAGACCGACTCCACGAAGTAACTCTAGGCCTTCGGCAATATCACAAGTCCTTTCGCCATTCTGGCTGAGTAGGCTGAGAAGCTTCCCATGGACAATGATAGTGTAAGTAGTGTAAGCCATAAAAAACTGCAGTGGGTCTGAAGGAACCCGCCTTTCCAAGCATAACCCTTCTCATTCCCATGGCAGCCAATCGGGCGAAAAGACCGCAAGAGGCTGAAAAGGAGAGCGGTGATCCCAAAGCTCCAGAGAGGAAAAGATGCGATCGGTGAGTGAAACAACAAACTCGTTACTTTGGCAAATGTCTTGTAGGCATTAGAACAGGCAAGGGAAAGGTAACGGAGGGAGGCAGAGAAAAAATAAAATAGTCAGAAGTAGAGAAGACTCTATATATATATATATATATATATATATATATATATATATATATGGGGTTAATAACTCGAGTATAAAAGAGAAAAACGTAAGGTTACCGGGTGGGTGGGCACCCGAGAGAAAAACGTAAGGTTACAGGGGGGGCACCCGAGAGAAAAACCTAAGGTTACCGGGGGTGCACCCGAGAGAAAAACATAAGGATTCGCCTTGTTCCTGCGCTTTAATACAGCGGTCAGAAGAAACGTGAACTCATAGCCCATATAATAAGGGACAATTAGACTACGATGACGTTTAAAGACGCATTAAAGGAGTTTGTTTAAACTCCATGATGGGGTATTGATTAGAAGGCAGGTATATGTATGACCAGCTGGTGTCCGTCTTGTTTGTCAAGTGTCTGTCCTATGTGTTCTGTTGTATGCTGAATGTAAGAGAACTGTATTGCTGATTGTGTGAGATTAAATTTGATTTTACGTGATTCTGTGAAGAAGAGGGAATTGCCAATGAATTGATGGTTTTGAGTTAATTGATAATATACATTTTGGCGGGAAAAGATTGGATTGGAGCTTGCGTATCTGGTGCTCGCTCATACTAGTAGAAGGATAGCAAACTGTATAAATATTGTTGGTAACGGAATTGAAATGGAGGAGGTCACCCCACTTGCGCATCTATGCAAGCAACTACCTAAGCATGCACCTAAATTAAAAAAGTATAGCACAGAGTGGGTTAAGGGTACCACCCACAAGATGTGTATGCCTTGGCCACAGAATGGGTCCCTATCAAAAGCCGTTTTACAACACATGACGACTTATCTACATGCCATATATACAGGCAAGAAGCTAGAGAAACGCATTGCTGTTCTAGAACTATGGAAGATGTTTGATCAGACAAAGGAGGAAGAGCCTCCTGCAGATTGGATATTAAACATGTGCACGGAAGGGGGTGAGACGCCTACCATGCCACCGGCCCCGCCTGAGCCAGCCATCGAGGGAAGTAAGACAGAGAGGCTCTACCATTAAGAGAACTAAAGGCAGCCACAGGGTATAGCAACCCCGCATATGAGTCGCCTACGTATAGTAACGACGACATTAAAGAAAAGGACCAGGAAATGAATCTTGCCTCTGCAGTCCCAAGGGACAAGGAGAGATGCAATGACAAAGGAAAGGATCAGGCACAGAGTTAAGTTGTGCATCTCGTTAAAGAGAGAGAGGGAAAGAAAGGGAAAGGAAGTGAAGGTAGAACTGATGAGATAACATTCGCAAAAGACGAAATGATGGGAGGGCAGATATTGCTGAAACTAGATGGAAAAGGAAGTGATGAAGAAAGGCCAAGAGAGGTCTGATGAGACGCCAAGGAGAGAGAGAGAAAAAGAAAAGGAAATAAAGGATGAAAGGACAAGAGGAAAGGATAGGCTAAAGTGAAAACAACTGTATCGCGAAGAGCAAGAGAAACCGCTCGATAGCAAACAGAAGGCAGCCTACGACCAGTACAAACAGAATAAGCAAAGGTTGGAAGAAGAGCAAAGGGTACGAGAAAAGAGAATGAAGAGAAAAGAAGATGAGCAAATTAGAAGGGCAAAGGAACGTAGAAATGAAAGGATGAGGGAAGTAGACAAGGCTAGAGAAGAAGCGAGGAAGCGCAAGGGAATAGATGAGGAAGCAGAAGGTAAGCGCAGACTGAGGGCACGAGATCTTGAATATTTGGAGCGGGAAGTTAAAAAAGCCAATCCTGTTGTAGAATGGGAAGACATAGAAGAATTATTTCCTGCACATAACTCGGTACCAGGTACGAGTGGGACAAATATTGAGGATGACTTCGACACCAGAAGCATCGGGGAAATGATTGATAAGATATACGATGAGATGGGGCTAGAACAGAGATCCCATGGGGGAAGGGAAGATGAGCGCCTGGAGAGCACCCAGCTATATGACACAGATAATGTCACCCGAAGTAGTGGGAACAGGGGACTGTCCCTAGACAGACTGGAGATTGGGCAGGACATCCTTTTTGATGTGCTTGACTATATGGGTGTATCTTATACTAACTACGCGGATGACACCCAGATCCTCATACTCATTCCCATTACTGGTGACTACACAGCCGATACCAAAGCCTTGAACGATGTCTACTTGGTCATTCAAGCCTGGATGGCTCAACATGAACTTTGCTCAACGATGATAAAACGGAGCTCTTACTACTTGGATCCACCTATCGTCTTAACAAACTTAACCAAGCCTACAAGTCCTTCACGATTGACGGCAACATCATCAAAATCTCCAAAGACACCAAACCATTAGGCGTTTATCTGGACTCCACCTTCTCCCTGAACAGACAAACAAATGCTGTTGCGTCGGCTTCCGCCTATACATGCAAACTCATCACCGCCTGCAGACCATTTCTGAACACTCACAACTGCACTACACTGGCCAGAACTCTCATCATGTCCAAAATAGATTACTGCAGTGCCCTCTACCTAGGGACTAGTCAAGATAACCTCAATAAACTTCAAACTATTCAAAATAATGCCATAAGGGCAGCTATCAACATCCCTAGACGGTCCCATATCTCTACATTTAGATCTGACCTACGCTGTCTCCCAGTAAAACACAGGATTGCCCTGAAAACGCTAGCCTTGACCCACAAATGCCTGAACAACAATGCCCCACCTTACCTCACATCGCGTCTTGTGCTTCACTCCTCTTCCCGTCCCACCAGAGCAGCCCAAACTCACAGCCTTATCCTAACTAGATTCAAACTCCAAAAAGTGGGTGGCGTAAGTTTCCCTGTCCTAGCTTCCAAACTGTGGAATACTCTGCCAACCTACATAAGTACTGAAACTTTGTTCCTAATGTTCAAGAACAATGCCAAAGCTTGGCTGTTCACCCAGAAAGCATAAGGCTCCCCTTGTCTAGCCGGTCCCCTACCTGTAATATATCTCATCCGTGTATATATGCCTCACTGTATCGCTCATAAGTTGTATTCTGTATTGATGTATTACCTGCAAATCTTGCCATTTGTAGATACTCTGTTGTAACCTGTACTTAAGAATATGCGCCCGGTTGCCCATGGGCCTGGTGCGCTTTACAAAATAAACATAATAAATAAAAAAATAGAAGAAGATGCAAGGAGTTGTGTGGACTACGAGTATTCAGAATCTGACTCAGGTGGGGAAACGGAGGATGAGGCACATGAGGAAGGGAGACGGTGCGGAAAACGGCTCCCAGGGGACCGAGGGGTACGATGGTCAGATGCTAGTGAGTCCACAAGTTGGACACCGAAGTCTGCCGCGCAGTCCTGCCAACATGAAGGAACACCCCACGGTCAGAGGGAGGCGAGAGCACCTGCCTATGCAGATAGATTAAAGGCATTGCCAGGGAGGCGGCAAGGCGGAAATGCCACCCCAGCGATAGACCGGAGAGCTATGGGGAAAGAAAAGGAAGACTGCACATTCCAATTCCTGCTGCTAGAAAAGGGGGGAGAAAGACCACAATATATTCCATGGCCACACATGGACCGAAATAACCTAAAAAATAAGCTTGCAATGCTGACATCGGGAGCCTAGAAGTGGATACATGAGTTAGAGAAAATGACGGGGGGTGTCACCTTAGCAATAGGAGACATTAAGGGCCTCCTAATTGCCATACTTGGTGAAAGAGCAGACGATGTATGGAAACGGGCAGGCTACCCTACGGTAACCCTAATTAACACCTCCCATGATGGAGCTTCATTTAATAATTGTAGAGCAGCAGTGTGGAAAGCGCTGCAAACGCTATATATACAGACACTTCTGAGGGGCTATAGTGACTCGGAAAATGAAAGAGTCAGAGGATCTGTTGATTTATATCCAGAACTTTCAAGTTGCGTGGGTGCTCGAAACGCATGAGTCTTGGATTAAATCTGTCCCTTTATTCTACCATATATTATGCCAAGGGTTGCCTGAGCCAGTGCAAAAACAGCTCTAGAAATTGGAAGGAATAGAAGCTAAACCGTGGGCTGAAATACAGTTGACAATTGCACATTACTGTAGATTGGTGCAAGAAAAGAATCGGAAAAAGGAAGCAACTTGTAAGGGCGATGCGGCGAAGTTGGTGCAAAAGAAACTCTCAAAGTATGCTCTTGAAGGATCCATGCTGACAAGCCCAGCTGAACCACGTGCACAGCAACCGACTAACCCATCACTGTATAATCAGGGTAGCGCGGGATTTAACCGGAGGGGAGGGGGCTTTGGAGGAAGAGGATAGCAGAGTAATCGGGGTGGGTTTCGAGGTAACCAATGAGGCTTTCAGAATAATCAAGGTGGCTTTCAGAACGCACAGATGGGCAGTCCAGCTACGCCAGATGGACAGATGGCCCGACCACCGCCAGTATGTTGCCTGTGTGGAATGACAGAACATGTGGCGCGCATGTGCGGAAGCCAAGACATGTGGCAAAACAGCCAAGGAATGGGAACAGGCATGGTGAATCAGCCTGATGTCCCACACCAGGGCAGTGCCCGAAATCACAGAGTGCAGCAGGAGGTGTCAGGCTCGCAGCAAGGTGCGCAGCAAGTGGTTCAATCCTCGCACATGGGGAATGTACCGCAAGGACACTCCCAGCAGGCACCACCACAAATGTCGCAGAGCACAAGCTCCGGAGGGGGAGTCAACCCTGGAAATGGGGGAAATCAGCAAGTATACAGTGGGCCGAACTTATATATGAAATAGGACAGCTCACGGGGTACTCTAATGTGTTCTATTCTATCAGTGACACCAGACCCTAATAGGGAACCTAGGTTGAATGTCGTCATAGGGGGTAAAGAATATTCCTTCTTAGTTGACACGGGTGCGACACGCTCGTGCATACGAGAAGGCAAGTTTTCCTTGTACGGCGAGGCCATAGATACTCAGAGTTTCACGGGAGCTCACAGTAGAGTCCCTTTACAGACGCGCTCCCAGTCTCTGTGGAAAAGCGCGAAATGAATGTACCATTATTATATTCACGTCAGACCCCAGTAAATATCCTGGGTCGGGACTTAATGACTAAGTTGAATATGACAGTCTCGTTTACCGAGAATGGTATAGTGTGCTCCACTCCAGGAATGCATTATTTGAACGTGTGCAAAATGGTATAGCCATGAGAGCTATACCATTAGAGCCAGAAGTCTTTGCATATGGCATATGGGTGGTCATGGCGGGATTGCCTGGCCCTGCAGATAGAACTATGAGGACACCTGATGAGTTTCTATTCAGACCAAGAATACCTGTGCATGAAGAAGAGGGACAAGTATTTCCCTTAATGATACAATCTGCCGCAGTGCGAGGGAAAGTGGTATTGGTCGAAGGATATGACGAGGAAGGCAGACAATGGTGTGCGATTTTCGCCATCGAAGAAGGGTTTCGAGTGACTGACGTCACTGATGACGATCTGTTCGAAGAACACCCTGACCTAGAAGAGACAAGGGTGGAAATAAGTCTCATATTTTGGGTCAAAGTGATCAAACGGGAGGTGCCACAGAGAATGATGTTGGCGCTGATACGTCCAGAATACTTTGATGACAACATGGCCCAAGTGACTGCCGCGGTATGGACTACAGGGCCCTATGACGTAGGCCCCCTGAAGGGGGAAGGTGAAGTGAAAATTAAATTGAAACCAGGAGCACTTTTACCAAGAGCACAACAATATCCTATGTCCAGAGAGGCAAATGAAGGGATCGCTAAGACAATTTCCGCCATGGTGGAGCAGGGCATCCTAGTGACGTCAGAATCACCTTGCAACACAGTGATTTAACCTGTCAAGAAATCAAAGGGATGGTCTTGGCGTTTAATCCAAGTTTTAAGAGCATTAAACAATATAGTTGAAGCCGAGTTCCCTCTAGTCCCTAAGCCATCCACAATTCTATTCAACATACCCACTGAGGCAAAATATTTCATGGTGATTGGCTTGAAAAATGCATTTTTCTCAATCCTGTTGTACTGTGACTCACAAGACCTGACGTAATTTACTTTCAGGCAAATGCACCTGAAAATCACGAGGCTGCCACAGGGGTACTGTGAGTCTCCATCCATATTCACTGCAGATGGACCTAAGCAATATTGCAGTAGACAGTGTTGGTTTGCAGTATGTGGATGACATTCTGATCTGCAACGTCACCGAGGAACAATGCAGGCGCGACTCTTTCCAGCTACTGACTATCCTGGCTGAGAAAGGATATAAAGTTGACAAGGAAAAGCTACAATACTGTCAGCGAGAGGTGCTGTACATAGCCCAGCTAATCTCACACAAAGGGAAAAAGGTAACCCCAGAAAGGGCTGAAGCTATCAGGTACACGGCTAAACCGCTCACGATAAAACAAATGCAAAGCTTCTTATGCCTGTGCAATTATGTCAGAGCATGTGTCTTTGACTACAGCTCGTATACCAAGCCCTTGCTTTAGGCCCTAAGGAAGGCCCAGGCGACAAGGGAAAAAATCGAATGGACCGACACAATGGAAAAGGGGTTGGCAGAACTCAAGGGGGCGATTTGTAAGGCCCCAGTTCTCGGGATTCCTAATTATGCAGAGGAATTCTACCTGTTCTCACATACCGATGGCAATTTTATGACGGCAGTGTTCGCTCAGCGAACCTTACTGGGGTACAAGCCCCTGACATATTACAACAGGAGTCTAGACTCGCTCATGAAGGGCCACTTCCCATGCGAACAAAATCTAGCTGCTGCCGCGTTCGCCATTGAAAAGGCATCATCCATTGTGATGGAGTGCTCCATGACATTGTATGTCGAGTACTCGTTGTTCGCCATACTAGAGAAACCAAAGGGCACGCTGACATCTCAGAGAGCATCCACATATGAAGTGATTATTTCTAACCCATCAATCAAAATAGTGCAATGTAAATCTGTGAATCCAGCTACGTTAATAGCTGAGCCGGTCACAGAGGGAGAACCCGTACATGACTGCGCAAATTATGAGGAATTCTAGGATGAAATCGCCAGGGTAAAAGAAAATGCCCTGGCAGGTGGTGAGATCGTGTTTATTGACGGTTCACCTCGAATCGACCAAGAAGATGGACAAAGATACACAGGCACGGCCGTGATAAAACACCTAGTGAATGGAGAGTTCCAGGTACTCGTCAGTGCATGAATACCATCTCACTATTCTGCGCAAGCTGCAAAACTATTGGTGCTGATACTCACCATTGAGAATCATGCAGACCAGGAAGTAACGGTGTACAGTGACTCTGCCTATGTGACATCTACCGTGCATGCAGGCTTAGCATGCTGGAAAAGGAGGGGCTACCTCCGAGTGGACGGCACGCCAGTGCAACATGTAGCCTTATTGGACAGGTTGATAAAAGCACTACAGCTCCCAGTGATCATAGCGGTCGTGAAATGCGCCGCCCACACCAAAGGGACAGATGTCGTGTCACGTGGAAATCATGAAGCGGACACGGAAGCCAAGCGTATGGCATCCAAGGATGAAACAATCATGGATGTGGAGGTGGCACGTACCCATGAGCGTATGATGGTAGCACAAGCCACACCAGAGGCCTATAGCAACATGAGACAGACTCAGCTAATGGAACTCCAAGGGGAAGCACCTCAGGAGGAGAACAATTTGTGGAAACGTCGAGGGTGTTCCGTAAACCCCTGTGACATGTTGTGGAGGCAAGACAGCACTGGTAAACCAGTAATGCATGTCGCCCTACTGAAAGTAGCATTGGAGCAATTACACTACCCTAGCCATATGTCAAAAGAGAATCTTGCTGCAACGCTCGCAGAAGACTGGTTTACACCAAATTCATCAGAGCATGTTGCGTTCTTCATGGTGAACTGCATAATCTGCCAGCAATTCACTGCTGGGCACACACTAAAAGTAGTAAGAGGAGTTATCCCCTGGTCAAATGGGCCATTCCAGCACTTGCATATCGACTACATCGACATAATTCAAGTGTGCAATGGGTACAGGTATTTAATTGTGGTGGTGTGTCCATTCTCTAGATGGATATAAGCAGGTCCCTGTGCACACCCAGACTCTACCTGTGCTGCCAAATTATTTTGTGAGGGAAGTGTTCCCTAGATAGGGGGTGTGGTAATGAGATCAGACAATGGGGCTCACTTTGTTAATGCAGTTTTCGAGCAGATCAGCTTGTTGCTTGGTATAAAACACAAGTTCTCGTTGGCGTATCGTCCAGAGGGGAATGGTATATGTGAGCGGCTCAACGGCCTGTTAAAGGAGAGGATAGCCAAGTTGAAGCTCACATTAAAAAAGGGATGGCTACACTGTCTACCACTGGCATTGTATGCACTTCAGAACCAACCAGCTCCGACCATCATCTCACACCGCACAAGATAGTCACAGGCAGAAGGATGAGGACCCCTCTTGCACCCCGAGATATAGCTAGATGTGATGCCCAGCCAACAAAAGAGGTCTTGGGGACAGAGATGCAGGACTACTTGAATTGTATGACATCCAGCGTCTATGTCATTTCAGGCCAACTGCAGCGACAAAGAAAAGGATGCAGCGCAGCACAAAATACAACAGGAAGTGCTGAAACAGACTCCGTGCAAAGTCTATGTGCGCCAACCGTCTTCCCTGGTGATGCTGTTCTCATAAGGAACTTTACAAGGAAGAAGTGTGATGAGCCACGATTTAATGGCCCTTTCATCATAGAGGACTGCACTCCTTCAGCCGTCAAAGTCCAGGGCAGAAGGGCATGGCTCTTCCTGAATGACATTAAACCTTATATAGGAGAGAGCCCTCCAGCTGCATCCAACCACAAAGAAGCCACAGAAAACGGGGAAGAACCTCAGCACGTGCAGACAAGATCCATGGCGAGGAAGAAGGACGCATGAGCAGCAACACAATGACAAAGAACTCTGTTTTAATTTGTGACTTTTGAATAAGAACATTTTACCAAACCAGAGAAAGGTGATAAGGAACAATAATACAGACACTCTGGGCACCATAGTTGCAGGATAAAGAAGAGAACTACATACAAATAGCCACAATAACGCTGATAAAACAAACTTTTGAAATAACGTCCCGCTCAAGTAGTATAAAGAATCAAGACTCGAACACAGTGTCCTGAAAGCAACCAGTGTCAAGACTTTGTTTACAGAACTTATGGTATCTCCCAGCAGAGACCTCAAGTAGGATGTGCTAACCTACTTTCAGCTGGTGGTAATATCATATCCGACACTCACAGGGAGACGAGAAAATAATCTCGCAACTGCTGACTGTCATCACGGAAGCCTTCACCGAGCTACCCGAGCACAGCGAAGAGGACACAAATGCTTCTGCCGCCGGTAGACATTGATGAACTCACATTCACTTTGTTCTTTCAGAAAATCGAGAAATGCCTAGGACTCATCGGGAGAACAACTGACACATGTACTTTCATCAGATACCCAAGAAACCTAGCTCAGTTGAACCAGCTGTGGACTGAACTAAAGCACCTTGTGGTAGTCCACGCAACAGGAAGGTGCAGAGACTGTGCGAATCAAAAGGAAAGCTAATGACCAGGACCCAGCCAAACAGGACAAATGTCCCTATCACCCGAGGACACCGGCTGGCGCACAACATCCTGCTTAGACTAGTCACCGACTATCCGGAAATGGTGGGGAGGCCTGCAGATGTTGACGTCATCACCTTTCTTAGAGATCAAGCCAACATCTCAAACATGGGCTCACTCCTCCACGGCATATTGCTCCAGGTAGAGCTATCTAACTTCCAGCGAGAATACCTCAGGAGGTTCCAGTGAGACTTTCCGCCGTGGGACAGATCGAGGAAACAGAGAGACAGTGCTTATATTTCCGCCGTGGGACAGATCGAGGAAACAGAGAGACAGTGCCTATATTTCTGCCATGGGAAAGTCAGAGAGAAAGAGACACAGTGCCATATTTTCCGCCGAAGGACAGATCGAGAAGAGCAGAAACAAGAAAGCTCACCATCTTATTTTTCCTTTTCACTTTTTCCTCTATTTTTCCTTATTTTTATTCTTATTTTTTCCATGATGACTTTTATTTTTATTTTTGTTTTTATTTTTACGTCATTTTATTTTTGTGTAATTTTTGCGAGTTCCATCTTTTCATTCCTTCGCATTGAACAGGTTCCAGCATGTCCTCAGGACCATGGCAAATTCAAGGAGTGCACTGGGACTTTACCTACTATAGATATGCAATATGAATGTGATGAACCTGTTGATGCTAGCCTAACCCTTTTTCCATAGTCTAGCAAAAGGAACTGTACTGCATACTCAGAGATTGCTGACATCACCCGCAAGAGGGGGGACACTTGAAAAGCACTCGTCACTTTAAGTAGTAATGAACTCTTGAGCTACGAGATCAGAGCAAGAGAAGGAATAAATAACTAACTATGGACTTGTTCGAAATGGGGGCCCAGAACAGTAACTTAGTTTTACCACCAGCAGAGGGGTGCCCCCGCTTCCCTGGGAGGAAATGCTGCCAAATGTCCTACAAGTCTATCATGTGTATATGCTTAGTAATTATTATTGTCTTTCTGTCGTTGACTATCAGAACTGCTTTCTTTATTGGTGCACAAAGCATCACAATTTAAGTGCATCCACCAGATAGCGAACGTCTGGGGCCTACAAAAGCACCCAGACCCTATATAGTGATCCCAGTCCCCAGAAAAGCTGATGGTAAATCAAACGAGATAAAACTAAATGTAATTAGCAGTGATTTATACACACTTGAGGTAATGAATGAAGAAAAAGGCTGGAAACAGGGTCAGCACAGAGTGATTGAAAATGTAGCACTGACCAATCAATACACACGCACACTGAACACACACAAACAAGGGCAACTGTCAATGGCAACAGGGCCTCAAACAAGGGCAACAGAGAAATGGAAACTGCCTACAGAACGAACAGCTCCAGAAAATAGTGGAAGTAACCAAGAGGAGCCAAGTGAGAAACCAAAGGGAGAGGGCATAGCAAAATCCCTCAAAAGAGCAGAAGTAGCCACAAAGGAACTCACAGAGAAAACACAAATGCTAATGGACCATCTGTTCCCATTCATAGTCAGAGCTAAGAAACTACACGAGGAACAAGCACCAGACCTACGACACAGCCACGCATTGGGGAGTTGGTGAGCCAACGGCAGTTAGAGAACATCTACAAAAAATTACAAAAGGAAAGGAAAAGAAACACAAAACCTTCTCCTACCACAGTGAGACAGGTAATGAAACCCACTCCGCTAACAAGCATGCCCAAGAATCCTCCAGCAAGAAAGAGTCATATAGACGCATTTAGAGACGTGGTTATAGCTAACTACAAAAGGACATTGAGGATCAAGAGAAACCCACATGAAGACAACAATGAACTCAATGATTACCTGGACAGCACAGCACATCTCGGAAACAACATATGGTATCAACACATGAAGGAAGTAGGACGAAGCGAATCAGAAGGAGAATGCTTCGTCTGCGCGCTCCTACCGTACAGCATGGGAAAATCCAAGATCTTTGTGGCTGTAGAAATTGATGTCCCCATAGCACACTGTATGGCACATGTAGAAATGTGCAACACCAGAGGGCAATTTATGGGAAGAGACGCTTCACTGATATGGGCCACCGAAAAGGACTACCCAGATGAAGATGGCTACATCCAGGACATTAAAACAAGAAACATGGGGCACACCAGGAATCACGTGATCAGATTCGAGAATCCTGACGTCAAAGGATCAGGAACACGATGGGTAACAAACCCAAGACTGAACATTCAAGGAAAAACAGCAGAAGTGGCACACATCTGGAAGAACAGAGGCCAAATGCAGATCTGGGGAACAGTGGTTTCCCCAAATGTATTGGAAGAAGGAGCAAACCCCTATGGCCAAAGCTAGTAAAGTTACTAACATGGGTCGAAGATAGAGGGGGACTCCAGCAGATAGCGCCACTGGAGAGCCCGAAACTATGCTTCAGAAACAATGGCACAAGGAAGATGGGAGAGAATCTAAACTGCGGACGAATCTTTGAAGCGCCAGGAATGACGCAAGGGACTGCAGTAATTATGGACCATTACTGGGTGTGTGGATCCAAAGCTTACATAAGGTTGCCGAAAAATTGGGGAGGCATATGCACACTAGTGAACGTCCACGTTCCTGCACTAGTGATCCCGAAAAATGACCTGAGTATTGACAGTTTCCCGAAGGCAGATGCTCATCTAAGAAAAACAAGATCTGCGGAACTGGTATCCAGGATGAAAAAAGAGAATTACTTTTCTACCAAATTATAAGAAGCTTTCCATGCAATCCCATATGAGCATCAACTGTTCAGGCTCACCTCAACAGTATTCACAGCACTACTCCTGCCCCATGTCCAAGTTGGTGTAAATACTAAATGGGAGCAGATAACCAGATGGGAGTTATTGCAGACCATCAACTCTACTATAAAGGGATTTAACGCGATCAAAGAAGAACTAAGAGCAATCCGACTGATGACCCTCCAGAACAGATATGTACTAGACATGATCACAGCAATGGATGGAGGTGTTTGTGCAAAAATCTGAGAATCATTTTGTACATTTACACCATCGCACGATGAAGAAAATGGAACCCTGACAAAAGCCATAAGTATGTTGACAAACCTGAAAAAATAGATGATTGATGAAAGTGCTGAAGTGGACGATGACAGCTGGTTTGGAGCCCTATTCTCATGGGTCCCACAATGCATGGCAGATATATTCAGGTTTCTGGGAGCTTTACTAGCAATGGTACTGCTAGGATGCTGTGTTATCAAGATAATCATTACACAGTGCCAGAAAACTCCGAAGAAAGCCATAGGGATGAAAATAATGGTTGATGTCGAACAAGGATGGAAACCCAGAGACCTGACTGATGGAAAAATAAGAGACTTTGTGAAGGCCAGCAAACTTGCACCAGAAGGAACAAAGTTCACATATCCTAAGAAACGAAGAAGGTATGAAGGAAAATGGATCTACTGCGGCCCAAATGGACAATGTGAGCTAATGACATGAAACAAAGACAAAAATGTGAATACAGCAGGAAATTTGAAAGGGGTGATAAAAATATGGACTTCAAAGACTCACACATTCACACCATCATGTACAAACCCTGAAGACGATGAACATGACACCGAAGAATCAAAGGAATTAAATGCAAAAGAGATTGCAGAAGTGATCAATGAACCGACCAGAGGGGGGAGTGTATAGGAGGTCCCAGACATGGCCTGCACCCCTGCCCCTCATTTCGAGGCACCAGGAGAGTACTCGCCAAGGTATGTGACGTATGAGGAGCAGATGAACCAACAAAGACCTGCACTGGGACTCTGCCCAGTGTACATCAGAAGATCCATAGCGGAAGAAGCACCCATAACCAGACAGCCCTCAGCAGCACGGTACCCTACCAGATAGCCATAGCAGCCGCTGAGACGAAATGAAGAGTACCTACAGACGGTCCATGAAGAGACCCAAAGAGCTGTAATGGAAGGCCAGTGGAAATGACAAAAGGGCCTGGACAGACTCGCAAATGAATGAAAGCAGCTATCGAAGATAGCACTCCAGTGCGAGTAGCTATGAAATAGATGTAATGGACACAGGAAAGAGACGATGTTAAAACGTGAGGAAACGTTGCTATGAGACAAGATGGAAGTAACCAACCAGTTGAACGCATGTAATTAGGCTTGGAGCGCAAGAAGCTTAGAAAACGATACTGCTTGCAATGCTTAGTAGAAGAATAGAGCGGCAAGCGCTAACCATATCTACCTCAATAAGGCACGCTATAGAAGTGCGAATCCATTTTGTAAAAGCAGAAGTATGCCCAGGTGGCCAGAGGCCTAACAGGCCGCATTTCATATCCCAGCCAAAGACAGGAGAAGGAGCGGAATCGAAACTCAACAAAGAGCAGCTCATGCCTGGGAAATCGAGGTCAGCCAGAGAAAGGGAGGAGAGGGTCAGCTAACAGGAATCGAAACAGAGCATACCAGCCTGCCCCGTGAAGGTCAAGATAAGGGAGGCCCATGCAGGTGGTGAGGCCGAAAACAGAATTAAATACACTAAATGCTGGAAACTGAAGCAGATTCACGGTGAACAGACATGTGACCAATACAGGCGCAAATAATTTCCAACGTCTGATGTCACCGAGATCCAAGGGTGCCATGACTTCTCCAGATAAGAGGCTACAGTTTTGAGGCCATGCCCAGCCAACTAATTGACACATAGCCCCAAGATACTGATTGATGGATGGGAGGCAGGGTGAAACTTGGGACACCAAGCACCTGGGTGTCCATTCTGCATGCTGCTAATTAAAAGTGGAAATGTATGTCTAGGGGTGTAACCTGCCCAATCACAATGGACCAAGTTATCGAGGGTCCTATATATCGTAGAACCAATGAGACGTCGTACTTGTAGTGATGTCTATCATGGGTGATGTAGAGGGAGGGGTGTAGACGCCTACCCGATAAGAGTTATCCAATCTGCATGCTCCATTATCATATATTATATGACACCTATGTTTAAGTTACCTTTCCTAACCAATTATATTGCATGACAAGTTTTTTAGAATTAGACATCAACGATGACGAGTTTTGTGTATAAAAAGTGCTGTTCAACTGAAGTTCGAGGAAGTCGGAGCGAGACAGGTGGTCGCAACGATGCTGATTCCCAACTGGTTCCCTGTTTGATGTACTTGTCATTAAACAGACTTCCCTTTGCCAAACTACTGAGTCCTCATTATTGAGTCGTGTTGTAGTAAGTGAATCCTGCACCCCCATCCCTCACATGGTGCAGCTATCTTGTCTTACAAGTATTAGAGGGTGAGCACTGACCTATGGGCCCTTTGGTGGACATCTCGCTCTCCTGTACGTAGGGTGTAGGGTAAATCATGAAAAAAGTACAATAGATGCAAGTCACTACACGTGCGCAGGGCATTTCCCAATGCATGATCATGCTGGTCCCTGCAATATATGTCAGTATAAAAAACATTTGTATGCTGGCTGCGCCCATACATTTGCATGCTGGCTCCACTAACATATGCTAGTATTCCCATATAAGACCATAGCCATGTTCACTTGAAGACGTTTTTCTATAGTATCATTACTGCACCAAAATGCCAATCTAGCGAGGGAATGGCACACATGAACTTGCCTTTGCCCAAAAATACCAGTAAAACAGGCAAAGTCAATAAAGGATGTGGCAAACATGCTCCAGTGATCCCCAGGCTCACAGGGCCTTACACACACATGTATCCCATTTCACCCACCAGTCACTCACCCATATATCTCCTCTCACGCGTCACACTGGATTCACCACACAGTCACACACCAAACCCCACCCATAACATTCAAACACACACTACCACATGTATGCTCATTCGCCCACCAGTCACTCCCTCACACCTTCTCTTCCATCCACTCATTGCATTCTCTACAAAGGCACACACCGACCCACCTACAACATTCAATAACACGCCATCACATTCATACTCATTCACCCACCAGTCACTCAATCATACACCTTTTCCTACCTCCAACCACTGCATTTTCTACACAGGTGCCGCACACAAATAACCGCCCACCCGCCCAGAACAATAGGCCTCTGACTGGGGTCGAGGAGCGAAGGATGGTAGCAAGGAGGACATTATTTCATTGTATGTGAAATTTTCTACTGGACATCAAGGGAAAAGTCAGCACAATGAGTGTTCCTACGTGGTACAGGCCTACATTGGATGGGCCAGACTGGACAAATCATTACCTCGGTATGCAATTACTTACTGTGTATCAAGAGTGAAGGCAGCATAATGAGATTTCCTGCATGGAACTGTCCCATCTTGGTGTTCCAGTCGGGACATATTTCTTACTGTTGCATGGTATTTATTAATGGGCATCAATTGTGAAGGCTGAATGATGAGTGTTCTTAAGTGGTACTGAACCACATTGGTGGCATCAGTCTGGACATAATTATATTCTGAGGCATGGGATTTTCTACATGAAGTGTGAAGGGAGCATGATACGTGTTCTTATGTGGTACTGGCACTCATTGGTGGGGCAAGTCAAGCCATATTTCTGTTCTGTGGCATGACATTTGTTACGGGGCATAAAGGGCAAAGGAAGCATGATGCATGTTCTTACATTATGAAGGCCCAAATTGATGGGTCCAATCTGGACACATTTGTTTACTGTGTCATGGAATTTATTTACTGTGCATCAAGGGTGAAGCCAACATGATGGGTAGTATAACATGGCTATACTAGCCAACATTTGTGCAGCAAGCCTGTATATATATTCTAACTGCGGCATGGCATATATAATTTATTTCTTTGTGTATTTATTTATTTAGGTTGCATTTGTTAGGCACTTACACAGCCCACACAGGACAACAGGGAGGACACATGGGATTGAAAACAATTTAAACAATGAAGGATAACGAATTACCTAGTAGGCCTTGAGAGCAATCAGAACGTGCAATTGCAGAGAAAGGAGAGGGGAAGGGGAAGTGGGAGTAAGTTCCTGTGCGCGTGAGTGAGCAGCAGATGTAAGTGCCCAGTGGAAGAAGTGCTAGGGAGATGTTAGCAGCCAATAAATAGGTAAGTATAGGTCTACAGTGGCATAGGCCAGTGAGTGAAAAGGCAAGTGCTGGGAGCATACAGAGGCTGAAGGTGATTGGATTTGTGGGCCAGGGCCCAAAATGGCTCATAAGGGCACTGGTCACCAATCTCAGCAACTGTGGGATTAGCAGAGGAGAGAGGAAGGGAAGGGAGAGGTGGAAAGGAAAGTCTTAAGCCACTTCCAGAATTTTAAGAGATCTGGCTGAAGGTGAAGAGGGGGGGGCTGTTCTGTAAGAGGGAGCCAGCTGAGTAAAGAGATTGGTCAGCAGCCCCCTGCCTAGCAAAGCACTTGACACACAGATAGTTGGTACCAGAGGAGCATAAAGGTGTAGATGGAAAGTATTTAGTAAGAAAAAGTTGTAGATAGCATTGTCCCCGACCCCAGACAGCCTTATGTATGATGCAGAGGGATTTGAATGTGATCCTTGCAGCAACCGGGAGCCAGTGAAGAGTTTTTGGGGCTGGAGAGATGCAGACCTTGGGCTTGAGGCCATGTATAAACTTCATTGCCCTATTCTGGATTAGCTGGAGGGGTCATAGAGAGAAATCGGGTTGATTTGGTAAAACAGCTATTGGTGTAGTATAGCCTAGAGAAAACCAGAGCTCTGGAGACTTTGAGCTTCTGGGGAAAGTGAGGAAGGGAGAATTCCTTCGAGAAGGAAGAGTTGAAAGTCGGACTTCTTGGCAAGGTACTGAATGTGAGGGAGAAAGGAAAGAGAGGAGTCGAAGATGACTCCAGGGTTTCTGGATTTGGATGATATGGGGAGAACCCATAGAGGATGGCCAGAGTGAGGGGAGGAAAGAGGGAGCAGGAGTCCCAGTAGGAAGGATCTCATGGGGAGAGCCCATAGAGGATGGCCATAGTGAGGGGAAGAAAGAGGGAGCAGAAGTCCCAATAGGAAGGATCTCAATCTTGCTGGCATTGAGGCAGAAATTGTTGGAAGTGCACTAGGACTGGATGGCAGATAGGCAGTCAGGAATGATGGAAGGAGTAAGGAGAGGGTCAGAGGGAAGTTTCAAGAAGAGTTGTGTGTCATGTGTCTAACAGTGCAAGTTAGGGGACAAGGTGGAAATTAGGTGTGTCAGTGGAGCAAGGTACGTGTTAAAGAGCCAGGGAGAGAGGTTGGAACCCTGGGGGACACCACAGGTGGAGAAAGAGGTGGAAGGAGAAAGTGCCCATAATAACCTCGAATGGATGGTCAATGAGGATGGAGGGCAGCCAGTGCAGTTCCCGCTCTGAGATACCCAGGGTATCATGGAGCCGTGTTATGAGGATGGAGTGGTTCATCATGTCACTGGATGGCAGATAGGCAGTTTTATGAGGATGGAGAGGTTGACTAAACATCAAGGATAAAGCAAACATGATGAGTTTTATTAACTGCCTAGAATGGCCTTCATTGGTGCTGCCTACATGGGCAAGCCAACCCAGACATATTTTTGTACTATGGCATTGTATCCGTAAAGCCAAAGGACTATGTTTTTATATGGTAAAACTGGCATATATTGGTGCAGTCTACATGAACATCATTGGGCACAACCAGCATGAAAATGTTTATATACTGGCATGCATTGCGAACAAAGGCATCATGAAAATAAGTTGGAAAATGCTCATATGCATTGTTAATGACTTTCATCTATTGGATATTTTCATGTGCTACCCAACTAAAGCGATTGTAAACAATGGGTATTTCCCCCAATTTTTCACATATAGTATACAGAAAATGTGCAATTTTAGCAGAATATTTTTAAAATGTGTTTGGGGAGGAGCCACCTGAACCAGCCCATGATTGGTTTGGAATTCCCAGCTATGCTCCACCACTCCTGCATTTTCAAGGGAAACATGTATTCCTCCCTTAGCCCCAAGCACAATATTCTCCATCCTCCACTGTTAGTCATTTATCAGGCATAGGTCATTGCTGTTCTTAAATATATGCATGCAACTGGAATTGCTCTCCTACCTAATGGCACAGCATCCTAGTTCCCATTTTCTCTTCTGCATAATTTAAATGCTCCCCTCCCCCTTTACTTAGGAGTGTTTTGATTTGAGATGTTACCGCAGCATCATCGGAACTCTATAGTTTTAATACTGAAATAGCTCCTCTCAGAAAACACATATTTCCTTCCATCTGCTCAGGACTTTGGTAGATGGTAACACTCCATCAGAACACCTGTAGTTTTGAATTTAGCAGGGTTTCATGACACGTCTGATGGAGACTTCTCAATGCAATAGAGCACGGTATTTGTTTTATGGCCTTGTAGCCATGGGTTTTGCAAGCTCAAAGGACGTTTACACACTGTCAGACCTTGTTGTAATGAATAAATGAATTCCTCTGTGAAATCACATAATTGGAAGTTAATTAATTACACGTCATACTTGCCAACCTGTGAAGACTGCAGCACTCTCATGCGTTGACCCCTCCAACGCGTCACCCAATCAGGATTATTAACATTATGTTCAGGTCCTTGATCAACCAATCGCTCCTCTTAAGAATGCCAAATCAAAGCATCTTGCCATTGCATGCAAATTCTTTGTATTTGATCCTAGCGAGGTTGGTTCACTTAACAAAAAATTGAACATGGCTCAATGACGGTCATTCATTGATTACAGCTGCAGCCTATCAATACCCGATATCGATAATAATTTGAAGGCAATTTCCTATAATTCGTCTAGAATTTAAATTGGCCCCATCATTTCAACACATTCCTTATTCACATACCTACGAAGCTACAGGCACTATTCTCAATTACATAAGAATTATGCAAGGAAATATCAATGTTTGCAGTCTAAGATAGAAGCCAATCTGCACTGAAAGTGCACGTGGAACACTATCACTAATTCCTCACAGTGTATGGGCCTCATTTTAAGTGTGCCGTCTGAAAACAACAGTGCCGGAAAGCTTATCGGCACTGTTGTTTCCAGACCGGCACACTATGGGTTGGCCTGCCGGAGCCACTGTGCACTGTGTCCTGAACAAGCAATCCCTAGTCGGCCTTGAGAGCAATCAGAACGTGCAAGTGCAGAGAAAGGAGAGGGGAAGGGGAAGTGGGAGTAAGTTCCTGTGCGCGTGAGTGAGCAGCAGATGTAAGTGCCCAGTGGAAGAAGTGCTAGGGAGATGTTAGCAGCCAATAAATAGGTAAGTATAGGCCAGTGAGTGAAAAGGCAAGTGCTGGGAGCATACAGAGGATGAAGGTGATTGGATGTGTGGGCCAGGGCCCAAAATGGCTCATAAGGGCACTGGTCACCAATCTCAGCAACTGTGGGATTAGCAGAGGAGAGAGGAAGGGAAGGGAGAGGTGGAAAGGAAAGTCTTAAGCCACTTCCAGAATTTTAAGAGATCTGGCTGAAGGTGAAGAGGGGGGGGCTGTTCTGTAAGAGGGAGCCAGCTGAGTAAAGAGATTGGTCACCAGCCCCCTGCCTAGCAAAGCACTTGACACACAGATAGTTGGTACCAGAGGAGCATAAAAGTGTAGATGGAAAGTATTTAGTAAGAAAAAGTTGTAGATAGCATTGTCCCTGACCCCAGACAGCCTTATGTATGATGCAGAGGGATTTGAATGTGATCCTTGCAGCAACCGGGAGCCAGTGAAGAGTTTTTGGGGCTGGAGAGATGCAGACCTTGGGCTTGAGGCCATGTATAAACTTCATTGCCCTATTCTGGATTAGCTGGAGGGGTCATAGAGAGAAATCGGGTTGATTTGGAAAAACAGCTATTGGTGTAGTATAGCCTAGAGAAAACCAGAGCTCTGGAGACTTTGAGCTTCTGGGGAAAGTGAGAAAGGGAGAATTCCTTCGAGAAGGAAGAGTTGAAAGTCGGACTTCTTGGCAAGGTCCTGAATGTGAGGGAGAAAGGAAAGAGAGGAGTCGAAGATGACTCCAGGGTTTCTGGATTTGGATGATATGGGGAGAACCCATAGAGGATGGCCAGAGTGAGGGGAGGAAAGAGGGAGCAGGAGTCCCAGTAGGAAGGATCTCATGGGGAGAGCCCATAGAGGATGGCCAGAGTGAGGGGAAGAAAGAGGGAGCAGAAGTCCCAATAGGATGGATCTCAATCTTGCTGGCATTGAGGCAGACATTGTTGGAAGTGCACTAGGACTGGATGGCAGATAGGCAGTCAGGAATGATGGAAGGAGTAAGGAGAGGGTCAGAGGGAAGTTTCAAGAAGAGTTGTGTGTCATGTGTCTAACAGTGCAAGTTAGGGGACAATTTGGAAATTAGGTGTGTCAGTGGAGCAAGGTACGTGTTAAAGAGCCAGGGAGAGAGGTTGGAACCCTGGGGGACACCACAGGTGGATAAAGAGGTGGAAGGAGAAAGTGCCCATAATAACCTCGAATGGATGGTCAATGAGGATGGAGGGCAGCCAGTGCAGTTCCCGCTCTGAGATACCCAGGGTATCATGGAGCCGTGTTATGAGGATGGAGTGGTTCATCATGTCACTGGATGGCAGATAGGCAGTTTTATGAGGATGGAGAGGTTGACTAAACATCAAGGATAAAGCAAACATGATGAGTTTTATTAACTGCCTAGAATGGCCTTCATTGGTGCTGCCTACATGGGCAAGCCAACCCAGACATATTTTTGTACTATGGCATTGTATCCGTAAAGCCAAAGGACTATGTTTTTATATGGTAAAACTGGCATATATTGGTGCAGTCTACATGAACATCATTGGGCACAACCAGCATGAAAATGTTTATATACTGGCATGCATTGCGAACAAAGGCATCATGAAAATAAGTTGGAAAATGCTCATATGCATTGTTAATGACTTTCATCTATTGGATATTTTCATGTGCTACCCAACTAAAGCGATTGTAAACAATGGGTATTTCCCCCAATTTTTCACATATAGTATACAGAAAATGTGCAATTTTAGCAGAATATTTTTAAAATGTGTTTGGGGAGGAGCCACCTGAACCAGCCCATGATTGGTTTGGAATTCCCAGCTATGCTCCACCACTCCTGCATTTTCAAGGGAAACATGTATTCCTCCCTTAGCCCCAAGCACAATATTCTCCATCCTCCACTGTTAGTCATTTATCAGGCATAGGTCATTGCTGTTCTTAAATATATGCATGCAACTGGAATTGCTCTCCTACCTAATGGCGCAGCATCCTAGTTCCCATTTTCTCTTTTGCATAATTTAAATGCTCCCCTCCCCCTTTACTTAGGAGTGTTTTGATTTGAGATGTTACTGCAGCATCATCGGAACTCTATAGTTTTAATACTGAAATAGCTCCTCTAAGAAAACACATATTTCCTTCCATCTGCTCAGGACTTTGGTAGATGGTAACACTCCATCAGAACACCTGTAGTTTTGAATTTAGCAGGGTTTCATGACACGTCTGATGGAGACTTCTCAATGCAACAGAGAACGGTATTTGTTTTATGGCCTTGTAGCCATGGGTTTTGCAAGCTCAAAGGACGTTTACACACTGTCAGACCTTGTTGTAATGAATAAATGAATTCCTCTGTGAAATCACATAATTGGAAGTTAATTAATTACACGTCATACTTGCCAACCTGTGAAGACTGCAGCACTCTCATGCGTTGACCCCTCCAACGCGTCACCCAATCAGGATTATTAACATTATGTTCAGGTCCTTGATCAACCAATCGCTCCTCTTAAGAATGCCAAATCGAAGCATCTTGCCATTGCATGCAAATTCTTTGTATTTGATCCTAGCGAGGTTGGTTCACTTAACAAAAAATTGAACATGGCTCAATGACGGTCATTCATTGATTACAGCTGCAGCCTATCAATACTCGATATCGATAATAATTTGAAGGCAATTTCCTATAATTCGTCTAGAATTTAATTTGGCCCCATCATTTCAACACATTGCTTATTCATTGGCCTCATTACATACCTACGAAGCTACAGGCACTATTCTCAATTACATAAGAATTATGCAAGGAAATATCAATGTTTGCATTCTAAGATAGATGCCAATCTGCACTGAAAGTGCACGCGGAACACTATCACTAATTCCTCACAGTGTATGGGCCTCATTTTAAGTGTGCCGTCTGAAAACAACAGTGCTGGCAAGCTTATCGGCACTGTTGTGTCCAGACCGGCACACTATGGGTTGGCCTGCCGGAGCCACTGTGCCCGACAGGTCTGACCCTGCCGGGCACAGCTGCCATGGTAGGCAGGCCGTCACGAAAGCATTGGCGCTGTTATCAACGGTGCTGGTGCGTCCATGCTCCCCAATCCTATAGGACTCTGTGGGAATGCGCACCAACAATTTGCCGGTGCCTGACCTCCCGGACCGCAGGGGTTGTAATCCCCTGGTGTTACCGTGAAGTCAGGCACTAGTAAATTATTATGGGTCCAGCGGCAACCTGCCGTTAGCACTGGCATGGTTACCACTCGACCCGCTATGAGGCCCAATGTCCCATATGTTTGCAATGCCACTTGCACCAGAATGCTCTGTAGACCTTGACCAACACATGCACAAAAATTATAGGGGTCAGAAAAACACTTACCTTGGAGGTCTGCATCGATGGCGAGCTGACCATGACCAAGCACATCAATGCCTTCTACAGCCTCTACAGCCTACACTGTGAAACTCATCTCCCTTAGCAGACATTTCCTGCCTGTGACTAACCGCCTCATGCTCGCAAGAGCCATTATCATCAGCAAAGTTCACTATTATAACGTGCTCCTCATGGGGACTTCAGCAACCAATTTAACCAAGCTTAAACTCCTCCAAAATAAAGCCCTCCATGCTGCACTGGACCTATGCTCTTCCGACCACATTTCTGCTTCCAGACGCTAAGTCGACTGGCTACCCATTAATGCCCATATTGATTTCAAAACATTGACCCTGACACAGAGGGAGGTGGGGGCCTCCCATTGGAACAGCCTCCCTGCCTCCCTGAAATTTGAGGAGAACCATCTCTGGTTCCGGAAGCACCTCACGACATTCCTCTTCGCTTCTGCATTTTCTCCTCCCCTCCCCTGCTGAACTCCTGACCGAAACTCCACTGGTCAACCGGCCGCCCTCTAATCTCAGGCCCAGGTCCACTCCCCCACCATCTGCACACCTGCACTGCCTCCCGGGCAACCCCTGCACTTGGGGGCTGTTCTGTATCCCTACAGTCCCCCCAGTTCTTGGCACTTGATGTCTGCACTTATCCCTGCACTTGCCACAGCTGGATGCACTTTTTAACTATTGGTTTTATTTATTTATTTATTTATTTATTCTTTACTGTTGATCCTATGTATTGCACTGCCCCCTCCCCACCCTCGCACTTTCCCTTCCCCCCTCCTCTGCACTTGCGCGATCTCACTGTCACCTGGCCCAGTAAGATCGTTGTCTTTGTCTTCCCTCTATTCCCCCTCCCTTGCCTCGTCATGCCTTAAAACACTTGTGCATAGACACTTTATAAATGCCATATCATATCATATCACATAGATGTATCTACAATGATGCCCCTCTGTACCTAAACAAGAGTGTTTCTCAGAGATACTATTTCCGTGTTCTCCTTTCCGCCAATAGTATCTCACTCACCACACCATGCTTCGAAAATTCCAAAGCTGGAAGTGTTTACTTTGCTGTCACTGCTCCTACACTCTGGAATACTCTACCCCCACTCATCAGAGATGAGAGCTCCTACGTTACCTTCAAGAAGCTGGGCAAAACCTGCCTATTCAATAAACATGATTAATTGCACTCCGTATTCTCAACTACCACCACCAAGCTACAATTGAATTTTTTCCTTATGCACTTTTTGTTCTGACCTCTTAAATAGTTTGCTTCTGAACAAACGCTGTGATACCTCTGGGTTTGGACGTTACAAAATTAATAAATAAAATGCACACAAAAATAACTACTTCTGCCAAGGCTTTACAGCAATTTCATTAAGACTACACTTCCACAGCAGGAATAAAATAAAAATCTCAGTGATCCATTCACTCGCATTAGAAGTTCATTATAGGGCCATAATTCAGTCCTGAACAAGCAATCCCTAAAAAAGGAAAATAAACCTGCATGGATGAATAAAGTGCACCATAAATTAGCTAGAACATAAAGAGGAGCTCTTTATTGCTCCTGCTTATATGAGTGATGTTTGCATTGCAATTCATGGACTCCAAAGGGAGTCTGTATTAAAATACCTGTTTTAGAGCAACATTTACAAACATTGGGTTACTGAAATATTAGTAGCGCCAAACCAGATAATTCGCAAGAAAGTATTGCAATATTTGGATTGGTAAAATACACTTCATGGCGTCCAGGAATATAATACAAGCAGAGCATACAATAAGATTTGATCTCATTAGAGCTAATTTAAGGAATGCATCGCTTTACAGAAATAAGCAACACATCATGCACAAGTGAAATCATGATGCTTAAAAACATAAGGTTGCACATAAATTATGCAAAACAGTAAATGAGTCTCAAGGCACTCTCAGCGGAACCTAATAGCCATGACAACTATCAGACTGACTCTCTTCTTCCCCAGTGTACCAAATTCCTGCAGCATACGATTTTCAAAAGGATCAACAGATATGCAGAGTTTTACAGTCTTTGCAAGCTACTCCGGTTTGAATTCAAAAGCTAGCATTTCACAGAAATGACAGGGGGCCATGCCTTCAAATCATTCACTAACCGCTCCACCTGTTCAAAATCATTCAGATTGTTATCATTAAGGGCCTTTCTACAACCTTCAAAACACTGTCTACCACCGCTCTCTCTTTCTCAATCTCTCCAACCTTAGAGTTAACCTTTTCATGGCTTGTCAACATCTACATTGCCCCCAAGCCAATTTGATCTCCGCCTTCCCTCGACACTTCCAGTGTTATGCAGATGACATGTAGCTCTCCTTCAGCGCATTGATTTCTTCAGTCTGTCTAAACAGCCGACCAGCTTTAACCGCAATTGCGAAGCCTTCAGAGTACTTTTTGGGCATTGTCCCTCCAGCTTAAATTTCAGGCTCTATCCCTATTAAGCCTCAGATGAAGAGCCATGGAAGGCTGGAAACACGTGTTAGGATGTTGCTTGTACTAAACCTTGGACTTTAAAGGCTGTTCTTTCATACAAATCACTTGGACTCCCGATTTTTATTTTGCTATACTTGGAGCAGTGAAACTGGGACTTGTTTGTGTTGCAATTCTCCTTCAAGCTGCCCTCCACTGCCTCCTCCTCTCTCATTCCTGACTGTCTGTCTGCTATTCAGGCATGGTGTGCTGCTAACTATCTATGCCTTAATTCCAGTAAGGCTGAGATCCCTATTATTGAGACCCCAGCTCTCTCCTTCCCTCCTACTCTCCGGCTACCCTGCATGGGCCCCCACCCTTCACCCTCTTTTGAGACAAAAAACGTTGGTGTCACCCTCGACTCCTCTCTCTCCTTCTCTCCTCAAATCACAGAACTTGCCCAAAATGCCCACTTTCAGCTGTGGCTCCTTAGAGGCATTCTCCTGTAGAGGAGGTCCCGAGTGAGGCCTCCACTCCAGTTACCCATTTTGAAGTACCAGGAACGTTCACACCGAGATATGTGACGTATGATGAACAAATAAACCAGCAGAGAGCCGCAGTAGGGCTCTGCCCAGTGCCTATCGGAAGGATAATCCCTATGAAGTACTGATAACCAGACAACCCCGTACAGTAAGGTATCCATACAAAAAACCCTACCAGCAAATGACATGAAAGGAAGATTGCTTAAACACTGTCCCGGAAGAAACTCAAAGGGCCTTAATTGAAGATGAATGGTGGTGTCACAAAGACCCGACAGACCTGCAGATAGAAGATAAGACGACCCAAAGATGACATACAGAGTGAAACGCCACAAATAAGGATATCGTGAACTTAGAAGGAGAGACGATGTTGGCATATAAAGAAACTTAAGCCGTAAGCAGGTTGAAGATATTCAACCAGCTAACACCTGTAAGTATGCTTGAAACCGCAAGAAGCTACGAAAACAGTGCGGCTTGCTATGCTTAGTAGAAGAGAGACCACGGCAAGCGACACTTATACATATCTACCTCAACAAAACACATTATATAAGAGCGAGTCCACTTTACACAAAAGCAGAATTAACTCAGGTTACTAGAGGTCAAACAGGACAGGATTCATATTCCATTTAAAACAAGAAGAGATGGCTGAATCGAAACTCAGCAAGAGCAACTCTTGCCTGGGAAGCCAAGGTCAGACCAAGATAAGGAGCGAACAGTAGCTTCACGGAATCGAAACCTAAGATCAGAACAGCCTATCTCAGGAAGGCCAAGATCAGGTGGCAATCCGAACAAGAATTAAATGCACAAATAGAAAAAAAACTAGGCAGATTCACGGTGTGCTAGCACGTGACCAGCCAAACGAGAAGAGGCACAGTTTCACAACTATGCTTGGCTGTCGCCCAGACAGAGATATCATAACTTTTCCTGACAAGAAGATACAGCTTTGAGGCCGACCACAGCCAACTAATTGACACATAGCCACTAAAGTAATGATTGATTGAAGGGAGGCGGGTTGAATCTTGGGGCATCCTGCACCTGGTTGACCATTCTGCGTGCTGCTAAGTAAAGTGGAGATTTATGCATGGGGTTGATGCCAACCCAATCACAATGGACCAAATAATTTAGGGTTCTATAGATATTAGAACCAATGGGACATTGTACTTTTAGTGACGTCTACCATAGTCATTTGTGAAGGAAGGAATTAGACGCCCACCTGATAGTGTTTATCCAATTCCCGCACTCCATTACCATATACAGATATAGCACCTATATTAAAGTTACCTTTTCCCAAACAATAGAATTGCATGTTAACTTGAGTTATTAAAGTTACCTTTTCCCAAACAATAAAATTGCATGTTAACTTGAGTATTACACGTCAATGATGACGAGTTTTGGGTATAAATGTTACTGTTTGTATGAAGTTTTTGGGAGTTGAAGCGAGATGGGCTATCGCATGACTGTTGATTTCCATGTTTCCCCGTTTTTTGTACTTGTCATTAAACTGACTCCTCTTTGCCAAACCATTGAGTTGTCCTTATTGATGGGTGTTGGAGTAAGAAAACCTGCACCCCCATCCATCTCAAGGTGTATGCTATCTCGTCTTAAAGTACTGCAGAGCAAACTATGACTCTATGGGCCGGCGGGGGGTCTTTCCAGTACACTTGGTAGCAGAAGATGGTTTATAGACTATCGATTATTGATTAAAATAAGACACCTATTGACCGTCGACATAAAGTAACTCTAGGTCTTCGGTAATATCGCAAGTCCTTTGCCATTCGGGTGAGTAGACCATGAAGCTCCCCGTAGACATTGGTAGCGTAAGTACAAAACTGCAGTTAGGGCCTGAAGGGACCCGTTTTCCAACACTTCTCTTCCCATTCCTACGGGCAGTCGATCGGGCGAAAAGCTGAAGAAGGCGGTAACAAAGGCGGTGACACCAGAGAAGAGATAGGGAGGACACCAGAGAAGAGAGAGGTTACCAGGGTGGACACCTGAGAAGTGAGAGGATTTGCCTTATTCCTGCACTCTAATATAGCGGCCAGAAGAAAAGTGTACCCAAAGTCCACATAATGGGAGTGAATAGGCTACCACAACATTTAAAGACGTAATGAAAGGGGTTTGTTTACACTCCATGATGAAGGGGTAATGATTAGAGGCAGAGCTATTTGTGTCCCGCTGGTGTCTGTCTAGTCTGTTAAGCGTCTGTCTTACATTTTTTCTGTCGTGACGACATATGTATTGAACATTTTCTTGAGGAAATTGAGTTAAAATTTCAAGCGATTTGACAGCTGAGACATAATCGCACGTGAATTGATATTTTTGAACAAATTGGAAGTATAAAATGTTTTTCGTAAAAAATTTGGATTGGAGCTTGCGATATTTGATGATTGCTCATATTATTTGTAGTGTTGAATTTGCATGAAAGCATTGACAAGTGTTATATAAGAGGAAAGGGAACAAATTTAAGCATGGAAGACATTACTCCATTAGCACACCTATGCAAGCAATTGCCAAAACACGCACCCAAGATAAAGAAATATAGCACCAAGTGAGTTAAAGGTACCGCCCCCAAGATGTTTATGCTGTGGCCACAAAATGGGTCTTTATCTAAAGCTGTCTTACAGCATATGACGACATATTTGCATGCCACATATACAAGCAAGAAGTTAGAAAAATGCCTTGCTGTTCTCAGGTTGTGGAAAATGTACAAACAGGTAAAGGAGGAAGAGCCGCCAGCAGATTGGATACTTAATGTATGCACAGAGGGGGGTGAGACGACTACCGTGCCAACTACCCTGCCCGAAATAAAAATCAAAGAAAGTAAGGATGAGGGATTATACCCGTTAAGTGAGCTCAAAGCAGCCACGGGGTACAGCAAACCCGCATACGAGTCACCGACATATAGTATTGACAAGAATCAAGGGAGAGATAAGGACAAGAATATTGCCTCCGTAGTCCCAAGGGACAAGGGGAGACACGATGATGAAATGAAACAAATCGATGGGAGGACAAAATGTCACGAGACAAAAGGAGAGGTTAGATGAGACACAGAGAAAGCGGAAAGAGAAGGAGTTAAGAGATGAAAGGATAAGAAGGAAAGACAGACAAAGGCGAGAATAGCTATATCACGAAGAGCAAGAAAAACATCTTGATCGCAACACAAGAGAAGCCTATGATCAAGACAGACAGAAACAGTAGAGGTCAGAAGAAGAGCAAAGGATACGTGGAAAAAGGATAAGGAGATGAAGAGATGAGGAAATACTAAGGACAGATGAACGTAGAAATGAAAAGAGAAAGGAAGAAGATAGGGTCAGAGAAGAGGCGATGAATGGCAAAGAATTTGTTGAGGACGTAGAACATAAGTGAAGACAGAGAGCACGCGATCTTGAATATCTGGGGAGAGAGGTTAAAAAACCTGCTCCAGTAGTAGATTGGGAAGAAATTGAAAAATTCTTTTCTGTGTACGATTCAGAACCAGGCACGTCTAGGGCAAATATTGATGATGACTTCGAAACCAGAAGCATTGGAGAAGCGATCGATAGAATATATGATGAAATGGGGGCTAGAACAAATACCGCAAGGAGAGGGGGAAGACGAGTGCCTGGAAAGCACTCAGCTGTATGACACTGAGGAGCTCACTCGAAGCAGTGGAAACAGAGAGCTATCCTGGATAGATTAGAAATAAGCAGGAACAAGGAGGATACGAGAAGTTGCGTGAATTGGGGACAAACAATGTCCGACTCCGAAAGGGAGGAGCAGAAAGAAAACGAGGAAGGGCGGCGAAGTGAAAGGCGACTCCCAAGGAAAAAGGAAATAAGATGGTGAGACGCTAGCGAGTCTGCACCGAGGGCATCAGATTCAGCCACGCAGTCTGACTGACATGAAGGAGTACCTCATGGTCAGAGGGGGGGGTCTTGACCACCCTATGTAGACAGACTAAGGACATTGCCAGGTAGACGGCGATGCTGGAATATTACCCCTGCGATAGACAAGAGAACAATGAGAGAGGAGAAAGAGGGCTATGCATTCCAATTTCCGCTACTAGAGAAGGGGGAATAAGACCACAATATATTCCATGGCCACACATGGATCGAGAAAAATTGAAAAACAAGCTTCCAATGCTGACATCGGGAGCCGGAAAGCAGATAAATGAGTTAGAAAAAATGACAGGAGGAAACACGTTAGCTATAGGGGACATTAAGGGTCTCCCAATCGCCATAGTTGGTGAGAGAGCAGACAATGTGTGGGCGCGAGCAGGCTCCCCTGGTGTAACCACAATTAATACAGCACATGACGGAGTGCCATTTAACAATTGTAGAGCTGCAGAATGGAAAGCTACGAGTAATTTACCTAGATACTTCTGATATGGGAGCTATAATGACACGAAAAAAATGAAGGATTCTGAAGATTTGCTAATTTATATACAGAATTTCCAAGACGTGTGGGTGCTCGAAATGCATGAATCTTGGACGAAATCAATACCTGTGTTTTACCATATATTGTTCCAAGGGTTGCCAGACCCGGTGCAGAAACAACTCAAGAAATTGGTAGGAGTTGAGACTAAACCTTGGGCTGAAATACAGTTGACTATCGCACATTATTGCAGACTGCTGCAGGAAAAGAATCGCAAAAAGGAGGCAACTCTGTAGAGGAGGTCCCAGACATGGCCTGCACCCCTGCCCACATTACGAGGTACCAAGAGCATACTCACCAAGGTATGTGACGTATGAGGAGCAAATGAACCAACAAAGAGCTGCGTTGGGACTCTGCCCAGTGTACATCAGAAGAGCCATACCTGTTGAAGCACCCATAACCAGACAACCTTGGGCTGCACATTACCCTCTTAGACAACAATACCAGCAACTGAGATGAAATGAAGAGTACCTACAGACGATCCACGAAGAAACCCAACGAGCCTTAATGGAAGGCCAGTGGACATAACACAAGGGCCTGGACAGACTCGCGAATGAACGAAATCGGCTATCGAAGATAGCACGCCAGTGCAAGTAACTATGAAAATAGATGTAATGTACACAGGAAAGAGACAATGTTAAAACATAAGGAAACGTTGCTGTGAGTCAAGATGGAAGCAACCAACCAGTTAATGCGTTTAAATAGGCTTCAAATGCAAGAAGCTAAGAAACGATACTGCTTGCAATGCTTAGTAGAAGAATAGAGCGGCAAGCGCCAACCATATATCTACCTCAAAAAGGCGCATTATACAAGTGCAACTCCAATTTGGAAAGCAGAACTAAACTCAGCCTGCATGGGGCCATCAGGGCCGAGATTCATGTTCCAGCTAGGTCAAGATAAGGGAGGCCCAGGCAGGTGGCGAGGCCTAAGTAGAATTAAACACACTAAAAGCTGGAAACTGAAGCAGATTCATGGTGAACAAAACACGTGACCAGCTGAGCACAAGGAGGCACTAACGTCTGATGTCACCCAGAACCCGAGGATGCCATAACTTTTCCTGATAAAAGGCTACAGTTTTGAGGCCATACCCAGCAAACTAATTGACACATAGCCCAAAGATACTGATGAATAGAAAAGAGGCAGGGTGAATCCTAGGGCACGAGGCAACTGGGTGTCCATTCTGCATGCTGTTAATTAAGAGTGAAGATTCACGTCTAAGGGTGTAACCTGTCCATTCACAATAGACCAAGTTATCTAAGGTCCTACAGATCATAGAACCAATGGGACGTCGTAGTTGTCATGACGTCTATCACACATGATGTAGAGGGTTGGACATAGACGCCCACCCGATAAGAGTTATCCAATCTGCATGCTCTGTTACCATATACAGATAAAGCACCTATACTTAAGTTACCTTTCCTGACCAATTATATTGCATGACGAGTTTTGTAGAGTTAGATGTCAATGATGACGAGTTTTATGTATAAAAGTTGCTGTTCAACTGTAGTTCGAGGAAGTCGGAGCGAGACAGGCGATCGCAAGGATGCTGATTTCCAATTGTTTCCCTGTTTGATGTACTTGTCATTAAACGGACTTCCCTTTGCCAAACTACTGAGTCCTCCTTATTGAGTTGTGTTGGAGTACGTGAATTCTGCACCCCCATTCCTCACATGGTGCAGCTATCTTGTTTTACAAGTACTAGAAGGTGGGCACTGGCCTATGGACCCGTCAGTGGGTATCTCTTCCTCTTTTACAACTCGAAAGGGTGAGGACGCAAAATTGGTGCAGAAGATACTATCAAAGTATGCTCTTGAAGGAGCCATGATAACTAGCGCAGCTGAACAAAGTATGCAGCAGGTGGGTAGTCCACAGCAGAATAATCAGGGTAACGTAGAGTTTTACCCACAGGGAAGAGGATTTAGGGGAAGAGGATGGCAGAGCAATCAGGGAGGTTTCCAAACTAATCAAGGAGGCTTTCTAAATATGCAAAATGGAAACACGGATATGTAAAATGGGTAAATAATCCGACCACCGCCAGTTTGTTGGCTGTGTGGAATGACAGGGCATTTGGCGCACACATGCAGAAGTCAAGGCATGATGCAGAATGGCCAAGGAATGCAAGCAGGCATGGCGAATCCATCTGCAATTTTACAACAGGGCGTTACACAGAATCACACGGTGCAACAACAAGCAGCAGGAGCGCAACAAGGAGTGCAACCTCAGAGCGTGGACAGATTTCCACAAAGACAAACCCAACAGGGACCGTTGCAAGTGTCACACACGATGAGCACAGGGCAGACCCAGAACCCTGGAAGGGAAAGTAACAATGGGAATGGGGAAAATCCCCAAGTGCACTGTGGGCCAAACTTGTATATGAACTAGGACAGCTAACTGGGAACCCTGATGTGCTCTATCCTATCAGTGACACCAGACCCTCATAGGGAACCTAGGGTGGATGTCGTTATAGGGGGTAAAGAATATTCCTTCCTAGTGGACATGGGTGCGACACACTCGTTTATGCGTGAAGGCAAGTTTTCCTTGTCCAGCGAGGCCATAGATACTCTGAGTTTTACAAGAGCTCACAGTCGAGTTCCCTTTACAGACACACTCCCAGTCTCAATAGGAGAGTGTGAAATGATTGTACCTTTATTATATTCAGGTCAGACCCCAGTAAACATTTTGGGTTGAGACTTAATGACAAAGTTGAACATGACAATTTCGTTCACGGAGGAGGGCATAGTATGCTCCACTCCAGGAATGCAATATTCAAATGTATGCAAAATGATTAGAGCATACTCAGGACACATAGCCATAAGGGCCGTACCATTAGAGCCAGAAATGTTGCATATGGCATGCAAGTGCTTATGGCGGGATTGCCAGACCTTGCAGACAGGATCATGAGAACCCCTGATAAGTTTTTATTCAGACCAAGAATACCTATGCATGAGGAGGAGGGGCAAGTATTTCCCTTGATAATACACACAGCTGCAGTGTGAGGGAAAGTGGTATTGGTTGACGGTTACAATGATGAAGGCAGACAATGGTGCGCAATAATTGCCATTGAAGAAGGATATTGAGTGACTGACGTCAAAGATGACGCTCTGTTTGAAGAGCAAACAGAAACAGGGGAGACAATGGTGGAAGTAAGTTTCACCTTTTGGGTAAAGATGATTAAAAGGGAAGTGCCTCAGACAATGATGTTGGCGCTAAAACATCCTGAATATTTTGATGATGATATAGCTAAAGTGCCTGTCTCAGTGTGGACTACCGGACCCTATGATGTAGGCCTCTTGAATGGGGTGGGAGAAGTGAAAATTAAACTGAAACCAGGAGCAATTTTACCAAGAGCCCAACAATATCCCATGTCCAGAGAGGCAGATGAAAGGATTTATAAGACAATTTCTGCCATGATGGACCAAGGCACCTTAGTGACATCAGAGTCACCATGTAATATGGCAGTTTATCCTGTCAAGAAATCAAAGGGGGGGTCTTGGAGGCTAATTCAGGATCTTAGACCGATAAACGATATTGTTGAGGCCAAGTTCCCTTTAGTCCCGAACCTGGCTACAATATTATGCAATATACCCATTGAGGCAAATTATTTCACGGTGATTGACTTAAATTAATTTTTCTCAATCCCGTTGCACCGTGACTCACAGGATCTGACATCATTCACATTCAGACAAATGAAATTGAAAAGCACGAGGCTGTCACAGGGATACTGTGAGTCTCTGTCTATTTTCAACAGAGTTCTGCAGATGGACCTAAGCAATATTGCATTAAAAAGTGTTGTCTTGCAGTATGTGGATGACATTCTAATCTGCAGCACCACAGAAGAGAAATGCAGGCTCGATTATGTTCAGCTACTCACTATATTGGCTGAGAAAGGTTATAAGGTTGACAAGGAAAAGTTACTATATTGTCAATAGGAAGTGCTGTACTAAGGCCAGATGATCCCACATGAAGGCAAGAAAGTGACCCCAGAAAGGGCTGAAGCCATATTGAACACTGCTAAGCCACACACGATAAAGCAAACATAGAGCTTTTAGGCAACTATGTTAGGGAATGGGTTTTCGATTACAGCTCTTATACTAAGCCTTTACTTCATGCCCTAAAGAAGGCCCAAGTGACAAAAGAAAAGATTGAATGGTCTGAAGCCATGGAGAAAGGGTTTGCTGAACTCAAGAGAACGATTTGTACAGCTCCAGTTCTCGGAATTCCCAGTAATGCCGAGGAATTTTACCTGTTTTCACACACAAACGGCAGCATCATGACGGCAGTGCTCGCTCAAAGAACCTCCTTGTGGTAAAAGCCCCTAGCATACTACAGTGGGAATCTGTACCCAGTAATGAGAGGCCACTTCCCATGCAAACAAAGTTTAGTTCACCATAGAGAAGGCGACAACCATTGTAATGGGATGCTCCATGACGTTGTACGTCAAGCACTCATTATTTGCCATTCTAGAGAAACCAAAGGGCACATTGACATCTCAGAGAGATTCTGCTTATAAAGTGATCATATCAAACCCATCGATTAAAGTAGTCCGATGTAAGGTAGTGAACCCAGCTATGTTTATAGCAGAGCCAGTCACGGAAGGAGAGCCGATACATGACTGCACGAATTATGAAGAATTCTATGATAAAATTCCCAAGGTAAAAGAAAATGCCTTGGCAGGAGGAGAGATCATCTTTATTGACGGGTCTTCGAGAATCCAGCAAAGTGATGGGCAAAGACATACAGCTTTGCTGTGATAAAGCACACAGCGAATGGAGAGTTTCAAGTGCTTCTTAGTGCATGAATACCATCTCATTATTCAGCACAGGCTGCAGAATTATTGGTGTTGATACTCGCCATTGAGAATCACGCAGACCAGGAAATAACGGTGTATAGTGACTCCACCTACGTGACGTGTACAGTGCACGCAGGCTTAGCGCACTGGAAAAGGAGTGGCTACCTCTGATTGGAAGGCACGTCAGTGCAGCATGCAGCCTTATTGGACAGGCTGATTAAGGCACTACAGCTCCCAGTGGGCATAGCGGTCGTGAAATGTGCCGCCCACACGAAAGAGACAGATTTTGTCTCATACGGAAATCAAGCAACAGACACGGAAGCCAAGCGTATGGCATACAAAAGTGAGACGATTATGGAAGTAGAAATCGTGTGCACCCATGAAAGAATGATGGTTGCACAAACAACATTTGAAGCCTATAACGATCTTGACCGAGAAAAACCTGTGGAAATGTCGAGGGTGTTCTTTAAACCCCTCTGACAGCTTGTGGTGACAAGACAGCACTGGTAAACCAGTAATGCCAGTAGCCCTATTAAAAATAGTGCTGGAGCAGATACATTACCCAGCACATATGACAAAAGAGAATCTAGCAGCAACGCTCGCGGAAGACTGGTTCATATCGAATTTAGTTGCGCATGTTGCATTTTCTTATGGTGAACTACATAATCTGCCAAAAATTCACCTCTGAGCACACATTAAAAGTAATGAGAGGAGTCATCCCCAGGCCAAATGGGCCTTTTCAGCACTTGCATGTCGATTACGTCAACATGATTCAAGTATGCAACGGGTACAGATACTTAATTGTTGTGGTGTGTCCATTCTCTAGATGGATAGAAGCAGGTCCACGTACACACCCAAACACTACCTGTGCGGCCACATTTTTTGTGAGGGAAGTGTTCCCCAGGTGGGGGGTATGTGAAGTCATGAGATCAGATAATGGGGCTCATTTTGTTAATAAAGTGTTCGAGCATATTAACTTGCTGCTTGGTATAAAGCACAAGTTCTCGTCGGCGTATCATCCACAAGGTAATGGGATCTGTGAGAGGCTCAACGGCTTGTTAAAGGAAAGGATGGTTGCACTGCCTTCCACTGGCAATGTATGCTCTTCGGAACCAACATGGCTCCGGCCATCATCTTACGCCACACGAGATAGCCACAGGAAGAAGAATGAGAACTCCCCATCACACCCCGAGATAGAGCTAGATGTGATGCCCAGTCTACAGGAGAGGTTTTAGGGTGTGAAATGCAAAACTATCTGAACTGCATGACATCTTGCCTTACTGTAATTACAGACCAGCTGCAGAGTCGACGAAAAGGGTGCAGCGCAGCACAGAACACAGAAGGAGACACTAAACCAGACTCAGTTCAAGGTCTACATGTTCCACTCATCTTCCCTGGAGATGCCGTCTTGGTGAGGAATCACGAAAGGAAAAGGTGGGGCTAGCCAAGGTTCAACGGTCCTTTCACAGTGGAGGTCTGCACTCCATCCGCAGTCAAGCTACAAGGAAGAAGAGCTTGGATCTTCCTGGGTAATATGAAGTCATACATCAGAGGAATCCCCCTGCCTGCACCCCACTGTGAAGAGACTACAGACAACAGGGAAGAACCACAGCACATTCAGACGAGATCCATGACGAAGAAGAAGGACGCATGACCAGCAAAGTAAAGACAAAGACGTTTTGCAAGTTGTGGCTTGACTTGGACACTTCCTCTAAGCAAAAAATGGGATAAGGACATACAAACAGATAATCTGTGCATCGTAGTTGCAGGGTGAAGAAGAAAATTGCTCGTATAGGCCACAACATGTTTTGTTAAATTGAACTTTGAACTGAGGCACACTTAAGCCGTGATTAGAAAAAGGACTATGACAAATTTTGACCTACGATATTTACATTGGAAACAGATACATTATCCGATTCATCCAAAACCAGCACTTTGTTTGGAAGCACTTATGGTGTCCCACAGTAGAGTCATCACAAAGGAAGTGGTCACCTATTTCAACCTAGTGCTAAGATCGCGCCCATCACTGGTAGGGAGGCTTACCAGTGTCACAGACTTTCTACAAGATCCTGAGAATGAAAAAATAATCAGACAACTGCTCACTGTCATTGTCGAACAATTCATCCTATCCCCTGAGTACAATGAGATGGAATCAAATGCTTCCAACACAGGCGGAAATAGATGAGTTCATCAACACACTGTTCTTTCGCATAATCAAAGACTGTCCAACTATTGTTGGGAGAACAACAGACAGTCTCATATTCCTTCGAAATCCAGCAAACACTGAACATTTAGGCCATCTTTTAAATAAGGTCATCATTTTGGTCCAGGCGACCGGAAAGTGCAAACATTTTTTACATCAAAGAAAGAACATATAACCCTGAATCTCAACGAAGACTGGACAGATGTCCCTGTCACCAGATGACAGCAGATTTGCATACAATGTCTTCTTTCACCTCATTGAAAACTTTCTAGAGCTAGTGGGAAGACCAACCAATGTTGATGTACTTACATTTCTCGGAGATCCAGTAAAATGTACTCAGCTAAACATGCTCTTGCATGCTATTATAGCTCAAATCAAAACTTCCAATCTCCATCGAGTCCTTAGGAGAAGACCGTACAAATTTCCTCTGAGGGACAGATCGAGGGATCAGAGTCGAGAACTCCATTTGTTATATTTGTTTTTTTTTCCCTATTTCTTCATACTGACCAGTGTCCAATATGTCCTCCGGACTGAAGCAGATTCGAGGATTGGACTGGGAGCTCACGTACTTTGAACATGCACAGTAAAAGTGACACACTGATGTATTATTTTAATCTATTTTTCCCATAGTCTAGCAAAGGAACTGTATCCTGCATTAAGAGACAATTGTCGCTCGCAAGAGGGGGGACACTTGTGAAGCACCTGACACTTTTGACACAGAACTCGAAGAACGATATTGGGTGGGGGAACAATAAAATTTACATTTAGCAAATGATCGAAATGGGGGCCCAGAGCAGTAACCTGGTCTTCCCACAAGCAGAGAGGCACCCTCGCTTCTTTGCAAGAAAATGCTGTTGCCTGACATATAAGGGCATAATGTATGTATGTATTCTATTTGTCATTATATTTCTGTCATTAACGATCAGAACTGCATTCTTTACTGGTGCACGAAGCAGTCGCTAGAAAATCTGATGATAGAGTAAATGAACTTGACATTAATGTGATTAATAGTGATATGCACACACTTATGGTAACGAATGAGCAGAAAGGCCAGAGACAGGGTCGGCATGAAATGAATGAAGAAAAACACTGACAACTACACGCACACACACACTGAATGCACACGAAAAAAGCCTAGTGTCAATGACCACAGAACCACAAACAAAAGCAGCAGAGGAGATGAGACTGCCTACCACAAAAACCTTCACAGAAGATAGTGGGAAAAAACAAGAAGAATTAAGAGAAAGACCAACAGAAACAGTCATATCAGAAACCCTTAGGAAAACAGAAGCAGCCACAGAAAAACTATCCGCAAGTACACAAATGTTGGTAAACTTACTATTCCAATACATAGCCAGAGCGAGGAAACGACAAGAGGAACTGAAGAATAAATGACAAAGACTGTATTACCCAGTATACATGTTCTAACACAAGAGACAAGTACCGGACCTACAATACAGCCATATACCGGACCAGTGTCAGGCTAGTTGGCATGGGCATTTGCACGCAGCAGAGAAAAGATTCATGAGGACTCCTTTCCACTCAAATGTCGCAGATGGAGAAGCCTGCACTATGGGCCAAGATACCTGAGGATCCTCCAGCAAGAAAAAGTCATACAGAGGCATTTAGAGATGTAGTTATAGCAAACTACAGAAAAACCTTAAAAATCAAGAGAAGCGTGCATGAAGATAACAATGAACTAAACGATTACCTGCATAGCACAGCACACTTAGGTAACAACATATGGTATCAGCACATGAAAGAAGTTGGAAGACGAAATTCAGAAGGAGAATGCTTTGTTTGTGCACTTCTACCGAACAGCTTGGGGAAATCGAAGATCTTCGTGGCTATAGAAATCGATGTCCCGACAGCATACTGTCTCTGACACATAGCAATGTGCAACATCAGAGGCCAGTTCATGGGAAGGGATGCCTTGTTGATATGGACAACTGAAACAGTTTAGCCCGATGAAGATGAATATGTCCAGGACATTAAAACGAGAAACAGAGCCCATACTAGGACTCATGTGATCAGGTACGAGAAGCCTGAAGTTAAAGGAGCAGGAATAAGATAGGAAGTGAACCAAAAACTAAATGTCCAAGGGAAAACTCCAGCAGAGGCTCACATTTGGAAAAACAGAGGCCAAATGCAGATTTGGGGAACAGTGCTCGCACCAGATGTATGGGAGCAAGGAATAGTGATCTGCAGAGCATGAATGGTCTTCAGAGCCTGCAAGGAAGCAATTGAAAACTCACAAAGACAGTGCAAACCACTATGGACTAACTTACAAAATTTCTGACATGGGTCGAAGACAGAGGAGGACCCCTGCAGATAGTGCCACTAGAAAGTCCGAAATTGTGCTTCAGAAACAATGGCACAAGGAAAATGGGAGAGAATCAGAACTGTGGATGAATTTTTGAAGCCCCAGGAATGACTCATGGAACTGCAGTGATCATGGATCATTATTGGGCATGTGGACCCAAAACATACATCAGACTGACGAAAAACTGCGGAGGCATATGCACTATAGTGAATGTCCATGTTCCAGCTTTAGTGATACCGAAAAGTGACCTGAATATTGATAGTTTCCCGAAAACAGATGCTCACCTGAGTGAGGAAGAAGAGATCTGTGTAACTGATAACCCAAATGAGGAGAGAGAACTACTTTTTTGCCAAATCAGAAGAAGCATTTCATGCAATCCCATTTGAACATAGGCTGTTCAGCCTCACCTCATTAGTGTTCGTGACAATCCTCATGCCAAGATTTCAAGTTGGAGCAAATACTAAATGGTTGCAGATAACCAGATGGGAGTTATTGCAAACCATCAACATGACAATAAAAGGATTCAATGCGATCAAGGAGGAGTCAAGAGCCATCTGACTGATGACTCTCCAGAACAGATATGTACTTGACATGATCACAGCTATGGATGGAGGAGTTTGCGCAAATATTGCAGAATCATGTTGCACATTTATAACTTCTCACGATGAAGAAAATGGAACTTTAACAGAAGCGATAGGTATGCTGACAAACCGGCAGAACCAGATGATCAATGAAACCAACAAAGTTGATAATGATAGCTGGTTTGGATCACTGTTTTCATGGGTTCCACAATGGATGGCGGATGCATTCAAGTTCCTAGGAGCCTTGCTAGTGATGATATTACTAGGATTTTGTGTTATCAAGATAATAATCTTGCAATGCCAGAAAACTGCATAGAAAGCCATAGGGATGAAGATCATGATTGATCTCAAACACAGATGGAAGCCCAGAGATCTAACTGATGAAGAAATAAGAGACTTTGTGAAGGCCAGCGAGCATGTGTTATGCTCACCTGGTTCCCACAGGGGTGTCGGGCGGAACTGGACAGCCACGGTCTCCACCAACATGATGCGTAGTGCAGAGATGACTGACTGGACTGGCCCACCTAGCTTCGTCTGCTTTACCCATAGAAGTAGTCCCCTAAAGGCAGAGAAAGGGAATTAGCCACCCGTGGATTTGAGTAATAGCCCCTCACTGCGTCCCCATTTATCACCTCTGATATTCCCGTTCACAAAGATCACCTTATAGTTTTGAATGATGAGCTCTCCATCCTGCGAGGAACGCAGGGACGCGTTGATGGCCAGTTACTTCACTGGCTTGAGGATATTGGAAGAGTTCTAGACAAATCTTGGCTCTAAAACTCCTGGCGAAGGGCCGTAAGTATATAGTTCTAAAGAGTTCAAAAATGTCTGAATAATCACTCTTGTCCAATTCCTTTGTTTATCTTGCAGCTTAGACCCAAAAGAAGATAGTTCTGTGGCAGCTGAAAGCGTTCAGGTAAGAGTCTGTGCTATCCCACACTGTCCGTTAAATGATGCCAAAGTTTAACTCGCTGCTGTCTCTTTTCTTAGAGGTGCGGCGTAAGAAGATTTGGCATGCTGGTGAATAATACCTCCGGCGGTAAAATCAGGTAAGTATATGGTGGCAAGAGATTGTCCTTATTTGTTTCCCCTCGGCTCACCTTGTTGTTTTCTTGTCCCCCTTAGGTGCTGGAATGCGGCAACTTAATGATGGTGACAGCGGCGAATCGTAGAGATGCTGCGAGGAACGGTGAGTATGGCGCAGCGCTGCTGGTGATGCGCTGTTTTTAAAATAAAGTATTTTTCTCGTTCAAAGGTGCGATGTATCCGGAATCAGGTAAAAAACCCAATAATGTTCTTGTTCTAACCTTTCTTCTTCTTTCCCTTCTTTCTAGGCGCTCTGGACTCGAGGCGGGCGTGGCACGAGGCTGAATGCTGACTGCAGGCATGTTGAGCGTTACGCTGCAGGATGCAGAATAACGCGAAGCGTGTTCTGCCCTTCGGGCGTTGTTTAAATAGCCCCAAAGAAGTCCCAGGTAAGTATTCCTCCACAAACACTACCGAGTAGCAAAATAGTCCCTAGGTAAAGTAGTCCCTTCCAAGCCTCACATGGGCTTGGATCTCTTGCAGCATGGTCTGCATCAGGTAAGTTTTAACATATGAGCCTGGCGCCTATGGTGCCAGGACTGTTTTCCTATATGAGCCTAGCGCCATAGACGCCAGGACTGTACCCACATAGCCCCTAACAAGGGTTGCTGGGCTTTCTCTGGGTAACATGATGCCTGCTTCCGGGGTTGCTGGACTTGGTCTGGATGCCCGGGGGTAGGCATCATGACAGCATGCGCCAGAAGGTACAAAGTTTCTTTACCCCAGGAAATGCAGAAATTATGAAGGAAAATGGATTTATTGCAGCCCAAATGGACAATGTCAGCTGATAACATGGAACAAAGACGACCATGTAAGGACAGCAGGAAGTCTAAAAGGAGTGATGACAATATGTACTCCAAAGAGACACCTCTTGAAACCATCATGTACAAACCCAGAAGATGAAGAAGAAATGAATACAGAAGAACTAAGTAAGATGAATCCAAAAGAGGAAGCGGAAGTGGTCGATGAATCGCGCCACAGAGATTGATGACCTGATCACCGACCTTGACTTAGACATCCTTACCCTCACTGAAACATGGCTTCATGAAGCCTCTGGCCCCTCGATCTGCCTCTCACTCCCACCAGGCTACACTATGTTCCACAAAGACAGAACTACCCACAAAGGAGGGGGGGTGGCGATCATCGCCAAAAAGACTCATTGACCATCAGACAAATCAGCACTACATTCGAAGAACACACAGACGCATCAAGCTTGCAGTCTCTGCTAACAAAACAATCACCATATATGCCATATACCGCCCGCCAGGCCCACTACTAGAATTCCAAGCTGACCTGCTCCACCAGATAGGACACAACCTGAAAAACAATAGCAACACTATCATCCTAGGCAACCTTAATCTTGGCCTCCGAGACCCCAAGGACAAACAAAGCAAAGCCCTTGACAAAGCTCTTCATGACCTAAACTTCATCCAAAGAGTCACTGAACCTACACATACCAAAGGGCGAGTACTGGACTGGATATCAGACCACAATTGTGACATAGACATCAGCTCCATCACGCCATGCCCTTGGACTGACCACTTCCTCATACACTTCTTTATCCCAACAAAACCGCCACCCAAACCCATGGCACCCATACCCTCAGCTACTACTAGATCAGCCAGACTCCTCACTCCTCACTAAAGAAAGAAAGAATACTCCCCGTCCTAGAGGCTGCATCAGCCTTGAGGCCTCCCTTCTTTACAGACCCGGTAGCACTAGTTGACACATACAACATAGTTATCAAAACGGTCATAAATGCCATTGCACCTCTAACCAAGAAAAAATCCAAAATGCGGCAGCACTCCAACTCATGGTTCACCCAAGAGATACTAGACCTGAGATCCTTAAAACCAACGGCATTCACCACACGCTAGAGGCCTACAAATCCCTTGCCGCCCGCTACAAAAAAGAAATCACATTAGCCAAAGCTGCATCATACAACTCCAGAATTACTAACGCTCATTCTGAGGCAAAGGAACTATTTGCTATCTACAAAGAGCGTGCCTGCCCACCCACCAATACTCAGGAAATAGTCAAAGACGAAACATGGTGTAATAATGTACAAACAGCCATGTTACTCAAAATAGACACACTCAAAGAGAAAATAAAAAAACACCTCTGTGCCCTGCCTATGACCAAGCCCCCCCAAAGCCCAGCTCTCGCAAAGACTCTAAAGCCTTCTCCTTCAGACCAGTCACTGATTCAGAAGTCACAGCCATCATGGAACGCATCAATCCCTCCTCATGCAAGGGCGACATTTGCTCAGCAGCACTCATTAAAGAGTGCAGAGAACCACTAGCACCACTGATTACAGCCACCATTAATGCTTCTCTCTCCACCGGCATAGTCCCCCATACTCTCAAAGAAGCCTGGGTCCGCCCATTACTCAAAAAACCTTCACTTGACCCGGACATGCCCAATAATTATAGACCCATAAAAACCGTCCCATTCCTGCTTATGATACTGGACAAAGCAGCATACCTTCAGATACAACAATTTCTGGAAGAAAACCACATCCTGGGCAAGAGGCAATCAGGTTCCCGGCCAAGGCATGGAACCGAAACTGCCCTACTCGACCTAAAAATGCAAATTGAACAAACCACAGACAAAGGCAAACCAGCGCTACTCTTGCTGCTTGACCTATCTGCAGCCTTCGATCGGTAGATCACATGACCCTATGCAGACACCTCAAGAAGGCAGCTCAATTCTCGCAACAAGCTACACATGGATCACCTCCTTCCTTGAGGGAAGGCTAATGAGGGTATTCTCAGACCAAGCATGCGCCACCCCCACACCCATCCATTGTGGAGTTCCGCAGGGTTCCTGCATGTCACCGACTCTCTACAACATTTTTACCCTCCCTCTCTTCAACGACCTCGATGATCACGGCATAACTTATACCAATTATGCCGATGATAAGCAAGTACTACTCCCACTCACCGGCTCCAATGAACAGTACACTGCCAAGCTAAGTGAGATCTATGCCATCATCCAGGCCTGGATGGTGGCTAACGGCCTCTGTCTCAACGGAGACAAGACTGAAATACTCAGAGTAGGTACCAAACAAAGACTCAATAAATTGGACAGCAAATACTCCTCCTTCATCATAAACAACACTCCCATCACCACATCAAAAACAGCCAAAACACTGGGAGTACACATAGACTCCACCCTATCCATGTCACGACAAGTCAGCACCATTACATCTACGGCAGCTCTTACTACCAAAATCATAAATGCTGTCAAACCTTATCTCTCACCTCAAAACTGCCAGTCCATAGCCAGAGCCACAGTAGGGGCTAGATTGGACTATCGCAATGTCCTCTTCTTAGACACCTCCGCCAAGAACTTAAAGAAACTCCAAACCACTCAAAACAACACCCTCAGGGCAGCCCTCAGCATTCCAAAAAGGGAGCATATCTCCCAAGCCCGGAAAGACGCCCATTGGCTCCCAGTCAGAGAGTGCATCCTATTCAAAGCCCTTTCCAATACACACGGCTGCCTAGCAAACATAGCACCTGCGTACCTCTCAGAAACCATTCACCGCGCCACTTCAGAAAGACCTAGACGCACCCAACACTGCAACCTGCTCGCCATCCCAACCTTTAAAAGAGCCAAAGCTGGAGGCGCCAGCTTTGCAGTCTTAGCACCAAAAATATGGAATGCACTACCACCAACACTCAGGAAAGAGATCTCACGCTCAGCCTTCCGCAAGTTTCTGAAAACTCAACTATTCCACTAGGCCAGCCACCTTGGACACTTCAGACATACCTTACCTGACCTGTGGGTTCATCCATGTTACTTGCACAATCTGTAACTGAAATGTATGTCTAAACTGCTGTATGCTCTTGTAACGCTATAAGATATGCTCTTTGTCTAAGCAAGTATCCTTAAAAGCGCCACAATGCCCTAGGGCCGATGCCCGCTATACAAATGCAAATAAATAAATAAATAAATAAAATAGACCAGAGGGGGGAGTGTAGAGGAGGTCCCGTGCGAGGCCTGCACGCCAGTCGCCCATTTTGAAGTACCAGGAACGTTCACAACAAGATATGTGACATATGATGAACAAATAAATCAGCAGAGATCCGCAGTAGGGCTCTGCCCAGTGCCAATCAGAACAATAATACCTATTGAAGTACCAATAACCAGACAACCCTGGACAGTAAGGTATCCAATTAGAAAACCCTACCAGCAAATGACATGAAATGAAGATTGCTTAAACACTGTCCCGGAAGAAACTCAAAGGGCCTTAATTGAAGACGAATGGTGATGTCACGAAGACCCGGACAGACTTGCAGACAGAAGATAAGACAACCCAAAGATGACATACAGAGACAAAACGCCATGAATAAGCATATCATGAACTTAGAAGGAAAGGCGATGTTGACATATAAAGAAATTTAAGCCGTAAGCAGGATGAAGATATTCAGCCAGCTAATGCCTTTACATATGCTTGAAACCGCATGAAGCTAAGAAAACAGTGCGGCTTGCTATGCTTAGTAGAAGATAGACTGTGGCATAGGCCACTTATGCATATCTACCTCAACGAAGAACATTATATAAGTGCAAGTCCACTTTACACAAAAGCAGAGAAGAGAAGAGGCACAGTTTGACACCTATGCCTGGCTGTCGTCTAGACAGAGATATCATAACTTTTCCTGACAAGAAGATACAGCTTTGAGGCCAACCACAGCCAACTAATTGACACACAGCCACTAAAGTAATGATTGATGGAAGGGAGGCCGGGTGAATCTTGGGGCATCCTGCACCTGGTTGACCATTCTGCGTGCTGCTAAGTAAAGTGGAGATTTATGCATGGGGTTGATGCCAACCCTATCACAATGGACCAAATAATCTAGGGTCCTATAGATAGTAGAACCAATGGATGTTGTACTTTTAGTGACGTTCACCATAGTCATTTGTGAAGGAAAGGCTTATACGCCCACCTGATAGTGTTTATTGAATCCCCGCACTTCGTTACCATATACAGGTATAGCACCTATATTAAAGTTACCTTTTCCCAACCAATAGAATTGTATGTTAACTTTTGAGTATTACACGTCAATGATGACAAGTTTTGGGTATAAATGTTACTGTTTGTATGAAGTTTTTAGGAGTTGAAGCGAGACGGGCTACCGCATCACTGTTGATTTCCATGTTACCCCGTTTTTTGTACTTGTCATTAAACGGACTCCCCTTTGCCAAACCATTGAGTTGTCCATATTGATTGGTGTTGGAGTAAGTAAACCTGTACCCCCATCCATCTCAAGGTACAGGTATCTCATTTTAAAGTACTGCAGAGAAAACCCTGACTCTATGGGCTGGCTGGGGGTCTCTCCAGTACACTCACTATCCTCACCTTCCCCCAGAAACTCAATGTCTCCATAGCTATGGTCCCCTCTAGGCCTGATTACTGCAACAGTCACTTCCTCAATCCGCTTGTATCCTCCCTTCACCCACTTCAAATAATCCAGAATATGGTTGCAAGGCTTTTCCTTGCCCTCAAGCCCAGGGACCACATCTCTCAGGCACTAAAATCTCTCTACGGGCTTCCGGTTGTGGCAAGAGTTCAAGACCCTCTGCACCATCCACAAGGCTTTCTGCAGCCACAGACACTGCTACATCCAACTCTCTCTCCCTAAATACCTCCCTACTAGAGCACCTCCGTCTTCTAGCTCAAACTCTCTGCAGAGAGTGGGTTAGATCTCTCTCTTCCACAGGAGCCTCCCTATGGAATGGTTTTCCTGCTCCTATCACACTTTAGCCGGATCTCCTTAAGTTCCAGAAGCTTCTCAAAACCCTCATGTTTTCTTCTTTTTTCCCTCTCCCCTGCAGCATTTTGACTGGCTTGATTGTTCCTTCTGTATCATACAGGGCACCAGGCCCTCTCCCAGTCTACCCCAGCACCTTGGTCTCCCCTGACCCCCCCTAACCTGCACTTGCCCCACCGTGCCCCTTCCCCTGTACTAGCCTGGTGGGGCTTGCACCCCTATTGAGCCCCGACCAAGTGCTTAGCATGGGGACCTTCAATTCCTGCACTCTCTGCATAACCATGGCACTTGTCCATCTGGACCCCCTCACACTCTCCTAGACGAGGGGCCCTCTATCCTCCCTCCTCCCCCCTCCCCAGCACTTGCACATTCTCCACTCAGACCCGCTCTTCCTTTTCTTCCTTAGTATTAGCGCATTATACTCTGTCCGGCACTTCCCCCCAGAACCCCCCAGAACATTCCCACAAACTTCAGACCTATCACGACTGTGCCATTTCTTCTAAAAATCTTAGATAAAGTGGCCTACATTCAAATTCAGAATTTCTTGGAATCTAACCTCCTCCTAGGATCTCGTCAATCTGGATTCCGCCCTCAACATGGCACCGAGACGGCCTTAATTGACCTTAAGGCCCAAATAGATGAGTTTAGAGACAAAAGCCAAGCAGCACTACTCCTCCTTCTAGACCTCTCGGCTGCATTCGACCTGGTCGACCATAAAGTCCTATGTAGTCACCTAGATTCCGCAGCCCATTTCTCTAAGGAGGCCATAACCTGGATCGAGTCTTTTCTGAGTAACCGGACCATGAGAGTCTTCTCTCCCTCTGCCTCAGCAGACCCTATACCCATAACCTGCGGCGTTCCACAGGGATCCTGTGTGTCACCCACACTCTACAACGTATTCACCAAGCCCCTCTTCGACGAAATGGACCATTTGGGTATCGCCTATACTAACTATGCAGACGATACCCAAATCCTCCTTCCGCTTTCAGGAGATTACGCCGTTGATCTGGCTTTGGTGAATAGAATTTACAGTATCGTTCAGGCATGGATGGCCACTCATGGCCTATGTTTGAACGATGACAAAACTGAGCTCATTATCCTAGGCACCCCGACACTCTTAGCCAAATTTAGCCCAGATTATGCCAATTTCGCTATTGATGGTAATAACATAAAAGTAGCAAAGGAAGTGAAGACCTTAGGCTTTTACCTCGACGCCACTATGAACTTCTCTAAACAAGTTAACTCCCTTGCATCGACTACTGCATACACATGCAAAATCATAAGAGCTAGTAAACAATTCCTCTCTACTGACAGTTGCCTCACGCTGGCTAGAGCCCTCATACTTTCCAAATTGGATTATTGTAACGCACTCTACATCGGAGCGAATAAACAAACCATCCATAAAATACAGGTTCTCCAGAACAATGCCTTGAGAGCAGCATTGAAGATCAATAGAAGTGAGCATATCTCCTCTACTAGAAGAGAATACAAATGGTTATCTACCCTTGATAAAATCAAACTCAAGACTGCCTCCCTTACCCATAAGTGCCTCAATAATAATGCACCACCCTACCTTATAGACAGAATTTGCAAAAAAACATCCTCCAGACCGACGAGAATAGCTAACTCCAACTGCCTCCAAGTTCCACGATTTAGACTATCCACTATTGGGGGACATAGCTTCCCAGTCAAGGCCGCGCAACTATGGAACTCCCTACCTCCAGGTATTAGAGCCCCCCAGCCTTATGCCAAATTCAGACAGATTTTGACCAACTGGCTAAAAGAAAATGACAAATAAACTCGGACTAACACCCTCTCGACGTTCTGCTTCCTATCCTCTGCCTATGGAGTCACCTATTTTGCACCAAGTCCACCTGGACAACTCTCCTAATGTACTGCGTCCACCTTACTCTACGCCACCTAACCATGCAACCTACATTGTATATATTGATATGCCACTGTCTATTTTGTCCTGTATTTCCTGTACCCATGTAATCTCAGTGCATTCTCTTGTGATTATGTAATTTACTCTGTATATACTGATGTGTTATTATATATGTCGGCCTGTTGGCCATGTAACTAAGTTTAACATATCCTTACTGCTGCGCCCTGTTGCTCCTGGGTCTGGTGCGCATTATAAATATTAAACTAAACTAAACTAAACTAAACTCCCAAAACTGGTTCTCTTCAGGTTGGACTATTGTAACATCCTCTTTCTAAATTTACCTGCCTCCACCCTCCGCACTTTACAACTAATACTGTGGGATGTCTTGACCCACTTTGCTCTGCCATGCGGCATCACTGTGTTCTGATGGTTCCAGAAACATCAAAATGGCCATAAAACCCTTGTGCGTGCCAAAACCACTGAAAACCGCGCTTTGCAAAACACAAAAAGATGGCTGCCCAATCTACCACGCATGGTGTCAGTGGTGGAACAGAGATCTCACTCCTGAAATATGTCACTGGGCTCCACAACATGTGAAGATGGAGTACAGAGGGAAAAGCAGTGCTCTGCTAAATGAAACCCCAAAATCTTGCTTTAAATCTTTTTTGTTTGTTGCTGAAACTTCAGAATGCCAGCACAGTACACCCTTAAACATCCAAAATTCTTGCTGGGTGCTACAATTCACTTAGTTCAAGAAATCATTGTGAACTTACAATGTCCTGAAAAGCTGAAAGTATCAAAGAAACAACCACAGCAAAAGTTGCCTGCCTGTGGAATCTGTCAAAATCTGGGCGCAGTACCCTCGGCCGCCTGAATGACAGCTGTCAGAAGCCTGCATGATAAACTTTAAAACATATATATAAACTGAAATAAAATGTTTGAAATATAAGTGGCCTGTTCCTGAGAGTAACCTATGTTGTGATTGTTTGAGCCAATGGTTTAAAATCTGGAATAAGTGTTCTAGCTGCTAGTTTGAAATCACAAGTTTGTTTTAAGCTAAGAAAAAAATGCAACAGAATTTACATTTAACTTTAAGCCTGGCTAAAAGCCACCCAAACTGGAATAACAGCTTTCCTCACAGAGGCAAGCCCTCTAAAGTAAATGCGAAGTGTGAAGGGTCGTAAATGGCCTCTACCCAGGAGAAATGGGGAGGTGATGCTCCAGGGTCCCAGTGAGAGACCAAAGGGGTGGAGCTAAACAACCATTTGTTGATTAACCAGGACAACAGACACATTTTAAAAAGACTGATAAATTACTATGTAAAATTGTGCAAAATATAGAAATAACAGGATTTGTTAATGTAATTTCTGGATGCACGGGTGATAAGGCGCCAGATCTCTGTGGCATGTTCTGGGAAGAAACGGCGGAAAATGTGATAATACACAATATGTATTTCTGATAGAAGTATGAAACTTTATATACGTATGCCCATGTTCAACGCGCACATTTGTAGAAATTTGCTTCTAAATTGGACATTGTGTTCCGGATGAAAAGGGTAAAATTCTGTGAAAAGCAGACACAAGATCCCACAGCGATGGGGCTTGGAGGAGTATCTGCTACACAAAATATGTAATCTGTATATATTATTGTTATAGAGGTTGCACGTGTGGAAATATGTATTGTACCAAAAGCAGATTTTGTTTTCAAGAGGCTAGGGGTGGATTCTAGGCCTCATAAACCTACACCATAAAGGGGACACCCTGTTTTTCTCCTCCTATCAAGGAAGAGAGGAGACCCTGACCAAACCCCTGTCAAAGGGGTGAGCTTAGGCTAAACCAGCCCACACACCCCCTTTATCATAAGCATAAATAGAGACAGCTCAGCACTCAAAAAGACAGACAGATTCACCCACTATCCGAATGCTGGCGGAGCACCCTGCTGCAGAATTATCCATCTTACTTGCTCCAGACTCCAGAAACTTGGCAAAGCAGAAAGGCCCATTGCATAGCGGAACCATTTTCAGCTAGGCCTTACATTTTCAGAACCAGAACCAACCCCAGAAACCTAAGGGGAACATCAAACATACATCCAGGCTGTTCTGTTCTGCTTGCCTGCTGAACTAATTATCATCAGAACCAAAAGATTCAATCCAGTCCTGTGCCGTGCTGTGAACAGATCCAGTCTAATCTGATGTGCCCAGCGGTCTATCCCAGAACCAGATTCCTTTCCCTGACCAGAAATCTTGACAGACCAGAATCCTGACTGTTCCGTGTAAAAACATATCTAGTGAGGATCTATAGATAGAACTGTGTCATTAGCATATGTACTGTCCATAGCCAATCCTGATCTTAAACCTACCCTATCTTGTCTTCAGAACCTGATAGTGTTAGAAGTATTTTTGAATTGTCAGAACGTCCCTATTGCTGAGTTTCTTTCATTTATATTCTAAAATCATAAGTCATTAGTGTTGTGATTAAATAAAGTGAATTGCAGAAAGAAATTGAGTATCCACCACGTGAAGGGTTCCCTGGCCAGGAACTGTGGAGATTCATGTGTGGCATTCTATTTTTCTATAGTCAGAACCTAGTGTAAGAAATCCCATTTGTCTTTTAAAAGTGCATTCCTGTTTCCCATTCTTGTGCCTGTCTCAAAAAAACAACCTCCACTGAAACATCCATAACTTCCTCACTCAATGTTTGTGCTAGAAACAAATTTCAACTTCAGCTTGTAGCTCACACCCACAGATTTAATTCACATCTAATACCGTATACCAAATCCATACGGTTCTCCTGCAATTGCGATTACTGCACACTGAAAAGTTTGCTGCAAATTTTGTTTTAGGGAAATTCTGACACGTGTAAAACAGCTTTTGATTGCTTCCGACCTATATTTTAAGATTTCACATTGTTTCTTAGTATCAAATCATTGATGGTGTTTTTGTGCAACTATCCAAAGCGGCTCCCATAAGAATGTAAACAATTTCAGCAATTTAAATCATATCGAGTGTTTTTACCCAATCCATTCTCAAGATACCTTTGAAACCATTCTGACCGCTTATAAATCAATTCTGTTTTTCTCTTGTGTTGCTGGGGGGAAATTGGGATTGATATTTTGTTTGAATTCTGCCATTCCTGAATACCTTCTCTCTCCCCCTATCTCTTTACATTGCCTATTGGCGGGTTGAGGGTTGTGCAGGGGGAACTAGTAACCACACTGCTATTTGATCTGAACACACACAAAGTATTATTTCTGTGCTGAATTGTATTGCTCACTATTACTCCTTGTATATTAAAGAGATTATTTAGTGTTACATCACCCCATTGGTGATCATTGTCTACCTATTAAAACATAGTAAGATTGATTTGTGAATACCTAAATAAATATTTTAACTTTGCAAACCAGCCTGATTCCTGGTTCAGTGAGACCGGGGGGATTCCAGGAGAAGGGCATCATATGAGTGGTACATCGTTCTGAATAAAATAACTTTTAGTCAACAATAAATGAGGATTTCAGTTGTGCATTACACGCTAGGCGTTGACTTAGGTGTGTGCCGGATTGAAATCACTTACAATCCAGAACAGGTCTGCAAGACTTGTCCTCGGCCTCAAGCCCTGGGATTGTATCTCTCCAGCTCTGAAATCCCTTCAATGGCTCCCTGTGGATGCAAGGATTCAATGTAAAACCCTCTGCATTGTCCACAATGCTTTCTGGGGCTGGACTGAAATACCTTCAACTATCCCTCCGTAAATACCTCCTTTCTGGAGCCCTCCTCTACATCTAATTCCCTCAGGGTTGGGTGTTTTTCAAAGAAACAAGCAGAGGGCAGATCTCTGTCTTCGGCTGGGGCCTTCCTTTGGAAAAGCCTCCCAACCAACCTGAAACTTGAGGAGAACCATCTCCGGTTCAGGAAGCACCTCAAGACCTTCCTCTTCGCTTCTGCCTTTGACCCTCCTCTCCACTGCTAATCTGTTTCTCTCGCTTGATATTGTGCACCTGGCCACCCTCTGTCCTTCGGGCCCGGGTACCTGTGCACCATGCCTCCCTCCTGAACTGCCTCCAGGCCACCCCTGGCACTGGGATCTGTATCTGTACCCATACAAACCCCCGCTCTTCCTCTGCACTTATCAGAAATACCCTATCTGACTAATCATGCACTTGCCACGTGTCTGGCTGCACTACCTTTTGTCTTCATGTATTTATTTATTCATCCCACGTATTATCTGTTCTGTTCTCTCTTCTGTCCGCACTTTCCACTTCTACCCCTCAATGCACTTTCTCCACTTCTCCCTTTTCCTTGCACTTGCTCGTTCTTAATGTCACTGGGCCGAGTAAGATCATATTTTTGTTCTCCCCTGTTCCCCTACCTTTGCTTGATCGCACTCTGAAACACTTGTGTATGAGCGCAATATAAATACAATATCATATCATATTATAGCTCCCCACTCCCCTGCACCTCCTGTTACTGCACTTGCACGATCCAAATGCTACAAGGCCTAGTACGGTCATTTTTGTTATTCTGCATCCCTGTCCTCCCCTCCTTTGTCTTGTTGCACCTTGCAACATTTGTTGTATAGGCACACTATAAAAACCCAATACACAAAATAAATGCACTGCACTTCCTTTCTGCCACCGGATGAAAATACAATTCATCATGCTTAACTCCTCCAAGACTGAAGCTACCTACTACCCTGCCCAGAATGCTCATCACGTAATACCATCACTGGTTCCCTTTTTCCTGCACCCCTCTCCCCTCTTTCAAGGCTCGCAAACTGAGGATTCTCTTTGACAGCAAGCCTGCAATCCACCTCTATTAATAGCAGCCAGACGAAATCTGAGTAACATTTGTTAAATCAACCACCTTTTAAAATGTGACTCAGTATAAGCTTTCCTCATAGCCTTAGTACTCTATTTCTTCGAACAATGATGCAGCTTCTCCACAGACCTGCTTCTCTACTCATTTGCCCCCTCAACAGCAAAACTAGCAGATTCAAAGACTGGGAGTCAACAGCTGCCAAGCAGAGAGGATGTTAACAGGTTCTGGCAGCATGGATGAACACCTGGTGAAAGGTGAGTTAGGGTACAACTGATATGCTGTTGGAAAGCATTGTTTTGGATACCATATTACTGCCTCTAAGCATGACCATTTATTTTACTGTTCCACCTAAACAGGTAAAGAAGCACTGTGTCTAGCAACAGGTTATTGGCAAGATGTATAGTTACCTGCAGTACGAAATTACGTTCCTTTTTTGCTGTAGAAAGACCGATAATGTTTGTCAAAGCTTAATTATGCCACTGACCTACAACTAAGCATGCCATATTATAGTCTAAACCATTTACATTGTTTTTTTTTAAAGTGACATTATGTTTGCTTAAGTTGACAAGTGGCTGAAAAACGTAACACAAAATGTACATTCGAACTTCCACGGTATTCTAATTTCTAAATAATTGGAAGCAAAGGGAAAAGGCCAGCCTATTACACTGCACATGCACATAATTAATTGCTCCTTTGTCAACAATACATAGACAACCCTTTAAATTTCATAAATAATGTAGATTTCAATCTGCCGTTTGTGGAGCTTAACAACCCTGCAAAGAACATGTCTGAAAACCTAGCGACTCTAGGATTAGTAGTTGCAGATCCCACTCATTTCAAAATCCCTTGGCTTGAATAGATTTTTCCCCCAAAGCAGTGTTCAAAGTGTATTCACTTGCATGCTCTTCTTATGTTGTTCTTATGTTGTCACCATATTTCTTCCCCAGCGAAACTATGATCGCTACCCCCTAAGTCAAGTGAAACTGTGGACCGTCAACCCTACTCTCAAGGCACCCAAATGGCTTGCCTACACCCTAAATCATAGCAACCCCCTCAGGTCCTGACAACAACACCTCTGCCACTGCCTCAGGAAGCCTCCTTAAGTCCCAACGCTATCCACACACCTATGCCACTACCCCAGGCAGCCCCCTGAAGTCCTGACACCACCCACCATCCCAACTCAACATCTGCCACTATGCCAGGCAGACCCCCCAACACCACCCACCAACCCACCTCACTTCTGCCACTACCACAGGCAGCCCCACCAAGGCCCAATACCACCCATCAGCCCCCCTCACGTCCACTACTACCCCAGGTAGCCTCCTGACAGTACTCCACCCTCCCCACACACCCCTGATCTCTGCCACTACTCCAGCAGTCCCCTAAAGTCCTTACACCACCCACCACCCCACTAACATCTGCCACTACCCCATGCAACCCCTTGCTAGTACACCTCCCTCCCTAACCCCCTGTGCCCTGCCAGTACCACCAGGCAGCCCCCTGTCATTACACCTCCCTCCACTCACCCCCCAGAGCTCTGCCAGAATCCCATGCAGCCCCCTCAAGTCCGTCCTGGCACCACTCCCACTCACCTCTGCCACTACCCCAGGCAGCACCCTGCTAGTACACCTCCCTCCCTCGGCACCCTGTGCTCTGGCAGTACCCCCAGGCTGGCCCTGCCAGATGACACACCTACCAGTCCAATGTTGATCAATCAATCACCTCAATGACACTGGTCTGTCTCCAACATGAATTACACTGGTCATATGTCCAAGTCTGTAGCTCATCACAGGACTCCCTGATACATCACACTCAGTTACACATCAACAGTACAGCATATTTCATGCTCTCCATCCCCTCCTCATTGCCCTCTCCACCCTCCATTGGCTGTAGCACTTCTCTCATAATTGTGAGTTTTTCCATCTCACAGCCCCACCTGCACTCCATTTATTTATCCAGAATGCAAGTGAGTTCCCTTTTCACTTGTGACCCCTGACCCCCCCCTTGTACTTTCACTTGTCTTGTTTTTTTCTTTCTTTTCATTTGCGCACCTTGCACTTTTCACCCCCTGTTTCCGCTTCTCTTGTTGCCGTTTTTCTCCTCCCCATTGCCCCTCCCCATCCATTGGCTGAAGGCCTCCTCATCAGTACAGTACCCAGGGCAACCCCTCTGCCTGTGCAGCCCCTCTGGCAAAGGGCCCTCCTTCAGTAGCAGCTCCAGACTGTGTTTGCCTGTGTTCAGTGGTGGAGCATGCAGCACAGCAGCGACTGACAAGGTAAGAAAGGTGTGGGCAGGGGTAACAGCCAATACTGCTTCCTATTAATCTGCCAAACCTTTTTTATTACTCCTTTAAGCAATGGTTTAGTCTTCTGTACGTCGCCCAAAATTGTATGTTGTCCATCTCGGGCATTTAGGCCTAATCTGATACTTGTATTAAGGTGTTCTTGCTTATCCACTATTCGTTGATACCTAGGATTTTTTCCATCTTCCAAGAAAATTGCATCTTGGTGTTTTGCTTTTCTGCTGTTGTTGATACCTAGGCTTTTTTCCCTCTAACAGCAAACTCGTATCTAGGTGTGTTTTGCCTATTTGCTCTTTTTGATATCAAGGCTTTTTTCCCACTTCCAGGAAACTCACATCAAAGTGTTTTTTTGCTTACCTGTTGTTAAAAACTAGGCTTTTTTCCCCTTATCCTGGACACTTGAATCTAGATGGTTGCATTGCTGTTGTGTTGAAGTTGCATCTTGGTTCTCCCACATCCACTCTCAGGCCTCCCTTGGCCCTCCTCTCCCCTTCCCTCTTCTCTCCTTTTTCTCTCCCTCCTCACCTCGGTGTGGTCTCTTGACGGCTCGCTCTGTGATAGTCTCTTCAAAACAGGTCTGTTCCTTCTCCAGAAATGTCATGGACATCATTGCTTCCATTGCTCCAGCCTCGCTGATTCCGCAATCTCACCCTGCTTCTGGCTCCTTCACGCTTCTCCCTTGTGCACCCTATCCTCAAAGTGCAAGTGAACCTTTTGACTTTCATTTCATGTACCCTTCTCCTCTCTCCTGCCTGAGCTTTACCCCTCCAACCTGTCCTGCAATTCTTCCCTTCTCCCTCTCCCCTCACTCTGTTACTACACTTGTATGCTCTGAATTGTCTCTCGACTTAGTAGGAATGCTACTGTTTGTCTTCTTCCTTCCCTGTTCTTCCCCATCCTACACTTCCACTACTCACCCTCTCCCATCTTTCTATTACTGCACTGGCACGCTCCGTAACTGTTTGTCTACTTCCCAGCTTATCCCACGCTGTACTCCCCCCATTCTCCCCTATTATTCTGTTAATGCACTTGTATGCTCCAAATAGTCTCATGACCTAGTATGATTGTAATTGTTTATCTTCTTCCCTGTCCCTCCCATCCACCTCCCCTCCTCACCCCCTCAAGCTCATTTTTTAAAGCATGTGCATAATCCGAATGTCCCAAGACCTAGTAGGTATTTTGTTTTTCCTTAGTACTCCCCTCCCTTGTCTTGATGCACATTAAAACACCATTCAGCTCTATAGGTGCCTTATAAATACCTGACACATGAATAAAATATAGCACCAATTGTGACCTTGCCATGTACATGTGAGATAGTAGTGAAATGGCATGCAATGTTACATTTCATTCTGCCCATGTGTCATTATAATGGCGCTGCAGGTGAATGACCTTAGAGGACCAAAGTTTGAGACATCACAGACTGTACTGAGTCATATGCAATGCGAGTGTGCACAGTAGCCTGTACAAAGGAATGAAGGAAGTTAGTCAGGTGGGTAGGCAGGGTGACAAAGTCCCCGCAAGTGACACACGTTGAACTGGCATGTGGCTGGGTGATGTGAAGGCTATCAGAGAGTGTGCGAGTCAAGGAGATGGACAGTGTGTAGAGAAAGACTGAAAAACAAAATAACAGAGACTTCTGCATTTCAGTGGCAAATGTGCAGCATGATATGAGAGCAGGTTTAGGGTTATTGCAGATATGTGTGCTTGGGGAGCTATGCCTTGGGAGGGGTACAGCTACTGAATAATGAGTGCACAAGTGTAGCCCACACATATACAGTGAGGCCCCAAATGATGTGATAGTCATAGATGAAATGCATTCCAAAAACATAGAAAACATTATTTTGCACATGGACAAAAAGAGACTGCAACAAGTGTGTAATCATGATCCAGAAACCTGTATTAAAACATCCGCACAACAACAAAAAAACATGGGGATGGGTAAAATGTCCAGGGCTGAAATTAAAATAAAAGCCCACAATGAGAACACTAAGAACTATATGCACAGGATGCAGTCTTATATGTCCTTCAGTGCTTTGTCCAGGGCAGAGTCACATTCCTTATCTTCCGCCTGGAGGAAGGCCTCTGTTGTTTCCTCAAGGTCTTACAGGCCCTCTATCAGCCTCCTCCCCTCCACTGCATCCCTGCAAGCAGCCTCCAGGATGGCAGTCCACCCCAATGTCTGCCTCTTTGCCACATCTGCCCTGGTCCTGGCAATGGTTGCCTCCCTAGCCCTCTGCCGCTCTGTCATCAGCTGCCTCTGAAAATGTGTCCAGATGCACACCATCTGATGGAGCTGCCACGTTTCCTCCAGCCAGAATTGCCTCCTCAGTGTTTATTGGCCATGCATTGAATACCGCTGCACACTCCTCATTTGCTGTTGCCTGGCAGAGTGCATGCTGCACAGGTACCCCCACCATCTGGATGACACTTGTCAGAGGGCACAGCACCTGAACTGGCCTGATGTGCCAGCTGTCCAACCACTACCTGTCCCTGTGTTGGTGCCTGGGCAGGCACAGTGACCAAATCATGGGGGGTACTTGGGACTTCCGCTACTTACACTAAGGTCAACCATGCCATCCTGCTCAACCGTCTCTGTGAGAACCCGGGTATCACTGATCAGGCCTTAGCTTGGCTGACGTCTTTTATCTCTGATTGACCCACCCAGGTCCAACTTGGGTCCTTCCTCTCCTCTATCCCTGTCCGCACATGTGGTGTTCCCCAGGGGTTTAACCTCTCTCCCTGGTGGTTTTTTAACCAATACTTGGCACTTCTTGCCCACCGCATTTCCACTCTCTGCCCCAACTTTCAGTGCTATGCAGATGACACTCAGCTCATCTTCAGGCTACCTTCCGCAACTTCTTCTCCTTCTCTTGTCTCTAACTGTCTGTCCACTATCCAAGAGTGGTGTATCTCAATGATCTCTGCCTTAATGCCAGTAAGACTGAGATTCTCCTCATCGGCACACCTGGTCCCTCCTTTGCTGTCACTCTCTGCACAGCCTCTCGTGGCTCTCTTCCTTCTCCCAACTGTGAGGCCAAAAACCTTGGGGTCATCTTCGACTGCACTCTCTCCTTCTCTCCCCACATCTCTGATGTCTCTAAGAAGTCACACTACCAGCTGCACTTCCTCTGAGAAATTCTTCCTTTCCTCTCCTTCCCCAGAAGCTCAATGTCTGCGGAGCTCAGGTTCTCGATAGGCTGGACTACTGCAACAGCTTCTTTCTAAATCTGCCTGCTTCTACTCTCCACCCTCTGCAACTCATCCTGAACAGGACTGCGAGACTTGTTCTTGGCCTCAAGCCCAGGGATCATATCTCTCTAGGACTGAAATCTCTTCACTGGCTACCAGTGGCTGCGAGGATTAATTCTTTCTTCAAAATGGTCTTTTTTTTTAAAAAAAAAATCGACTTCTTATAATTCAGGCTTGCTGTACAGTATGCTTTGAGAGTCAGCTGGCAAGGCAAATTCTGCCAGTCTCTTTCAGCATGTCTCTTTGATTTCCTCAATTGTAGGATATTATCGGCAAACCAAGTTGTACCTAAAGTTTCCGGTTTACACCATTTTGTCACAACTGGGGCTAAGGCATCAATAGCTTGAGTTGTGATTTCCGAAAATTGGTTATTAAGTAGGCCAACCTCATCTGAGTAAGCATGATTATTAATTAGGGAGTGAACAGTATTGGCAAAGGTTTCAGTGGAGATCTTATTGATATGTCCCACTTTAGTAGGAATCCTCGGAAGGCATTGGTTTTGACTTTGTTACCAGGAGGTACAAGTGAGAAAGTAATCACAGAGTGGTCAGACCAAGGGCACGCCAAAATATCCAGTGGGATAATATTCTGGTGGTTAGAAGTAAGGACCCAATCTAAAATATGTCCTTCTTTATGCCTAAGAACTTTAATCCATCGGATAAATTCAGTGGCTGACAATAAGTCAAGAAGAGAACTGGCCGTATAGTCATCATCATTGATTAAAATCACCAAGTATCAGAAGGTGAAAGGAAGGCTTCATAAAGTCACCAATAAGTGACACCAGCTTCAAATACAGGTTTGGACATTGGAGGTCAAGTATACCAATAGGGCAAGTATACCAATCGCGTTGTTGCAGTCAACGTTTGTTTTGATAAACGTATACCGACATTCATTTATGTGTGTTGTAGTTTGAGTAAATGCATCATAAGTGTCTTTAAGGATGATGGAAGTATGCACTCCATTCCCATGTTGGCGGTCAGTCCTAAAAATTCTATAGCCTGAAGGAACGGCCAGAGAAGCAGCATGATTGGTGTCAGAGAGCCACGTTTCCATAAGATAACTAATGTCAAGATCCTGGTTCACAATAAGATTAGCTATTTCTGTGCTGTGTTTAACTAGGGGGCGAGTATTAAGTAGAGCAACATTTAAGGGGCACTGAGTAGAAAGCATACTCTTAGTATCCACTACTGTTTTCTCTGCTACGGTTGTAACCTCTATAGAATTAATGCTGTCATGTTCCATAATGGGCCAACTAGATAGTACAGGATGTACCCCTACATTGAATGCCAAATCCAGCTCATGATATGTCTTATGCGGTCTACATTTACACAGCCTCTGCCTCCTCACCATGAAGAATGCATCAGGGGTGATTCCTGCACAAATGAGCAGGACCACGCTTTGTCTGACAGTGCTGGCATTAGCATCTCTACTTAGTGCTGGCCTGCAGCCAGTCAATACATTGTTGTGGTGGTGTGTCAAAGGGGTCTATCACAGTAGAGTATTAAATTTGAGGTTACATCTTGATTCTTGTGATTTAATGTGGATACAAGATGGCACACACTTTAGATGCAATATTGTATGTATAAGTCACACAGAGCTTGCTCAATGGACTATCAAGTTGTGCAGTAACACAAGGCCACAGCAAATATAGTGCACAGCCAACACACACAATGTGAAGTCTCACTTCACATTGTCTGAGATACCAGAATCCTTTACATGACAGCGTCATTTAAAGCAACAGTTAATGACTGTCACTCAATACCCATGGACAGTCATTGACTGACAACTTCACATGACACTGTCATGTAAATGGCGTTGTCATCACACACAATATGAATTGACACTGCCTATTTGTGAATTGTGCTAGGCAAACAGCAGGACACTCACCCCCACATGAATTCACACACAGGATGCTGATAGACCTGGGGTAGGAACTTATTGAGCACATCAGACAGTAATAGTCATATGTGTTGGGCCAGCAGACGAAGGCTTTGACTGAGAGGGTGGTGATTTGGCAAGCACACTAATCATTGCTGCACACGTATCACATCATTGATTGTACATCGACTATGGTCTGCATAGTGACACAATAGACACTTCTGTCCTAATCAAGTTGCAGAGTCACATTTAGGAGAAATCTGGGAGTCATTGGCATGTTGGGAGGATGGGGAGGATGTTGATGGTGAGGGAAAGCATGTAGGCCAAGTCCCAATGCATACGCTGGAGCACTTTGGCAAGAACATCACAGTTTGCCTTCTCAGGCATGTGCCAAATATAGCAATGAAGCGAAATGAAGGAAAAGTCTTCATGCAGGAATTGACATGACATGGTAAATAAGTACGTAGTTTGAACCACGTAAGGTGTGTTTTTATCTTGAAAGTATTTGTGGATTTGGCCAGCTAACTGAAGCCTTGCGCTAGCCTTCAGCATTACAATGTAGTATTTGTCCCTGGGTTGTGAAAGAATATGCATGTTGCATGGACCATCAGTCAAGAGTAGGCCACAATTTTATGGCTATGTCTACACTTATGGCATGGACTGGACCCCGGGGGAGGGGAGGGCAGGCAGGGCCGAGGGTGTGTATATTCAGAGCATATCTGTGTCAGTGTTCTCCATGTACACTCTATTGTTGGATACAAGAGTATGCATGTATTTTTCTCTAGCGGTGTACTCAGAGTCAGGTGTCTGTGTTCGAAACTACCTGGGTCCACCCCTGTGTATCTTGAGGTTTGCTACCCATGAAATGGCAACCCCCACATGCACCATGAAATGGGGCACCTTGTACATGTGGCAATTGCATGCAACACACATGTGAATGTACACATTCACAGTGTCTTGCATGCGTTTTGTCCAGTGGGTGAGACAATCATGCATTTCTCCAGTCTTCCAAAACCTGCCCCTGCCGGCAGGTGGACATGACAGGACATGACAGGACATGACAGTGCAACAATGTCTGGGCAAAGACACCTGAGGGCCTCTTCCTGACGGGACTACATGTGCATGCCCAATAGTTGTCACTGTGTAGATCATTGCGCATATGGGGCCCAGTTCATGGAATGGTGCGCAGAAATGAAGCAAGGTCCATGTGGCAAGAAGGACCCAGCACGAGCTGTGGTTTTCAAGATGCATTATTAGCCGTTGCACAAGTAACAACAAGCTGCGTGAGGAACACCCACAGCATGCCCCCACACACATGCAAAAGCAAGTTAAAGGACTAACATGCCCCAGCATCCAGTACCCCTTTCAGAAGGCATGCCTCACCTCGCAAGCCCATGCTGCACCCCAGCGAAATTGCATGCCTCACCTCGCAACCCCAGGATGCACCCGAGCAAAATCGCGGGACTCACCTTGCAAGCACAGGTCACACCCCAGAGAAAACGTGTTCCCTCCCACGCAAACCCAGGCCGCACCCCAGAGAAAAAGCATCCTTTACCTCGCAAGCTGAAGAAGTACCCCAGCTAAATAGTGCACTTCACCTCACAACCACAGGATGCACCCCAGCAAAATCGCCTACCTCGCCTCGCAAGCCCAGGCCGCACCTCAGAGAAAATGTGTGCCCTCCCTCGTAAGCCCAGGCTACACCCCTGCAAAATTGCGTGCCCTCCCTCGCAACACCAGGCTGAAAACCAGTGATAAGGCAGGTCCCCCTAATAAGTGTAGGTTACACCCCTTACAAAAACATGAGTCCCCCCTACAACTTCGGCATCCATCCTGTCCACATACCCCCTACTGCACATCAACCACTGTAGGCCAGACACCGCCCCCCAAACCCCCTCACATGTGACACCCCCACAGGCAGCCCCCTCTCCAGACTGGACACCACACACAGGCTGCCCAGTCCAAACTGGACACCACCTCCCAGACACCCTCCAGACTGGAAACCCCATCCCAGCCTTCACACCAGTGACACCCTCCACAGGCAGCCCTCTTCAGACTGGACACCGCCCCAGCCCCCCTCACCTTTGTCAAACCCAACAGACAGCCCCTCCAGTCTGGACACCAACCACAGGCACCCCACTACAGACTGGACACCACTCCCAGACCCCCTCACCCGAGACACCCCCCAGAGGCAGCCCCTCCAGACTGGAAACAACCCCCTCCCCCACTCACCATTGATGCCCCCACAGGCAGCTCCCTCAAGACTGGACACCACTCACAGGCAGCCCACTCCAGACTGGACACCAACCTCAGACCCCCTCCTGACTGGACACCATCCCCCCACTCATCTGATACCCCACAAACCACCCCCTCCTCACCAGACACCCCCAGCTTCCTCACCTGTGACACCCCCACAGACAGCCTCCTCCAGACTGGACACCACCTCCAGACCCCCTCACCTGTGACACCCTCCACAAGCAGACACCTCAAGACTGGATACCTCTCCCAGAACCCTCATTTGTGACACCCCCAACAGGCAGCCCCCTCAAGACTGGACACCATCCCCTATTCCCCCATGCCTGTGAAACCACTCACGCAGGCAGCCCCCTTCAGACTGGACACCACCACCAGTCCTCCTCACCTGTGACACCCAGCACAGGCATCCCCCTCCAGGCTGAACAACACCCCCCAGGCCGCCTCACCTGTGACACCCCCCTAGTCAGCCTCCTGACAGTTTCACACAATACCAGTGTAATGCATGTCTGCAGCTCACCTGAACGTCAGTAGTGTGACAGCACCATAAAGTGCAACACCAACATGTAGTCTGCAAATATGTCCAACTGGAATCACCAGAGGTCCATCCATGAGTGGAACATCTGCTCACACACCCTTCCTGACTTTAATCATGCCCCACCATACACCTGTGACAAGTGAATGCAAATACATGTGCATGTTGCCCATGGCATATTGCCAAGGCATCAAAGCACAGCGACTGTATGTGTGCCCAAGACAGAAGCAAACCTACCAAAAGTTGTTTCAAGATCGACAAGCAATGGCCAGGCATGTCATAGACTGAGCATGAGTGACCTGGGTGGCAAAATACCTGTCAGGGAATAATCACATGACAGGGCCATGCATGGGAGCATGTAGGGCAGTCAGAGAGAGCATGACTCACAGAGCCTGGCAAATGGTGCTGCCACTCCGGAAGAGCAAACATGGACCACTACTGCATTCCAGTGGTAGAGGTTGAGAAACAAATGAGAGAAGGCATTGTGTGACTGCAAAGGATGATGAACATGTCTGCACAACATGGGTTTTACATAACAATGACAAAGTAATGTGCCATAAGCGTGACTATGGAACACTCACACTGTGAGTCCACCTCCATCTAACACAACCACACTGATGCCCAACACAAACTCAATTGTGCTCCTGATTCTTCAGACTCTTATGACTCTGCAGATTTGGATGCAGAACAAGGTGCGGATGACATTTTGACGAACAAGCTGGGGGCCCCAATGGGCAGGGTGGATTAGGCTGTTGAGTCTGCGCTGGTGCACCAGGCCTCACAATGCCAGACGCCCTCCCATGATTCATATTCTGGGACTGATGTCCAAAGGAAGTCTTCAGGCTTGCAGCCAGAGTCATGGGCCCAGCAGCAACGGGCCAGGTCCCTTGAAAGGACAACAACGGTGGTCCCGCACATATGGTGGACATGTGTATGCTGGACAGACAGTGTGTGAGCAGCAGATGTTTTGTGCAGCCATCTGGCACGCTTCTACTCTTCGCCCTCTGCAACTCATCCTGAACAGGACTGCAAGACTTGTTCTTGGCCTCAAGCCCAGGGATCATATCTCTCTAGGACTGAAATCTCTTCACTGGCTACCAGTGGCTGCGAGGATTAATTCATTCTTCAAAATGGTCTTTTTTTTCAAAAACAATCGACTTCTTATAATTCAGTCTTGCTGTACAGTATGCTTTGAGAGTCAGCTGGCAAGGCAAATTCTGCCAGTCTCTTCCAGCATGTCTCTTTGATTTCCTCAATTGTAGGATATTATCGGCAAACCAAGTTGTACCTAAAGTTTCCGGTTTACACCATCCTGTCACAACTGGGGCTAAGGCATCAATAGCTTGAGTTGTGATTTCCGAAAATTGGTTATTAAGTAGGCCAACCTCATCTGAGTAAGCATGATTATTAATTAGGGAGTGAACAGTATTGGCAAACGTTTCAGTGGAGATCTTATTGATATGTCCCACTTTAGTAGGAATCCTCGGAAGGCATTGGTTTTGACTTTGTTACCAGGACAAGTGAGAAAGTAATCACAGAGTGGTCAGACCAAGGGCACGCCAAAATATCCAGTGAGATAATATTCTGGTGGTTAGAAGTAAGGACCCAATCTAAAATTTGTCCTTCCTTATGCCTACGAACTTTAATCCATCGGATAAATTCAGTGGCTGACAATAAGTCAAGAAGAGAACTGGCCGTATAGTCATCATCATTGATTAAAATCACCAAGTATCAGAAGATGAAAGGAAGGCTTCATAAAGTCACCAATAAGTGACACCAGCTTCAAATACAGGTTTGGACATTGGAGGTCAAGTATACCAATACGGCAAGTATACCAATCGTGTTGTTGCAGTCAACGTTTGTTTTGATAAACGTATACCGACATTCATTAATGTGTGTTGTAGTTTGAGTAAATGCATCATAAGTGTCTTTAAGGATGATGGAAGTATGCACTCCATTCCCATGTTGGCGGTCAGTCCTAAAAATTCTATAGCCTGAAGGAACGGCCAGAGAAGCAGCATGATTGGTGTCAGAGAGACACGTTTCCATAAGATAACTAATGTCAAGATCCTGGTTCACAATAAGATTAGCTATTTCTGTGCTGTGTTTAACAAGGGGGCGAGTATTAAGTAGAGCAACATTTAAGGGGCACTGAGTAGAAAGCATACTCTTAGTATCCACTACTGTTTTCTCTGCTACGGTTGTAACCTCTATAGAATTAATGCTGTCATGTTCCATAATGGGCCAACTAGATAGTACAGGATGTAACCCTACATTGAATGCCAAATCCAGCTCATGATATGTCGTGTGCGGTCTACATTTACACAGCCTCTGCCTCCTCACCATGAAGAATGCATCAGGAGTGATTCCTGCACAAATGAGCAGGACCACGCTTTGTCTGACAGTGCTGGCATTAGCATCTCTACTTAGTGCTGGCCTGCAGCCAGTCAATACATTGTTATGGTGGTGTGGCAAAGGGGTCTATCACAGTAGAGTATTAAATTTGAGGTTACATCTTGATTCTTGTGATTTAGTGTGGATACAAGATGGCACACACTTAGTAGATGCAATATTGTATGTATAAGTCACACAGAGCTTGCTCAATGGACTATCAAGTTGTGCAGTAACACAAGGCCACAGCAAATATAGTGCACAGCCAACACACACAATGTGAAGTCTCACTTCATATTGTCTGAGATACCAGAATCCTTTACATGACAGCGCCATTCAAAGCAACAGTTAATGACTGTCACTCAATACCCATGGACAGTCATTGACTGACACTTCACATGACACTGTCATTTAAATGGCGTTGTCATCACACACAATATGAATTGACACTGCCTATTTGTGAATTGTGCTAGGCAAACAGCAGGACACTCACCCCCACATGAATTCACACACAGGATGCTGATAGACCTGGGGTAGGAACTTATTGAGCACATCAGACAGTAATAGTCATATGTGTTGGGCCAGCAGGCGAAGGCTTTGACTGAGAGGGTGGTGATTTGGCAAGCACACTAATCATTGCTGCACACGTATCACATCATTGATTGTACATCGACTATAGTCTGCATAGTGACACAATAGACACTTCTGTCCTAATCAAGTTGCAGAGTCACATTTAGGAGAAATCTGGGAGTCATTGGCATGTTGGGAGGATGGGGAGGATGTTGATGGTGAGGGAAAGCATGTAGGCCAAGTCCCAATGCATACGCTGGAGCACTTTGGCAAGAACATCACAGTTTGCCTTCTCAGGCATGTGCCAAATATAGCAATGAAGCGAAATGAAGGAAAAGTCTTCATGCAGGAATTGACATGACATGGTAAATAAGTATGTAGTTTGAACCACGTAAGGTGTGTTTTTATCTTGAAAGTATTTGTGGATTTGGCCAGCTAACTGAAGCCTTGCGCTAGCCTTCAGCATTACAATGTAGTATTTGTCCCTGGGTTGTGAAAGAATATGCATGTTGCATGGACCATCAGTCAAGAGTAGGCCACAATTTCATGGCTATGTCTACACTTATGGCATGGACTGGACCCCGGGGGAGGGGTGGGCAGGCAGGGCCGAGGGTGTGTATATTCAGAGCATCTCTGTGTCAGTGTTCTCCATGTACACTCCATTGTTGGATACAAGAGTATGCATGTATTTTTCTCTACCGGTGTACTCAGAGTCAGGTGTCTGTGTTCGAAACTACCTGGGTCCACCCCTGTGTATCTTGAGGTTTGCTACTCATGAAATGGCAACCCCCACATGCACCATGAAATGGGGCACCTTGTACATGTGGCAATTGCATGCAACACACATGTGAATGTACACATTCACAGTGTCTTGCATGCGTTTTGTCCAGTGGTTGAGACAATCATGCATTTCTGCAGTCTTCCAAAACCTGCCCCTGCCGGCCGGTGGACATGACAGGACATGACAGGACATGACAGTGCAACAATGTCTGGGCAAAGACACCTGAGGGCCTCTTCCTGACGGGACTACATGTGCATGCCCAATAGTTGTCACTGTGTAGATCATTGCGCATATGGGGCCCAGTTCATGGAATGGTGCGCAGAAATGAAGCAAGGTCCATTTGGCAAGAAGGACCCAGCACGAGCTGTGGTTTTCAAGATGCATTATTAGCCGTTGCACAAGTAACAACAAGCTGCGTGAGGAACACCCACAACATGCCCCCACACACATGCAAAAGCAAGTTAAAGGACTTACATGCCCCAGCATCCAGTACCCCTTTCAGAAGGCGTGCCTCACCTCGCAAGCCCATGCTGAACCCCAGCGAAATTGCATGCCTCACCTCGCAACCCCAGGATGCACCTGAGCAAAATCGCGGGACTCACCTTGCAAGCACAGGTCACACCCCAGAGAAAACGTGTGCCCTCCCACGCAAACCCAGGCCGCACCCCAGAGAAAAAGCGTCCTTTACCTCGCAAGCTGAAGAAGCACCCCAGCTAAATAGTGCGCCTCACCTCACAACCACAGGATGCACCCCAGCAAAATCGCCTACCTCGCCTCGCAAGCCCAGGCCGCACTTCAGAGAAAATGTGTGCCCTCCCTCGCAACACCAGGCTTAAAACCAGTGATAAGGCAGGTCCCCATAATAAGTGTAGGTTACACCCCTTACAAAAACATGAGTCCCCCCTACAACTTCGGCATCCATCCTGTCCACATACCCCCTACTGCACATCAACCACTGTAGGCCAGACACCGCCCCCCAAACCCCCTCACATGTGACACCCCCACAGGCAGCCCCCTCTCCAGACTGGACAACACACACAGGCTGCCCAGTCCAAACTGGACACCACCTCCCAGACACCCTCCAGACTGGAAACCCCATCCCAGCCTTCACACCAGTGACACCCTCCACAGGCAGTCCTCTTCAGACTGGACACCGCCCCAGCCCCCCTCACCTTTGTCAACCCCAAAAGACAGCCCCTCCAGTCTGGACACCAACCACAGGCACCCCACTACAGACTGGACACCACTCCCAGACCCCCTCACCCGAGACACCCCCCAGAGGCAGCCCCTCCAGACTGGAAACAACCCCCTCCCCCACTCACCAGTGATGCCCCCACAGGCAGCTCCCTCAAGACTGGACACCACTCACAGGCAGCCCACTCCAGACTGGACACCAACCTCAGACCCCCTCCTGACTGGACACCATCCCCCCACTCATCTGATACCCCACAGACCACCCCCTCCTCACCAGACACCCCCAGCTTCCTCACCTGTGACACCCCCACAGGCAGCCTCCTCCAGACTGGACACCACCTCCAGACCCCCTCACCTGTGACACCCTCCACAAGCTGACACCTCAAGACTGGATACCTCTCCCAGAACCCTCATTTGTGACACCCCCAACAGGCAGCCGCCTCAAGACTGGACACCACCCCCTATTCCCCCATGCCTGTGAAACCAATCACGCAGGCAGCCCCCTTCAGACTGGACACCACCACCAGCCCTCCTCACCTGTGACACCCAGCACAGGCATCCCCCTCCAGGCTGAACAACACCCCCCAGGCCCCCTCACCTGTGACACCCCCCTAGTCAGCCTCCTGACAGTTTCACACAATACCAGTGTAATGCATGTCTGCAGCTCACCTGAACGTCAGTAGTGTGACAGCACCATAAAGTGCAACACCAACATGTAGTCTGCAAATATGTCCAACTGGAATCACCAGAGGTCCATCCATGAGTGGAACATCTGCTCACACACCCTTCCTGACTTTAATCATGCCCCACCATACACCTGTGACAAGTGAATGCAAATACATGTGCATGTTGCCCATGGCATATTGCCAAGGCATCAAAGCACAGCGACTGTATGTGTGCCCCCGACAGAAGCAAACCTACCAAAAGTTGTTTCAAGATCCACAAGCAATGGCCAGGCATGTCACAGACTGAGCATGAGTGACCTGGGTGGCAAAATACCTGTCAGGGAATAATCACATGACAGGGCCATGCATGGGAGCATGTAGGGCAGTCAGAGAGAGCATGACTCACAGAGCCTGGCAAATGGTGCTGCCACTCCGGAAGAGCAAACATGGACCACTACTGCATTCCAGTGGTAGAGGTTGAGAAACAAATGAGAGAAGGCATTGTGTGACTGCAAAGGATTATGAACATGTCTGCACAACATGGGTTTTACATAACAATGACAAAGTAATGTGCCATAAGCGTGACTATGGAACACTCACACTGTGAGTCCACCTCCATCTAACACAACCACACTGATGCCCAACACAAACTCAATTGTGCTCCTGATTCTTCAGACTCTTATGACTCTGCAGATTTGGATGCAGAACAAGGTGCGGATGACACATTGACGAACAAGCTGGGGGCCCCAATGGGCAGGGTGGATTAGTCTGTTGAGTCTGCGGTGGTGCACCAGGCTTCACAATGCCAGACGCCCTCCCATGATTCATATTCTGGGACTGATGTCCAATGGAAGTCTTCAGGCTTGCAGCCAGAGTCATGGGCCCAGCAGCAACGGGCCAGGTCCCTTGAAAGGCACCAACGGTGGTCCCGCACATATGGTGGACATGTGTATGCTGGACAGACAGTGTGGGAGCAGCAGATGTTTTGTGCAGCCATCTGGCACGCTTCTACTCTCCGCCCTCTGCTACTCATCCTGAACAGGACTGCGAGACTTGTTCTTGGCCTCAAGCCCAGGGATCATATCTCTCTAGGACTGAAATCTCTTCACTGGCTACCAGTGGCTGCGAGGATTAATTCTTTCTTCAAAATGGTCTTTTTTTTTCAAAAACAATCGACTTCTTATAATTCAGGCTTGCTGTACAGTATGCTTTGAGAGTCAGCTGGCAAGGCAAATTCTGCCAGTCTCTTTCAGCATGTCTCTTTGATTTCCTCAATTGTAGGATATTATCGGCAAACCAAGTTGTACCTAAAGTTTCCGGTTTACACCATTTTGTCACAACTGGGGCTAAGGCATCAATAGCTTGAGTTGTGATTTCCGAAAATTGGTTATTAAGTAGGCCAACCTCATCTGAGTAAGCATGATTATTAATTAGGGAGTGAACAGTATTGGCAAAGGTTTCAGTGGAGATCTTATTGATATGTCCCACTTTAGTAGGAATCCCCGGAAGGCATTGGTTTTGACTTTGTTACCAGGAGGTACAAGTGAGAAAGTAATCACAGAGTGGTCAGACCAAGGGCACGCCAAAATATCCAGTGGGATAATATTCTGGTGGTTAGAAGTAAGGACCCAATCTAAAATATGTCCTTCCTTATGCCTACGAACTTTAATCCATCGGATAAATTCAGTGGCTGACAATAAGTCAAGAAGAGAACTGGCCGTATAGTCATCATCATTGATTAAAATCACCAAGTATCAGAAGGTGAAAGGAAGGCTTCAAAAAGTCACCAATAACTGACACCAGCTTCAAATACAGGTTTGGACATTGGAGGTCAAGTATACCAATAGGGCAAGTATACCAATCGCGTTGTTGCAGTCAACGTTTGTTTTGATAAACGTATACCGACATTCATTTATGTGTGTTGTAGTTTGAGTAAATGCATCATAAGTGTCTTTAAGGATGATAGAAGTATGCACTCCATTCCCATGTTGGCGGTCAGTCCTAAAAATTCTATAGCCTGAAGGAACGGCCAGAGAAGCAGCATGATTGGTGTCAGAGAGCCACGTTTCCATAAGATAACTAATGTCAAGATCCTGGTTCACAATAAGATTAGCTATTTCTGTGCTGTGTTTAACAAGGGGGCGAGTATTAAGTAGAGCAACATTTAAGGGGCACTGAGTAGAAAGCATACTCTTAGTATCCACTACTGTTTTCTCTGCTACGGTTGTAACCTCTATAGAATTAATGCTGTCATGTTCCATAATGGGCCAACTAGATAGTACAGGATGTACCCCTACATTGAATGCCAAATCCAGCTCATGATATGTCTTATGCGGTCTACATTTACACAGCCTCTGCCTCCTCACCATGAAGAATGCATCAGGGGTGATTCCTGCACAAATGACCAGGACCACGCTTTGTCTGACAGTGCTGGCATTAGCATCTCTACTTAGTGCTGGCCTGCAGCCAGTCAATACATTGTTGTGGTGGTGTGTCAAAGGGGTCTATCACAGTAGAGTATTAAATTTGAGGTTACATCTTGATTCTTGTGATTTAGTGTGGATACAAGATGGCACACACTTAGTAGATGCAATATTGTATGTATAAGTCACACAGAGCTTGCTCAATGGACTATCAAGTTGTGCAGTAACACAAGGCCACAGCAAATATAGTGCACAGCCAACACACACAATGTGAAGTCTCACTTCACATTGTCTGAGATACCAGAATCCTTTACATGACAGCGTCATTCAAAGCAACAGTTAATGACTGTCACTCAATACCCATGGACAGTCATTGACTGACACTTCACATGACACTGTCATGTAAATGGCGTTGTCATCACACACAATGTGAATTGACACTGCCTATTTGTGAATTGTGCTAGGCAAACAGCAGGACACTCACCCCCACATGAATTCACACACAGGATGCTGATAGACCTGGGGTAGGAACTTATTGAGCACATCAGACAGTAATAGTCATATGTGTTGGGCCAGCAGACGAAGGCTTTGACTGAGAGGGTGGTGATTTGGCAAGCACACTAATCATTGCTGCACACGTATCACATCATTGATTGTACATCGACTATGGTCTGCATAGTGACACAATAGACACTTCTGTCCTAATCAAGTTGCACAGTCACATTTAGGAGAAATCTGGGAGTCATTGGCATGTTGGGAGGATGGGGAGGATGTTGATGGTGAGGGAAAGCATGTAGGCCAAGTCCCAATGCATACGCTGGAGCACTTTGGCAAGAACATCATAGTTTGCCTTCTCAGGCATGTGCCATATATAGCAATGAAGCGAAATGAAGGAAAAGTCTTCATGCAGGAATTAACATGACATGGTAAATAAGTACGTAGTTTGAACCACGTAAGGTGTGTTTTTATCTTGAAAGTATATGTGGATTTGCCCAGCTAACTGAAGCCTTGCGCTAGCCTTCAGCATTACAATGTAGTATTTGTCCCTGGGTTGTGAAAGAATATGCATGTTGCATGGACCATCAGTCAAGAGTAGGCCACAATTTTATGGCTATGTCTACACTTATGGCATGGACTGGACCCCGGGGGAGGGGTGGGCAGGCAGGGCCGAGGGTGTGTATATTCAGAGCATCTCTGTGTCAGTGTTCTCCATGTACACTCCATTGTTGGATACAAGAGTATGCATGTATTTTTCTCTAGCGGTGTACTCAGAGTCAGGTGCCTGTGTTCGAAACTACCTGGGTCCACCCCTGTGTATCTTGACGTTTGCTACCCATGAAATGGCAACCCCCACATGCACCATGAAATGGGGCACCTTGTACATGTGGCAATTGCATGCAACACACATGTGAATGTACACATTCACAGTGTCTTGCATGCGTTTTGTCCAGTGGGTGAGACAATCATGCATTTCTCCAGTCTTCCAAAACCTGCCCCTGCCGGCAGGTGGACATGACAGGACATGACAGGACATGACAGTGCAACAATGTCTGGGCAAAGACACCTGAGGGCCTCTTCCTGACGGGACTACATGTGCATGCCCAATAGTTGTCACTGTGTAGATCATTGCCCATATGGTGCCCAGTTCATGGAATGGTGCGCAGAAATGAAGCAAGGTCCATGTGGCAAGAAGGACCCAGCACGAGCTGTGGTTTTCAAGATGCATTATTAGCCGTTGCACAAGTAACAACAAGCTGCGTGAGGAACACCCACAACATGCCCCCACACACACGCAAAAGCAAGTTAAAGGACTAACATGCCCCAGCATCCAGTACCCCTTTCAGAAGGTGTGCCTCACCTCACAAGCCCATGCTGCACCCAGCGAAATTGCATGCCTCACCTCGCAACCCCAGGATGCACCCGAGCAAAATCGCGGGACTCACCTTGCAAGCACAGGTCACACCCCAGAGAAAACGTGTGCCCTCCCACGCAAACCCAGGCCACACCCCAGAGAAAAAGCGTCCTTTACCTCGCAAGCTGAAGAAGCACCCCAGCTAAATAGTGCGCCTCACCTCACAACCACAGGATGCACCCCAGCAAAATCGCCTACCTCGCCTCGTAAGCCCAGGCCGCACCTCAGAGAAAATGTGTGCCCTTCCTCGTAAGCCCAGGCTACACCCCTGCAAAATTGCGTGCCCACCCTCGCAACACCAGGCTGAAAACCAGTGATAAGGCAGGTCCCCCTAATAAGTGTAGGTTACACCCCTTACAAAAACATGAGTCCCCCCTACAACTTCGGCATCCATCCTGTCCACATACCTCCTACTGCACATCAACCACTGTAGGCCAGACACAGCCCCCCAAACCCCCTCACATGTGACACCCCCACAGGCAGCCCCCTCTCCAGACTGGACACCACACACAGGCTGCCCAGTCCAAACTGGACACCACCTCCCAGACACCCTCCAGACTGGAAACCCCATCCCAGCCTTCACACCAGTGACACCCTCCACAGGCAGTCCTCTTCAGACTGGACACCGCCCCAGCCCCCCTCACCTTTGTCAACCCCAACAGACAGCCCCTCCAGTCTGGACACCAACCACAGGCACCCCACTACAGACTGGACACCACTCCCAGACCCCCTCACCCGAGACACCCCCCAGAGGCAGCCCCTCCCTTTCCAGACTGGAAACAACCCCCTCCCCCACTCACCAGTGATGCCCCCACAGGCAGCTCCCTCAAGACTGGACACCACTCACAGGCAGCCCACTCCAGACTGGACACCAACCTCAGACCCCCTCCTGACTGGACACCATCCCACCACTCATCTGATACCCCACAGACCACCCCCTCCTCACCAGACACCCTCAGCTTCCTCACCTGTGACACCCCCACAGGCAGCCTCCTCCAGACTGGACACCACCTCCAGACCCCCTCACCTGTGACACCCTCCACAAGCAGACACCTCAAGACTGGATACCTCACCCAGAACCCTCATTTGTGACACCCCCAACAGGCAGCCGCCTCAAGACTGGACACCACCCCTATTCCCCCATGCCTGTGAAACCAATCACGCAGGCAGCCCCCTTCAGACTGGACACCACCACCAGCCCTCCTCACCTGTGACACCCAGCACAGGCATCCCCCTCCAGGCTGAACAACACCCCCCAGGCCCCCTCACCTGTGACATCCCCCTAGTCAGCCTCCTGACAGTTTCACACAATACCAGTGTAATGCATGTCTGCAGCTTACCTGAACGTCAGTAGTGTGACAGCACCATAAAGTGCAACACCAACATGTAGTCTGCAAATATGTCCAACTGGAATCACCAGAGGTCCATCCATGAGTGGAACATCTGCTCACACACCCTTCCTGACTTTAATCATGCCCCACCATACACCTGTGACAAGTGAATGCAAATACATGTGCATGTTGCCCATGGCATATTGCCAAGGCATCAAAGCACAGCGACTGTATGTGTGCCCAAGACAGAAGCAAACCTACCAAAAGTTGTTTCAAGATCGACAAGCAATGGCCAGGCATGTCATAGACTGAGCATGAGTGACCTGGGTGGCAAAATACCTGTCAGGGAATAATCACATGACAGGGCCATGCATGGGAGCATGTAGGGCAGTCAGAGAGAGCATGACTCACAGAGCCTGGCAAATGGTGCTGCCACTCCGGAAGAGCAAACATGGACCACTACTGCATTCCAGTGGTAGAGGTTGAGAAACAAATGAGAGAAGGCATTGTGTGACTGCAAAGGATGATGAACATGTCTGCACAACATGGGTTTTACATAACAATGACAAAGTAATGTGCCATAAGCGTGACTATGGAACACTCACACTGTGAGTCCACCTCCATCTAACACAACCATACGGATGCCCAACACAAACTCAATTGTGCTCCTGATTCTTCAGACTCTTATGACTCTGCTGATTTGGATGCAGAACAAGGTGCGGATGACACATTGACGAACAAGCTGGGGGCCCCAATGGGCAGGGTGGATTAGGCTGTTGAGTCTGCGGTGGTGCACCAGGCTTCACAATGCCAGACGCCCTCCCATGATTCATATTCTGGGACTGATGTCCAATGGAAGTCTTCAGGCTTGCAGCCAGATCCATGGGCCCAGCAGCAACGGGCCAGGTCCCTTGAAAGGCACCAACGGTGGTCCCGCACATATGGTGGACATGTGTATGCTGGACAGACAGTGTGGGAGCAGCAGATGTTTTGTGCAGCCATCTGGCACGCAATGTGTTACAAGATATTGCTGAGGGAATGGATCATCTTGTGAAGGATTCCAATTGGGCGTCAGACACTGGACCAGGACTCTTGCCCTTACCCTCTGATGTAGTGCTCAATTACAATATTTTTTCTTTATTTTCAACTAATTCGAATTGAGCTGATACCATCCCGTCTCACACCCGCTTTTACGAATACCCCGGGTCATAATGGACCATGAACCAGGCCGGTGGGTGGTAACACAATATTTATTTATTTTAAATTCAAAGAAAATCACACAATTTTTATATTGGGCAGCAATCACCAATAGGGTGATAATTACAATGAAACCCACTGCAATGCACTTTGGTAACCTTCTACGAGAACATATCAAAAGCACAAGTAAATTGGAGCACTTTTTCAGATAGCACCAGAGTTAAGGTTTCCCCCTGCAATATTCCCTCAAACCACAATTAATCAAATTCTGAGTGGATAGAAAGAAGCAGCAAGGAGTCAGAGATATTATGCAGCAAACAATCCGACCTTCCCTCACAAAATAAGAGTCAAAACCCTTTGTAATTGCTTAAAATGACATTTGGGTTTTGACAAATAATTAATTATATGTGGGATTAAATATTTAGGTACATATGTTTTATCACAGTATCAGGGATGTAATATCACTAGCAACTATAAAGCAATGTATCACTAAAGGCATACAGTTCAAAAGCAATTTAAAAGTGAGAACCCCAGTGCAGTCAACATCACACGTGTAAAAGTTGTATTTTCACCTTTTTTTAGTTTTAAATGTCAAAACGGCTTTAAAATAAAATGGGTTGATACACAGAATCTGAATGTGATTTTTCAGCTGGGGAATAGATGCACATCGCAGGGACAATATTAGAGTGAAAGAGTGACTCTAGCTAAAGAATTGGATGAGAGTTTCAAGGTGAGAGAGGTTCGGTTTTGGCGAAATAAACAGGTTACAACGAGAAAATTGGTTTAGAAAGAAAGGCACATTTTACTTAAACTAGATTATCAAGACTATATTGTTAAAGAAGGACACGGTACGCTCTAATGTTAATTTGCAACTTAAACTTTTCACCCTGCGTTCAACTCTATGTGGGAATTAATTTATATTATTCAAAATATAACTAAGGATCTATGCAAGACAGAACTCAATAGAAAAGTGTCGCTATCGCTGGAAAATCAAGGACCGACAGCACAGAAAATTCTAACAGTCTTAAACAAGTTACCAGGGTATGGATAGGATTACTTAGAAAATAGGAAAAAGACAAAGTAGCAAGAAAGAGTATACTATGTGTGGCTATGAGATGGGGAAATACTCAGAATCCGCACTTCAGTTTGGGGATTTGGGACAGCCAACCGGGTTCTGAACTCAAAAGGTGCTGGGCAAGTCTGGTCACTGGATGGCAAGGGTACAGCGGGCCTGCAGGTATTGGGCAAAAATCCGTTCTGGTTACTGGATGCTCCCCAAAAGGGTACCACAGCTTTTCCCCTTTGTTATTGGAATTTTAGTGGGGTTTCTGGATCAATGGCCTTGCTGGTATAGGGTCAGCAATGCTTTGCCCTGGCAGTAGGGCCTGGAAACTTGTAAAGGTGGATCGGGAATTTCTGGATACGCAGGCGCTGGAAATTCAGGAGTGTGTGTGTCTGGAGTGTGTGTCAGACTCTCTTATTTATAAGACAGGTGACAGCACAGAATTTATTGTTGGGCAGACTAAGCTAGACCTACCCATAAGAACTGGATAGGTCAGCCCATGGTGCTCGCCTCCTCAAGGAGGGACTCAGTTTAGGGGGTTGTGTTTTATGACGTGCAAAGACATCACACAGTCCATTTTGCCAAAAATGAATCTTAACATCAATCACATATTTATACAGTTGTGGCAGTTTTGCCAATTGTACAGGCAGATTACATATTTCATGCAGAGCATGGCAGTCCAACTGTCCAGTTTGTAGGACTTTGTTTGAACTGTCTAGTAATTTTTCATCCTTTTCAATGAGAAATGTCATACCTAAAATTCTATAACTTTATACATGTACACATATTATCATAAGGCATGTTAATCTTGAATTTCAAAGTGGCACCATATATACTTTCCTCAGTATATCCAATTCTCTGCCATTTCTGTCCCTTATATGCCAGTGAAGGCTACCACGTCTTGAATTAAAGCCACCAAAATTGCATCTAGATTGTGAAACTTTTGCATTTCTGTGTTATCCAATTGCTGAGATAAAAGTCTCAAAGTTTTATTAATAAACTAGTCTTTTGAGCAAAAATTATGTGGCCCTTGTCCTCCAACTGGGACCATTTTTTCTTCGGCAGGCTACCACCAAATGTCAGTTTAGCCCAGGGCTGCCCTGGAGTTTCCCCAGTTTGAGTGACTGGTGGTTGTCACTTCCAAAAGTCACACAAATGTGTCCCAGATCTATTGTCTCAAACTGAAGCCCAGACAGAAGTCTGGTGAGCATGTGATATTTCTTTCTCTTGGTCCATTAAAAGTTTTCAAGGCAACAGTTAACATGTAGGTGTTCCAGAAATCCCTTGGGCTCCTCTGGGGGAAGCCCCCATCCCCAACTGTACCTTGAGCCATAGTAGAACCCTGTTTGGCTAATTTGCCAGTATAGCCAATGCCTTTATTTCTTTAATGTATTTTATTTTGTTCTGGATCAGCAGCAAGCCTGTTGAAATACAACATCCCATATATGTTTCCCAGCAAAACCCCCTTTACATAGCTAGGCCAAGAAAGGGCTTTCTTTCAACGTTGCACTTTTAAAGCAGACATTTTTCCAGATTTGCAAAAGCGCATTTTAACACTTGATGAAGTCTGCTGGGCTGACCATTTCAAAAGTTTTTCTCTTGCTTCTGACTTCCCAACATTTTTTTGCAGCCCTAGTCAGTTTCACTTATGCAGCAATCTGTTTAAGACACAGGTCCACTGAACTTGACATATGCCCTTAGAGCTAGGGTTTCTTTTGAAGCATTGATTTTTGACATTTTGTAGCCCGAAAGTCAAGCATTTTTCCGTGCAGCTGAAATGAAAGCTTCTGTTGATTTCTCAGATTTGATCTGACACACCTTGTTATTCACTGATAATGTTCCCTTCTGCGGGAGCACAATCTGAATATGGGTGGGCATGGCAGGGCCTTACTGATAAAAGCAGAGTAATGTAGAACAGATGAAAAGAGCATCAGAGCGGCATCATTTTAAATGTAAAATATTTCCCTTTTTCAATGGGAAACTTTGGGCTAGCAGCAGAGCAGCGCAGCTTTTCACTTTGCTTCTTTAGTACGCACAAGAGCACACCCAGGCAGCCTTTCTCGGGGTGCTCCATGTTCCAACTTGCCCAATTATGCTTGGCAAACCAGTGCAGCCATCCTTTTGTAGCTGCAAAACACAGTTTCGATGCAAGGCAGTGTTGCTCAAAGGAGCCAGTGCAGCCATTTTACTGCTGAAGTGTAGCTTGGATATGGATGGGTATTCTGCTGAGTGGGTCAATGTATCCCACAATCTGGCCGAGAACATGTCAACACCAGCGGCCCGTGATATGCAACAGCTCTCGTCCAGCCTGGAGAAGAGACTGCATGCTGAGAGACGGTCCTCAAGGCTCTCCCCCAAACCGGGCGTGGAGGCCAATCTCAAGGGACAACAGGCTAATCTGAAGTTTCTGCAGGACTCCTTGCATGCAGATGTAGTGGCAGATAGGGAAACCCTGAAGCAGGAGATGTTAGTATCTAGAGACTCCCATCAACGTGAGATAGAGAGCTTGAGGACTTCGCTGCATGATGAACTTTCAGCCACAAGGTCACAGCTCCATGAGGAGATGGACGCATTGAGGCACACGCTGTCCTGGCAAATTGATGCATCATGAATGAGCCAACAATCAGAATCTGTGGCCACTCAGGAGGAAGTTCATCATGACCTCTCAGCCATTGGGATGCTTGTGCATGCCCCTGTTTCATGAGTGGCCCTAACCAATGAAGACCAGGCTTTGGCACTGCATGAACAGGATGCACCACCATCCCCCCACAACCTGATAATCCACTGCAGGATGAAAGTCCCGGTACACCCATGCCACCTCAACCACCTGTGCCATTATGTCCATGAGCCCATGGGGACACACACCCTCCCCTAATCCACTCAAGGGTGGACAGTTTATTCCCCCTAGTCCAAGATGGATTTTTATTTTTATTTTACACCTGTCCAGGGTGGTCTGACTTTTTTTCTGGGATGCAAACATTGTTTTCATTTGTATACCCCTGTGCAGGATCCAGGATGGACTCTTTATATTTTTTGTTTTACTACCTTGAGGGATGTGTTGTTGCCCTCTCAAGGAATTTATGAGTAGAGTACTGGACAAACAGCCATGCACAGAGGAGTAAACTACCATGGTTCACTTGATTGCAACAGGATCACATGTGCAGGTGATGGCCAGTCAAATGCCTTTTGAAACATATGTGCACTCTACATGATTTACTCCTATTGCTGGTGAAATGCAATGTTCCATGTTGTTTCAGGGAACCTGAATCATCCAGGAGATGCACTCCATTATAGGTCAACCCAGCACCCTTTCATCTCCCTACTTCTCATGCCCTCCGCTGGGTACTGGCCCTCCATTCGCATATGCGGAAGAACTGTTTTCGGTGGAGGTGATGTGGGAATCACATCATGGTTGTTCTGTTAGCAGAATGTGCACTGTCAATCATTTCCATGTCTGTTTCAGTGTGCACCACAATATCCACATGCAGTTGCACACATTGGATTTAAACAGTACATGTGGTTTTGTGATGGTGAAGGCCACTGCAGAAGTTTGTTTATCCACATGTTTGTGTGCATATGTCCCCTTGAACATCCATGCATGTGCATTGGTTTTCAAGTTGCACTTCCACAAAAGACAGCAGATTACAGAGTATATGCGGACCAATTCCCACTTGAGCCATTGGCAGTATTTGACACATGCTACAACAACAACTTCATCCTCTATTATCTGGAGATCTGGACTCTGCATTCTGATTGTTCAACTCTTGTCTCACTGACCATTCTGTGGTCTTTTTCCAACCAGCCATTCCCCCATGTGTTGTATGTGGTCCTGCAGGTGAACTCCATGTCTACCCTACTCTACAACCTGTGCCAGAGCCCACTCCACAAACGTATCCACTCACATGACCTGTCATGCTATGAAGGTATTTCTTACATAATCATCCATTCACAGATCACCAAGACCTTAGCTGCTCCCCTTCATGACCTGGCCTCTGGTAATGCAGATGTGCCCATATGTCATCATGCAATCCACAGTGCAGGTTTGGCAACTTGGCACACCTACATTTGTACTGGTTTTCACATGTGGTCCCCTGATGGCCTTTACTTGTGTTCCCTATTCAAATCACGTGTTTGATTTTTGTTTTCTGTATGCTCTATACTGCCGAATGTATTGCATGCCTTTTGTTTCCATTATTAGCTGCTGTACTCAAGCAGTGTGGGTGATTGAACTGTAGGTTTGTTTGGACTCATATATGTGGTACATGTATGTGTACATCATTCTCTCCCCACAGCTTCTGTTCATCTGTTGTCCCTGTAAGTGTTTGAAGTACACACTTTGATTGTCTAGGGTGTGTGATCTGTTGGACAAATTTGTGTGGATTTTGTGAACATGGTTCTCCTTCTGGTTTTCATGCCGTGGTGTGGTGTGCATGTTGCTTTTGTGATGCTAAGCTGAGGAATGCCCTTTCACGGGTGGCTTTTATTTTTCAGTCTGCCCTTCACCCTCACCCCCTATTGTACTTCTTCTCCCCAACCTGTGCTAATTATACATCGATGTATCGATGTGCCCTCCAAGCTCCCTGTTCCATCTGCCATCTTTTCCTGTCTTTCTGTCTATGTCTTCCTCTTTTCACCCCTTCTCTCTGACCTTACCCACTGTTACAGCTCCCATCCCTCTCCTAATCTCCCCACCATCCAGACTCCTCCTTGCTCCACGATTCCTCTCTCTCTCTCCCTCCTGCCTTCTTTCATCCATCACATCAGCTCCCATATTTGTACTTCACTTCCCAGACCTTCACCTTCTCACTTGGTGTCCCTTTCCCTCCCCTGCATCCAAGGATGGCCCCAGGGCACACGTAACACCTGACAGTGGGTGTGCACTACTTGTATGTCTGCAATCAATGGCCATTGCTTGTGACTGCATCTAAGGGTAGACTAACGCCTGTGTCCAGAGTGCATGTTGTGCTGTGATGGAAATGTGTTTTCTTCACTGCCAGTGATTAATCCGTCAATGCGTTTTGATTTTGTTGTATTCAGGTCCAGCTGCATGGGTGCAGGGACACATGGTTCTGGGAGACTGGTGAGTAATTGCTTGCAGTTGTTGCATGGCACTCAGGGGGGGCACAGGTTTCTCTGTCATTGGGTGCATGGATGTGTTACCTGCTCTGAACTTGCATTGTTTGTCTCTACTGAAGCATTCTTCAAGGTAAGATGGTTGCTGCTATTCAAGGGGCTGGTCCTGCCAGATGCCTGCACACAACACATTGGCAGAGTAGGGTGGTTTGGACCCCTATGAATGGGGAGCATGAATACATTCCAGGGTGCAGCTGGAACAGGCTTGCAAAAGGAAAGGTGGGTGGAGAGATTGGGTCTTTCTTGAAGTGAGCTATCAATTTTATCATTCAGCATGACTATTTTGAAGTAGATGTGTTTTGGGAGCATACTTTTTGTCAGCGAATGGGGTGGCGACGCCAACTGTATATTGTTGTGAGACGCACAAAGGGTGGCCAGGGCAGTCCTCACAAGTGTCAGTTGCGGTTTTAAATTTGGGCTGTGTCTTCCTACTTGTGTCTTGTGTTGTTGGGTGTCTGCATGCACAATACTTGGTGGTGTCCATATGAAAGTGGTTGGGGATTTTTTTGTGTGTGTTGTGTGCTTGGGTGTGAGCAACATGGACACTGTTGTTTCCACTTGCTATGACTGTGTGAGTGTTTGGTGCAGTTGATTTTATGACTATGGACACACAGCCTCTCCCAGGCACACATTTACAGGGTCTGGTTATGGGCACAGCAAATTGGCCCCAACTAATCATTGAATGGCAACATGGAATTGACTTCACTGTGTGTGCTCCAGAGGGACTGGTTTTAATGAGAAGTATGTTTGAACAAGATGATTTCATGCACCCTCTCACTGTGCCCTTTGGTCGACCAAGGGCAAGGGTGGTGCCTGTGGCTGATGGTGATGTCCCTCCTGCAGATCAACTGGTATGCCACACTGCATGGCAACATTGTGCAGGACACACTGCCACAATGATTTTACATACTACTAGTGGGCATGTTGCATGTACCTCACCTGAGTAGTCAAGGGAGCAGAAACATGATTTGAGAACCCCAAATGTGCATTCCACTATGCCCTGAGTGGCTAGATGTGCTGCATTATACCTTAACTGGGCTGGTGTGGTAGGATTCCTGAATGGCGTGAGCTGGAATGTTGATAGCGGGAAGGCACTTTCTCCTGCAAATGAGTAAATAGGTGTTATTGGCATTGATTGTCATGTTCTGTTGCTCATGGTGCCACATGAATGCATGCATGTGTGTGACAGTTGATTCTCACCGATGAGCCAGGTGTTACCAAAGATTCCCGATTCCAGGTGCTGGTAGAGTGGTGACCAGCGGTAAATAAACCTGTTATCTGTGCTTAAAGGAAAATTGGCATTGACTTGCATGATCAATCTGTTTGCATCACAGATGACCTGCACATTGATGGTTGCAGTACATTTTCTCTGACAATCAGGTGTGCTGCATTGCAACATGTGTACAATCAATGGCTCCATGTATACGTGGAAAGGGTGCAACAGCATAGAACTCCTGGCACACTCTCTGCCTTGCCTGCAGTGTGTGTGGCATGTATATGTGCCTACGCACACACGCACATGATGTGATGCAGGCCAAAACCTGTTGGCGGCAGCAGGATTGTGTGGCCCGAGATATGCCACCAACAATGGCAGTAGTGTGTTGAATGGAGCCTGTGGCTATGAAATGGAGTGCTGTCAGCACCTTTTCCAGGGGTGTTAGGGCATGGGAGCAGATGGTGGGTAATGAAAGGTCTTGCTTAGACTCCCTGACCAGGTTTAGGATGACATGGGGTGGGAACCTGTACCTTGCATACACCTGGTCGACTGGCATCCCAAACAGCGTGGTGCGCATTGAGAAAATCTGATTGCTCTGCCTCTTCCTTGTCCATGATTGTTGACTCCCAGTGATCCTGCATTCATTGTCGCTGAGCAACATTTTAATGGTGTGCAGTGCGTTCTTTGATTGGATTCTTTACCCGTTGTACTTTGCGTTGCCTTTCATGTGGCAGTGAGATCATGAGGTTTGCGTGTTACTTTTCCCGATGTGAAGTTGCCCATTTTATTACATGTATTTGGTTGTGTTTGCGCTTGACTGTGCGTGTGATTTCTTTGCGTGGCCTGTTCCTCTCCACGCCCACTTTTTTTTCCGTTCATCCTCATTCTGCGAGGAGAATGGGGAAAATGCATATTCCGTCCCCTAGTTATTTCTTTGTGTAGGCTCATCCCACACTTCACGTGGAGTGGCACGCTAAGTGCTCAACTGCATGCAAAGACGTGACGGTCCCGCACAATGTCACGGAAATACATGCAACATCCAATCCATGAATCGGTAAAAGGAGTTTTGCGTGCTGAAACGTGCACAAAGTCACTTTTCAGCACGCAAAAAAATATATGAATCAGGGTGCTCATCTCTATAAAATATGCATCAGCCAACCCCAGAAGCAACGAAACACAGTTGGCATGCTCTTCGTAGTTAATGACTACAACATCGATCACAATAATACATGCACAATAGAGGCTTAGGAAGTTTTCAAACAGTTTCTATTGGAATGGAATGGAAGAGGGGACAAGCCGAGGCCCATTGAAACCTCACACAGTCAGCTACTCTCTGACACACTCTTTCCAACTCCTTCACACCCACACACATGTATGCTACATACTTGCACACGCATATTCTCTCTCATTAGCACACAGGTGCAACCTCATTCAAATGATTTCATACACATTTACACAAACACACTTGCATACAATGAAAGACATAGAAAATGAACACCAATCACATTGCATTAATTACTAGCCATCAAAGTTTGGAAAATTGAATGCGTAGACAAACCATCAAGAGAACTATGCACATATAACAATCTTTATTCTAATGATTTAATGACAATATATAACATAATTGTGTGCAAACTCTTAGAAACGTGATTGTTTTAAATGACATTGATAAAATCCACGTTTTTATTTGAACTGCTCAATGGTTATGTAGACAAATACACACGAGAGAAGTAAAGAGTTACACGAGCCAAGTGGGGCCATGATTATAATTTATTAAATTAAGCCCTCTGAAGAAATGGGTACTGCTCCACAGGAGTACCAGGATGAGTAGGGGTTGTAAGGATATTTGGCGTGTTACAGCACAGAGTACAGCACCACTCCACAGGATCAATGTATAGCATGTTTTTTTTTTAAGTGCAGCGCCACTGCATGGGTTTGGTGCATTGGTATGATGCAGTTGTTTCAAGCTATGTGTTGCCAGTGTGACATGGACATATAAGTAAGGGCAGGTTATTCAGTCAAAAACGATTTTTACATATAAAATGCAAATACATTTTTCACAGTTAAAAGCACACATCTGTACCTTCAAAATGCACACCATTTCTCACCTGAAATGCCTATGTTGCAAGAGACACATTTGGTAATTAACAAACTAATATCACTAACAAGACTAATAATTATAACTCATTAATAAAAGAATGTGTCTTCACTGCAAAAAGAGGCAGACTCTGAAAATCAGTTTTAAACACATATTCAAGTTTTTTTATTCTTTTGCTTCTTTGCCGCCTTCCAGTGCTTTGTCCACAGTAACTGCAGGAAGCAAAGACTTCGAATAAGCAGGAAATCAGCTTGTTACAGTTGCAACTGTATAAGCCAAGCCATTGTGTACAGAGGGTGGTTAGGGCATGACAGAATTTTATTGGTTAGGATCCTTTGGTAGGAGAGTTTTTTTTTTTGTTTAATCTCGAGGAAGGAAAGGGAGAGACATCTGGACACAGCTCGAAGAAGGACGGGGTTGACAGCTGGGGAGGCCTGATTCCTAAAGCAGATTCAACTCGGTTGCAGAGACTGGCTTTTCCAGTCAACAAGTCCCAGTTCGAGTGACGGCAGATGCTTGTCCTTGCTGGGTGAACCCCTCCAGAAGGCGAACAGCCAAAGAAGTTACATGCTGAAAAAGCCTGGTAATTATCTCGCTGAGGTGTGGGGGCTGAGTGTGTACGAGAATATTCAGTCAGTGTAGGAAAGGAGATTCCTGTGCTTTACTCACGTGCTTAATGTTGCAAATTGAGTTTTTGTCTCCGCCACTCTCTTTTCAGTGTATCACAGATAATGCTGTTACTGTGCTATTTCATTTATTTCTGTAAAGAGTGAGATCGTGTTTAAATGCAACTTTTATAATACACAAAAATATCTGAAAGCAGACGGGTGGTGTGTTTTATATTTACTAATACAGTGCTGATGATGTGGGGAGATGTTTAGACAGTGCAATTGTTATTTTCAAGGTAGCTAAACATAAAATTTGGCTGCGGCCGTGTGCACAATGTAATTCAGTATGAGCAATTATAACTAACTGTGTGTGTTGTAGTCTGCCGGAGGTCTATGATTCGGCAAAAAGGGAGGCCCGGGACATAGTTCACTACCGTATATAAGATAGTGAAAATACCACATGATAGCTCGCTGCCGTAGATAAGACAGAGAGAAATTGCCCATGGTGGCACACTAAAAATGAAAATGTGGTGTTCCTGAAATGCAAGCCTGAGGTCTCTCTAGTGATTACACGAAAAATCTAAACAAAAATAAGGGGTTCTGGATATTGGGGCCACCAATAAAACAAAGGAATTATGCTCACCAAAATACCACCAACCACGCATACCAACCACGCATACCAACCACGCATGTCTGTGGCTGAAATAATGCATGTCCACTGTATTATTGTTGTACATGGCCCAATCTGAATACAAGGAGTGATTGTTGCTAAATTATTTTTCGGCGGTAAGAAAATACCATCAGGCCCCAAATCCCCACAAAAATACCCAACAGGGTAAAACGTATACTCAGCCCTGATACAAACTAAAACCCAACACACAAATTAAAACCCAACCAATCATACAGGTAAAACAGCAAGAGTTAAGCAATATATCTCCTTCACCTTTTGTGCTAATGGGCTGAGGGAAGGCTATGCTCTTAAGAGGGGTGTGATTGTGCACCATTAGTGACCTAAAGAATATAGTATCACAGTCCAAAATAAAGGGAATGTCCAATCACATTCATTTTCAAAACACTGAAGTCAAAGTCCTCATTGTCATATGATGCAGCTGCATTGCAGCTAGGCTCCTTGTTGCTGCCCTGGGTCCTAGAGAGCACATCACTCCAGCTCTCTGTGTCCTGCAGTGGCTCCCTGTCAGGCGACAGTCCACCATTAAGGATATGTGCATCACCCAGAATATCAAAAACAAATAGATCCAACAGAAACACAAGAACAGGCACAACTCTCCTCCGTGTTATCCCCTCCAACAAAACAACAAGAGTAGGGGAATGCTCCTTCTCTGTCAAAGCACCCAAAATATGGAACTCCATCCCTTTTAGCATGCACTGCATAGAGGATCACCTCCCCTTCCGCTAGGCACTCAAGACCTGTCTCTTCCCTTCTGCATCATGACTGACCTAATCTGCCTCTTGGGTGAATGTTCACACCTAGTTAGTTAGGTAGGGGCTTCAATGAGTCACATTAAGAAGCATCAAGACAGTGCTAAACATGCACAGCAAGGACCTGCATAGCCCTGTAGGATAGGATCTACACTCTGTCATCGAAACCAGAAATCAGCCATGACTCACAGGTATGTATTGCACTCCATCTCAATGTAAGATAGCCATATCCCTGCCAAGGTATAGCCACCCACCTGCACATATCTGCAATCATCCTCTGCTTGAACTCATATTGCACAGCACCTCTGCCACTAGAATGCATCTAAGTTCCACATAAAAGATTTGGTGAAGCTGGGCACATAAACAGTCTCCTTGACTCACATACTCTCCGGACAGCTCATCACCGCACCCATCCACAAGCCAGTTCTCCATGGGTCGCTATCAGGGTCTTAGCCACCCCTACCTACCGTTGCACTTGCTAAAATGCACACACACATACTAAAATCCTCTTACCAATTTTTCACACCTCTGATTTTGTACCTCCAAGGACGGTCACCTACAGTGCTTTGAGGCCATACCAATGGCACTAGGCACTATACAAATGGCATATAACATAACATAAGAACATCAGCAAAAAGAACAAACATAAATTACTGCACAGATACCCACCACAGAGGAAGGACAGAGAAGATGCAATAGACTGAGGAAAGTAGCTCTGAGAGCCTAATTCCAGGGGTGGTAGGTAAGTCACTAGCCATGAAAAGGATATATTGTTGGTGAAAATCAGGAGCGATCATGACCTAACAAGTCTCCAGAGCCCAAGTGGACCGAGGGGGCTGTTCAGGATCAACAGTACCTGGATTTAGTTCTTGGTGTCCTGGGGAGTCATATTCTGTGTCAAACGCAGATACAAGCGGATAAAGCTCAGTTTGGGCATGTTGGATCATGTAGGCTCAAACAGCAAGAGGGCGTCGAGTAGGAGCCGAGGTGGCACTCTTTACGATAAAAGGGAGGTTCTTAAAGATGCATGTCGGTGCAGGTACAGAATCTCTTCACAGTGGGCCAGGCCGAATCGGGCTTAGCCACTCAGAGGGGTCGATGAGTAAACCTCCAGTGGTTCTACTCAGTATCCGATGGTGAGCAGTGATCTTGGGTGTATCGATGTGCAGGTCGAGGAGGAAGCTGTTCACTGGCTAGCTGGGACAAGCTGTGGTTGTAACACCTGGTCAGACTCAGCATGTGGTTCGGTTCTGTTCTCTGCATTGAGCAGTTGCTTTGGGCCTAGCAGGTGATAATCTTAGTTAGGGAACTATGCAGCTTTGAGCTGGTTAGAAGTGCAGACAATGTTTGGATTGGTGGAGGGGAGCAAAAGCCAGCACTGGTACTTTACCTCTCATTCGAGGTGTGGTGAACCAAGAGCGCCAGTTTCAGCGCAATAGAATAGGGAGCTTCAGCTGGTCTCCCCTCCGGATGCTATGAGAGCCACTTAGAGTGGCACACAGACAGTATACTTCCATTCAGGGTCTGCTCTCTCAGCTTTAGTAGAGTGCAGAGTGATAGGCCCTGGTCCACATAAGATGTCACTCTCGATGTGCCCTAGGAGTGGGTAAGGGGGAGATTTTCCTTTGGCCTTGGACAGCTCCTTCTTTACCCCAGACTGAGGGCTTTGGAAAAGTGCATCTTTCCCAGAGGAAATCCAGTCAGTCTACAGAGCGAATCTGCAGCTTTAAAGTATCCAAGAGGATCCGAGAGAAACTGATGGAGGGATGGGAGACCACTCCCTTTAAAGTAAAAACTCCTCAGGTGATTGGGTCAAAGCCTTAGTGGGCCAATCCGTGCTCTAGGAAGGAGGAGACTTTGTCCAGTTGTTGTCACACCCGAAGTGCTTTGCTCTAGAGAAAGTGAAGGGGCCAGGAAAGAGCATCCAGTGACCAGAGCACTCCTGGCAACCCTAATCCCTCCACCTTCCCTTCTCAATAAAAACAAAGGCCTTTGGAGATGCAGCCCTCTGGTATGAGGCTACTCATTTTGAATTGGTATGTTCCTTTGAGGCCAATCAGCCTGTCTAACATGAACACACATAACCTTCACAGGAGAGCTGTTTTACAGGAGATGAAACGTGTAATATCCATTGGGATGTGGGGCCATAATCATAAGTAGAGCCATGCATTATGCTTAAACTCAGTAATAGGACTCCACGGGAATGGGTTCACGGTGCTTCTGTGATGAATATGCCTACTGGGGCAGCTGCGTCTGGCAGGGTTAGACCTGTCATGCACAGTGGCCCTGGAAGGCAGACTTAGATTTTAAGCTTACCAGCACCCTTGTTTCCAGACCACCACACTCACAATGAGTCCAAGAGTGTCACTGTTAAATATTTGTAGTGGGCTCATACTGTAGCAGTGGAGGGCACAGAGGAGATTTAGCTCAGAATCCATGGCTTTTTGGTTCTCTTTTGCAGCTGTGTGATTGCCTTGATCAGGTCTACCAGATCTATGTTTCTATTAGAAAGAAGCATCTCTGCAGACATGTATGTCTGTGGAGGTGTTCAATGTCTCTCTATATCCAAATGTCATTCGTCTTCGTGCACATCTCATGCTGTGTGTGTACTGTGTGACAATGTGAGCCATCTCCATTGACCATCCATTGCATGCTACCTTTTCCATAGCAAGAATGCAATCTGGCTATGAAAAGTATCGTTTTTCAGTGGGGGCCTTTCAATGTAAGTGGGTTCGTGTAGCAGTGTTGTTTGTGCACCTTACTGATTTGACATTTTCTTGATCGTAGTAGATGATTTGATAGGGGTGACTATGTTGATGATTGTACTATTACTTGGGACATAATCATTTTTGCCACCTTGATTAAGCTTTGTTCAGTTTTAGAATAGCCACACATTGCAACACTACTTGGGAATTTCATTAGCCCATTTGGTTGATTTACCCGATTAGCCAACCCTACCTCCTTTCAAGGTTGTGCTCCCTCTCTGGAGGGACAATGCTAGATCATTACCACTGCCCTGCACTGATGCGGTTGTGAATATATGCTGCCTAACACAACGTAGCACAACGTAGGAGTATGTGTTGTGCAAAAATAACACTGCCTAAGATTCTATATTGTAAACAATTCACATAATCCGAAAAGATGGCTAATCTAGTCTTTTCCAAATAACACTGTTTTGTTATGAGTGTAACCTGACCCTTTTTTTAACCTTTTACAATGTACATGACCAAGTAAAGTTGTGCATTGTTTACAAATTATTCTAAGCATAGTTTCACATTATTTATCTTTTAACTTCAATTATCTCTGTATGTTTTATTTTCTCATTGTGCTCATCATTGTCTCCTAAACCTAATTAAGCCTAAATTAATCTGCACATTTTCTATTGCAACAACACACCTATAAATGGAAATCTCACCACCACGCCCAGTAATATGTTCCCTCAAACTATTCAAAGTTCAATTTTGCTCATGTAAAAACATATAGGGCCCAATTCAGGTAATTCTTTGCATGGTTCAAAGTGACTTTGCACTGCTGAAAAGTGACGTTGCACTACTGACACAAACCCTGATTCATGGAACAATGTGTATTTGTGCTGTGCTAAGTCAGTGCAAAGTTAATTTTGAATCGAGCCCATATACTTAGTATATGGGTGTTAAATCCAATATGTAACTTCCAACATGTTTCTGCAAAGGATCCCATGAAGTTGGCATGTTTACTAATGTCTATTCAATTATTTCCCATGTAGTGTTGCCTTGGTGATAGAACAATGAATTGATACATACATTGAAGACAGTGGTAAGTAGTTTCAGGTTAGAAGGAGAGAAAAAAGTGTCAGACTCGTCTTTTTACCGATCCATGTTGTTAAAATGATTAGCTGTGATGAGTAATAATAGTATGTGTCAAATACTGTAGTTCCCGGAATGTTGATTTGCCATGTGACACATACCATCTACATGAGCACACTGTGTTCAAAAGACAAGAGGAAGCATTTGCCCTTCCAGCTTGTTTGAACTGAAACACTCGCGCACAAAACAAGCAGTTGATTTGTTTTGGGGGATGAACACTGTAATACATTGCCATCTGGCAAACGGTGTGAAAGCCCAGGCTTTTTTTTAATTCGTATTAATTAATAAAAGGATGCAGGAAATTCCATCTCTGAAAGGCAAATCTGCTGATCAGATTCCCCTTTCATAAAATCCATGCCAAATCCAGAATGTGCATGAGTGCCCTGCTCGATCATTATCCAGAATTGCAGAGCCTACTCTACCAGTGGCCGAAAACAGGTTCAGATGCCACAGTTGCCCATTTGACTGTGGCAGCGACATCCAAGTCTCTACAGCCCAGTGGCTACTTATAAGGTATGCACACCTGCACCACAATTATGATTATGATAAGTAGCCCAGGTTTGTAGCAGGGTAAAATCTAACAATAAGCTAAGCCTAACTTAAGGCATGGTGCACCACACTACTTATATTCATTGCAGCCACATCCAATTATATCAAGCATGTGCCAGCTCCTATTAGCCAGCTCTGTTCTGGAAGATGATGTGTATTATGGCCAGATAGGCCATGCCTCCTCTTTGATTTCTTTGTAGGGGTAGTTAATGCTCTCCTCCAGAGACAGTCGTTTCACAGGCAGCAATCCAGGGTCTAAGCATAAAATGCGCACACCCATTGAAAGGAGTGCTGCATTTCGAAAGGCCTTTGACCTTAATGAGAAGAAAAGTGTATGTGTTAGTGTATACATGAGATCTCTGTAGAGTGAATGAAGACTTTGGGCCTCATTACACGGTAGACGGAGGACCAAGGTGCTATAGTGGTACGTAGGACCGTACTGTGTTGAAGGATCCATGCAGTTGTGTCCCAGGATCCCCCTTGTTTGGGAACCTGAGACAAGGACCCCTATTGACCATGAGGCTGTGAAGTGGGACTCCAAACAACCTGAGAAGTGACCTGCTGCTGGAGCAAGACCTGTCTCTTTGGCCGTCACAGAGGTAACCAGGACCTCACTGTGTTGAGGGACCCTGTGGTTGTTTTGCCAGCCTCCCCTCGGCTATTAGCACCTTGGTCCATGCCGGTAAAATACCGGCACCGCCTTGGAGGAAAGGTGAATTACCGCCCTATTCCAAGGATGGCAGGGTGGTAATTCCCCCTTGCCCCATTGCCCTTCCCCATTCCCATGTTTGCCACATAGGGCTCTATCCACTCTACAGAGATCTCATGTTTGCCACATAGGGCTCTATGGGGAAGGTGCTAATTACGGTGCCGCAAATTGCGGTACCGTAATTAGCACCCTGGTCCCTTTGCGGGTTGGTTTTTAATGCCTGCTAAACAGCAGGCGTTAAAGTACCAACCCGCAAAGGGACCTCGTAGTAAGGGGGTAAGGGTTTACCGGTACCGGTGCCCTTACCGGTACCGGTAAAACCTTACCGTCATCCGTGTAATGAGGCCCTTTGTCTGTTTATCTCTGCCTGTCTCTCTCTTTCCTGTCCCCTCCTTTTCTCTAGGGCAAAGCACATTGGGTTTGAAGTCAGAAGGGCAAGGTCCACTCATTTCAGGGATTGGACCACTGAGGCAGGCTAGCTTTAGTCCAATAACATGTGGGCTTTTACCTTTAAAAGAAGGAACCTCACACCACTTTTGGAATCATTGTTTTATCATCTTTTGGACTGAAACCCTTGAAAAATATTGTATTTGGACCCTGTTGGGAGAAAAGGTGCGGGGTTATGGTGGGTGTCCGATGGAAGGAACAACATCTGTGCCGTGAGCATACCCTGAGGACATTGGTGGTGAACCTGCTACTGGAACAATGCATCTTTGTCAGTCATAGTGGTACGTAGGACCGTACTGTGTTGAAGGATCCATGCAGTTGTGTCCCAGGATCCCCCTTGTTTGGGAACCTGAGACAAGGACCCCTATTTACCCTGAGTCTATGAAGTGGGATTCCAAACAACCTGAGAAGTGACCTGCTGCTGGAGCAAGACCTGTCTCTTTGCCAGCCACAGAGGTAACCAGGACCTCACTGTGTTGAGAGACCCTGTGGTTGTTTGCCAGCCTCCCCTTGGTTTGGGAGCATGGGAAAGGACTAATCTCGACAATGATCCCCTGGATTGGGACTCATGGCACCCTGAGCACCAACACAGCCAGGAACCTAGTGTTTTTCACGACTGAACTGCTCGGAGCTGTATTTCAAGCACCGTTTGATACATTTAAAACTCCAGGACTAAACAGTGCTCTCTTTTGCACTCTCCCGATCTTCTAATTGCTCACAGAACAACAAGAATTATGTTTCGGCACTGCCACAACACCAAGAACTGCAAAAAGTACTTTCGACTGTTAACTGCCCCCCATGGTACATTTTTGAAACCTAAAGACTGGTTAGGCCACTTTTATCCCATTTTGACCACAGAATATATCCCTTTTGAACATTGTGTTCTTATATTACCTTTTCTACCCCATCTCATTACACAGAGGCTGTATCTACTATCTTTTCATATTCTGTGCTCGTTATACAAGGATGGGTGTTTTGTAGTGTTTTCTAGTTATTTCATACAGTACATGGTGTATTTGATTGAAGTATACAGAACCTTGATTGGACATTCCTTTATTTTGGACTTTAATGCTACACTGTTTGGGTTGCTACTGAACCATATTCACACACTTCTTTGGAGTTTAGCCTTCCCTCGGCCCACGTTACCACAACAGGTGAAGGAGGTATATCTCTTAACTCTGCCGGTTTTACCATAATGTTTGTGTTGGCTCTTGATTTGTGGAAGTGTGAGTGATGAGAGGGTGTTTTAGCATCTACTCATCCTTGTACTACTGCAGGGCAGAAATCATTTTGTCGCAAACACATTTTAGAGAATGCCAGAAAAATTGTTTGAGATGGTGTTGGAAGTGATTTTGATCACAGGTAGTGGGTATTAAGTACTGCCCCCTTTTGAAAAAATGGCTGACAGTGTCTATGGTGTTTGATGCAAAACACTAATATTTAGGATGTCTTCAGAGCCAATGGACCATTATGGCAGGGGAGGAGAGGTTGGAAGACACAGTAGACATTTTGCATGTCTCATTGACAAAACAGTAGCATCTACAATAGCTTGGGATGCAGTCAATAAACACAAGCTTTGCATCCACTACACCGGTAGCAAATCCTACAAGAATGTAATTTCCGGTTTTGAGGGTGAAAGTTAGTCCTTCCATTGTCATCTCTACCTTAGCTGTTTCTGCCACTTCAGTGATGCCACCCCAAGTTCCCTAAAATCACAGTCTGGCGCAAGTGGGAATTTGTCCTTTGCTGCCTTCTTGCAACATACACACTGGCGTAATAGGGGCCCCTGCACCTGCTGCGTTGTGGGGGCCCCATCCATGTCAAGGGATGGGCCCCTCAACTAAAAGAATGTTTTTTTAAAATAAAAATGTTACCCAGAAAATGTAAAAACTGAAAAAAAGAAATTTCTTTTTGAAGTCACTCTGCCTTCATAAAGAATGTATGTACAGAAATAATTTATTTATGAAGGCAGATTGACTAAAAAAAAAGATTCTATTTCTTTACGAAGTCCGAGGGCTCCCCCACCCGATGACATGGAAGCATAAAGGCTAGTGGCCTCCAAGGCATGGGGCGGGAGACCTATGACTTCCAAAGGAAATAGGGCCTTATTACAAGGCCGCCGACAGCGTAACACCATTTCCGACACCTAGCTTCCCGGTGCTACCGTGACATTACAAGTCCCGGCGGACTGGGAAGCTAGGTGCAGGAAAATGTTAGTCCCCATGGATTCACGGAAGCTCCGGCGCCTTCACTAACGGTGTCAGTGCTTCAGTGATGAGTCTGCCTACTGGGGCCGCTGAGTCTCCAGGGTCAGAAATGTCAGGCGCAGCGGCCCCAGCAGGCAGACTCTGAGTGTGGCGGTCTGGAAACAAGGGTTCCGGTAAGCTTACCGGCACCCTTGTTTCTGGACCACCACACTCTTAATGAGGCCGATAGTTACTGTTTGAAGTCACTCTGCCGGTTTGGTCCTTCAGTGAAAATAATTTCTTTATGAAGTCAGAGTGACTTCAAAAAGAAACCATTTCTTTTTGAAGCAATGGGACTCCCCTCCACCCCATGACACGGGGGCCTCCCAATCCTCTGCAGAGGACTGGAACAAGCATTCCTGGCTACTGCAGGCAGCCGAAGGTCAAAGGTCTTGTTCCCTGGATCAACGGATTAAAGGTAAGAAAATGTATTTTCTTAAAATGTGTGCGTGCTTGTAAGTGTGTGTATATGTATGTATATAATGTAATGTGCATGATGCGGCCTGGATATGCCTGTGTGAGTGTATGGTGATAGTGTGCACACTGAAATGTATGGGCGGCTGGATGTGCGTGTGTGAGTGTATAGTGAAAAGGTGCACACTTAAATGTATGTATGGGTGGCTGTCTGGGTGTGCCTGTATGGTGAAAGGGTGCACACTTAAATGTACAGGTGGCTGGCTGGGTGTGCCTATATGGTGAAAGGGTACACACTCAAATGTATGGGTGGATGGGTGTGCGTGTGTGTGTATGTGCATGGCGAAAGGTGCAGGAGCCTGCTAACCCTTCAAATGTTGTCAGCTGCGCTAACTTCACGAGTGGTGTGGGAGGGGCAAACATATTTGTGTGGGGGCATCTATCCTCTTTACACATTCTAATGAGACTATTCTAGTGCAACTTCAAAGTTACAAGCAGTTAACTCTCTCCTTTAAGTCTGAAAGCATGCACTTATGGACAGCTGTGAGAATGAGCGGTCTCCTGTCCCCTCTCTACCCTTCAAATCACTCCCCTGGCATGCAAGTACCAAACCCACATCACAATTTCAACTGCCTAAAAAGGAACAGTGAAATGCTTTATGTTAGTATTTGCTGGGCCTTAATGGCGAAACATAGGTGCTGTTTAACATCTGTGTCCTGTTCAGTCCGGCAACGGCTTTGTAGGTCAGCCAGGTCGAGTCAACATAGCCCAAAATGTCAGGGTTTGTGGGAGACGACTGAAGCCCAATCAGGTTAGTGGTGTTGTGCCACTGCTTGTGTTTAATGCCATGATTACCTATTGTAATCTTCATTACTCGCATCCCCAATCTTCCTCATCCTAGTACTTGTGTATGAGGCGCATTGCCTCATACACAAGCACTGGGATGAGGTAGCGGGACATAGAGGTAATGCCTGGCTTAGTTACCTGTAATCTTCATTACTTCCAGCCCCATTCTTCCTCATCCTTGTACTTACCTATGAGGGAATGTGCCTCATATGTCAGCACTGGGACAAGGAAGAGGGACGTGGAGGTAATTCTGGGCTGATGTGCTGATTTTGAGGGTTGGAGTTGGGGGTTGGAGGGAGAGGGGTTGTGTGGAGCAGCGATTGTGGGATAAATAGCAATGGCAATCCATTTCCAGGCTAAGCAGGCATGGTATGTGGTATTAGTGGCTAGAGAGATATTTTGGTGCAGACAAAATGAGCAGGAACCCAGATGTCTCGAACGCACCAGATGTCATGTACGTTTAAATTTGAAGACTCTCTTACGAGAGCCTGTTCCCTCATCAGCCAATACGAGAATCCAACAACACATCAGACCGCTCATTCAGAACTTACAACTGTCATCAGCCCCCCAGTTTGCAACCCCAGATCTCCAAAAGCTGAAGCCCATTGCAGAGGAGGAGCCAAACACCCCACTCCAACTTCCCTGCCTACATTACCGGAAACGTATGAACCAAAGTATATGACGTATACTGAACCGCTAAACCAGCAAAGAGAAGAGTGTGGACTCTGTGCAGTACCCATAAGAATACCTATACCTAAGAGAATATGGGAGGTAAGGTACCCATTGCGGAAATCATACCTGCGTCCAATACAATATGATGGCCATTTGAACAAAATTCCTGAAGAAGCAGAGAAATTAAATGGCAAAGATGAATGGTGACATCATACAAAGTTGAATCAATACCCATATAAAAGGATAACTGGACCAGAAAGCCAGATGATTCATACAGCATAAGAAGGTACCAAGGATAAGTGACATCTTGGGATCAAGATGACAAGACTTATGCCACACCTGATGAAGATACTTAGTTTAAACATGTACAGATGCAAAGAAAGACAAGCAACAAAGCAATCATGAAGCCAGCTACATGCTTTTAAATAGATTAGACTGCAGCGAGCGCCAACATATACATATATATACCTCTATAGACATATGGACTAAGAATGGGTGATTGTTTCCACTATGGATGTAAGCAGTACTGAACAAAACAGAAGGCCTAATTTCAGTGTCGCAGTGAAGAAAAGCAAATTAATGAAGCAGAATAATAGCTCAGCTGAGGAGTTCTCTGAGCTAAGAAAGCCAAGGTCTTATAAAACTGGAATTTGCTGACATTGGATGTGATTAACGTGAAAGAACAGAAGCTCCTCTTCAGAGAGGTCAAGAAAAAACAAAAGACGTCAGAGGACTATTGAAAATAAAATCAAATACATGAAAAGGCTCAATTTCACGGTGTCCAGTCATTTGAAAGAAGGAAGTTGGACGAACGAGTTGATCACACCTACACACGGAAGCCAGCTAGTGCCCATACTAAATTTTCAGGGAACAGTACAAACTCAAGGCCAACTTCAAAGCACTAATTGACACTGGACCAGTGAGGTGATGATGGATGATATTTTAATTGGTGGGAAGCTGGTCCTAAAACGAGATCACCCGCACCAGGTTGTTCAGTCTGCGTGCTGCTCACGTAGGTGGAAAAGTACTAACGGGGGATAGAAGCCAACCAATTGCAGGAGACCACGTAGTTTGGGGTCCTATAGTGTGTGTAGCCAATGGGACGTTGTACATTTAGTGACGTACATAGTGGCCATTTTTAGGGGAGAGCATAGTTACCCCACCTGATGTTAACTATCCAATTACCTCTTTCTGTTACTCTATACAGATATGGAACCTATGCTTAGTTATTCAGTTAGAACCAATCCCATCTCCCGATAGGTTTTTGCAGTTTGCCATGTAGGATGACGTTGGTAATGACGCAGGTCAAAACGTCAGTGATGACCAGTTATGGGTGTAAGAACTCAGCTTTTTTATGAAGTAAGTAGAGTCAGAGTATTGAGCGATTGCTGATATTCGTTGTACTCCCTGTTTTAGATACTTGACATTAAAACAGATAAACCTTTGTCGAACTATTTGTGTCATCTTATTGATGTATGAATAAAATCTGCATCCCCATCTATCTCGAGGGTACCATTACTCATCTTAAGGGGCTGAGCCTCCAGTTCAACATGATCTGTCAACAACAGCGCAAGATGGGCATACAAACCCAAGCGCGTCGGCCGAGACTTCTAAAACATTGCTAATGGAGCTGGGAACCTGGGGAGACACTCTGGGTGAAATGAGTAATGACAGAACCTCTGAGGGGAAGGGGGAAGACTTGCAAAAGCCACAAAACAACAGCAATCTTTGCAACGCTTCCTATGAATCAAGCACACAAAAGAATAAGGAACCAAAAGTGGCACATTTGTTTAAAAAAAGATGCCACTCAGTTTCTGATTTAAGAACATTAAAGTGGCACTTCAAATGACCTGAGCCCCTCATTACCACACCTCAGATTCGGTACATAAGGGCAATTTCAGTCACACATCCCACACCCAAACTACAAATCGAGGAAAACCCTGGGATATCAGGGCCACGTTTGGGACCAAATTCTCATCTGGAGCTGAGTCTCTCTAAGGAAGAGTCTGGGGCGCAATGCAAAAACCGGGGCATCCCGTAGGATGTAGATTTGCTTGGAAGTGGAATCCTCGGGAGCCCATGTAAATGTGCAGCCCCACCACCGCTACAGCAATGGCGGTGACTGAAAACCTACCTTACAAATCCTCCCTAGATTTTCAATGAGCAATCTCCTCTAACAATGACATGGAAAGTGTAAACCCTCCTCAAGATGGCCGATCAAAGGGCACTCCATCAGAAGGAGTCACACTAATTTCTCAGCCCCAGGATACCAATGCTGGAAACCCAAAACATTAAGTGAACATTTCTGAGGAAGCAGGGAGACTCCTGACACCTTTCGTGCTTTTAGACCCTTTGCAATTAAGGCTCGACTGATGAGGAAAAACCCAACCCCCAACCAGAAACACAGAGAGGAGGCCCCTCTCCGAACCACTCCAAGTGATGGACACATCCAACATAATCTTGAGAAATCCACTGTAGACTCAGAATAACAAAACTGGGACTCAAGAGACCACATCTGGGCATGAGAATCCCATATAGATGCAAGGGAAAATTCATCCCTGCCGGCTTGCTTCACAAAAGACATTGCACTGTTAACATTACGCTGCTGTCCAGTTAAAGCATCAAATGAAAAAGGATCAAATGCAAAAGGATCGACACAATATGGCCGAAAACAAAAGGATTGAATTTATTTTTTAATTATCTTTTTTTTTTGGTTTTCGTATAGGTAAAAAAAAAGGGTTTTACCAAAAAAAACAGGGGTTGGGGACCCACCCCAAAAAAAAAAAACATTGTCAAAAAAAAAAAACATTTTCGATCCTTTTGTTTTCGGTACTTTTGAGTGGATCCTTTGACCATTCAACCCTTTTTTTGATCCTTTAACCTATAACCCATTGCGCTTATGCAAAGAAATGAGCCCAAAGTGGGTGAAGTGTGCAAATATGGAAAGAAGAGAAGACCTGGATGACTACATACCAGCAGAAATTGGGACTCACAGAGGAACCTCAGGGGCCTTCGAGCACCACCCACATCAAAGACTGCACACCCTGAAGGCTCAATGGAACACTCCCCAGGGGCGACCCAGGGAAAACTGTAAGGGGGGGTGGTTTCACAAACTATGGTGCAATTTGAGCAACCGGAATAGACCCATGCCAACAGAAATACTTTTTCCATCTTTGAACAACAACAAAATAAAGCAGCCGAGGCAATCCCAACTGAAACAGGAAAACAAGTCAAGAAACCAAAACATGTGTGAAAACTAAAGGCTCTGAAACCCTGTAGCTCACAAAGTTTCCTGGGAAACCTCAAAACCTTGACCACCAAAATTCCGACCAGATCGGAAACAGCAAAAGAAAAAACAGACACCTTTCAGTTGAATGGCACTAGACCCCAGAACCAGATCATGCTTAAGGTGTTGCCACTTTATGAAAATCAACTGGAAATTGAAGACTGTGGGGACACCCTGATGGACTTGTCATTGTATGACAACGATGATATAAGTGCCACAGAGGAGTAACCAAATGGAGTTATGACAACCACATTAAGAACACCTGAGAGGAGCCATCTCGGTTTCACAGAACCAAGCCCCTCCTCTACTTTTCTTACTCTGGTGGAAAGAAGATCCAAATTAAGAAATGATTAAGATCAAGCACCGTAAATCTCTAAATCTGAAACAATAATGAAAAAATTGCTATTAAAATCAAAATCGGACCGCCAGCCTGTGTTTCAGAAGAAGGCCTGGTTGGAAAGGCCCTCCAGAGGACATGCAGCCTACAGGAGAGTGACCTTGTGTGGAGCAGGTAGTGTAGATCACGAGTGGGATCCAAGGCTAACAGTCACTCTTATTATTCTTTCTCTAGTATTCTTATTCAAAACTGATCAACCATAATGAGCGTACTACATCACATCCCAAAGTTAAGACTGGTAAACACTGATGACATTAGGATAGTAGACTTCCCTAAAGAAAGTGTGAGTGATCGAGTTAACCTACTTATGGGCTCTGCCTCTCTGACCTTGTTACTCCTTAAAGCAAATGATGAACTCTGCACCTTCAGCTTCGACCTGAGAAGAATAGAAAACATGAGAGAAAGGTCCCTCGAGAAGACTGGAATGAACCATACAAAATAAAAGAGAAACAAGGCTATACTTTCTGTAGGGACCAGTCAGGAAGATGACATGGCACGACCCACAAAGCAACAAACTGTCTTGTTTGAATCAGATCAAGATAACAATACAGGCAAGGGATCCCAATGTTAAACCAAGAAGGAGAGTGACACAGAAACGGTCTATAACAACACCTACCCAGGACTATCAGTCATGGAGCTGCCTAGCCAGCACCTTGGCATCGAAAAATCATTACTAGAGCCAGAAGATCAAAGTTCTGAGAAACCTGAAAATTAGGTCCTGGAACACTCAAGTTTACACCCACCTTTTTAATGAGAGTGACCTGGTGATAGCTAATTTGGATATACTTTGTATCGAGGAGATTTGCTTTACTGAGGTTCTGACCTTTGAGGGCTATTTGGCGAACTTAAATCAAGCCAAAAAAGGGAGGATTGGTAGACCATCATATAGGCTCTTGGTATTGATCAGAAACTGCCTCAAAATTAGGTTGTTACAGACCATTAACCCTAATCCCTACATGCAGTTGCTGTTTTTATGCCTAGAGGGACGTGGCGAGATAAACAAGGACCTCCTGATATTATTCAATCTTTATTGAAACCCAGATGGCAAAGAGGGGCTGACATTTGTGGACCTAGTGACAGGTTGGATTGACAAGGTATACTCTACTTAAATGGACATGAGTTTGATGGTGTGTTGTGACCTTAACATGGATTGCCTCCCAGGGGGACAGAAGAATCCTGGGTGGCCAGCAGCTTTAATGGGCCCTAAGAGACCTAGAGGCTGTGTGTGGCTGGATGAGATGGAGCTTAGATATCTGCACTTATTAAATGGAAATGCAAAGGGAGATATCCTGGCAGAAGCCATTTGGAACAACGTCACCCAAAAAGCCACCATGGACTATTTGTTTGTATCTGAGAATCTTCAACCAATCATAAGTTCCTTAATAGTGCATCCGGTGCCCCACAGCGATCACAACTCGATAATCTTGACATGCACAGGAATGGTGAAGGAAAATACACAAATTTGGAACAAACTGGTAGAATTGGAAGGAGGAAGAAATAGAATGTGTCTATTACCCAAAGACACCCCCCAACTAACAAGAGCCTTACTTGCATGGCAAGAACAGAAAGCTGAAGAAGTCGAATACGACAAAGTTCTGACCACCTTCAGAGAGTCTCGACATAGAGAGCGGAGAGCATCTCATAAACCAAAACATGTTTATGATAAAGAGATTGAAGCCCCAAAAAAACCCTCAGAAAGAATCTACAAAAGCTTAAAACCTCATTTGTCTTAAACAAAAAGGATTTAATGTAGAAGAGGAGACAAAATTCCACAAAGCTTGGATCCTTCAAAACGATGCAGAAATCATGCTGTAGGCTCTTAATAATAACAACAACAAGACCCTACGGGAACTCCTAAACGAGAAGGGGTCATCTGTATGCCCATACCAACTAAAACCCATACCAGAAGACATCTGGATAAAGCATTTTGGGCAACTGTTTGAAACAGAAAACTTGAGAAACAAAAAAAAAAAAAAAGAAGCCACCGGGCAGAGATAGGAACTCGAATTCAACAGAGATGAAATTCTAATGTTAATTAGAAAGGTAAGTCAGTCGCAAGCTCCTGGACCTGATGGCCAAAGTTTGCTGTGGTGTTGCCGAGAGCCGCAAGCTGAGCACCGATTTTATGGAGCCTGAGCTGGAACCCAGTTGTCTCCAACATACCAGACTTGCCAACAAATTACAGGCCAATCGCTCTTCTAGATGTTTAGGGAAATGTTCACGATGATTCTCTTAAGGCTTCTAAATGAGTGGGTGCTAGCAACAAAGATGATCCCCACTTCAGCCAACACCACCTCAGTAGGAGCAGCCCCTCCGGCAGGGCAGGAGCCCTCTCCGTCTGGCGTTGCCCAGAGAAGCAACATACCTCGACTTCGGCGCCAGCCTCATCCGACATCATACTGGAATCCAGGGATAAGAAGCTCCACATCAGCAGCATCTGAAGGACCCCTGCGCCAGTTTGGTGCCCCATTCCCCCTGCATTTGCCCAAATACTGTAGCCCATTATCCATTATTTAAATGGATCCACGAGGAGGCTTCTGAAATGGTGTCCACAATGTTATTGTGATACGTTGCTAGGAAACCAAGCTAACGCAGATTGGCTGAGCCCCCGTACTTCCTCTGCACAAAAGAACCGGAAGGCGCCAGCCGGCCTTTCCAACTAAGGCCGTCCACATAAAGCCAACCACAGCACGCTGCCCAACTGCATCGTTAACTTGCCTAGAACTCTCCACAACACACAATATCACACGCATCCTATGCCTTTCCACCAGAGAAACCTAAGACTAGGCTGCCGCTCTCATCAACTCATAGTTGCCACCGAGACACCCCCTAAAAGCATTCCACCTACACACCTTCGCCTACCACAATCACCATCCAAAAAATGGCCAGTAATACTAACACTCCTAAGAGCACTCCTGCAACAACTAAATCAGGGGACATCCGGAAAACACAGCTCCAATGTGCTCTTATCAAAAGCCCGCTCCATGCCAGCACATGCCGCTGAGATTCACACTCTCATCACGGATTTAGACCTAGACATACTAGCCATTACAGAGAACTGGCTACATGAATCCTCCGGTCCAGCCAAATGCCAAACTCTACCAAAAGGGTACAACATCCTTCATCAAGACAGAACATCTAGCAAGGGAGGAGGTGTCACCCTAATCATTAAGGAAACCCTCACACTAGGCAATTAAAGTCTACTGAGGCTGACAACTTTGACATACTATCAGCCAAATATCTCCTTCACCTAACCACACCATAACAATACACATTGGGCCTCATTAGGAGGTTGGTGCTAGTCATGGCGTTATTAGCGCCATGACTAGCACCAATAATGGGACCGTGTCCACCCTCGTTCAATGGGGACTAACCGGTCCAGTCCGACCTTGGCGGGACTGGTAAATCCCCATTGTAAAAGCCATTCCCCATTCCCATTTGAGCCCCCATAGGGCTCAATGGAAAGGGGGAAGGCGTCAATAACGGTACCGCAAATTGCGGTACCGTTATTGACCCCGGTATCCCTTAACGGGTCCCGTCCATAACGCCTGGTAAAACCAGGCGTTAAGGGAGGGACCGGCTAAGTGACCTCGGAATAGGGCGCAAAGGGATTACCGGCACCGGTGTCATTACCGGTACCAGTGTCATTATCAGTGCCCGGTATCCCTTTGCGCCCATCTCAGAATGAGGCCCATTGTCTACCGCCCACCAAGCCCAACTCTCAACTTCCAATCTAACATCACTCACATTCTAGGGGACAACCTTAAAACAAAATCTAGAGTCATCTTCCTAGGAGACCTCAACCTGGGTTTCAAAGACCCAAAAGACAAGAAAAGCAAAGCCCTTGCCAAAGCTCTCCTAGACTTAGGATTCACCTAACTGGTGAACGACCCGACCCATACCAAAGGTCGCATATAAGACTGGATTGCAGACAACAACTGTGGTACCGACATTAGCTCCAACACCCGTTGCCCATGGACTGACCACCTGCCACTTCCACATGCCCCTAAAATCAGGAGGAAACCCCAACCCTCCCGCGCCACCCACAAAAAACTGCTCACTGCAGACAGGATACTCCCCCTCCTCGAAACCTCCACTCTAGCACAGCCCACATCTAAAAACCCTATTATACTAGTTGAGATCTACTACGCCACTCTTAAGAAGGTACTAGATGAGGTAGCTCCACTAGAAAAGAAAAAAGCCAAACGTACACTGCATGCAAACTCTTGGCTCACCCAAGAACTCCAAGATGCCCGAACCGCAAAACGAGCAGAATTAACTTCCTGGCAATCCAAGCCCTCCACCACTACAAGAGAGACCTACCTTATAGTAACTAAACAATATAAAAAGGCCATCACAAAAGCCAAAGCAACCACATACAATTCCAGAATTCAGAAAGCAAACTTGCAATCCAAAGAGCTATTCACCATCTACAATTTGCTAACAATCCCTCCCACCTCCACACAACCTACTGAGAAAAAGAAATCATGGTGCAACAACATCCAACATGCTATGCTAGACAAAATCAAAACACTCCAAAAGAAAATTAAAACCCAATTCGACAATTTGCCCAAAACCAACCCACCTCCACCCAAACTCCCACTCAACCAGCCAGCTGGAGGCATCCCTCACAGCAAAAAAACACCTGTACCATTCGAATTTAGGGATGTAACTATTTCTGAAGTCCTCCTTATCATGAGGCATACCAAGCCATCCCTATGCAAAGGAGAAATCTGCCCAGCCAACATAGTCAAAGACTGTGCTACTGCCCTAGCACCTTTCGTCACCTCCTTCATTAACGCATCCTTCGCCACCAGCACTGTCCCTCTCACCCTTAAGGAAGCCTGGGTTCGGTCCCTACTAAAAAAAACAACCATGACCCAGACTCCCCAAATAACCTCCCAATTACGACCGTGCCATTACTGTTGAAAATTTTGGACAAGGCCGCTTATCTACAGATCCAAGCCTATGAAGAAACACACAACATCCTTGGAAAAAGGCAATCTGGCTTCCGCCTTCGGCACAGCACTGAGTAAGCCCTACTTGACCTCAAGAACCAGCTACTAGAAGCCATGGACAAAGGCAAGTCATCACTCCTCCTACTCCTAGATCTCTCAGCGGTCTTTGACTTGGTTGACCACAAGATACTATGTAAACATCTTACGGACACAGCCCACTTCTCCCAAGAAGCCACTGCCTGGATCACATCCTTCCTGGATGGTCGAGCCATGAGAGTCTTTTCAGACCAGGCATCCGCCTCTCCATCTCCCATTGGATGTGGAGTCACACAGGGTTTGTGCATCTCCCCTACCCTATACAATATATTCACTCTCCCTTTATTCGGTGACCTAGAGGACTTCAGCATTCATTGTTACCAATTATGCCAACGACACACAAATTCTTCTCCTGTTAACAGGGAACTATGAGCAAGACCTCACAATCCTCCAAGACACATATGCACGCATCCAGGCCTGGATGGCTGCCAATGGCTTATGTTTAAACGGGGAAAAAACTGAAATACTACTGGTAGGACCCAAAGAATCCCTAAAAATCTAGACAACAAATACAGCTCTTTTAGTATCGAGAATACTATCATTACCACCTCTGCCACAGTGCAAACCCTTGGAGTCCACCTTGACTCCACCCTATCAATGGATAGGGAAGTTAGCACCATATCGTCATCAGCAGCACTCACAGCTAAAATCATAAACGCAGTGAAACCCTACCTTTCACCAGAGAACTGCCTTAACATTGCGAGAGCCACCATAGGCGCAAAATTGGACTATTGCAACATCCTACTCCTAGGCACCTCTGCTAATAACATCAGAAAATTGCAAACAGCACAAAACAACGCCCTTAGAGCTGCCCTCAGCATCCTCAGGATAGAGCACATCTCCCAGGCAAGGAAAGATGTCCATTGGCTCCCAGTCAAAAAACCATAACCTTCAAGGCCCTCACCATCATGCACAGATGCCTTGCCCAGACCGCCTAGCCTACCTAGCTGAAAGATTACACCAGGCTCTGGCCCAAAGACCAACACACGACTAGTACTCATGGAGACTCGCAGTCCCAACATTCAACAGAGCCAAAGCTGGCGCAACCAGCTTTGAAGTACTAGCCCCCAAAGCATGGAACGCCCTTCCGCTGAACTGAAGAAAGGAAGAATCCCTCACACCCTTCAGAAAAGCTCTAAAAACACAGCTGTTTAACTAAACCATACCATTACTGCACTTCACCTATCATTGTTCCTTTGTAACCACTGAACAACTGTTTACTCTGTCTTTGTAATATTTGTCTGCTATGTAACAAATGTCACAATATGCTGTGAATATTCTCTAACAGCGCCACAATGCCTCTGGGCCACTGGGCGATTTATACATCCAAATAAATAAACAAATAAAGATCTTTGATAGTTGACAAACTGGTTTTATTAAGGAGGTGGGATGCATCCTAAATCTTTTGCTAATTAGTCTATTGAAACTGCGAATCACAATGTAAAAACTGAAAATATATTTAGCATGCATAGACCTGGAACAAGCATGCAACAGTATAGATCGAAAATTATTGTGGCAGAAGTTAAAATCACAAGAATGCCGAATGACGTGCTGCTTGCCATCAAAGAGCTATACTCAGGGACTTCCATGCAGATAAAGTTGGACCAGGAGGGCAACCTGACTAGAAAAGATGACACCTCAAAGGGACTATCTTATTCAACTTTTTAATTGAAGACTTGAAGAAAGATTTGGCTGACCAAACAACATTCCCACTGAAGATGAATGGAACAGAATTAGGCTGGCTCTTGTTCGCAGACGGTTTGGTGCTCTTGGATCAGTCACAAATTGGTCTGCAAATAAAACTAAACATCCTACAGAATTATGTAAACAAAAACAGACTGAAGATAAACACATCAAAATCTGAAATCAGGGTATTTGGAGCCCAAAAGGGCAGAAAGAATAAATGAGAAAGTTGGCTATTAAATGGGAAATGCATGTGACCATCAAATGAGATAAAATATCTTGGAATAACCCCCATGGATTGAATGACTAAAGAGGAAACCAAACATCTAATGTAAAAGGTATGATGATTGAGGTAGGTTTGGAGAATTCTCCCTTCACTCATAACTTACCACAATCAAAAGGTGACCCCCGTACTCACCTATGGGGCAGAGGCTTGCCTTGTCCTTTAATGGGAAACATGGGACTACCTCAAAGGTCTTCTTTGGAAAAGAATATTAGATCACCCCAAAGCAATCCCTGTGGCAATCTTTTGACACAAGCTAGTCTTTCTATTTGTGAGAGTAGCATGGAAGGCACTGATGCTCTTTAGGAAGGTGAACATGACAAACAGCCCTCTGCAGTTTGACATGATTAAGCCAAAAGGGCAAGGTGTAAACGACTGGGACCACTGCACAGCCATTCCTCAGCATCTTGGGACTTCCACCGAAATCCTATGTAATAATATGACAAATGTGAAAAAGATTTTATAGGCCGATGCTTGGAGTGAAATGGAAAAAAGAATATTAAATTCCTCCATGGATACACTTTCTAAAAATATCTTCGGACAACCAAAAGTTACTCTTGGTTATCTGAAAGAAATGTCCCAACAACAAGCCGTGGGATCTATTTTTGAGATTTCGGCTTAACATTATTCACACCAAAACCACTCTACAAAGATATGGGGGCAAACTAGAGAATGACAAGTGCCACCTCTGTGGCCATCAGACTGAATCTTTAAAACATCTGACACTGTTTTGCACCAAATTGAATGATCTAAAATCGCTCCATATATGCAACAACATGTTCAAACATTTTGGACTGGATGCGGAAAAATGGTGGGAGGCATTGTATGGGGGTCAAAACCCAAGAACTACATACGCCTTGGTAAAATTCCTTGAAATAACCTTCGAAAAAATCTAGGCGGGTGAAACGTAATTAACTTTGCATCCCGGAAGGAATGCTGGGAATCAAGGAGTGGAAGGACAGTTGAAACATGACATGCTATTTAATTGAAATGAATGAAATGTATAAGAATGGTGAAAGGTTTGCAATAAAATAAAGACTAATAAAAAAAACCAATAATCTCAAAGTTGTCAGCAGCTAATGCAGAGGAATCCTGTTGATTCGTAAACTCTGTCTTTCAGTCAATAATGAGAGACAGAGTTTAGGAATCAACAGAATTATATTAGTTCAGAATGAAAAATAAAATGTATATTTTTGTAGAACAACAGAACATGTCTTAGCCTACCACACCAACTACATCTCACAACCTTCCTACGACCTTGGCATATGATTTTGATGATGGCAATGGAGGTGATGATGAAGAAGGTGAGATTTATGAACCAGGACATTGACTACACCACCTCCTTTCATAAGAAAACATGTAGAGTGGTTTATACTGCTACAAATGCTGATACTGAGTCTAACCTAGCAGTGGACTAGAGGGAGAGTTGGAGGAATAAACACAGTGTGAAAGGAAACCTACTACCCCCACAACTCCCACATGGGTTCCCAGTGTAGAAATACTTTCAAAAAGCACTTGCCCTGTCTGCCATCTATTTGCAACACCTCAGATAAACCAAGTTGCATCAGTGGCATGCACCACTGAATGCACAGGTTTCATGGAGCTGATGGCAAGAACTTTTGCCTGCTGACGAATTCCAAGTTGGACTAACATTTCATGCATTCTATGAGGCAGTATTTCTTACAGTGAGAAATACCTTTCACAGATCAGAATGTGTGTAAGTCAATGTGTATGCAGACAAATGGTCAATGTACTGACTGCATGGCTACACATTGGATTGGGTGACCTTCCGATCTAGTCTTGAGCTATAAAAGGCTTCCAATTAGCTACATTCCGTCCCCAAACCAGCCACTATGTGTTTTCAAGGCTTTGATGTAAGGAAACATAAATGAGTAGATATTTGGTGTTAAAGTGGAGCAGGTGGTGGCAGAGTGGCTAACTCACTGACAACTAGCATCAGGTATTGAGGCAGTAGGCAATTACTACAAAGGGCATTTCTGCACTAAGGTTCAGAAACACAATTCTATGACAAGACGGAGGCGAGCATTATGCTTATCTCTTTAATTTGCCACCAACATAGCAATTCAACTTTTAATAAACTTTTACAAAATAAATGTTTCTTTGCTTCCATGAAAAAAAAAATCTTTAGTTTTAAAGTTTAGAGCCTTAGTAGAGGCTCTTCTCTGGTCTCCTACAAGTCCCATGTGCCTCCTGGTGCTCAGTAGTCCTTTCTCCACCAATCCGGAGTCTGACACCCCTATAAGGACTCCCCACACTAGGTCCTTTCCGCTTTCTTTTTGCTGCCAGCATTCGGAGATAAGTGATTTATTTTCTCTCAGTATGAACGTATTCCTTGTGTAATTTCCTTTCATGAATAAGAAGGTTATCTATATATAGCGTGAGCGCAATGCATATTTATATAAAAAACAAATTAAAAAAATGTAGATATTTATACTTAAGTAAACTTCAGCATTATTGCTTGGTAAGCGTTCTCGTCAGGCGGCGCTCCGCGTCCGCTTCAATTCATTCTTAAAATGTTCAGCTGACCAGCGTTTGTCATCCGCTTTCCCGTTAGTTCGAGAGCTGAGGAGGCGGAGCCGGAGCCGCAGGCGCTCTCGCCCGCGTTAGGCATCCGGCCCGCTCCTCAAGTCATCGCACGGCAGGCGTGCGTTAGGACCCTGAAGGAGCGAGAAGTTGTGAGCCTTCACGCCGCTCCCCAAGCCCTTCCGGCATTCTCCTTTCATCGCGTAGGTGAAGGGAGTGCTGCGTGTTATCTGTGCCCTATCTGCTTTTCTACTACATAAAAAAAAGGGGGAATTAGACTGGATTCGCGATACGCAGCGCGTCTGCATTGAGAGGCAAATAAAAAATAAAAATAAACATTTTATTCGTTCTTTACAGCAGCACACGTGTCTCCAGAAAGCCTTCACATTAAATTGCCTCATCTAGTGGGCCTCATTCAGTCGACTGTAAGACACGTTAGCTTTGCTAACTCAAAGAAGTTATGGCCCATTATGAAGAAGGAGAGCACTCCACATCTCCTGATTATTCAGAGGAAGAGTGGGAGGAAGAACCCTCGCATCAGGAAACAGAACTGTCACTCAGTTTTAAAAAAGTACTAGGGGAATCCCTATCTATAGCAGTTTCGGAGGGTGTACAACCGATTGCCCAGAGATTAGACATGCTGGAGGCATGGATTTTACAAAAAGGTCAGAAATCTCCTAATAAAAAGAGGGCGCTTAGCCCTGGAGAAGGCACGTTGACTGGACACCCCCATAGAGGGGTTGAACAGGGGTGTAAGGCTCGGAAGAGCTCTGACTCTTTGACCCCCCCGAGCAAGGAAAGGAGGGTAGACCAAGACCCCCACAAGGCAGACGATCCCGTCACAAGATTGAAGAAGGCCTTCCTGGCAAAATCAACAGATTGCCAACCCAGACCCCCTACCCCAGGGGTGAATATTCTCGGGGACATAGACCAGGGCTACACGCTCGATGACGAAGCAGAAGAGGATGATGAACCCTCAGGGCACACAGCAGCAGAGGAAGTGATCCTTGATCAAGAGGAAGACACGAACGATATGTTCGACCCGGATACTATTAGGCATCCGAAATCTAAGGAGTGGGTTCCTTCCCCAAAGGTAGCGCTTTACATGGCGAAGCATATACGCAAACCGCTCGACAGAGAAGTAAGGTCTCACTTGAGATCGGAATGCCCCCGCCCAGATCTTCCAGACAAGTTATCGGAAACCCCAGATTTAGACCCAAAGATGGTTACTTTTGTGACAAAGTCTGCCAAAGATATCAGGAAAGGCATAGACTGAGCCTGGCGGGGGTGCCAGGATAAAGTCCTTGATTTAGCAGGCCCATTGGCAAAAATTATGGACCTGGCGGAGCAAGCCAAAGACACGGGATCCCCCATTGATCCTCTAGTCCTAGCGAACTGGGCACAGAGAGCAATGTGTTTACTGGGGAATGCCAACTGCGCCCTCTCGTCAGAGAGGAGAAGAGGGGTGCTCCTGAAAATCGACTCAAAGCTAAGCGACTTATCGTTTTACGAAGCGGGCCAAGGAGCGAAAGGCCTCCTTTTTGGCGAGGCATTGGCAAAAGAAATGTCCCAATTTGTAGGAACGTATTCAGCCCTCGAAAAGGCCCAGAACTCCATCAAAAGAATCTTTCCCGGGCGAGTTTTTGCTGGGACCGGACGCCAGAGGGGTCGGGCGTCCGGTCGATATTCCTATCATCGCAGACCCCAAGGAAACAGAGCACAATATTGGGAGGGAAGACAGCAAGATTCCTTCTTCCCCTCCCGGCCGAGGTTCCCAAGAGGTCGCAGACAAAGAGGAGCCTTCAGGCAGGCAGGCGCCACTGGCGGTGAGTACACCAAATGTTCAAGTGGGGTGCAGGACCCTAATATTTCTGAACGCTTGGCGCGCATTGTCCACCGATGCTTGGGTTTTACATGCCGTAGCAGGTTTGCGCATAGAGTTTCTAGGTGACCCCTTTCAAGCCCAGAGCCGCAAGCTATTCACCTAGCAGCGCAGGAAGCAGCGCTTCTTCGGAACGAGCTAGTAAAGCTTTCCCAGAAAAATGCGATAGAGTGCGAGTCGCAGTCCTCCCTGGGGTTTATAAGCAACATGTTCCTCGTGCACAGAAAAGAAAAAGTGCACCCAGTTATCAACCTAAAGAGCCTAAACGAGTGGTTAAAATACAATCACTTCAAGATGGAGGGAATCCATCTTCTCAGAGACCTTCTGCGCGTGAGAGGTTGGCTAGCACGTCTGGATCTGAAAGACGCATACCTCACAGTGGCCATAGCAGAAGACCACCGCTGATACCTTTGTTTCTGCTGGAACAAAGAGGTGTGGCGTTTCAAATGCCTTCCCTTCGGCCTCGCTTCAGCCCCATGGGCCTTCACCAAACTGATGGAGCCGGTGCCAGCGGCCATAAGAGAAAGAGGGATTCGGATCATAATTTATCTAGACGATATCCTGATCCTGAACCAGAGCAAGGACGCCCTGATCACCGATATATTCGTTGGGTTTGCACCTTACTATCTTCCCTGGGGTTTCTAGTGAACCTCGACAAGTCTCAATTGCAGCCTCTTCAAAGAGTGGAATTCCTAGGTTTCACCATAGATACAGTAAAAGCAACTCTGGAACTTCCGAACCAGAAAGTAAAAGCAATAAGGAAGGAGATCAAGTCAGTCCTAGCGAAGAAGACCATCTAGCTACGGTGCCTTGCCAGAATAGTGGGTCTTCTAGCAGCTTCTATACAAGCGATTTTCCCAGGGCCCCTACATTACAGAGCCCTCCAGAGACTCAAGATCAGACACCTGCAAGGAGGTTTAGGATACCATCAGCTAGTTACCTTAGACAGCGAGGCAATTTCAGAGCTTCACTGGTGGCTGCAAAACATGGAAGCCTCGCACGGTCGAGCCATCTTCGGCGACGTTCCAGATATTACTATAGAATCCGAGGCGAGCAGAGCCGGATGGGGAGCAAGGTGTAGTCAATTAGAAACAGGAGGGAAATGGTCAGAGAACGAGTTACAACTCCACATAAATTGTCTCGAGCTTCTAGCAGGCTCCTTTGCAGTCCAAACTTTCACCAAAGACAGGGTCACATGCTCAGTGCTGCTGAAGATGGACAACATCTCCGCAGTACGATACATAAACAAGCTAGGAGGTACCAGATCGAGAATGCTAGCGGAACTAGCGAAAGACTTCTGGCACTACTGCCTTCAACACCGGATAGCAGTAGCGGCTGAGTATCTTCCAGGAGCCCAAAACGAAGCGGCAGACTGGAACTCCAGGTACCTGACAGATTCCAGTGACTGGAAACTGCTTCCCCAAGTCTTCCTCAAATTAGATCAATTATGGGGTCCATTACACACAGATCTGTTCGCATCCAGACTGAATGCTCAGACAACCAAGTACTTCAGCTGGAGGATGGACCCGGGAGCAGCAGGGACAGATGCATTCCTCCAGTCATGGACGGGAGCAGTGCACTACGTGTTTGCACCCTTCATAATGATCACAAGACTTCTAGCGAAGGTTCGCAGAGACCAAGCAGAGCTAGTTCTAGTGGTCCCCCTTTGGAAATCTCAGCCCTGGTTTCCAGTAGTGATGAAACTTTCCTCGGATTTCCCGAGGAAGATTCCTCATCGGACAGATCTCCTCCTCAGCCCATCCGGCCAGAGACATCCTCTGATAGAGGTGGGCTCCCTGCAGTTCATAGCCTGCCGAATTTCAGGGAGAGATGGGAACTGCCAGGAATTTTGCAGATCGCTGCGGACTGTATCAGAGATTCCTGGGCGCCTTCCACCTTTAGAAGCTTTAGTTCGGCATGGGATGCCTGGGCTAGATGGTGCTCAACCTTACAGTTGGATCCAGTTTCTGCACCTATAGTACACGTCCTAAATTTCTTAGCAGGCAAATTTCTCGAAGGGTGCGCGTACAGGACCTTGGGAGTCTATAGGACATGTGAAAGTAGAAGGAGCACCAGTAGGTGAACACCCGGCAGTCCACAGGCTTTTGAGAGGAATCAAGATAAAGAGGCCGCCAGAGCCCAAGTATTCTTCTCTATGGGACGTCCGTGACGTTCTCGGATTGTTCTCTAGCTGGCCAGAAAACAGCCAACTGTCCAGATCCCAGCTTTCTGGGAAGTTAGCGATGTTACTCTGCCTAACAGCATGCAGGAGAGTTTCAGATGTGAAAGCCTTGAAGATAGATAGAAAGATCTTTTATCCGGAGGGTATAGCCTTTACCATAGTGCAAAGGACTAAATCAGATTCCAGGGTGATCTCCTACCCTTATTTTCCCGAAAACTCAAAACTATGCGTAGCGAAATGCATTAAAGACTATGAGACCGCGACTACGCTGATTAGGCCGCAAGGCGTTTCCCAATTACTAGTAGCGCGCAGGAAACCTCACCATGCAGTGGCTACTGCGACAATTGCTAGATGGGTGAGGGAAGTTATGCAGTGGGCTGGCATAGATTTAACGATATTTGGAGCACATTCGGTTAGAGGCGCCATGGCTTCTAGAGCCTTCTCCGTAGGTATGTCCTTGCAAGACATCATGAAAGCAGCAGATTGGTCTTCAGAATCCACCTTTAAGACTTCCTATTTTAAGCCAGTTTCAGAGATGGCTAGTAGGGTGGTTCAGAGCTTTGAACAAGCATAATGCTCGCCTCCGTCTTGTCATAGAATGAAGATTGCCCATGCTAACTGCACTGGTCAGTCTTGATTCTATTAAAGACAAGGAGGCGAGCATTATATCCCACCCAGATGAATGCGATAAAGTTATTATACTATTGAAAGTATTTGGTATGAGAGCTGTTTATCAGTACATCGCATTCCCTCCCTCATTGTTATTTCTCTGTTTATCGTAGGAGACGAACAGAAGCCCACATGAAGATGCCGGGATCTAAGTAAAGGGGAAATCAGTTGTCCCGTTGGACCCTATGGATAGCAAGCTACGGCCTCAGTTGTCTCCAGGAGAAAGTTGATGTTGGACAGTTATACAGACTCAGTTGTTGCGGCAAGCAAAGAAAGAGGAAAGGACCTAGTGTGGGGAGTCCTTATCGGGGTGTCAGACTCCGGATTGGTGGAGGAAGGACTACTGAGCACCAGGAGGCTCATGGGACTTGTAGGAGACCAGAGAAGAGCCTCTACTAAGGCTCTAAACTTTAAAACTAAAGATTTCTTTTTTTCATGGAAGCAAAGAAACATTTATTTTTTAAAAGTTTATTAAAAGTTGAATTGCTATGTTGGTGGCAAATTAAAGAGATAAGCATAATGCTCGCCTCCTTTGTCTTTAATAGAATCAAGACTGACCAGTGCAGTTAGCATGGGCAATCTTCATTCATTTCCCATACTTAACACATGTTCTCCACCTTGTTGTGACACTTTCTGTCACTGACTGTGCCACTGTCTATGATATGCTGGGGGTACACACTATCTGACCTTCAGAAAAAAACTTAACCTAGCTTTTCACTTAAGCTGACCCTTCCTCTGCACTATCCTTAATATGGACACATCCATTGTGAGGCACTCAGTGACATGTGTTTCCCATACAGCTTCCTTTCTCAATGTAACTAGTGCATAGGTACCTGAGGTTCAGTGCATGGCCCTAAATGCAAAAATAAATAAATACATCAATTAAAAAATCTGCTCTCCCATTACAGTCAGTCAAGCAGCACCAGATATTCATTGTTTATGTTGCAGTTGCAGCACATATTCTCACACCAACAGCTACAAATATCTGTGCTAACCCACTTTAATTCAACATTGCATATGCTTGAGCGGATGTGTGTGCAAAGTAATATGACATCAACTACAGCTGCAGTCACAGTCAAGAAGTGGTTATGGCCTGCTTCACCTGACTCAGTGGCAGCTAATGTGCAATGGCTGTTGTTTGTTACAGTCCTTGAGGATGCCACACAGAATGTGAGCTCAAATCTGTGTCACTGTGTAGGGGGTTTGCCGTGAAAAAGTCGAAAACATTATGTCGAAAGTCATAATGTCGAGAAATAAAAATGTCAAAATTTTTGTTTGGGGGAATCTTTTATTTTTTTATTTATATGTTTTTCTGGGTTCCGCAACTAAAAAAAAGGGGTTAAACAAAAAAAATTAGAAAAAGAGGGGGTGGGGGAATCCCCCATTTTGAAAAAAAAATAAACAAAAAAAGACTTTCTAAAAAAATAAATCGACTTTTTTTTCCGACATTATGACTTTTGACATAATGTAATTCGGTAATATCACTATAAACCTGTGTAGGGTACGTCTATTGATCTACTTGCTGAAACTGAGCAAGTCTGGAAGAAGAACGGACATGATAACAAGGGGGTTTCATATATCACACAGCTGGTGAGAGAACTGTTGGCAAACTTCAAGAATAACCAAATATAAACTGCATGAATGAAAACACGGATTATCTTTAGGAATTATTTGATGCCCCCCATTTTGGGTTTAAGGTGGCTGCATTCCAGACTGTGGGCAATAGTTCAACCCAAACAGAAGCAATATGTGATACTGCACTAGAGAGACAATTACATGATGGCTTGTTTGCAAAACAAAGTCTTGAAGGAAAGGCCACAACAACAATAACAACAAAACATCCCCCTCTCCACTGCAACTATGCCAGGTGCAGGGGCACCCATATAGGGTATGTAACTCTCACATCTACAACACTGTGGAATTCACTTCAAGATTATGCATTCTTCATTGTGTCTGGGCAACTGGCAGAAGTAGCTGGCCCGCTGCTACACAGAACATGATTGGATATGTGAGTGATACATACCTACTTGGTAATAAATACGAACCACTTCAGTCCGGTTCTCCAAATAGTCTGTTTTGCCAGCAGCAGTTGTTCAAATAGCCTTTGACATCCTAAGCTGCCCCCAACTAGTGCAGTCGGAACACATTTGTTAGTGCTGCAGGTTCTATCACCTATGGCCAAAGGAGATACCTATGTGCAGCTTATGTACTGCAATGGACTTCATTCAAATGAACAAGAACCATATCCCAGTTCACCAAGACAAAATACAATTCATTTCACAAGCTAAGTGGCAGGATCCTCAAAGATAGTTGCAGATCATAGTTGAGTGATTGTATGGCCTATTATGACACAGTCGACTGGGCCTCCTGGGCATGTGAGGAAGGGTGTTGGCTACTGATTTTCCTTTGAGACTAACAGCTCAGACTCTGGAGATTAAATTATATTTTAATGGTGATGGGTGGTGGTGACCGAGGTGTTACAGATTGTGAACTGTCCTGAGATTAAATTGCCAATACCAAGTGTGCTGCATTTTGTGTGTCTACTATTAGAGGATAACATAGGTGTGCAAGAACAATTTAACATAGATGGTCCAATAATTGAACATAGATGTTCACAAATTCAATGTTTATTTCTATATTCCTCTCAAGGTGAAGGCACACGCTCAATGTTTACAACTTTGCTGTCTTGTAGCGGTGGTGTTACACACTAAAATGTATGTCTCTTGTGTCTCACAAGGGTGTTGGCCAGCCTGAATGTATACATCTCTCTTGTCCCAGAGAAGTGTCGCACGCACAGCCTGCATTTTGACATCTCTCCTGTCTGACAGGATTGGGGGCACACGCCCATGTATTATATATCTCCTGTCTCGCAGGTGTAGGGACACACACTCATTGTGTATGTATTTGCCCTCTCACGGGAGTGAGGGCACAATCTGAATTGTTACTTCTATCCCGTCTGGAATAGGTGAGCTCACACACTCCATTGTTAATTGTTCTCGTGTCTCCCAGGGGTGGTCAACAGTCTGAATTTGAATATCTCTCCTCTCTTGCAAAGGTGAGTGCATACACTCAATATGTATATCCCTCCTGTCTCTCGGGGAAGTGGCACACACTGAAAGTCAACACCTCTCCTACCTCTAAGAAGTGAGGCTCACTTTTGATGGTTAGCATCTCTCCTGTCTCACAGGAATTGTGGTTAATACTCATGTTTTAAATGTTGCCTGTGTCTCTGGTGGGAGGACAGCATTACTTTGTCATCCTCTACTATATTTTGTTTTGTTTTGTTATTGTATCAGTGAATATACATCTACCTTTACAAACATAAAACCTTATTTCAAATTACAAACAGGGATGATTCCTCATACCCTTCATTACAAATTACAAAATACATATCTCGCTGGATTCCATACTTAAAATTCATTACATATTCCCTTAAATAATGATAACAACTTGAGCTCTGCCAAGACATTTACAACAGCAATAGTGAGCGGAATGCAAGAACCGCTCTGCAACCAATTCCAAAGGTTGTGCCCATCAACACAGTGAATTCTATATACAAATTTACTAAATAACATTAGCTGGAGATGTTTACCTCTGGACAATCTACAATAATATGTTTCAATGATTCAATGTTCTCTTTGTCCTGAAAGAAACGACAACATGTTAACTCACAAGACATAGCCTTTCCTATGGTTATGGTAATATTTCCCTGGTTAAGATTAGATTAAAACGAATTTGCATGAAAGAAGAGGATACACATTTAGAGGGCGACTTTTTCAAATATGGGGCCAAGATTTCCCTGCTTCTTATGTTTGTCCATTTACATTTGTTAAGATCCATTTTTACCCTACTGGGGTTGTCAATAAGGGATTACTTTGTAAGGTTCAACTCACCTAAGACTCATATTGAATCACAACATTAGTGAGCACATTATTCCCCCTCTTTGGTGGAACGGCCTGCAGGACAACATACAAAGAGCTTGCAGCAGGCACCAGAATCTAGTCCCAAGCTCATAGCAAATAACAACCGCCAGAACACAATTCTGACGTTTTACAACACAGTACCATGACCTGGCTTCAAGTTTCCCAAGAAATTCCAACATAGAAAACGGCATTAACTCAATACAATAAATCACTTTTGGGACGACTTTCTGTCAAAAACTCTGAAGTGAATTTACCGAATGTATTATTTGTTTTGATAATTTTAGAAGGCAAAACATCCAATTTGTGCTTTAGGTATTCCCAATTGACATATTTATTAGTTTTACTGCAGATAAGGAATCCTAAATACACAAGCGATTCTATGGTCTCCAATTTAAGACTATTTAAATGCCATGTGTGTTTTAACAATTTGCCCTAAGATCTTATCACAGTTATTTTTGTCTCTGAAATGTTTATTTTTAGACGGTTGCCTGTCGCACAATTATAAAACGATTTCAAAAGCCTTGGGAGACCTACTGGTGCTCTATCGATAAGGAGGATATCAGCGCATGCGAGGCAGGATATGCCGATGTCGCCAGTTTTAGGTGGAACAAAGGTAGCCACCTCCAGGCACTCCCCAATATCAGAGAAGTACAGGTTAAAGAGGCAGACTGCAACCATGCCTAAATCCCCTATGTTGCTGTATCTTCCCAGACATAGCACCCCGATAATCCAACTGGACCAGGAGGTTGAAGTGAAGATATAGAGCAATTATGACATTCATCAGGCCTGCAGGTGTGCCCCAACAGTATACCTTGGCCCAAAAGTCTCTACTATCTCACTTGGGTGAGAGCGAGAGCACACACTCAATTTATATGTCACTCCTGTCTCGCAGCGTAAGTGGCACAACATTTATTTCTACGCCTCTGCTGTTTTGCAGAATGAGGGAGGAGGTCACAGCTATATTTGTATGCCTCTCTTGGGATACATAAACCCAAATTCAGAGGCGTGGCTTGATGAACACTCTTAGTCTGAGCTGATTACCTTCACGTGGTGGGACTCATTATAAAACATAATTTCCAAATCTCAGCAATGCATACTATACTGTTACCACAGTGTAGCTTATCAAGCATCCGTAATCATTTCAGAGTTTGATGCTTTAGGAAGGATGACTGCCACTATCTACAGTCTCTCTGCTGAGACAAGCAGTACTTATAGGAAAGAAGATAGGCTCATTTCCCATTGAATGCCATATAATTACGATGCTATTCAAAATAATTCCATCCTGATTCCTGAAGTAGGATGCAAGCATTTCAAATTTCTATGCAAAACAGGGGGGGTCAGGGAAACTCTATACCAGCACGCACACAGCCCATTGACTTGTTCTTGGGTGGATGGCCCCTGGGAGAGTCTCAACCAAGGCTTTAGCTCACTGTACTTTTCACAGAGAAGAAATATCCCCACATATCAGTCTTTGTCCTGCCCAGGGACAGTCCAGCACCGAAATGCTAGGCAATTCTCCTCTGAACAAGAGTACCACAGCAACCCCATACACGTGTTTCAGCCTAGTTGGGCATCATCAGTGAGGTGAAGCTGTGTCTCTCTAAGAGCAGTGAGCAAGGGATCCATGTCTGGAGTCCCCTGGTAACTTAGAGTGAGACCCAAAGTTACTTGGTATGCCAAACAGGGTGGGTCTGGGAAACTCTCTACCAGCACGAACACAGCCCATTGAATTGTTCTTGGGTGGCTGGCCCCTGGGAGAGTCTCAACCAAGTCTTTAGCTCACTGTACTTTTCACAGAGAAGAAATATCCCCACATATCAGTCTTTGTCCTGCCCAGGGACAGTCCAGCACTGAAATGCTAGGCAATTCTCCTCTGAACAAGAGTACCACAGCAACCCCATACATGTGTTTCAGCCTAGTTGGGCATCATCAGTGAGGTGAAGCTGTGTCTCTCTAAGAGCAGTGAGCAAGGGGTCCACGTCTGGAGTCCCCTGGTAACTTAAGGTGAGACCCAAAGTTACTTGGTATGCCAAACAGGGGGGGCGGGTCTGGGAAACTCTATACCAGCATGAACACAGCCCATTGACTTGTTCTTGGGTGGATGGCCCCTGGGAGAGTCTCAACCAAGTCTTTAGCTCACTGTTCTTTTCACAGAGAAGAAATATCCTTACATATCAGTCTTTGTCCTTCCCAGGGGCAGTCCAGCACCGAAATGCTAGGCAATTCTCCTCTGAACAAGAGTACCACAGCAACCCCATACACGTGTTTCAGCCTAGTTAGGCATCATCAGTGAGGTGAAGCTATCTCTCTCTAAGAGCAGTGAGCAAGGGGTCCACGTCTGGAGTCCCCTGGTAACTTAGGGTGAGACCCAAAGTTACTTGGTATGCCAAACAGGGGGGGGTCTGGGAAACTCTCTACGAGCACAAGCACAGCCCATTGACTTGTTCTTGGGTGGATGGCCCCTGGGAGAGTCTCAACCAAGTCTTTAGCTCACTGTTCTTTACACAGAGAAGAAATATCCCTGCATATCAGTCTTTGTCCTGCCCAGGGGCAGTCCAGCACTGAAATGCTAGGCAATTACCCTCAATGTCCATGCATATTCTTCAATACCCAAATCATTACACCAAACCCAATTTAACAAAGTTTGACTTTTTGTGCATATTCATATATTGGGTTTATATGTTTGTCAATTTTCTTAAAATTATTTTAATGGAAGGAAGAAGAGAACCAAAGTAACCTAAATAAACCCCTCCAGAAACAAAATGAAAATGATTTTAAAAGTCCCATGTGCCATGCCATCTCAGCAAAACTCACAGAATGTTTAAATGGACATTGGTGGTGCTTCTCAAAATTATGCTGTGTTTTGGTTATTACTGCTCAATGAACCAAATGTCTCTGGCAGACGATGCACCTGCACACTAGAAACCATGTCCCGACCTCTCACATTCCCTGTTCCCAGCAATGGCTCGTAGGATTGGCATGGTCCTTCTGTGGGTATGTTCCAACTCTCCACTGTGTGACAAGGACCTGTTCACTGCTGGGAAAAGTCTGCAATTCCAATGACTGGGTTGCCATTCCCTTGTGCCCTCCTGAGAGTTCCCTGCAGCATTCTCATCCTCATTACTGGTGCTGTGTTGGGTTGGATGGAACTTGTACACATCCAAGTACCAGCTCTGCAGTGAGTTCAGGAGGACTGTGGCACCCAGTGATTTGGTTGCAGAGATCCACCCCCTTTTAACCATCTTCAAATGCAGGCACAATGTGCACCCCACATATTCAGCTCTAATGCTGAAACCTCATTAGGCACCTAAAGGTAATCCAAGGCCCAAGAGAATGGTGACAAAGGTAAAGCTGACTTTCTGCCCTCCCTGTACTTTAGGAGAAAACCATAGGCTTTTGCTTGAACCATCAATGGGATTTGTGCCTTTTCCCAATCTATGTGATACTAGCTTGAAATCTGGCCCTCTGAAGAACTATCTCACCTGCTCCTGACCCCTGCAGTACGGCCTCTTCACCTGACACCTGCAGTTCTGTCCGTGCCACCAGCAAAGGCTCTGCCCAAGATTATGTGTCAGTGTTACCAACGTTCCCACCATTGGCCTCAATACCCCAGTAGCATCCTCATTACCACCAATTCAAACAAATACTTCTGCCGCAGCAAGATCAGCCGGACAAGATTATCTTTGTTTCTCACCCATAGAATGCAAATAAACAGTCCCACTCCCTCGTTTTATTCTATTTTCAAAGATAAAATATCCATGACCAATGAATGCAGATCACTGTACTCCTCCTGTGCAGGCTCTACTCCTGCAGACCCGAGCGGAACGGCCTCTATTCCTGACACATATGTTACTGGCTTTGCCACAAGCTCAGGCTCCACCACCCCAGTCACATCCTTAACCACACTGTCAAGGAGAATTCTCATTTATGGCTAATTTCCCTCACCTAGTGAGTCCCTCAGCAGCTTTGCTGGATTTCTGGGGTTTATTTTTTTTCCACCTAGTAAGAGTGTGAGCCGTTTTCCCACTCTTACATGTGTTTTTCCATGTGTATTTCTACTTTATGTTTGATCTTGGGCTCTGGAACCACATCACTCCATGAGCCCCACTTTTTGTGTGTTACACAGCACCTTCAGTGCAGTGACACCGGGTTGTCTTTTGAGACTTCCCACTGACTCAATTTTTCTGGGGCTGACTACTGTCCCCCAGAAACCTGTAAAGTTGCCATTAACTTTATGTAGTCTCTTTAAAACTACAGACCCAGTACACCCCATCTTACATGGAGTATTGGAAAGGGTTAATTCCTACCCCTTTTTGTCTGTCCCTCTTGGAGCTTTGTTTCGCTCTCTTAACAATAATTCTTGGCTGGTGGCAGTGGTATCTACCCTAACTTTTCTACCGTGATTATAGTATATAAACGTGGTACTGTTTTTGGCTATTATATTAGCCTCAAACATAAACCCACTTGACCAAATGCTTTTTATTTTGGCTCCAGTCGGGTTTAGTCACCATTTCTTTTTGTTAAAGTCCTTCTTGTGTTTTACTGTTTGCACCAAACCAGGTTTGCCTTCTTTGTTTGCCGACCTTTGGGGGGCTTCCATCCAGAAGCCCTCCTTTGTCGTCTGGGAGTCTAGGTGGGCTGAATGTGAGGGAGGGGTTTAGTAACTCCCTGCACATGGTCTCCTTGCAGACCCAGGTTGCATTGTGTGTCCATTGGCTGAGGTGGTTGTCTGGGCCGGACAACCCCCCTGCTGAGTGATTGACAGCCAGGCTGTGTGAATGGGGGATTTTTGGCATAAAAGGCAGGATTTTTGGGCTGGAAGTCAGAGTCGCCACTGGAACTGCAAGAACTGAAGAGAAGAGGAGAAGACGGCTGCTCCAACTCCCAAGTCCCGGTGAAGCCCTGCTGCAGTCCTGAGCTATCTATCCTTCAACGAAAGAGAAAATCCAGCCCAGAGTCTTCTTCCCTTGAGCCTGGTGGGATCAACCAGCTCACCTTCCACAGCCAGAGGATCCTCTTCTTGGTCGAACTCGCTGCACACAGCTGTAGTGGTCCGGATAGCCATCTGAAGAGCCTCTCCAGTTTTAAAGGAGCACACCTTTTATTCATTGTTGCTTCGCTGCTGCTGGCCTCATCCCTGGGTATTGCAAATCACTCCAGACATCCTCCTTCTTGTCCCCACGACTGAAGCTCCAGGAACCGTGAGTCTGCAGGAATTACCAGGAACAACTGCCATGGCACCAGCTTGCTTCAATCGAATAAGGTACTGTGTCCAACTTTGAGGAATTAGGGTGAACCCTTATTCCTCACCAAAAGCTTGTCCTTTTCTTCCTTCCTTCTTATAACTTTTGCTTCCCTTTAGACAATATCTATGTACTCCTGGCAATCTCGAATCGTGAACTGTTCTAACCTTGTGGTCCTCGACAACAGGACTCCTGTTCCATTTGACACTGGCGCAGGCCTACTGACTTTTATCTACGTTTTAGAAAGTGTCCTCTGATTATATTTGCCTTGACAAATGTATTGCCTATGATTGTTTCCCATATTCTATTGTGTTAATTCATGTGCTGTTTGACTTCGGTTACATTTCTTCTCACGGGTACGCTTTTCTTTCATAAGACCGAACTGTCATTACTGTTAAAAAGTGAATGCGTATTAACCCACGGTAACGTCTTTGTTTCACAACACCGGTCTGTCAAATCACAATGTACTTACCTTGAATTGATCTGCACAAGGGGAATTGTTTGTGTGTAGTATATTTGGAGTGTGGGTTTATTTTAATAGAAGTGAAGTGTTTTGTGAACACATGGCTTAAAAATAAATATACGTATAGTTGCTAACCAGAAACCTTGAGTGAGTGTTTGCATGAGTCACAGTAATTGCATTCCTTTGCGTAATCTCTACTACTGTTCATTTGCTCTTGAGATAAGTCTGGCTGCTCAGCCATTGCTACCACTTTTTCTTTGTAGTACAGGCTTGTACCGAAGGTGAAATTGTACTACCACATGTAGTCTTAATTGTGTGCAGTGTTCCCTAAGGGCACTGCTTAGGAATCTGCCTAACACACACCAATACCACCAGCTTCTTTTGCAGCAGTAACATCTCCTGCAGGAGGCACATTTAGCCCAAAGGAGCATTAGGGTAATTTGTCCAGCCTTAGCTCAGAACTAAACATCTCTTCAGCCAGAACTAAAAATCGGCATACCTTACTTTCAGGCATGTACTGCTGGCACCAAAGTATGCATTGTAAAATGGACCCCACAAGGATGAGTGGCTGTGTTCAGCCATTTCCAAAAATGAGCTAATTCAGGGCATTTCAAGTCTATTACTGAGTAAAATAGATACAGAAACACTCACTCAAAGTATAAGGGGCCGATATATGGAAAATTGGGTTTGTTTGTGCCATTCTGGGTACAAATCCCTGTTAATCGATTCATGGAATCAACTGTGTGAGTCTTTTCCGGGACTTGCGTGGAGTTTGCGCAGGCTCGTCACGTCTGCAAGTAGTAGAGTAGCTCGCGCGGGACACAACGTAGAGCGTGGGTGAGGCCAGTACAGAAGGTGGAGTAGGAGGCCGAACTCGGAAAATGAGGAAGAACAAGGGAAAAAGTGGGCACTACCAACGACGGGCCAGAGACAGTCCATTGCATGCCCACAAATGTGCACAAAAAGTGTATTAATGGAATTGACTGAGCAATCTCTCGCCTGCGAAATGCCCCTGCAAATCCCTCCATCTCTCCGCCATGTGAAGGCAGGCATAAGTGCACTTGCGCACCGTAATCGCAGCACAGAGGTGGGTTTGCATGTTGGATTTATGGGTGCGTGCACGCAACCGGGTATCCGATCAGATTTAGGGGTTTGTGTACTCAGTGTAGTGAGGAGCACGACCCGTTTACAGGGGTATGCACACAGATTTTCTGAGTAATTGCAGAGTTAGGATACATTGTACGCATGTTGTCAGGTTGCTGATAACAGTTACGGGGGACCCACATGCAGGGTCCCCCAGATGCATGCCCGCTTGCGGTTGACCACACGCACTGTTTGATAGAGTGCACCTATAGGCACGGGACTGCACGCGAAGGTGGCTGTTCTGGCTGTTCTTGCTTTGTGTGGGGGTGTGTCGGGGGTGTTCCAGGCGCAACTTGCATATAGGGTTACTTTGTGCAATGAATTCCATGAATACGCGGGGCGTGCATTTTTAATTCTTTGTGCCCATTGCAGATGTGATGCACACTTTTCCATGAGTCGGGCCCTAAGTGTTTCTACTTGGGTTAGAGAAATGGAAACGGGGGTCTGGGTAAACACATCAACATGGCATATTCTCCTTTGCCTGGGTTCTGAAAGGGGCAACCCGGTGAAAGGGAAAAAACCACATGGATGTCCAGATTAAAGCGCACCTCATTGTGAAGTGCGGCAACCACTCTGGTGGCATGCCCACTGCTCCATTTCTGTGGCTAGTCAGATTTACAGAAATAAATCTGCCAAAACAAAATATTTTGTGTCAGCTGATTCACTTTCATGAATCATCCCGCCTGCTTCATACAGATGTTTTGCCCCACACGCCTATAGTGTAAGCTGCATGTGCATATGGATAAGACATGTTTCGGTAATCGGATAGCCATGTTTAAATAAGGCAAACTCTAACATTAAGGTCTTTTCTGCCCTAAATCTATGTTTCCAAGACTTCCACTTGATTGGCCAGTAAACTTAAAATTATATAAAATCACCTTAAAATAAAGAACTCATTTAAAATAAAAAGTGCATGTAGAGGTAATAGAGCCAAAACCCAGCTTCTGCATTTGGTAAAGTGGGAACATTAATTCTGCCTCTCTGGGCCTCATTCCGACCTTGGCGCAAAGGGATACTGGGCACCGGTAAGGACACTGGTGCCAGTAATCCCTATGCGCCCTATTCTGAGGTCCCCCAGCGGGACCCGTAACGTACGTTTGGTCGGACCAAACATACTTAACGGTTCCCGTTAGGGGACCAGGGCGCAAATAACAGCCTTGGCATGCTCCGGGCCGTTATTTGCGCCCTCCCCATTGAGCCCTATGGGGGCTCAAATGGGAATGGGGATTGCCATTTTCAATGGGGACTTACCAGTCCCGCAAAGGTCGGAATAGACCGGTAAGTCCCCATTGAACCAGGGTGGACTCGGTACCGTTATTGTAGGCAGTCACCTCCAATCTCGGAATGAGGCCCTCTGTGACTGAGAGTAGCACGAACCTACTCAACATGTAAACAGCACACGCACCATTCTGACCCCCAGAAAACAAACATACTGTAGTTCCTAGTTCCGGCTTGCACACATACTCAAAGACTCAAAGCCTCTGTGCAGCTTTTCAAATGGGTTGTCATGCAAATCATTTGTGAATATGTAAAATATCTAAATGTTACGCTTTTCTCATTTTGCAGGTCCTCATTAAGTTTATCGCTATCGCCCCCCATGGATTCCACCAACTTCCATTTATTTTTATAATAGGCCTGTAATATTTTCTTTGCATAAAAGGAAGTCTTATGCATTGCTTCAATATTTTTAATCCCCTGGAGGGTTTTTGAACTAAAAATTGTAATTAAATATTGATTAACCAGCATTAAATCCTCCTAAAATTTATTTGAGCCCTGCTGAATGATAATCGAATGGCTGCTTAAATGTTTCAGCAGTGTAAAATAGCGTTTGCCACTGTTAGTACCCCGGAGGCTTATGTAAGAAGAGAGCTAAAACTCTGCAAATAAAGGACTGCCATTTGTAACAATTACCTAATTTAGCAAAGAATGTTTCTACAGTAAGAAAAGACACCTGACTCTTCTAGGATTGCTGCAAAGGGGAGGTGTGACATTTATGATCTGTTGTACCCCAAGTGTGTATTATAAGGACGCTGTTATAGAGTAATTTCTCTAGGATAATGTGCTGTGTGTTATTCTGCAGTTCTCTGTAAGTTATACTATAATTTGGAATCTGCTGGATATTGGATGTTTATCAAATTGACTGTAGTTCATCAAATTGTGAACACATGGCTATCACAGTGTTTTTTGCAAATGCATCTGGTATGTGCTCTTTGTATGTCAGATATGTTGCTGTGTGTTTGATGTTGGAATGTCAGTATGGGCCTCATAACAGTGCGGCAGTCTGGTTCCAGTAGCAACGTACCTGCACCCTTTCCGAACCACTGCACTACAAGTCTGACTGCAGGGGCTGTTGCGCCCGGCAAATATGACATGCTGTGCCAGTGTTTCTGTCTCTCCCCTCCCATGGAGTGCTATGGGACTCCTCGGGAATGAAGAGCAGCATTTTCCGGAGCCTAAATTCTCGATCCGTCGGGACTTGTAATGTCCAGGTGGCACTGGGATATAAGGCCCAGAAAAAAGCAACAAGTCTGGTGGCAACCCGCCAGGTCTCACCAGCATATTACCGCCAGGCTCGTTAGTAATGGGGCTCTAGGTCTCTATGATGGAATGCCAACCAGTGAAGTTGGAAGAGATTGAACTTTTGGATTTTTAGAAATAAAATGATACAGGCAATTCTGTTTCGGAAAAGGAAACCTGTGAATCCGACCCATTTTTCATGATGCCCTATGCCAAAATCAAAGAGCACTTATCTGCCTTTGCTGTGACTGTCTCCTTACATCTCTAGTAACAGCCTTGCAGTGGTAGTAAGGCAGAGTCAAAGGTTGCATGTGCTTTCCTGAAAGCTGCTGGAACACACATTTCCGACAAGCAAATGTGGTTATTTAATCAAATGCACCTCTCGTTCAAACTATAATATGTGTTTTGTGGCAGGCTGAATTGTAAATATAAGCCATGCCTGGCTAAGAAATGGTGGCTAATGGAAATTCCTAATTATATAGCTTTAGCAGAGGCCCATCTCAGCTGACTAAACACTGACTTGTCATGGAAATAAAGTGACTTGATTGCAAAAAGGTCCCAAGAAATACAAATAGTTGCAGTGGTTTTGTACCACTAGTCCGCCTTACATGGCCCTATTGATTTATAAGCTGCTAAAATACATTGCCTGCACCTAGTGTCCACTTTGTTCTCAAAGTCTGCATTCTTCATGTTTCCTTTACATGGATGATTATTTAGTGTTTTTAATTAGCTGTGTGCTTTGTTAGATGTACTAAAGTCCCCATATTACTGTAACCTGGGTTGCACATTCTCATATGCTGGGACCACCAAAATCATTTTGATTTTGTTGCAACTGTATTAAACCACACCCCTCCTGATGGGTACAGCCTGCCCTTCACCAATATTACGAAAAGAGTTGAAGAAGATATATCAGTCTTGCTTGTGTACTGTAAGGTATCTGGTAGTATGTCAGAGGGACTCTGGTTGCATGGTGGAAGATTCTGTTCTGTCTCATGCATCTTGGGTGTGTTTTAATCTGTAGTGACCACAACAACATTTCTCTTCTCTTAGCACACACAGGCATGACACTCTAACCTTTTTTTTTACTTGTGACTAGTTATAGGCCCAAACTATTGAATTAGGGTACAGATGGGGAGAAAAGGCATTTGAGGAGGGGCACAAAGCTTGTCTGTGTTGCTTCGTTATTTACCCACCCATTGACTTCGCAATGCTGTGCTAATCCCTATGGTCACGCCCACCTGCTTCCTGCCTCTTCTTACCCTAAACACATCCTCCTGGGATCTATTTGAGCTAGCTTTATCAAGCCTTACCATCATACGTTGTGCTGGAAGTGCCTGCAGTGTTTTTTCAAAGTGGTCCTCTGAGAATAAATCAATTAATTTGAGCTGTAAACACACTACGGGTTCAATAAAAATGCCAAAATGCGTAACCAGGCCTACCCCACTCAATCTAATAGCACTATGCATGTCCTTCACTGAAGTCCTGGTATAAATAAGGATTGGCAATGCAAACAGATTTGCATGAGAGAGTCTCTTTATCAGACATTCACAATTGTATGCTAAACTGTCTAAGGTTTCGGCCTGCCTCTCGAGTATCAGAGAAATATAATGTGTCAAGTAGTCTATGGTTGTCTGTGAAATGGTGGCTGGTTGAGTGTCATATTGTCCCTCGTTCTGAGTAATACAAGCCATGCTATATATGAACAGGTGCATGACTGTGTTTTACTGGTTTGCGTTTGCAGGCAGTTTATGGTGTATGTGGGTTAGATTGTGTCCACCGTCGTCACAGGATCTCGTGTGCGCTTTACACTACTCCATAGCTTCTTGTGGACTTTGCATGGACTTCTACAGTAGATCTCCAACTAGACCTGATCTTCTCCGAATGGGACAGAAATCGGTAGTGGATCATTAGTGAGTTCCCTGGAGAAAAAAAGTTGTTTAAGAAAAGTGCAAAAGAGGCATGCCTGTCTATACATCTCGCTTTACGCTTGAAGTGATTTTCTATGCTTTGGTGCACAGATTGCAGTGTCAGTGCATTATTACCATGCCCACCACCATGTTACGCTCCTCCTGGAAAAACAAAAGATGTCCCTCAAGCAAGGCATGTCATGCCTAGCTGAAAAGTATTGAGTTTCTACATAATCTGCCGGATTACGATGTACATGTTGTTTGCCATGCGGACATGACAGGAAGGATTTACATTTAGTCACAAGATATCTTGTGACAAAAGTGGATGCTATCTAACACACATACACAATAAGCTGTGTACAAAATGCAAAAGTTGCGGCTTTGTCATGCGATTGACTAAAAATGCATGCAGGGAGTCAACGTGCACAGAGGTGCAAATGTGTGCGCTCCTCTCTGTGCAATATTCACTCTAGGGAAAATGAGGGCTAAAGGGAAGCACCAGGTACCGCAGATGAATTTAAAAGCCTTAACATGATTTGTCTCTTTTGATCCAGATCTTCTCTGGACATTCCTTCCATTGATGTAGCATTTAATAAATTGATATTTGCGTGTGGCGGAGTCCCTTTAGCTGAATGGGCACCACCCTTTCCACCTCTTGTTTAGACATTCACACACACTGATGGACTGGGTGCAATACGATGCCTCAACATAAGACTTTCCCTGAATAGAGCAATCAGGACACACAAATCTAAACCACCTACACTAGAATATTTAAATATGACAATTCAGTCAACTGTACTTAGGAATGTTCACACCTGTAGGTTGGAATACCAGCAGGGAATGTGTTCATTTAGTAATGATGATTCCCTCTAAATCATTTAACAGCAAATTGACTAGTGCCACCGCAATCAGCAGTACACCAGGTCAGATACAATGATCATGGACCAATGCACCAGCTTCCATATACACCTCCAAATATGCTATATTGTACCTCGCTTTACCCAATAAGGGCAACATGTAATTACTTAAGCATTCCGTCTAACGTAAGTGCACGTTCATACCGTGCCAAGCACCCTATCACCTAGTTTCTTTCAACAGAAGATTGAGGTGAGACAATGCCTCAAAAATACACTGCAGCTGCTCGTCTAAAAAACTCATACAGCTCGAACATGGCACATATCTCCAAACCTCATCTCTTGGGGCTTTGGTATATTCCTCATTACAAAGGCCTTGCTTCTAACTTTCAGACAATCCTGCATGGGGCAAGATGCCCGACTGAAAGCAATCGCTTTCTGTTCCTTAGTGTCATGGTTAGATGGCTCCATACAATTCTTCATTCTAAATGAAAGATTTGATGAGCGCCATACTCTCAGATTCATGTTCATCATGTAAAACCTGTGTGAAGCATCCTTACTGTACAGGTCTGTTTTCAATCCTCACCTGCAAGGTTCTTACCCACTAAGGAACCATAAAAGTTGGCCCTGCTCATCTACTCAAAAGCATTCTTTACTCTGGCTGTACCATTCATTATGGTGGCTGCCAGTGGTTCGATGTGGTTTTGTTGAGGGTGTTTTGTCAAAGTAAATGTCATCATTCTTTTTCTTCGAATGAGTGATTTTCTTCCGACAGTATATACTAGGAGGGTGCCCACAGAAACCCCCCACCCCTCTACATGTATTGTTAACCAAAACCCACCACCCATATATATTTTCAGCAAAATACGTTAAAAAAAAACCTCAATGAAATCTACTTCAATGAAAAATGCTGCCGCACAATCTCCCATTCCCACTACCAGCATTGCCTGGTGCCAATGCAGTGTCACGGGGCGGCTCATACACGACGCTGTAAGGAAACAGACACACTTTTCGACCCAATATTGCTTGCATGTTTTATTTTTGTCAAGGAAGTTCCTCCTTGAACCGCCCTCACCCATCTCTCGATCCCGTATTTCCCATTTTCTTCATAGCTACATAATTGCTTTACTTCACTTTTAGGACTATTTTAAATGTGATTTTGTTAGAAGATGTGATGAGTTGCAAGACCATGTGTTAGCATTGTGTTCTCATTTCTGACATGAATCCTTTGCAGTTGATACCTTGATTATACATTATTTCTAACAAGAGGCAGCCACAGTTCAGAAGTCAGCACATAGTAAATGTAGCATCTTAACACAGTGGCAGAGTCTCGCCGGGACACGAACTATTTTGACCATGGCAGCTAGCACTTTCCCATCACTTAGTGGATATGCTTTAGGGTAGAAATCATTCTCTGATCAATTGGATAATCTGACGATGGCATTTCCAGGAAATGAGAAATCAATGTATTGTGTGAACTGTCTGTTTTCCTGTGCCATATTGTGTGCACTGAATAATCCTAAAGAGTTAAAGCAGTTATCTGCACTGTTACCACTGCCTAGTTCTCAAATGCTCAAAGGGTCACAAAATCCCAAATACATTATCATGTCTCCTTGATCTTTTTCATTCAGATTCACTCTCTCAAATGGAACATAACCAAGAATGTTTGAGAACCTTCTTATTGGGATGTAGCCAGATCAAAGCACTGATGTCTAGAGTTTGGGGCCTCTTCCCTATGGATAACATACTCTAAAGTGTCTCCACCAAACCCATAGAAAGCAGATTGGCACTCAGGAAATAGGTACTTACAACCTGCAACCTTGAACACCATAGGTTTTGTATCTGACTTCCCCACTGTCCCAATAATGAACCCCATACTCCCATCTTCATACAGAGCCAATCACATAGAGGCTTCCAGTAGTGGCAGATGGGCACTATACAATCCACTTACCCTACATTACAGAATACCTAACCAATAGCCAAAGGTTTACTCTTGCTAGTACTTGCTTTAGCAGGGGTTAGGTGCAAGGAGCAGGTGTAAGGGCACTCATTCCCGTTTTTCTTGCAACCCATAGAATAAAGCTGAGTCCACCAAAATCTTTGGTCCAGCTGTCAGATAGTCATTGACATAGCTGTCCCCTCTGTGCCTGAACAGACTGATTTGCATGGCTATCTTAATGTCTTTAAATTAGTCTTCTCTGCTAGTAATTCAATATTCACCCAAATTCGAATTACTATTCACATGCAAGGTAGTGCTTTTTTATTTTCATCTTTGCTCAGACTACAGTCTTCAGAAGAGCCTTCCAACCCTCAGAGAATCGAGACCATAACAGTGGCAGTAGATGCTATACAATTATCAAACCACATAACGTAACCTATTATGTTTATGCTCATTGTGCATTACATCCAGATGCTTTCTCGACTGTCTTCACCATTCCACCAGATGAAACATGACATCATGATTCAGCCTTTGGAGTTTGTAGCTAAAGAAACCAGGTGAAACTCAGAAGCTTGTCTTGCTCTTACCTTCAATGTGAAAAACAAATACTGTATTTAAGGAAAATGTGTTTCTGCTCCTTTGAAAGTCTGCTGGTCTTACAATAGTCATCCTTTTCCATCGTAACATCTACGAGAGCCATTGCAGGGATTCATTTGTATTATGGTCAGGAGAACCAATTTTTCCAAACGTATGGGTACATCTCAAAACAAGTACATCAGAGATGTCAGTGTACCGGTGAAGACAGATATGATTATTATTAGAATTAGAGATAGACAAATGAGCGGCGCAGTGTAGGCGTTCACCAATGCCTCATTCTCCGCCTCTGTTGGGGCGCTTGTGGAAATGGAAATGGTACTCCCTGAAGAGTCGAAGTTTGGGGCAAGTAGTACCTACAATCAATTTCATCCTCCCCCCTCTCGCCCATTGGCAATGTGGCATTGAAGGCGCTAGGCTCAGTTTATGTGTCTTTGTCTAAGCTATCACACACCAACACCTCATCATCACGGGAGTGTCTACAAAGAAATGTGAACTTAGTGGCCACAGGGCAGTCTGGTAAAAAAGGGATAATAGATAAAACCACTACCAAAATGACTGATTACTTCACTTTGGAGCCCCCTCCCCCGTGGGGAAGTTGTAAGTAATTGACCTCAGCGAGAACTTGGAGAAAGAGCTCCTTGTCACAATCCCCTGTTTGAGTTTTCGAGGCATTGATAATGCAACGTATGGAACACAACAGGGAGGTGACACTCAGGGGCGTAGGAGACACATAAAATCTGGGGGGGACAGGGGACATCTGGGGGACTTTGCTTTATTTATTTATCTATTTATTTATTGTGTTTTAGTCAAAGAACTCAACTTTTCACAAAATTAGAATTAAAATAGCAGTACGTATTAAATTACAAATATCACTGTATAAAACAAGAGAAAAGAAGAAAATAAAACAGAATTAAAATAAAGGATGCAGCAGCAAAGAACATGTATGCATTTCTGGATTTTTCATCTGACTATGAGCTCATGGTAAGAGAGAGGAAATAACAATCACTTCCAGTGGGCCACAGCTAGGACGCCAGCTCGTTAAGAAGCAGATCACCTGTAAGTGGACTCCTGCCAAATAAAGGAATTGAAGCCTTTTCTACCAACTGCAAGTTGCTACTTTTTTTGTGTGGGGAAAGGTGACGTGTGTGTCTCTTGGAATGGAAAGATGGGGTTTCAAAGAAAGAGGAAATCTTGTTTGTACCTCTGAGTAAGCCCTGTTATGGGAGTAGAGGGACCAGGTGTGTGATGTTGCTGCTTTGACTGTCCTCCGGGAGGGTACAGCAAAGAAGGAGGATGAGCGATCGCAAGCCCACCCCCTTATAAGCACTCCCCAGGTCCGCGGCCAGATGTGTCGGACCCGGGGGATGCCTACTAGGTGGTGTGTATTCTGACCCAGGGGGTTGGCCAGAGGGGCAGCCCGCTGTGTAGGCTGACCCTCTAGTGCCCCTGCGAGGGCCGGGCCAGCCTCTCATGATGAGTATGGTCCCTCTTATTCCATCTCATGCTGGCTTCAGAGCCTAGCATTTCTTTGCTTTTGTTATTCTGAATGCAGAGCTGGACTCTGTTCCTTTCTCGTTTAACATTTCCTGCAAAGCCTGATCTATTTGATTCTCTCATATGTTACTAGGACGGCAGAGCATGGGTCCTCTGCCCTGTTACATTATTCAAAGAGCCCCTCTGGCCTTTCTTTGCCTCTCCCTTGTCTCACTGCTTGCTTGCTTAATACATACCTCCTTGCTTGAACACTCAACATATTCTCCCTAACACAGCAATGGCAGCTGCAGTATGTCTTAACTTCTATTTGTTCTGTGTGTTGAATTGGCCTCTTATTTACGCTTTTCTAACTGCAGGGGAAATGCATTTGCCAGTCACTGCCATGATGGTTCTACCTGGCCATAAGAGGGCAACAGCTAGCCAATATTGGAAGAACATGGCATATTATGCCAGAGGCTGGCAACTGCCTTCCTAATGCCTACATAAGAGACACAACTCTTGCCTTTGTTTCTAACAGTAATTCAGTGGATGAAGAAACACGACAACACACATATTGCTTATAAATGAAGGGGATGATGTCACACTTGGTTAAAACATTTTGATCACGCCAGGAGCTAATTTCCAGCTGCAATTAAGCGATTACCTTTTAGACTTCTGGCTTTAAATAATGTTAGTACCACCTGGAAAGCACAGAGGTTGCTCAACAGGGTTCCTGGAGCACGAGGGGTACCCTACCCGTGGGCATGGATGATTGGAGGACATTCTTGCCCTGGTTTGGAGCCTGGTCCCTACAGCCATGATGGGGGGAGGGGCCTATTACTTTTGGTTGTACGTACCCTTTGAGTGTGGGCAGTCATTGCCTCCTGCTTTAGCCCACTAACAGCTCAGCTTTGTATCTTTATCACACATACCTGTCAGGTGGCATGTAACTCAATGCTACTAATGTTATCAGCCTCAGAAGTCTGGAATCCTTTGCCACATCAACTAGAGTACAGGCTTGTCACCTGAGACTTACTCATGTCTGAGTCGGCATCTGTCGCCCTGTGGGGAAGACACACACAGAAAGAGCAGGGCACAGTGCCCTTGTAGGTTTTTCACACTTCTTCCTCGGGGTGGGCACAATTCACTCTGCAGAGAAAGTGGCACATGCTGGGCAACATTCTCCCATTTTGACAATGTCACCCAAAGAGCGAAATTGGCCATTTGAAATACCTCTGTCGACTTATTATTGCGCAATCCACACGGATGGGTTTAAGCACCTGCTTAACGCAAGATGGCAATTAAGGGCATTTGCCAACGCACACAAGAAGCACAGGACACCCTCTTGCCAGCGACATGCCATGCTCACTCATTCTGATCACGAATTGGCATTTATCTGGGGTCATGTTAAATATTTATTTATTTATTACATGTGTAGCATCACGCAAAACCCCTAAGCATCAAGGCACAAAGTAAACTGCATGGCGTGGACCACTTCCATTGGCGCACGTTTCTACTTTTCTACGACAAAATTGAAGATTTTAGCGTAAAAGGCAGGTGAAATCACATTGCTTTTTCACTTTGGAAGAGTGTAAATACCTCGCGCAATTAGCGATTGCTGGCGGAATTGACAATGGCTTCCTCTGACTCTGCCCGCTTTTACCAGGTTTCATTTCCAAGCAGATCCCAGAGGAATCCCTTTCCTTATTTCCAGCATGAGAATCCATGCTGGCAGAAAGGCCGCATTTGTCTGGTGGAGCGGGAAATACAGGGGGTCCCGCTGTGTCCACTCGGCTCCGGAACTCCACCCAGAAAATGCACAAAATCTGGCCAATTAGAAAAGTGACAGTAATAGTGTTTTCCACCACTTTTTCTGAACCAATTGACCTGGAAAATGCTGTGTTGCATCGGAAGCTGAATGCATTCACTCTATTATCCCACGGGAAGATTAAGCCAGGTGCTGAACACAGGTGTTACATATTCCTGTGCACAATCTGCATTTGGAGATTTAGCTAACTGAGCTATCTTACAAATGATATCTCCTCTGGGGCTTTACTGTCTTAACCCCTTAACTGCCATGGGTATTTCCCCCCAGTGCCAAGGCCTTTTCTGGTGATTTTGGTATGTCGCCCTTCAATCCCTTGTAACTTCTTTGTTACATGAGATATCTCGGCCAAACTTGGCCGCTTTTTTCCCACATGTAGGCGGTCGTAACACCACCCAGGAATCCTAGTTTGCTGTAGGGGGGTGAGAGAAAATAACCAAAAAGGAGAACATTTGTTTTTTTTCAGAAAATGCCAATAAAATGTTGTACAAAGAAGCCTGTGGTGTTTTCCTTGTAGGAGCTATGAACAAATTGTTTGCTGTGCTGGATTCACCATTTTCCAGGCTTTCAAGAACAGATTGAGTGGAAACCAAAATAACATATTTTGATATGCTAATCAGCTGTTTTGTGAGAGGTAGGAGATTTTGGCGTTTTTTGTCCAAAAGGACATGCATGGACGGAAAGGAAGAAAAGGGTAGGAAAGGTGAATGGGAAGCCAGAAAGGCATACATTTTTGAAAAGTAGACAATATTCCAAGTTTAGGAAGGGGTGATTTGCGCAGGTTAGGCAACAACTATGTAGGGAAAGATTCCATAGTTTGGGGGGAAATTGGGAAAATGACAGAAAAAAAACACAATTTCCACAGATTTCACTCTGGTCACCCACCGAAACACGCACCCAACAACACATGGCCAACCTTCCCCCGTTCCCACAGGTTTCCCAATGAAAACGGTACCTCACATGTGTGGGTGCACCTACCTGGGTGCAAAGGGAAAAGCCTAAACCACTGGTAACCCCAAGTCTTTTCGCACATCAGATTTTCAGGAATTTTGCTCATGTGGACAACCTACAGATTTGGGCCTAGGGTGTCGAAGCCACGAAGGAAAACAGGGAACCCCATGCATTTCCGAAAAGAAGACACCCGTGGGAATCCACAGAGGTTTGACTTGCGCGAATCGCCCCATAATTTATGACGCACAATCCCTAACAAAGTCTGAAATTGAGTGGAAAAAACACAATTTTCTCTTTGTCTGGGATTGTGGGTAATACATTCTGGGGCGATTCGCACAAGTCAAACCTCTGTGGATTCCCACGGGTGTCTTCTTTTCGGAAATGTATGGGGTACCCTGTTTTCATTTGTGGCTTCGACACCCTAGGCCCAAATCTGTAGGTTGTCTCCCCAAACCCTTGGGGGTTACCAGTGGTTTAGCCTTTTCCCTTTGTGCCCAGGTAGGTGCAGCCACACATGTGAGGTACCGTTTACGTCGGGACACATGTGGGAACGCGGCAAGGTAGGACATTTGGTGTTGGCGGCATGTTTCCGTGGGTGGCAAGAGTGAAATTTCTGAAAATTGTAGTTTTTTCACAAAATTTCAGACTTTGCCGGGGATTGTGGGTAATACATTCTGCGGCGATTCGCGCAAGTCAGACCTCTGTGGATTCCCATGGGTGTCCTCTTTTTGGAAATGCATGGGGTTCCCTGTTGTCCTTGGTGGCTTCGACACCCTAGGCCCAAATCAAAAATCTGCTCTGCCGAAAGGCTTGGCGTTACCAGTGGGTTAGCCTTTTCCCTTTGCGCCCAGGTAGGTGCACCCACACATGTGAGGTACCGTTTTCATCAGGACACCTGTGTGAACGTAGGATGGTAGGACATGTGTTGTTGGCGGCGTGTTTCAGTGGGTGGCCAGAGTGAAATGTCTGAAAATTGTGTTTTTTTTCCACCAAATTTCAGATACATTTCCCTCTGCCCACCCACCGAAAAACGCCGCCAACAACAGATGTCCTACCTTCCCGCGCTCCCACAGGTGTCCCGACAAAAACCGTACCTCACATGTGTGGATGCACCTACCTCGGCGCAAAGGGAAAAGGCTAACCCACTGATAACGCCAAGCGTTTCGGCAAAGCAGATTTTGCTCATGTGGACAACCTACAGATTTGGGCATAGGGTGTCGAAGCCTCCAAGGAAAACAGAGTACCCCATGCATTTCCAAAAAGAAGATACCCGTGGGCACCCCCCTTTCCACTAAAAACATCCATGGTGGTTTAGTGACACCCACACCCACCCAAAACAAGCTATAATTTTTCTTATTTTTGTTTTGCCTCTTTCCTAGGGGAAGATTGCAATAGCCCCCAGGGAGGGCTACATGAGATGCCCCCCATCAATTTGGGGTGGGGGGGAGAGGGCCGTCCCCCTTTCCAGTAAAAGCATCCATGGTGGTTCAGTGGCCCCCCACACCCACCCAAAACAAGTTATAATTTGTTTAATTTTTGTTTTGCCCCTTCCCTAGGGGCAGACAGGCACATTTGTGTGGCCATCTGCCCCCCGGTGGGGGCAAAACGTACTGCCCCAGGCTTGGGGGGTGGCTCTGCCAATATTTGCAGTGGCCTCCCCCCCACCCCAAATGGATGGGGACATCTCATGTACCCCTTCCTAGTGGCAGAAATCTGCCCCCAGGGAAGGCTGCATAAGGTGCCCCCATCCACTTAGGGTGGGGGGAGAGGGCCACCCCCCCTTTCAAACACAAAAAATCCTGATGGTCTAGTGGGTGCCCCATGCCCACCCAAAACAAGTTATAATATATATATTTTAGTTTTGCCCCTTCCCTTGGGGCAGACAGGCACATTTGTGTGGCCATCTGCCCCCTGGTGGGGGCAAAACATACTGCCCCAGGCTTGGGGGGTGGCTCTGCCAATATTTGCAGTGGCCTCTCCCCTCACCCCAAATGGATGGGGGCATCTCATGTACCCCTTCCTAGGGGCAGAAATCTGCCGCCAGGGAGGGCTACATAAGGTGCCCCCTTATCCACTTAGGGTGGGGGGGTTGGCCACCCCCTTTCAAACACAGAAAATCATGGTGGTCTAGTGGGCTGTCCCCCGCCCCCACTCAAAACAAGTTATAATAGATATCTTTTTGTTTCGCCCTTCCCTAGGGGCAGATGGGCACATGTGTGTGGCCATCTGCCCCCTGGGGGGGGAGTCACAACGTACTGCTCCAGGCTTGGGAGGGATGGCTGTGCCAATATTTGCATTGGCCTCTCCCCCCCACCCCAAATGGATGGAGGGCATCTCATGTACCCCTTCCTAGGGGCAGAAATCTGCCCCCAGGGAGGGCTACATAAGGTGGCCCCCATCCACTTAGGGTGGGAGTGGAGAGGGCCACCCCCCCTTGCAAAAATCCCTGGTGGCTAGTGGTCCCACCGAACCCACCCAAAACTACGTTTTTAAAAAAAAAAACATTTTTTTGTTTGCCCACTTTCCCTGGGGGAAGATAATCACCCATCTGCCCCCAGGGTATTGCCCCCATGCTTTGGGGGCAAGGGGGGAGAGGGCAGCTTACATAGTAAGCAGCCCCTCCCCCCCACTTCAAAAACAGATCCCTGCACGACACACCAAACCCATATTCTGGGGGGGATTAAATGACATTACATCCCCCCCACTTAAAATTGTGGGGGGGATTTGTCTCCCCTGTCCCACCCATGTCCTACGCCCATGGTGTCACTCAACTCTCCTTCCCCAAGTGAATCTTCTAGCAGGTCATCCATTAGGTTGGTTTTGGAGGGGCACAAGCCCGCCTGGGGGGGGGGGGTGTGCTGGACCTCCCTTCTATGGGACTGTTGCATGACGACAAAACATATCTGGGAACAGCAAGTTTGATATCAGTTTTTCAGCTCTCCAACTATCCACTAATCCTCACCAAGACCTCCCTGGGCATGATGTGATTGGGAAGCAGCTTGACTATGTAGAAGAGCAGTCTATTTACTCACAAGAGCTGGAGGTAAGCAGCTCGTCCGCATGGATGTTCTCTATTCTGGAGACTCTCTTAACAAAGTTAACACCTAAGTGCGAGGCAGCTGAGACAAAACAAGATAAACTATGTGCCCAATATGACAACATGGGTCATCCATTAAATTAGCTCTTGGATGCCTCCTACCCACTGACCAGAGGAATAGACAATTTTATAAAAAAATCAATCTGTTGGCCGTCTCTTCTCTGGCTGAACCACAGGAGATCGCTCTTCCTCATAGGGTTACCTCCAGAGCGGGCAAAGCAGTGGCCACCATAGCAGACACTTCTCTTTGAAATCACTGAAAAAAGAAAAGAGGTATAAAAACAGGCTATAATGTATGAGAACATCACAGATAAAAAGAAGAAGCCCACACCTAAGCGGACAAAGTAAAAAGGCACACAGGTCAGGGAACTCAACGTATGGGGAGGAAACTTCCAAGACCACAGTAATAAAGCGAGGCTGAAAGAAATGTGTACTGGTGGGAACCGAAAATTTCCAACTGTGCTATTGAAGCTTGCTTTGAGGTGGAGAGCATTGAGGAAAAACACACAGGAGTAGAAACACAAGACAAGAAGTGCATGGCACCCAAACAACAAAGCACAATAATAATAATAAGAGTCAGGGCCGACCAGCACTAATGCGGGGCCTGACCAAAATCTTGCTTCCCTTGAATCGTAACACAAGATCAGACCAATATCAGGTGTATAACTTGGAAGCTCTCTTCTCCACTGCCACAGACGCAGCTCGAGGGGAAGCCCATTGTCCTGAGACCACTGGTATGATGCAAGTAAACTTGAGATATGGGGGCGGTGTTCCTTCTTCCTCCTTGCCAAAGAAAGCCCAAACTGCATTGTTGATGAGAACTAAAACATTGCAGGTGACAAGCTTACTATGTGAGGGTATACACCTCTACTTGAATCGCTCACGTTTCCTAAATCTCCTACATGTGTTAGTGCCATTGCGCTTCATTTACTCAGATAACATTAGAATTGAAGACATACACACAAACATTAAATACACCACTTCTCTCGTACACTTCTTCTCTGAAGATGTCCTCCACTATACCCTGGACCATCGTGAGGTTCTGCATAAATTGGGAAATGACTGTTCAGTAATAGAATTGAATGGCTTTAATGGATACAAATATCACCCCCTGAACCACAAGGCTAAGGTTAAGGAAGGGCTGGATAGTAGATAGTAGAGAACAACGTGTGGACCCCAATACCAGTTTAATGCTGTCTCAAATAAAAAGTAGGGACATGGAAGCGGATGCACAACATGTTGTTTGGGGGTAGAACTCTCACTGGGCCTGGTTAGCCACCCTAGTGGAAAGGAGGGGGGATTCCCATCCCTAACCAGAGGACTCATTAACCTTTCTTGCTTTTCCCTTGCAATACACAGGGACACTCTCGCCTATTTCAGCCAGATGGCCTCCTGGAGGTTATTGATGGGTTCAGTGTCATTCGGCTCCAGGAGACATGGCTAACAGACCCCTGGTGGTAGATGGCTGGAGCTTCCCAACACAGGAATCAGTGCAAGGGTCTAAGGGTTGAAGAAGGGGTGGCTTGGCCCTGGGGTAAGAAATTCCATGGTAAGTATTGCCCCCATCTGTTAATATTGTCATGGGCAAGATGACCCCTAATCCAATATTCTGTGGTGGGGGGTTCTTCATATTGGTATTTATGTCCCGCCTTACGTAGCATATGTTAACCAATTAATCCAGGATGTGTAAAACATCCTAGACAAGCTGAATTTAAAGGATCTGATCCTTTTGTGTGGGGTTTTCAATGCTAGAATTCAGTTGCTCTCCTCCAGCTAGGTAGCTGGGTAGATGGCTACCAGCGATTTTGAGTGGGGTGGTGGTTCCTCCAGGGCTTATTGTTGTGGCCTGAAGTGAGCATGCCTGTTGTACAAGTATGGCTTTTCTATGGTCAATGGAGTGTGTGAATCAGACCCCCTGCCAAACATTATCAGGGTAGCTAATAGGGAACAGTATTTTGGATTACCTATTTATTGCCAATTCTCCATCTGTTGTGAGGGAAATTTGTGTGCATCACTGCCCAGAAAGTGACCATTTTATGATCATCGCCCTGTTAAACATTAAGGTGCCATCTCAAGGTGTTGGGCCAGCTGGCACTTTGGGTGTGGATGAAGGTTTACATTGTTTTTCATGGAAAGATGGTAACACGACGAGGGCAGGGGAAGTTGCACATGTCTCCATGTCTCCTTGGGCTCTTCTTTTTGTACTCACGATTCCTCCAAAGTGTTGTCTTTCCAGATAGAGGAAGCGGACGTGGACCACCGCCAATTTGACATGCATCTTGCAACTATTCGTAAATGTTCTCTTGTCTCTGTTATCCCTGCGGGAAGAAGGGGGTGGGCCACAGGGGCTCTCACTGGCATCCCTATGACAACGAGATCAGGAAAAGAAAGGGGCAAATGAGGGGAGAGCACAGAGCGATCGCAAAACTGAACCTACTACTGCTAGCTTGTAGCATCTGGGTAAAGTCCATGGAATCCAGTTATAACAAATGATTAAAAAATTACAGGTATGCCATGTGCTCTATTCACTGATCAGGGTCAGCTCAGGAAGCCCAATTGAAGAATAACAGATAATTATGGAGAATTGTAAATAGCAGAGAATCCAAGATAACAGACATAAATGGGGTCACTGAGGCAGCATGTAAAGAGTATTTGAAGAACGTACTGGGAGTAAAATAGGGTGATGCCCATGGGGTGACAACGCTTTTTGATAGATAGGTCTATTATTTAAATCAAGAGGACATTTGGGGGATCATTGGGGGCAGTAACGCCTTGCGGGCACCGGGACCTGGCGGGATCTGTAGCTCCTTGTTGAAGGCAGACCCTAACCTGTGGGCTGGTGCCTTGCACAGAGTTTTATGTAGTATTGAGGTACTACAGAGTATTCCATCATCATGGCAGGATGGTATAGTTGTGCCTATCCTAAAGAAAGGCAAGCACTGTGATCCAAGAAACTACCACTTACTAGCGATGCTAGATGTGACAGCAAAAATCTTGTCCGTGGTGCTATTTAAAGAGCTGGAGGAATGGTCTGAATCCCTGAACATTATTCCCCTCAACCAGACGGGCTTCCGCAAGAACTCAAGCACCACTATTAATGTGCTTATTCTATCAACCATTATACAACAGGCAGGTCTGATCAAGAAGCAGCCAGTCTACATGGCATTTATTGGTTGAAGTGCCGCATTTGACACGGCGGATCGCAATAGGCTCTGGGGAAAGTTATTCCACCTGGAAAATCCACCTGGCCTACTTAGGATTATCACACTATCTAACACCAGAGTCTAAGCTAGATTGGACCAGTCTGGGTGGGGGGGAGTCATCTTGGATACCAACTCAAAAAGGCCTGAAACAATGCTGTATCCTAGCCCCCATACTGTTCAATCTCTATACAGCAGACTTGGGAGGTGCCTCACATAATTCGGTTTCCATCCCTCCAAAACTGGGTGAATTTCCAATCCAATGGCTGGGTTATGCAGATGATCTAACCACATTGGACTTAACACCAAGAGGCCTGCAGACATCTTTGAATAGGTTGATAGAGTATCTTAACATCAACTTGTTAGTTATAAACACTTACAAATCTAAAATAATGATGTTTAACTGAGGGAGATCCAAGGAAAAAGGTTTGAGTTGGGGAATTGATGGGGTGAAACTGGAGGTGGTCACCTCATATAAATACCTGGGGATACCATTAGACCAGAGACTACAAGTCAACCTACAACTGGACCAGATCTCGTTGTCATCTCATGCAATTCTGGGTGGGATCCGCACCTTTGCACGAAATGGAGTCAGATTCTCAACTGGCTCATTGATACAGGTACACCAAGTCAAGGTCGCCTCCCTCCTAATGTATGCTTTGAAATTGGGGAACTCACATAATTGGGGAAGATAGGTAAGCTTGAAGGATCCCTAATTTGAAATTCAGCCCATTGAATGCAAAATATAACTTAGCTGCTTAACACTCTAATGGAAACTCGTCATTGTCCCGATGGGCTATCTTTTGGGCCTTAGTTTGAGTGGATTATACAACTAGAGCAGCTCTTATGCTTCTGAGTACCATCACAAAGGCATACAGCATAGCAGTAAAAAAATGGCTGCGCTTGGCACCTGGGTTCCCACTCGATCTTCCTCTGAAGGGCTTCAAGAATACCATGAAAGGCATTATATCTGGGTACAGGTCAGAACAACATTTGGCCAATCTCAGTACAAAAAGGCATGCAAAAGATTTTGTGGCCCAATTTGAAGGCGATTGCCCGATATGGGAATACTTGAAATTGAAATGTAATGCTATTAAAACAGGAGGATTGGAGGGGATTTGGTGCCAAGCAATGGGAGCAGGAAGCGGTTGTCGTTTATGTGGGTAGAATAAGGTACAACCAGTAAAGCATCTCCTGCGTGAATGCGCATCTCTTACCGCTCTGAGAGTTGGTGCCTTACGTTTGGTGGGAGTGTGAGGGGATCCCCCCCCCCTGACTTGATATGAGCTTGATGTATGTATGGGAACAACCAGGCATGTATTGCTTTTTTTATGTTGCTATGGAGAAAAATGGTCTGTGTTTTCGAAGTTGTAAATTAAATTGAAGTTGGTGGCCCAAGTGACTACAATGTTCTTATTGGATGATGTATCTTCTTCCGCTCTTCTGTTTTACTATGTTTAATGGATTTTAGAAGGATGGAAAGATAGTATTTTCAATTAGTGTAACTTGCAGGAATCTGCTTGCGAAAGGATTTCTTGTTAAAACTGCAATACAATAAAAAACCTTTTTTTAAAAAATAGGAATTTGAGGATGCCAATGTCCACCTGCTGGAAGATGTCCTGCAAAGTAAATCTGAAGGCTCTGTTTTTTGTCTCCGCAAGATACCTCCTCATAGCAAACATGTTAGGCAAAATCACCTGCAGTACCCTTTGGGAACACTACATGCAATTAAGACAAGTGTAAGCAGAATTTCACCTTTGGTACAAGCCTGTACTACACAGTAAAGTGGTAGCGATGGCTGAGCAGCCAGACTTACCTCAAGAGTTTAAGTGAGCAGTAGAACAAGTTACACAAAGGACCAACTAACACAGTGACTTAAACATACACTTACTCAAGGTTTCTTGGTAAAAGAATATACATTTATTTACTCAGTAAGTTAGAAAACATTACACTAGCATAAGCAGCTCAATATCACACACTAATAAACCACAAATATGCAACCGGTAAGTAAATGAACAAGTTGAGCTCCACTGAAGTGGGAGGAAAATGGCACTTCATATACTTAATAAAGGGGTAAAAAGACGAGGTTATAAGAATAGACAGCCCAAATACATTCATAGGCAGGGCAAAGGGTTTCAGTTAACTACAACCAGCAATTCTTCTCAAAAGGCCTGGGACAAAGTCAATGGTTCAGAGTCATTGTATAGGATTGCAGTTCTGGTAGATAACGGTTACCACAGAGTTTAGAAGAATTTAGCTGGGTTAAAATTTTGACGAATGTTTAGGGAAGGACAAGCCTTCCAATTTTAGGAAAGTTTCATGCACTTTCTCGATGGCCGAAAAGATTTCCAGACTGCGTTTGCACAGTACCTTGTTAATGAAGAAGAGCTGTAGCTGAGGAAGTTGTGCCTGGCAGTTTGAGCAGATCTTGTTGTTCCTGAGCTTCAGTCGTGGGGACAAGAAGGGGGACATCAGGAGGTTCCTGCACTGCTCAGGGATGAGGCCAAAAGCTTTAGCAAGATGTTGATTTAAGGTGTGAGTGCCTTAAAGTCCACGAGCTGGTTTCCTTCCCTCTGGCTATCCGGTTTTCAACAGCACTATGATGAAAATTCGACCAGATGGGGACGGTGTCCAGGTGGCTTGCGAGTTGTTGTTCCCATCAAACTCAGGGGAAGAAGTTAACCTTAAATGGCTTCTCCATCGATGGAGTTTTAGGCAATTCGGACTTGCAGCAAGGCTTCACCGGTCGTCCAGGAGTTGCAGCAGTCCTCTTCCTTCAGCTCGTGTTCGGGTCTTTCGTTCCAGTGGTTGACTCTGCTTTCCAGGTTCCAGAGGCCTGCTTTTAAACAGTTTTCCCCCATTCATTCCAGCCTGGCTGTCACTCACACAGCAGGGTGGCTGTCCTTGCTGGACAGCCAGCCGGCCAATCACGCCAGAGTGCATTCAGGTCTCCTAGGAGACTAAGCACAGGGAGTTTCGGGCACCTCCCTCATATCCTGTCCACCCCAGACACCCTGGCACTAGAGGAGGGCTTCAGCACTGAAGCCTGCCAACAAACAAAGGGACCAAACCTGGTTTGGCATGCAGAGACAAACACAAGAAGGACCTTTCCTGAAAGAAATGGCGAAACAAATGAACTGTAGTCTGTTTTTACAAATAAGTCTTGGGTGCCATATTTAAAAACATTGCTTACCCGATTTTTTGCTACGATTGTTAGCGTTCGAGGAAAATCATGGTAGTTTGATCTAAACACTGCCACCAGCCATTTAAAGTAGGAAAGGGTCTCATTCTACCGTTACATGAGTGTTTTCACTCAGGGGAAGCTAGGCTACCCCTCCAGCACTCTATAGGAAGATAGTGTTTGTTTATTTGTTTGTTTGTGTATTTGGTATAGTGCAAAACCAAACCCACGGGTAGCTGGGTGCAGACATTATAAGGATACTTGAGAACTTGGTTACATTGACATACAAATAAACAGTAGGACGGTAAGGCATTGTTACAGGCTGAATATACTCATACAGTTAATGCCGATTGTCGGAAGCATAGTGGACCAGGTAGCAGTCATCAATGGTCTTGTAGTCCAGGTGGACCCGTTGGGATTCCTAGTTGCTAGAAGTGGTGGTCGGAGGTCCATATGATGGGATCAGGTTAAAAACAGGCACGGTCAGGAGGTGTCAGGTCGATGGGTTCTATTAAAGAGTTCTATTAAAGAGGGATGATCAAGTTAGATGTCATTGGATCATATCCATGTGAGGACCTTACGCCTGAAACTCGGGTAGAGTTGGTCCATTCTGAGTTCTAGGGGGAGTTTGTTCCAGGTTTGGGCGGCTATGACCGGAAAGCTAGCGCCGCCAGCTGTGCTCTTTTTGTATCTCGGCACCTTTTGTCACTCGGGAAGTGTGTGCTGGGTCAGTAAATTTAAAGAGACTAGTAATGTCAATTTCACTTTACAAGCTCTGGGAGACAGTAGTCAGTCCCAGAGAAGATATTTAAACCTTGGGAAGTATGAAAGAAATCCCTGTGCCACTGCACTGAAGGTGCTATGTGACACACAGAAAATGATGATGCCTATGGAATTGTTTTAAAACTCCATAACCAAAGAACACAAAAGTAAAACACATTGAAAATGAAAGGTTCAAAGCCCCAAAATATCGCAAAAGAGCTTGAGGGCTCTAAGGTAGAGGGAATATAGCACTTGTGTGAGAATTCTCCCAAACAAAACAAAGGCACAAATTATGAAGCAGTTCATATGTCATGCTTTTCCCAATAATATACGATAGTGTTTGTCATCCTGTGGGAAAGAAATCCAGCAGATCACAGAAGTAGGGGACTCTTTCAGTGGACTCCTTAGTCCCTTCATCTGGCTTGTATGAAAAGATACTCATCGCAGGGTGTTACAAGTATGCCATTCTCTGTGTTATTGTATTGCGTATGCCTGCTAACAGTACCAATACACGCGGTATTAAAAAAATAGAACTTTTCTTCCTGTAGGACTGATAGTGGAATTAGGGTGCAGGGCATGGCTGATTACATTGGACCCGTAAAGCTGTGCTGTCTCTTCCTGTGATAGTTGCTTCCTGAAAACAACTCCAAACACTATGTTTTTTTTATTTTTATTTTTTATAATTTATTTTCATTTTAATCATGACAACAATACATAAAATCACAGAAAAATCGTAACAAAAACTATATACATAACTATAAAACATATTGATATACCCCCCCCCCAAAGACACCAGGTTCACATCATGTAGTATACATTGTCAGATTCAATACAAAGTCAGAATTTTTCCACAAATCTTCTTAAACAACCCATCGTTGACGTGTTTCCTATATATATATATATACATTTTTCCACATCTTCCAGATCAAGCATTTCTTTCAACCAATCTTCCTTCTTCAAGGCAACATCGGATTGGCAATTTCTAAGAATGATTTTCTTACCCATCATAGAACCTCTAAATAACCACTTCTTTTGGCAGTGAGTAAGCAAGTCCAAGGTAGCATCATTTCCCAATATCAACGTTTCAAAATTAAAATCAATCGATTCCTCCAAGACCTCCTCCAAGATCCCACCAATTTCATTCCAATATCCACGCACCTTCCTGCAGTCCCACATCATGTGTTCCAGTGTACCATTTTCATTAGTACAAGCCCAACACTCCGAGTCACCCTTCAAACCACGCTTCCATAATCTTTCAGGTGTCCAATAAATCCTGTTCAAAATCTTTATCCATCTCGTTCTCTCAGTCAACCCCAAGGAACAAAAATTGACATCTGCACACATTCTTGTACATTTCTCCACAGTAATATCAGAGCCAATTCTTCGACTCCATTCAGCTTGCAGCTGAGCATTGTCTTTATATTCATCCACAATTTGCCTGTAAGCCCGGCTAGCTAAACCACCTTCCCCTACCAATGATCCTCTTGTAAGGAAATCTAGATTTAACCTTGCCTGGAAATTAATCTCACCAACCGTGATCTTCAATTTCTTCTAATCTTAAAATCTGAAATTCTCAATATGAAAATGTTGTTGTAACTCTCGAGCACTCATCCATCTCCCCTCCTTAAATAGATCACCAATCCAACTCACACCACCCAAAAACCATTCTGCCAAGAATAGCGTTTTCTTTCCTAGTCTAATAGAAGGATTCATCCATAATGATGCACCAGGGTCTTTGTAAGCATCCACACCCAACAAACCGTTCAATTCCTCCCAGGACTTCCTCAGACAGACACGGGTCCTTCATACGTCCCACTCTTGATTCTGTAATTAGCAAGGCTCCAGGTGACAGAGGACCATTATAATGTGCTTCCGCCATAGCCCATTCATTGGGTATTGCTTTCAAAAATCCAACCATAAAGTCACAAAAAAAGGGAAGGTGATAAGCTCTAAAATTCGGCACTCCTACTCCACCTTTCTCCAGTGGTAATTGCAGTTTCCACAAACTTAATCTGGGTGGTTTCTTGTCCCATAGAAAACCTTGAATAAGCCTATCCATTTCCTTCCAGTGCCGAACATCAATGTTTAGTGGGACCATATTCAAGATATAATTGATCCTAGGGGCCGATATAATTTTTAGAGAAAGTCTTAACAAACCCCAGCGCTCCAAATCAGTTTCAAAATCAATACAAATTGCATTCATGTTCACCTTAACCAAATCATTGATCTACGTTTTTGTTGTTTTAAAATGAAATATCCTCGTATTAAATATAAATATACATGTTGTGTACACTCAATCAAATTCCATTCCTCTCTCTAATACACATCGCCCATTTCGACATTCCCAGTATACTGTAACCTCTTTTGAAAATCTCTAGTAATTTATCCTGAAACCGATGTTATGTATATGCTAGAATTCAAAGCTTATTTCTCAACACTGGCACAAACACCTCACAATAACTCAATGACACGTGCATGCTCCTTTCAGCACACCAACTGCATCGTGGTCCCTCAGCTGCATCGGATGTTTAACTAAATATTAACTCAGAGTATATGGCAGTCATTCACAACTCTTTTAGATACTAGGTCTCGGGAGGATAGCCCAGGGGCAACACGCTCGCAGTGAAAGCAAGACGACATGGAGCAACACAGGTTCGATCCCCAGATCTGGGCTAAGAAGCCTCTGGGTATTAGGTGCGTTATAAATGACCAATTACAATAGGTATCATGTGTACATGTTATAGTTACTTTTGTCATGTGCTATGCTATGAGTTTAGGATTATTATGGAGAGGAATGTATTATGTTTTATTAATATGTTTGATCCTCTGGACTGAAGTATTTGTACTTAATGGTTGACTTTCCCACCTGTAGACACAATTGAATGCCTCAGCAATGCCTGATCTGATTTTTTTTTACTGCAGACACTTATTCTAAGTAAGGCTTTATGTTGAACATTTTAAAAATCAAGGTAGGCTATTTCGGAAAATGTTTTTGAGTCTATGTAAAAGTGGTTTCATGGCCGATTGGATTCTTATTCTTATTTATTATTTTTTTTTTTACATGGTAGCTGCCCACACTTTAATGTGTGATTGGAGGTCACCAAACTATTTATTTTCCGAATTTCAGTGTATAACCACCAGTCATGTTTCTGAATGCAACCATAGCTCAGCCATGCACTGCTGATGGCCTGCCACCTGCTCAGTGTTCGCTCATGTGTTCATGGTCACTGCACACCCTGGTTTCTGGATGAAAGTAATGTAAGGCATGGCTGTGTTTTAGCCTCTATATCAATGGCTTAACCGACCACCTAAATGCTAGCTATGCCGATGTTCCTTGATTTGGCCACACGTGTTTTCCATGATTGCTAGCGCCGATAATTTATTGCTATTGTCCCAGGCACCTTGGTCACTGCAGTAGGTATTGCTGACAATGCAGAATATGTGCAGGGGCTAGATCGCTCTGTGAATGCTTTAACACCTATGACGATGGTGTGTAGCTCAGATCGAATTTATAATCAAAACAAAACCCTTATTTTTGGGACTAATAATAAAAGGATGCCTGCAGTTGAATCCTATGACTTTTTAGGAGTACGTTTCTCAACACGATTAAATGGGAATAGCCTTTGTACTAACCGTATGGAAAATCAAGCTGAAAAGATGCAACATGTATTTGGGGGTATATTGCGTTTTGTGAGAATGTGCAAGGCTCAACCAATGCAGACGCCCTTAAGAATTCAAACGCACCGGCAAAGTTTGGTTCAGGAATCTGGGGGATTTCCAATCAACTCTAGGCTTGGTACCAAGGAAAATGGCTTTATAAGAACATTTTGGGTCGTCCTTCTTCAGCACTGACATGTGCAATTCACATTGAAGGTCATATACCTTTTATGGAGCACGCATTAGCGCTTGAACCTGCTTTGTTGTGGCTGAGAATCGTGTGCAATCAGAACGCCATTCTTAGTAAATGATTCCGCACAGTAGCATCGCAGGTTAATTCATTGGCATTCCCATGGTTAACACATATTAAACCGTGTTTCTCCAATATCAATGCTCTCTCCTATATCCTCCAGCCACAAATCATTAGCCTTCATTGATCGGAAATATTAAACACACTATTACACTAAGAAGCATATCAGTTAGAGAAGAAAGTGAACTCTGAAAGCATTTAAATACAAAAATGTGATCTTTTCAACAAGCCAAATTCCTGCGTATTTAGTTTTGTCTACATTCTACTAATCACACTAATCGCAAAAGCACATTTTAATGTACTACAGTTAAGCGGAACCAACGCGAAGTGGTCACCTTTGATATTGCACGATTGTAATTATTAATGCACTAATTAAGTATTTACTTCATTTTCTTGTGCCCGGCTTAAACAGCATTGTGAAAACAACATTGAATTCCTGTACTTAAATCTCTAAAGTTAATCAATGCCAACGTCACCCTTATTGTCTATTATTGACTGATATTCCTCGCACTTATCCATCTCCACTTCTTCCGCATCAGGGATTTCCCCCACTTTTATTGGCATTGTAAGGCGCTCTACTTGGGTCGGTAAAAAAGTAGAAGCACTCTGTTTAAATAACTGTGTATGAAATAGCTCCCATTTAGCATCATATAAGGTTGTAATTTAGTGATTCTGTGCATCTCCAATCTGTGATATATCCTGATGTTTTTAAATGTAAAAGTGTCTATATTTACACACAGATTCATGGAATTATTTGCGCTGAAAAACAGGGATTTGTGTGCCATTCTGCCCACAAATCCCCATTTGTTAAACAGGGATTTGCGGGCAGAATGGCGCACAAATCATCGTTTTTCGGCGCAAATAATTCCATGAATCAGCCCCTTAATACTATATATCTTTTTTTTTTTTTTAATGTTGTATGGTTGTATGGTTTTTATAGAATTCATTTTCCATAATGCTTTTCAAAGAAGAAGAATCTCTACGTGCATACCTATCTGTAAACGCCTTGATTAGATTGTGCGGGCATCGTGCAAGCAGTAAATTAAAGGCCGGCAAACGGAGCTGCAATCACACAAGTCTTATCTTTATTTAACGTTGCCTGACACTGCCTGCCCACCCGCGTCACTTCCCCTCCCCGCCTTAGGCCTCCCTGACCACGGAACTGGTGTCAACATGACATCTCCCCCTTTTTCAACTGAGCTCTGAACTGAACCTGTCTATGCCATCTCTTCAATGAGGTGTCAAGGCTTGTTTCAAGCTCGTTGGAGCCACTAGCTTATCTGCTCGGGAGTTCTGCTGATGATCACACCCTCACGCTGATCCTCTGGGTCAGAGATTTCCGTGTCCTCTTGGTCAACTTGATAAGGGTCATCAGACATATAATCAATTTCCACTCTCCCACTGAGTCGTCTGTGTCCGGCCAGCAGGATTTTCTTAAAATGATATGAATCACGGGTGGTGGACTCACTAGTCCCTTGCGCCGTGACCATAGACCTTTCTTTTCAGTAACCAGCAGAGGTTGTTCATGGAATGCGGTGGTGTGCTTGTGTGTCTGTGACTGTCTCAGGGTTACCACGTCTGCTACTTCTAGTTGAGGTTCAGGTGCTCTCCGTCGCTCGTCTGCATATCTTTTCATGTGCTCCTTCGTGGCTCCATCACACTCCCTGATTTCTTCAGCTACCGTTGGTCGATTGTCCGGCTGATTGCCTTGTGACAATCTCGTCCGGATGTCTCTTCCAAACAATATCTCAGACGGTGTCTTTCTTGTGGTACTGTGCAGAGTGCTCCAGTGTTCTCGTAAGAGTTGATGCAACACCTGCTCATGAGGTTGTCCAGTTATTTTGGCGACCTGCAAAGCTCTTCTTCACATTTGCCATGAATCTTTCAATCATGCCATTCGCTTGGAACCACAAAGGAGTGATTTTTTGATGATGAAACCCCAAGAATTCTGCAAACCTCACAAAGTTATGCCCGTTGAACGGGGGCCCATTGACCGTTTTTAGCACCCTTGGGATAGCATAGGCGGTGAAAACGCAATCTAGTACCAGTATTCCGTGATGAGCGGCTGTTGATGATATCAGCAGAGCTTCAGGGTATCTAGAATACTCATACATGATGGCTAGTATGTTCTTCCCCCCTTCAATAGATCCGGAGAAGTCAGCAGCCAAGGCCTCCCATACCCCTTCAGGGAGGTCTGACATCTTCAATGGCTCTGGGTGCCAGTTCGGCATGATGAGGCAGCAGTTGGGACATGATTTTAAAAGGTCCTCCACCATGGCGTCTAGGTAAGGAAACCAGACTTTCTGGCGCAACATGCGCTTGGTGGAGACCACCCCCCTGGTGACCCTCGTGCGCAAATTCCACCACCTTGCTCCGCAGAGATGTAGGGATCACTATCTTGTGATCTTTTAGCAGTAAGTGCTCATCCGAAATGGCCAGTTCGTCCTTCACTTGCAGCAGCCGTTCCCCTTCTGCTCCAACATCATCACTTGAGGCTCGCCCTCTTTCCTTAGCTCTCCTTCACATGCCAGAGCGAAGTCTCTCACTGATGATTTGACAGGCCACATCCGATTCCACCTCTCGGGCAAGCTGAGCTGTCTCGATCCCTTCCGATTCCACCTCTCGGGCAAGCTGAGCTGTCTCGATCCCTTCCGGCACAGCCTGCTGAATAAGATACTGAAGGTACCTATCTGCCACATATGGCTCCAGAACGCACCCTATTCTGGGACGTCTGGAGAGAAAGTCAACAGGGTTTTCGCCCTTGCCGGGTCGGTGCGTGATCTCAAATGAATAGTCCTGCAGCCTCAACCTCCACCTCGCGATGTGCTGTGGCATTTTTGCTTGGAGGTTGCCATTTAGGAACAGAAGTGCCAGATGTTCTGTGATCACCCGAAACGGTTTCCCTTATTGAAAGAGATTAAAGGGTTTGCACGTCCAGACCATGGCTAGGCCTTCCTTCCCAGCCTTGGAGTAGGCTTGTTCGGTGGTGGAAAGGCACCTGCTGGCGTAAGCAACGATGTGAGTCTGAGAGGGATCTTTCGGGTCCACTTGAGCTAATATGGCTCCTTGGCCGACGGGGCTTGCGTCCACTGTCAGATCTGTCTTTCTCTCTGGATTATAATAGGACATGTTTTCAGCATTGGCAACACGCTCAAGGATGATTGCAAAAGTTGCTTGGCATTTGTCCGACCACTCAAATGCAGCATCTTGCTTCGTCAATGCTCTCAGGGGTTCGCTCACTGTGGTGAAGTCCTTAATATAGCATGTGCAATACCTGGCAAGGACTAGGGAGGACCTCAGTTCCGACACAATTAAGGGAGGTGCTGTTTTGTTTAGTGCTGTAACTTTTTACGGGTCTGGCGCCATGCTGTTTTTCGAGAAGATGTGGCTGAAAATCCACAGTGTGCCATTTCGGAACTCACACTTGCCACGATTCAGAGTGAGATTAGCAGTTTACAGGGCCTTTCATACCTTTGTGAGGGCCTTGTCGTGTTTGTTGACATCCGTCTTGAAGACCAGGATATATCATCGCTATAGTTGATACAGTTTGGAATGTGTTTTATAACGTTATGCACTTCGGCTTGAAAGATTTCTGCCACCGAAGATACTCCAAAGCTTAGCCTCTTGTGCGAAAAAGTCCTAGGTGAGTGACAAAGGTTGTGATATTTCTGCTCTCTGAGCTCTGCACCAGCTGATGGAATGCTTTTTTTAGGTCCAATTTGGAGAAGACCCTGGCTCAATTTAAAAAAGTGGATCATGTAGTAATGCGCGGAGCCATGAAACACTGTTTAATAGGCACATTATAAATGCCATATCATATCATATCACATGTGTCGCTCTCTTTGTATGGCTTGATTTGGTCACCTCATGTCAACACACAGCCGGAGGGCTTTGGACCCTTTTTTGGGGACAGGCACGATCGGCGACACTCACTTGGTGGGCACTGTGGCTGGCTCTATTATGTCCTGCTGCAATAACTTGTGTAGTTGATCCTCCACTTTTTTTTAATTGCTGATTTTGATGCCTCTGTAGTGTTGCGCTGTGGGCTGCACCGAGTCATCTTTGTGGAGTTTCACTTGCCAATTTCGGAGCCTTCCAATGCCCTTGAATAGCCCTTGAATAGGTTGGGGTAGAGGTTTGTGATCATTTCAGCGGGGTCTATGTGCTTGTCTTATCTTTATTTAACGTTCCCTGACTCTGCCCGCCCACCTGCGCCACTTCCCCTCCCCGCCTCCCGCCACCCTGACCCCGGAAATGGTGTCAACATGACAGTATCTTATCTGTGCTAATCTCCAGTTTACATATCACACATGTACACTATCATTTCATCTACTTGATAATCCTCAATCCTCCACACATGTGTTTCGCTTCTAAAACATTGTTTGTGGGAGGTTTAGAGTTGCGGCTGAGTACCAATGCCAACATAAAGTTGTTGTCTTGATACACAATATATGGGGTTGTACGGTCATAATAAACAGCCCCCATAATGATCGTTTAGAGCTTCAGCTTTGTTTTCTCTTGACTGTAAAATAGAAAAAAAGAACAGAAATACTCAGTAAATACTACTGCTTTCCTTAGATGTTTAGATCACACATGTTCTGTGGGAACTGTGGATATATGCATGTCATCTGTCATATCAGTGCATATCCATGTCACTTGGTCTTGCCTCTCCCCTCTCCTACTCCCACTCCGGCTTGCGCTGGGGGCTGCATGCATGTCTTTTGCTGCTCGCTGTTGTTGGCCGTTAGAGGTTTCTTGTGATCGGTGACATTCAATGCCGGCGAACCTCCTGCCTTTTCCACGCAAAAATAGAAGTAGAAAGAGCCAGGCCCGGTCCGATAAGCTGCAGCCCCACTTTCTCATTTGACTGCAATCAATTGACTGAGGCCCTCTGACACCCTATATGAACGTTACTCTGTTTGTATTGAGTCCAGTTCTCCTAATACCGCTAGCACGCCCTTCCCCATAGTGCAGGCACGCAGTGACCAGGGCACGCTCTGGACCCATATGCCTGCAGAGACGGGTCCTGGAGTGTGACCAAAGGTCTTGCTGAGCCCGGGATCTTTGGGTCTCCCGAACAGATGCTAGAGTCAGGTCTGAATGGAGAACGCAAAGTCCTCACACACTGATCAACATTCGTAGGTGGCGCAGCCAAGCTACCCTTGCAAACCATAATTTCCTATACATGTATTCCTCTGCCATGGACATCCTTCTCACAGCTCAGGATCTCAGACATACGAGCCATGTGCTAGAACATGGCCACGCAGGTTGATGTGCCGCAACTGACACTGAGCCTTTGCCCTGCAGAAGATCCATCATGGGGTCCCGCTGAGGAGCGGCCTCCAGCGGGCTCAGGAGAGGATCGTTCACTGCAAAGTCATAGCTCCAAGCAAGAGAAGGAGGAGAGTAACCAACAGGAATGGGACAAGTTATTGCGTGGGACATCAGATATTGATGAGGAACCCTTTTGTGACTTTATCAAGGCCCCCCCACCATGAGTCAATCCCTGAAAAAAGCAGCAAGGAGATGGAGGCACAGTGAATGGGCAACGGCTCCAGACACAAATGTAGAGTTTGAACAGGGTTTTGCAAATAACAAAGCCCTCACAGAATAAGGCCAGTGTGTTGTGTGACGCAGGTGTTTGGCGATGAAGGGGCCGGAATGCAGAGTGCGAGCATGCAGAGCAGCCGCCGACCAGCAGCAACCACAGGGTAAGACAGGTGTGAGCGGGGGACGCAAGCATCACTGCGTCCTACTAAACTGCCCTACTTCATGCTTGGTTCCATTTCAATGCAAATCTGTCTCTCGGCATACATTAGGATAGCCCTCTCCCTGGTAGCTCCCACTGCTATCTCCACTCACTACCTGTTGCCACCTTTGCTTGTGTGTCTCCATCTACTCTCTGCTGCTGCCCGTTGATCACCCTGCTTACCCCTCCCCCATTTTTCATAAATCCCCTCCTTTTGTACCCAGTGGGATGTAGCTCTGTGCAATTTATCCTTCTCTTCTTCTCCTCTCGCCTGCCCTTTCTCTTCCCTCTATCCCACCCACAATGGTGCTCTCAAGGTCCCCCCATCTTTTCTTACTGCTTTTCTATCTCCTATTCTACTCTGTTCACTAAGACTGTAAGGAAGATGATCAAGAAGGACACCCTGGTCTCTAATCCAGGCCTTCCCATTGCTGACACCAATGTCAGTGCTTCCTCCAGACAGACTCTCAATGACATCCTCTTTGATGTTCCTTTGCTCGACCTACGGACCCTTCATATGGTTGTACTTCTCTCTCCTTCCTCCTCTTCTCTCATCAATGGTCGCACCCGGTGGGAGGTCCTCTTGGATCCCTTGCAGTCCTCAAGAGTCATCATTAATGTCTATCTAAACATCACTGCCATGGTCCTGGGCTCTCAGCCCAATATCCTACTATTTGATAGGCACCTCCCTCATCTCATCAACTTCATTCCTTCCCCTGATATTCCTTCTACCACTTCTCTGGCTTCTCTACCACCTCCTTCTTCTACTGCGCTGGTTCTTATGCCATTTTCTACTGCTCTGGCTCCTCTGCCACGTCTGTTCTCCACATATCTGGCTCTCTTACCTTCCACTACCTCTCTGGCTCTTCTGCTGCCTCCTCCTTCCGCCTCTCTTTATCCTCTGCCACTTCTGATGGGTACTCCTGTCCCCTGTAGCACCTCCCAATGGAAGTCTTTCAAAAGTGTCAACCTGCTCCATGTGGCTACTCTCCACTCTCGCTCTGCTGTCAAACACTCCTCTGACATCTGACACCTCCCTGAACTCCTGAACTAGATGTTTTCACTCTTACCAAGACATGGTTCAAGCCAAGCTCTGTCACACTCCTCCCCGAGAGCTACAAGATCCTCTCTGAGCCCAGACCCAATAGGGCTGAAAATAAAGTGACCCTGATCTTACCTAAGTGGATCCCAGCTTTATTCTAACTATTCCATTATTTAAACCTAATTATTCCTTATTATTACAACTATATTTAGAAGCTGTTTGAACATAGGTTTTCTCTATGCAACGATAAAGTTTAAATATGAAGCCTGCTCTATCTTAGTCATCATGATTTTTCATTGATTTGGTGACTTTTTCTAGTACCGAGCAGGCCCGGTTTTTTCTACAAAGAAGGCCAGTTTATTTGCATATATGATGACAATGCTGTCAATGCGGCATGATGTCATCACGTTCACACTGTACGCTGCTATATATAGCGGCCATCTTGGTTTCCCCATTTTTTTCCAGCAGCCGAGCAGGGACACAGAGATAAGAATCCATGGAAATCTGATATTTCTATGAACGCTGAGCTCTAGATAAAGAGAACATATTGTGGACTTTACATCATCAAGAGATCATTGCTATTAATGATAGATTCTTTGATGATGATACAGGTCAACTTGTTTTTTTTTACATTATAGGGAAAGACAATTGATGTGTCCAACTGATGCCTGCAAAGTGCATCCATTTCTACATCTTTTAAATGTTTTTTACTAAATACACCTGCAATGGGGTAAGTGTTTAGTCCACATTTACTTCAATATATTCCTTTTACATTAACCTTTAATGACCTAGTGTACACATATATACAATATGGTCTCACACTATAATAGTGACTTTTCATTCCACAGACAGACTGTGTTTCTGCCTTTGACTGTTGAACTATATCACGGCCAGTTCTGTCATCCCTATTCAGCTTATAGCTTTATAGCTTAAAGACTAGGTGAATAGACCTAGGAAGCAGTTCTTGTGTCTCTAGAGAAAAGTTGCTTACCCATTGTGGTCTTATAATTAGCCTTGGTATTAATACCAATTACAGGAGTAAGACATGTTGAGATCTCTTGATATCTTATAGCGATGACCCTGATTCATACATTGCAACGTTAGTTGGAGTCAAACATTTCTTCTCACAAGAGGAGAGGTGAGACGTGTGTTATACTTTCCTCTTTTTTATTGACAGGCAGTATTTACAGAGATTTAGACTCCTTATGATCCCATTACTGTTTTGACAATTAGGTACGGAACACATTCTTCATACATCAGACAGCTCCCCACAATATTTCTGCCAGGGGATTGGTGCTACAAGGACCTTGGAGATTTCAAGGTAGATTATGTGACATATTAACAGGATTGAACGTTGGTAATTTTGCCCTTCAACTGAATTGATGTTCAGAAGTACATTGATTTTAAGTTATTTTTGTTATAATATGAGCATGATATGTGTACATTTAGATTGACACCAAGATACAGCTAACTTCCTTTGATTATGTGTAGAAAAGACAATGTATCAAGACCCCCGAAGAAGAGATGTTTTCTCGAAACATGTTGGGTTGCAACAATACATCGTTTTTATTGAACATGAATCTATACTTTAATTATATGAGTTATGAATTCATATTGAAATGTTTTATGCTCACAAAATTATTCTATACCTACATGACTGTAAGATATTGATGAATTCAGAAACCTTACTTTATGAGTTTGAGAATTTCTTCCCGACCTTAGGGAACATATTCTACTTATCTCTTTTAACATGTTGACTTGGTATTGATGCTGTTTGACTTCATGCTAACCCATAAAACCACATTGGTGCTATTTGTCAACCTCCCCTTTCTCAGAGGTAATTTCATTTTATAGAAAGCAGGTGATTTACTCACTGACTGACAGGGTAATTCATAGAATTTCGCACAAAAGTGGCGCATGCGGCTGGCGCACAGTGTGCGCGTGCGAATGTCTGTGCCAGCCGCGTGTGCTAAAATTGATTTCCGCACACAACGTATTCATGGATTTTAGCCTCCAAAACCAGCCGTGTCGCAGAGTGGCGCTGCGACCCTGCAACAGCGCCAGTTACGCCCCCAAGAACGCCCTCGTGCAAGGAAAAGCCACCAAAATTCCCAATTCAGCGCAAAGGGCTGCGCTAACCCTGGACCAGTTTACAGGGCTGCCAAACAGCAAAGCCATGCGGGGAATGTGTATTACTGGGGTGCGCGTGAAGTTTCACACGCAAAAGGGCCTGTGTGAGTGGGGTACGTGTATTACTGGAGTTCGCAGGAAGTTTCACACGCGATTTCAGCAGGGTACATGTATTACGGGGTTCGCGGGAACTTTCACACGCGAAAGCACCTGTGCGAGTGGGGTACGTGTATTACGGGGGTGCGCGGAAAGTTTCACATGCGATTGGCCTGGGTACGTATATTTCAGGAGTGCGCGGGAAGTTTCACACACGATTGGCCTGGGTACGTGTATTTCAGGGGTGCGCGGGAAGTTTCACACGTGATTGGCCTGGGTACGTGTATTTCAGGGGTGTGAGGGAAGTTTCACACGCGATTGGCCTGGGTACGTGTATTTCAGGGGTGCGCAGTAAGTTTCACACGCGATTGGCCTGGGTACATGTATTTCAGGGGTGCACGGGAAGTTTCACATGCGATTGGGCTGGATACGTGTATTTCAGGGGTGCGCGGGAAGTTTCACACGCGATTGGTCTGGGTACGTGTATTTCAGGGGTGCGCGGGAAGTTTCACACGCCATTGGCCTGGGTACATGTATATCAGGGGTGCGCGGGAAGTTTTACACGCGATTGGCCTGGGTACGTGTATTTTGGGGGTGCGCAGGAATTTTCACACGCGATTGGAGCAGGGTATGTGTATTACTGGGCTGCGCATGAAGTTTCACATGCGATTTTGCTGTCAGAGCAGGGAACGCATATTTGGGGGTGCGCGGGGAGTCCTACACATGAATTGGCAGTGTGGGTCCTCCCAGGTGTCCCCTCTACCCCCTCCACGGCCCTGCAGGCAGCCCACACCACAGGGGACTACCCTGCACCCCTGGTCATGTCCGCAGGCAGCCCATCCACCATGGGCATGCCCCCCACCAAGCCACATGTCACGTTGCAATATGATCACCAACGCAGGTCATCCAGCACCCCCACCCCCTACCAGTGAGGGGCACCTGCCAGCAGGCCCCGACACATGTCCCCCAGCACCCCCACCCCCTAGCAGTGAGGGGCACCTGCCAGCAGGCCCCCACTTATGTCCCCCAGCCCCCTACCCCCCCATCATTGACAGGCACCTGCCAGAAGGCCTCAACACATGTTCCCCAGCACCCCCACCACCCAGCAGTGAGGGGCACCTGCCAGCAGGCCCCCACTCAGGTCCCCCATCCCCCCCACACCCCCCATCATTGTCAGGCACCTGCCAGCAGGCCCCGATACATGTCCCCCAGCACCCCCACCCCCAAGCAGTGTGGGGCACCTGCCAGCAGGCCCCCACTCATGTCCCTCTGCACCCCCACCCCCCAGCAGTGAGAGGCACCTGATAGCAGGCCCCCACTCATGTCCCCCAGCAACCCCACCCCCACAGCATTGACAGGCACCTGCCAGCAGGCCCCGACACATGTCCCCCAGCCAACACGTCATCACAATCCAGATCCCTGGCTCTTATGGCCACCCAAATCCCACCCCATGCCACCCCAGTGCAAACACGCAACCAAGCTTTACATCCACTCCAAATTGAAATCCCCATTAGATGATAGATCACAAATAAGCAGTATGCGCATGAGTACAAGTCTGTCAGACCCACACAATGGCAAAACATGACTGAGAAAACCCACATTGTGACATGCATGAAACCAATGAGAGAAGACCACACATTGAAGTAAGAAACAAAAATGTATTCAAGTCAAAATGAAGGGAATGAAATCAAAACACACAATAATGCCAATAATAATCAAAATGCAGCATGTCCCAAAAAATGATAAATAAATAATATGAGAATCCAAATTAATCCAAACGAAAATGTGTCCAAAGTCACCGTCCAATAAAGCAAATCCAAAGGGAAAGAAAAGCGTAATACCCATTGCTCCCTGGTGAAAAAAAAAAGATGAAGGAGAAAAATCCACTGTAAAACTATGTACAAATAGCAAATCCAGGGTCCATGAGCCCAACGACATTAATGAAACCTACCTAATTACTAACTATATACAAAAATGTGGGGCATAGTCCATGCGCCCCAAATGAAAGAAAAAAGAAATGAAACTTAACACTAATGAACTATAAACAATGGCGGCGGTCAACGGCTCACTTGTTGATGTCATGAGCCAGGGCATCATCGAACTCCTGTTCAATGTCTTGGAGGCGGACCTGTTCACTGGCCCCGAGGTCTCGCAGGGATAATGCCATGTCCACCTCCAACTCCCTGCAAATTCCCTCGAAGCACTCAGCCCGCCTCAGCGCCCTGCGCATGGAGTTCTCCGCCCTGACCATTGTGGGCCGTGCCTCCTCTGCCCGCCGCTGCTCCGCACCTATCCACTGGCCCAACCGCTGACACAGTGAAAACACTCCCATTCCAGGGTCCTCCTGCCCTCCGGCCGATACCTGCCCCTCTGATGTAGATGGCCCTGAGCCATGATGCCCCCCACGTTGAGCCTGCCGCTGCCTCCCATGCAACTGCCTCTGCCAGCACAAGGGCATCCAGGCTGATGGAATCCACTGATGCCGTCGTGCACGTGCCCTGCCCGATGATGCCGGCACATTCTCCATCTGCTGGGGTCCAGTTGCTGGGGTGTCCACCCCTGCTGGACCTCCGACTCCCGACTGTGGCAGGGATGGGATCCCCACCGAGCTGGCTGCGTTGGTCAGGGCGGGTCCACACGGGGCCCTGGTGGCATCTGGGCCGGAAGACGGCATGGAGAACGACTGGCGCATAGTCTCCACAGAGGAGGAGAGGGCCGCCAGAGTGGCCGACACATGTACAAAACCCCCGACCATGGACACTCCCAACTGGGCCACGTTGTCACGCTGCTCTTCGTGATGATGTGCCTGCTCCCCCCGGGAAGCACGCACGTCATCACAAATGTCACGCGTGCGCAACACAACACCAATCAGGACCTTCTCCATATGGTCAGGGGTCCACTCGTCCGCAGGTAGAGGAGTGTCAGATGACATGGACATCCCCCCTACCTGCGGACGGGCCTGGGATGGGGCATCCCTGCTGGTACATGGTAGTGCAGTCACAGTGTCAGGGACAGTGACATGCACAGGCCCCTCCACGGCGACCTGTGCTGCCTCCTGCCCCTGCCCCTGGACTGCAACACTTGCACCAGTGGTACCACCCCCACCAGGCCCCATGTGCAGCTCAGTAGCGGCCTCCTCCTCCTCTGTGGAAACCACCAACCTGGATGGCTCCACATCGTCTTCTGCCGTTGCAAGCCCCTGTGGTGGCTCACCCACCCCTTCCGATGCAGCCGTAGTGGCAGACGCAGCACCAGTCCCCTCACTCCCGGACGATGGTAATTTCTGGGAGGGTGACTGGGCCTTGCATCGGTGGCCGGTGGGGGCATCCCTGCCGCTTTGCTCCACAGCGCCGTCTCCGCCCTCTTCATCACTTGCCGCTGTGTAGAGGGAGACGTAGAACACAAGCATCAGGGTACTGTACAATGGTCCCCTAGACAGGAAGCAATAGCAGATGAGTGGCACTGTCAAACATCACTTCCATCATGTCCCTCCACAACACATGGGTCAGTGCAGGCAAAGCACATGCAGTAACAGGCATGGTGCATGCTATGAACATTAGCATACATGTCCAAGGGACTCTTGAAACATACAATGCTGGTTTGAAACTCACATGCATCATGGGTCATGTCTATCACATGCACACACTCCACCGTAGTTTCATACATCTGGCCTCGTACACCCCAGACACAGTGGATACAAGAATGAGTAGGCTGCATCAGTGAATCTGAACATTGTCACAGACATGTGTCATGCATCCATGGCATTTACAAGTCACAGACACCAAAGTCAGACACACAGACATGGACACCATACATGTCCATGACAGCAGCACCCATCTCTCACACCCTATCCATGTCCAATAACAGAGACAGGCATGCATTAATGTGTGCATTCCCCATGCTGCTCCCCATGTTGCATTGTAACACATGCACCAACCATGTGGTTCACACATTACTGGTCTCACATGCATGACCATGATGTCCCTGCACACACAAATACGTACATGGCCTATGTCACACTTACAGGCAAGTATCAGACAACCAGCACCCTGCAACATGCCCTGTCTCACACAGCAATGCTTGACCACTTACCGCTCAACTCCAGATGGGTCTGCCTCCAAAGGATCTGGACGTGGAGAACTGGGCCTACGCGTTCCAGGACCCTCATCTGGATTGTACTCATGCTGCCCCGGCCCTCCTAGGGGCCGGGCCTTTATGAGGGTCCTGGACCTCAAGTACTCCCAGCGCTTCTTGACTTGCTTAATGTTGCGGGTTGCAACCCCCTCCGCATTGATGGCAACTACAAAGTCGTCCCAGATCCTATCCCGTCCTTCCTTGTTGGCGCGTGATATTCCGAAGAGGGCATCATAATGCCCCAGGACATGCTCCACCAGGACACCAACTGCCTTCTGACTGAAGCTGGTGGCCCTCTGCCCCTCTGGCTGGGGGTCGCCAGTGGTCTTAGATGGTGTTTGCCCTGACATGGCGACCCCCGAGGCAGGCGTGGGTGGGCAACTGTCTCCTGGGGCTGGGCTGTGGAGCGATGGTATCCCAGTCCGGAGTCTTCTGTTCCAGCAGGGGTGGACACAGCAACTGGACCCATGCAGATGGCTGATGTGCAGGCACCAGATAGCAGGGCACGTGGGCAACAGGCAGTCAGGCAGCAGCAGATGGCAGGTGGGAGCGTGCTCGGGGCTCTGGGGGGCAGGAAAATGGCCTTCAGGGCAGGAGCGTGGTCTTCCATGTGTTTTCGCATGGCCAGCTTGATACGGAGTGATTTGGCACGTGAAAATCTTGCAGGTCAGCGTGTAATTCGAGGAAAGGCCCTTAGCTCGTAAGCATGTAAGTTACATTGCGCGCGCGGGCGTTTCCCTCATAGCACATGATGACAGAGCACACGTGGAAAAACTGCACGTCTGAGTGTCATCTCGTGTAATTGGATGAAAGCGCCCGTGTACACGTGTCTCTGACGTGTACGTGTGGTCCGGTTTAAAAGCTGCGTGTAGGACGCCATTTCCTCGTACGTGCTTTTCGTGGAGAGCGAGTGGGTGAAATCTGTACTTCTTGTCGGTTCACACACGATTACTTAACAGCGTTTCTAGTTCGTACTCCCTGTTACCTCTGACAGATCTTTTCAGACAGCCTTGTTAGAGCACTAGGGTACGAATTCCATCCAATTGGCCCCCAATTGCCCAGGACAATAGTTTAATGCAACTCCCATACACACAACAACATCAGTGCCATGGGTGGGAGGCGACCGAGCGGTAAGGGAGGCAAAGGTGGCCGACCCTCAAGAGGTGGCCGTGGTGGGCGCTGAAGGGGACGTGGCCGGGATTTGCAGGTTGCCCCTATGCCCCCATGTGTGTAGGAACAATCAGGGACACCCATGCCCCCCTCCCCATGGTTGAGGGAAACGTGGCTGACACCATCCAAGCTCAGCCCCTGTTGGAACAGCCCATTGTGGCACCTGACCTGGCACAGGATGACTCTCTGGCTGACTTCCAGGTCAGCAAGTCTAGGCCACGTGTGGCGGTGAAAGTTGTTGTCACCAATCCACGTGGATCTGGGGCAGCTATGTCATCTGCTGCCCCAAGTATGCAGAGTGGGGAGGCTGCAGGGGCAGCTGCAGCTCCATCCGCCCCAGCTCTGACTCTCCCAGCCAGGAGAGTGTTAGTCCCAGTCCATCAAATTGACGTTCCCCCTGCCACCATTACCCTGCAACCAATGCCTGCATCAAGACCTATGGTCATTGTGCATTCCCACACTCCTACTACCCAGTCCACCAGTGATTCTGCTCCTACTGACCAGAGCGGTGTAAGCCACTCTGGCTCTACTCCACCTTTAAAGAAGAGGAAGAAGGGTGCTCTGGCACGACAGGCTGAGACCCCAGACACGGCTACACACTCCGGTACCTCAAGGTATGATCCGGAACTTGATGCACTTGTGGGCTATGTGTCGGCACATAGCCATGAAATGCTGGTGATTGCAGGGTGCAAGAACACACCTGGTCAACGTAAGGCACACTGGCAGACCATCGCCGACCGCATAAGTGCCCTTGGATTTGTGAGGCGCACAGCTGATGATTGCTACAAGCGGTGCAATGACCTGAAATGCAGAGCAAAGAACAAGCTGGCCTCAAATCATGCCACTACTATGGTGACTGGCAGTGTGTCTCCACAAGAGGACAACTAACTCACTGAACATGAGTCTGCTGCTGGGGCCTTCGTCACAGAGGAACAGATCCAAGGTGTGGGAGGACTACCTGATCATGCATTGTCTGGTGAGTGCCCATGCATGTGTGTGTAATGCATGTGTATGTTGTTTGGGTGACAGGTTCTGATTGAGTGCCAGGTGAGGGTGTGTGTGCCTGAGTGGCATGGGTCACCCATGTTCTTCATCCAAAACATTCAGCGGCCAGTATCCCTTCTGCCCACATTAGTAATTTGGCTCAACATTACGGCAGTTGCCCTTGAAGTGAAATCTTGCAACAACATTGTTTGTATTTTTCAGTGTTCGTTCAGGCTGATTGTTTCAATTCTCCCACTTTTGCTACGCATTCCTCAGCCCTATTGTCACATTTGTGAAATACATCTGTCATTGATGAACCCCACATTGGACCAAATGTGTTATCTTGTTAGATGAATTATTTGACCATTCAGGCTAATTGAGTATTGGCCTGATCACAGGAATTTTTGGGGCATGTTTGAATGTGGAACATGATAGTTGTTTCCTGTCATGTAGAAGTGACAAACCATTGATGTGTACATCGGCCTGCAATCACTGTAATTTTGTACAGTGGATGTGTTGCAGTGTGTGGCACATGCCTATTTTGTCACACTATGTAGCATTTTTCATCTCATCATGTCCATCTCACATGGATGGCTGACAGTATTCATTCACTGACATATGTATGTACTTGTGGAATGTACCATGGCTATGGTACATGCCATCTGTGTGATGGCATGTGTCATGTATGTGTATTGGACATGACACTTGCAGGCCAATGTGTGATGGCAGTGCTACCCAGCATGCTGAAAATGTGTTGCTCTTCCATGTTGGTGTCATCAGTGTCTGCCTTTTGCTTCCCCTTCAAACTCAGTGACAGTGCATGCATGGGAGGGTTATAGTCATGTGGGACATGTGTAAATTATGTACTGGTTCTGTAGCTTGTCAGGCCTATTTGTGTGCTATGGTGCTAATGCCTGTTTCCATTTTTTGTCTTTCATGTTTTTGCAGGGGATGACGCACTTGATACTGTTGAGGTTGAGGAGATGGTGCAGACCCAGGAGGAATCTCAGGCACGACCGTGTACCAGTGGGGGACGTGGTGTGGTGGTGGGTGAAAACCCAATCTTCCTGCAGACCATTCTGTCCAGGGGTGCCTCTGGGTGCACCTCCCCAGACCTCTATTCAGGTGCGGATTCGGATGATAAGACCTATGTGGTGTCGCAGGTAAGTGTTCTTGGCAGGGATTCTATTCTGTCCAACCCACCTGTACCAGAGTTAGAACCCTCTATGGGGATGTCAGTGTTGGTAAGTCCGCCTTTGGCGGTTACGGATGCAGGGTCACACTCCACAACATCTGATCCTGTTCTTGGGACAGCAGATTAGAGAGGGAATGCAGTCCTGCAGCCTCAGGCAGTGCCAGCAGAGCAAGGTGCAGATCGCCTTGCCCTGAACAGGTGTGGTGCCCATCAACGCAGTGGCCGTGTGCCACCAGGCAATACTGTATGGGAAACTCCATGTACGATATGGCAACCCAACAGGCAGCATCAGTTGAGATGATGGCTCAAGCAATGGAGAGGGTGGCCACTTCCATTGTCCCCCCTGAAAGGCAGATGGAGCTACTACAGCAGGCAACAGACTCCATTTGCCAATCACACAGGGAGGACATGTTGGCGTCCAACAGGGACAGACGGGCGGCACTGGAGACTCTACGCCAATCGATATCAATACAGTCCCAGGGCCAGAGGGAAGCCCTGAGGGTAGAACTCCATCACCTCAGGGAGACTCTTGTTGACCTTGAGGCTTCCACTAACTTGAGGACAGAACAGCAGCTGGAGCGGCTCACAGGTTCGCTCTCAGCTGAGATGCAGGCAACTCGGGAGGAGATCGGGACATCACGGCAGGTGCTGCATGGGGATCTCGGCACTATAATCCTTCAGAACGAGACCTTTCGCACCCGCATGCTTGCTGCCATGGAGGACCATACCAGGGCTTTGCGTGGGCTGCCTCCCATAGCACCACCACCTCGTGTGGCAGCACCACCTCCTGTGGCAGCAGCAGAGGGTGATGAGAGTGACAGCAGCAGTTCTCCCACATTGGCATAGTCGTGCAGGCCATGAGCCCATGGAGGTGTTTTTTTTTCCCAACATCCACACAGGTGGGTGTTGGTGCGCACCCTGTCCTCGGACCTCCTGGGTGGTTTGATTTATTTTTTTTATTTTTTGCAGTGTGTTGCCTTGTGTGGCTCCCGTGGGCATCCACTGTATTCCAGCTGGGCACATGCAGGCTTGTCCTGAGTTTTGGGTTAGATGCTTGGGTTTGTGAGACACACACCCCTCCTGCTTCCCGTTTCCATGGACTTGCAAAGGGTGTGCCCAAGTGACATTGACGTACACAGTGTCGTAGGACTCCCATGAGCTGTGTGGGCAGTCTGTAGTCAATACTGTGTATACATTCCTAGTGGATATTTTTGTTGAATTGTACACTGCATGGTGTATTGCTATGTGCTTGTGCATCCATGTCTTTCGCCTAAATTGCAGGTTAATTCCTCATGTCTTCACAGGGCCGTCTACTTTGGAGATGGAGTTCATGTTGTAAGCAGTGCACTTGGACATTTGCGTGGCAGCAGCACTGTACAGTTGGAAGTGGCCGATGTGCTGGCATGATCAGGTTGTTAGACTACCACTACTTTAACTTAGTACTGTCATGTTTATGCTATGTTTGAGGTTGTGTAGCTGCATTGTATTGTTGGTAAGTATTTGGTCATGTGTGTTGTGAGTTCTACATTACTGGGAGCATATTGTGTGTGGGCACTTTCCATTAAGGACACTGTACTTTGACACTTGTGTCATGTTTTGGGGATTGCTTTGTTTGCTCTCACATAGCATGACATGCCATGGTGTGTTGGGTGGCAGTGCTGGCGAGGGGTAGGGTGAAATGGCACTGTTGTCATGTTGTATTTTGCAAGGGGGTAATGATTTCTGCAGCATAAAAGTGTGTCTTTTGATGACACAGCATTGGTGGTGTTTGTGAAGGTAGGGATGCACACAATGTAACACTTCCAGGTGACCAATCTCAGGCTGGTATGGTTGTGACAGTTGACTGCCCCTTATGTCATCATCATTGATTGTCAGCTGGTATGTGCCAGGGCTGTGTGCACTCCACAGGGGTGTGATTTTAGGTGAAGTAATTAGCCACCAGCTGTGTACAGGCTGCCTCACCCCGTGCCCTTTCCCCTCCGATGCGCAGCGGGCCCCGGTGTGTTGCAACGTTGTACAGGATACATGCTGCCACTATGATCCTGCACACTACTGGGGGAGCGTTTAACAGCTGCCCACCAGAACGGTCAAGGGAGCGAAAGCGTGACTTGAGCACTCCGAATGTGCGCTCCACTATGCCCCGGGTTGCAATGTGGGCTGTGTTGTATCTTACCTCGGGTGGCGTGGAGGGGTTCTGAATTGGCGTCATCATGTGGGTGCTCAGAGGGTAGGCACTGTCCCCTGGGGAGGTGGTGATGGGTATCATTAGTGGGGTTGTGACATTGCTCAGTATCTGACATGCATGCATGTGCTGTGGCATTTATACTCACCGAGCAGCCATGCATCGCCATGCCACCCAGCTTCTAGGTACCGGTTTAGGGTTGACATTCTGTAAATAAAACTGTCATGGGTGGAATCTGGATAGTTGGCATATACTGAGGTGATGATTCCCTTGGCATCACATACTACCTGGACGTTGATGGAATGCCAGTGCTTGCGGTTTCTATAGATGTGCTCTGATTCCCTGGGGGGACGTAGAGCCACATGGGTGCAGTCAATGGCACCTAGCACTTTGGGGAATTGTGCCACCCCGTAAAAATCCTGGACAACAGCCTGCCTTTCTTCAGGTGTTCTGGGCAGGTATATGTGCCTGCGGACTGATGGGCGTGCAGTCATGATGGCCAAGACCTGGTGTAGGCAGTGTGACTGCGTGGCCTGTGACACCCCGCCCCCACTATAGCAGTTGTCCGTTGAAATGATCCAGTGGCCAAGAAGTGCAGTACATTGAGGACCTTATGCAGGGGGCTGAGTGCTTGGGAGCACAGGGCGGGTGATGTGAGGTCATCCTCCCACTCACTGACCAGGTCGAGTATTATGTGAGGTGGAAACCTGTACCTCCCATACACCTGGTCATCAGGAATCCCAAAAAAGGCTGGTTCTGGGCCTGACTATCCTCCTCCTCCTCCTGCGGTATCCCACAACCACTGCTGCTAGGAACGGTATATTCATCCTGGCGTCTGTGCTTGTTTGTTGTTTGCACGCACTTTTATGCTGCGTGGGTCCACGTACGCCTGCTTCCTGCTGGCGTACGTGTTTCCTGATTAGCGCGTCTTTTTTGGCGCATGCCTTAGCCCCATTCGATTCCATGAATATGTGTTTTGAACGTGCGTGTGGGCGTTCCGGGCACTTGCCTTCTGTACTTCCCCCATGACGCCCACACTTTCACAAGTTCCCCATTCCGCGTGTCACGCCCCCTGTTCCTCCTACTTTTGTTGTGTGCACCGTGCTATGTGCAATTTCGCTGTGTGCTTAGCGCGCGTTGTTGGAGACGTGTGCACCAGCGTGCACCATGCAGAATTTTGGCGCACATCCTGGGATTTCCACGCGCACGGACTTCTATGAATCGCTGTGCAGGGGTTTCTCTGCGATTTTCGCACTGGCACTGCGATTCGCACGCTTTCGCTGAAAATTTCAGAGCACATTAATTCCATGAATCGGCTTCTGAATTGTTTATATTCAGAGCAAATAAGTGACTCATTTACAAATGCCAGAGAAATGTATTTAAAATATGCAAACCGAATGCAAACCAAGCCACCAGAGATGATTCTGATTGACCCATGCACATGTTTGCAGGGTTTCTTGGTGTGTTGTTTTTGCCAGTAATGTCCCTAATTCGGCCATGGCCATCACATTTTAAACCATACCAACATTCAGGTCATGATACCCCTTATTAGAGCTCCCCCTAGATTTCGTATCTTAAAAAGCACTGCATGCTAGCAATGACCTTCATTCTGCCACACCTCGCCAGTTACTAGTTGAATGCACTTTCCTTGAGTTCAGTGATTGTCTAATAAGGTCCTTTCCTCAAGTTCTGAAATTGGCCTATGCACAAACGACCTGTGCAGGCGTAATATAGGTATTTCCCATAAACCTGCACTCCCTCTGTTGCTCAGTATCTAGCCCGCTATACTCGCTTAAATATCTTTGGGCAAAACGCTTTAAGCAAAGTAACCAACACTACATTTCTCGGCAGATGCACAGTTGCCATTATATTCTAGCATTGAGCGCACTACCACTACCAACTTGGCCATAGCAAACTTTGTATACTGGGATTTAGTCACAATATTCAGCTTCACGCAGTGAATTTCAGTGATGACTGCTGGACCAAGCCTCCTTTGCGTCATTCTGTTAAACCTGTCACGCATGCGGCGTAGCTGCTCCTGGCCAATTACAATCATTCACTTCAGCATCTGGATGCTCCTCTTTTATGTAATTCGCATTCCTCATTATGCGCTCCACAAACAGAGCTGGCATAACCACATTGCATGAATACCACACCAAGCGTCCACTGGAAGCCTAGCAGCGTGAGCTGCGCAAAATAAACTTCACTAACACTCTGTTCAATGGACAAAGCCTCCCCAAATGAGGACTACAAATACACGTAAGAAAAATTATAGAAACGGAGCTTTGTCATTGGGGTGGAGGAACCACGTCTACCAGCTGGCACCTCTTCTCGGTTTCCCTTGACCATGCCTTCACCACTGGGCTTGATATGTGTAGTGTTGGGGCTACTCCTTCGAACAGGCACTTCTATGATTCCACAGACTTTGTCAGCACCACTGGACTAGGTTTTTGTAGTGTTGATACCACCAAATAAAACTCAATGCAAAAAGAGAATTTCTAGTACATGAATTTTAATATGGCTAAGTGAAGGTTTACCAAATTGTGGCATGCACATTCAGATGTGGCCAATCTAATGTATATGTCAATGTCGGTGCACTTTTGTGGATGAGTTCAAAGGACACCATTGACAAGGATTCCCCATTTTTCTTTGCAAAGTACCATGTAACATTTACTTTCGAGAAGCTAAATCGACAGTTTCATCTATTCTAAGATCGCCACTGTCCTCTTTTCCTCTGACTCTACTCTCTTCCTGCACTCAATCTGCTGCTGCCTCTCTCAGTTTGTTTCTTCTGTGCACCTCTCTATTTATTTTTATTTCTTTATTTATTTTAACTTGTATAGCGCACATCTGCCCGAGGGTATGTTGTATACAGATTTCCAGGTTTCTCTAAGTGCTTAATTTGGTGTGGTGTTTTCCCAGGGTTCAGCACTAGTACTTATATTTGACCTTCTGCAATTGTTGCCTCAGGCTCACTTTAATTATGAAGTGGTGATAGCACATCCATCCCCCACAATGAGGAGGTACGAGCTGTAGTATAATCCCAAATATGTTGATACCGTGGGGAGCAACTGTGGGTGGTGGCGGTAGTAGTGGGGCTCGGCCCACCCGCCGTTTCACAAGAGTGATAGAAAATATTTGGACCCTGGCACATATTCTTTTTACAAATTAAACACTGCTGATGCCTTTTGGCAATGCCCTGACGTCCTGCCTTACAGCTCTTCCTCTGTGTTCTTGCTCTCACCCGTTGTGACACCCTTCTCTACAAATACAAACTCACTCACCTCTGAGCAGGTAAAATCTACCTTTCTTGCTCTCAGCTCGATGTCTCTTATCTATCTCTTATTTTGTTTCCCTCATTTCTTTCCCATCTTTGTCCTTCACAGGTGTTTCTCAGTTTCTGTCTCTCCTGTACCCTCCATTCAAGCTTTCTCATGCAATTAAACCTAGGGTTTCACTGCCACAAACCCCCTGCCATAAACCACACAGAACAATGCACTGCATGGACCATATGCGCTGAATACGATGTAATTATCATTAGTGATTTGAGATCGCATTGATCCGCATTCAACACTTACAGGAAGTTTAAAGTTTGACCAGACAATAACTAAGTGCACCCCAAGAAGAATACACAATCAAATCACATTTTCTGTGAATACTGATCATGAGAAGCCCAGGTGCTTTGGGCTTCGGCACATCAGCCTTTATGGCTAAATATGCACGTGGCAACTTTGATTCATGGTCAAAGATAAGATGAGTCATTAGAACAATTTGCAGTGGGGGAGCCAATCCCCTCTCCGCTCGATACATGGGCTGAAACTATTCATCCAAGCCTTGTTTGTAGTCAGTTGAGCACGCCTCTGACCCACCTGCCAATTCTCTACCTGGCCTCAAACTGCCATCCTAGTAACCCATACAGTGACCCCTCCCATGTTCCCCCGCCCTTCTCCTCATCTCTTTCTCGTTGTACCCTGTGGCTCTCATCTTCATCTCTCACACCTGCTCCTATCCTCCCCATGGAAATGGAAGAGTGGCTCTGCTGAGAGTCTGGCTTCCATGCCTCAATTTGCACGTCTTACATGGACGCCAAGACCCATGCACTTGCCGCTGGTCTTTTTCTGTTTTCTTTAGTACTATTAAAGCTTTGGGGAATAGCCCTCGGGCACTAATAGGAATAATATCTCTCATATTGGGTTACATCTGCAGGTAGTGGCAGTGGGGGGTTTGCATTATGGCTATAATATGGTCCCAGGGCCATTACTTCACAAGCCAGTACAGCCACCGCAGTTATTATTGCTTAATTTATATCCTGGCACTGTCCCAGATCAGGGTTGGGTTTGAAGAGATGCACCTTAGAAGGGATTTGATGCACAGGTCATGGTTAGCTATTAACCGCCACCACCTAATACAGACTGACCTATGTAGTCTGCTCTCTGCTTGGATCTCTTATGTTTGATTGACTTTAATTGCTTGTGAATCTCTCCATTTGTAGACATGGATTCCTCCAATCACCATTCAAATCATCAGAAGCTCATCTTCAGTTATGTCTGTTTATTGGCTGGTGTTCAAGAGACGGAGCAGACCTCACACTATTCCTGCAACTACACGGAACCTCTCAAAGTTAACTGTAGAGCACGGTGCTCATAAATTCTTCCTGCACCAGAAAAAAAGAAGAAAAAAAACATTGAAAAGGCCTAGAAGACCAATTACTTTCATATATGTTTTCATTGCCGACTCAGAGCCACTTTAAAGCCTTTCCTTGAAAATAAAATATTCATGGTGGGTATTTGAGACAGACCGACGTCGCCCCGCTGTCTCCCGGAACTCCAATGGTCATTAGAGAACTCCGGAGTCCTGGGCTCTCAGACTCAAACTACTTGCGAATGGTAATTAGGCTAAAAGCCTTTGTCTATTCCCAAGCATTTCTGGTGACTGGACACTCCGGGGCTACCCTCCTCCACTACAGCAGCGTAGAACATATGAAAGATGGACGGCTGAGCTGGACCAGATCCCAGAGGAGCGGTTCAGATAATCCGAGACAGGAGTGTCTACGCGAAAGGAAAGAGCCCTGGCCTTGATTGAAGGCAACAGTGATAAGAGGAGTTAATAACAGCATCGGAATCCTCGGAATCTCTCTAACAGATCATGCGGCAAAGAGCCTGCCCCACTTCCATCAGAGCCCGGCAACCTGAGACAAAGGGTGGCAGAAAGCAAAGCCTTGGCTTTAGAAGGCTGTGTCTGAAAGAGTGCCCAGCACTTACACGTGTACCGGCCAGCACAATGCCTGTATCTTTTATTCATAGGTTTCTTAAGCATAGCAGCTACCCACGGAGGCTTTCAAGGCTTCTGGCAGAAAAATATGAACTCAAGCATTGCCTTTTTAAGAAGTACACAATCCTGAAAGCAGCAGCAATTAAAAAATAAAAAATAAAATTCTGTGGGAGGTGAATGGGTCTGTGTGTGATGAAAAAAAATACTACTCTGCGGGAAGACAGGGTTAACTAGTGACTAAATCAGCCCCACACTATTACTAAACAGGCATTAATCCCCTTGATAAAGGTGCCACGTGACAGACATCATCTGCATCTTATTTTATCCTGGGCCAATGGAGGGCTATACACGGGAGTGGTGTGGGCTGGTCAAGAAGACACACATATAATATTACAGGGGTCCCAAAATAAAAAATAAAAAACAAATGGCCAACCAAAGGTCTATAAAAAAAAAGATATTTAGTTAAACTAACACAAAATGCACACAACTAGTAAAAAAACGAATCTATGTGATGTTCCAGTGATGGAAATGTTCAAGTGAGAAATGACCGAAGATTATTTGCTCGAAATAATCTTCGGTCATTTCTCCCCAGAACATTCCCGATGTGCCCAAGCCCCTACCCAAACCCCCACCCACACCACTACCCTCACCTCCAACATCCTCATACCCCCTAACTTACCTTGCCTTCTGTCTCACTGGACCCTGAGACGCCTGTTCCTTTTCACTTCTGTGATTGGGAACCAGCGCAGCACGGTCCTTTTCTTATTTTTTTGGGCAGCTGCGGGGGTGTCCCCCGCATCCCCCGCTCACTATACTGTATAGTATGGAGAGCGGGTTGTTGCGGGGGACACCCCTGCAGCCCTTGCAGCCTTTTTTCTTTTTCTTTGTTTCTTTTTTTTTTTTTATCGGGCAGCTGCATGTGAGTCCCCCGCAGCCCCTGCTCACTATACTATATAGTATAGTGAGCGGGGTGTTCCGGGGGACACCCCTGCAGCCCCGCAGCCTTAATTTTTCTTTTTTTTGTACCTACCTCACCAAAACATAGATACCACAAAAGGGTCGAACTTTTGGTGTTTGAACTTTTGATGGTATGCATTGTAGGTCTTTTGGTGGGGTAGGTAAATTGGATTCGGTCATTTCGATCGTATCCTAAAAAACTGTACTGGCAGTCTGTCAAGGGTAGAGAGTGGTGCGAAAATGCATCATAGTGTTAAACATAACGTTTGAAAGAACATTTGCATCAAACAATTACACTGTTGTGAAGATTAAAGATAATACGTGATTGATTGATTGATTGATTGTTTATTTATATAGCGCCTATACACAATGTGTTTCAAAGAACTTCAAGGCAGGGATGGAACAAGGGAGAATACAGTGACATTCTTACAAGTCCTTGATACATTTAGAAAATGAACTATCGTAATCAGCCTGGCGACATTTCAGATAGTGTAAGACATTTTGACAATGATAGGAGGGGAGGGGGATGGGAAGGAAAATGAGACAGACAAGCGGCTACATTACTTTGCCTGTCGACAATTGATGTAGTGCCGCAATTTAACAATAGGTGGGGGGTTAAGGGGGTTGGAATAAAGGGAGAAGGGGAAGAACAAAACAAGCGACTATCATACTAGGCCTGACGACATTTCAGATAATGCTGGAGGGGGAGAGGCAGGAGAAACAAATGAGGGATAGGTGGGGGGCTGGAGATAAACAAGCTGCTATCAAACAGGTCAGGAGACATTAGTGAGTAAGAGCTTTTGACAGTGATCGCGGAGTTCTGAATTCCATTTGCCAATGTTTGTTTCACACTTAGTGTGGATCCTGTTTGTTGCTGGGCACTGGCCCTGATTCTGAGGGATTCTGACTGGAGCACATACGGTGTTCACAGTGAGCATTTCAGATGTGTTACTGCTGGTCGGCAGAGCCTGAACCTGCAGCAAATCTGAGGTTTCCTGGCACATCTGTGAAATGCCTTTTGGGAATCACATTTTCATGCAACATGACAAAGCTGCCTTTGGGCTTTCCCATGGCTACTATAGCTTTAGTCTTTATGGATCAGGTGTAAAGTACATGGTTGAAATCTGAGATGCTTGATGGCATAACACCTTTGCTTCATTGCAAATCTTTGTGAATTGAACCCAATATGATCATGAGTTCTGAAAGACCCTGAATGAGAATCAAGCAAATGTGGGCCTCAAACGGGTAGCGAGTGGCTTGTGTGTGGCTAGTGTTAAAAAAAAGCCAAATGGGAAGGTAGTCAAACTATATTTGCATGATATCGTCTGATTATGAACATTGGCCTAAGCGCTTTCACTGAAAAGCGCGTTTAAACAGACCTGAATACAGTTGACTTTGTCAACGTCTTAGAACCATCTGCCATTTTGATTTTCACTCCTACTTTCTGTCCTAAAAATTGTAAATTTTCTTTTCAGCTGCATTGTCAACATTGAGGCTGCTGAGAGCAGAATGTTTGTCCTGTGCTAAGAGGCCTTGGAGTCCAATTGAACCTCAATTCAAGTGTTGTCTACACCAATAGTTTCATCCTTATACAAACACTGGAACTGAATGTTGGACAGCTAAAACTATGTGCCTTTGCAGAAACCCATTGAATTTGTTTCTTGAAACTGGACTTACTTTAAGCTCAAGAAACAAGGAAAGATCTACATGGCTGAACAGAACAAAGTTTACCACTATCATACTCTATGGGCCTCATTACGAGTTAGGGAGTTGCCATGTCCTTAACAATGGCTACCTCCAAACTCGGGTCTGGGTCCGGGTTCCCTGAATGGGGAAATACAGGGCGATTCCGACCTTGGAAGGCCCGGTATTTCCCCATTCAGGGAACCCGGAGCCAGTCCATCCCCATTCCCATTGAGCCCCCATGGGGCTCAATGGGAATGGGGAACATGCCAACAACAGGCCCGTTAATGACGGGCCCGTTGTTAGCATGCTGGCCTGCTCGCAGGACCTGCTAAGGACATCTGGTAAAACCAGGTGTCCTGAGCGGGTCCCGCGAGCGGACATCGTAATAGGGCAGTAGGGGGTTAACGGCTCCAGCACCTTCACCGGTGCCATTAACCCCTTACCACCCTCCTCGTAATGAGGCCCTATGTATAGAAACACATGTCTTAAACCTAAAGACAATATTGTCATATTTCTCATGTGAACTAGGCATGAAACCTTTTTGTAACTTATTAGCTCAGAGAAGGGCTGGACAATGATTGGGACTGTGTTTAAATAATGCATGCTTTGTGATGTCCAGCACTCTCTTCCCTCACAGTGTCTGCTGGTAAACATTGCGAGGTGCTTGAGAGCCATGTAGCTATCTGTACTTTGATTAAAAAGTATACTTATAACTCTGAACTCGTGATTGGCGTATTTCATGTTGGTGGTACTAATTCTTGATATTTCCTTTGGTCTTTCAGATGGCGCCCGAATAGGGACCCTCAAGATTGATGTCACCTCGCTGAACAAGGAGATGCGGCTATTGAACCGGGATCAGAGACTGAAGGGGCCCTTTGTATGAGACATGACACCTCATCATTACTGCACGATCCGATCCCTGGACGGTGAGCAAGCAGTTCGAGAAGACATCTTGACGAGGGTCCCCATATTGAGGCAGGCTCTTTGCCGAAATCGCCAACCACGACGATCCTTTGTAATCTGATCGGACCTCCTTTGTTTTGAAATCAGGTGGGTCGTGCCCCAATTCCTAAGAATACTGATGTGTTGCAGATTTGCACTCACGAGTACAAACGACGCCAGGTAACACCAGTATTCTGACATGGCTGGGAAATTGTCATCCTTTTTCAGGGTATTATTTGAAAGAGATGGACAATCTTTGGGACAAGGCTAACCGGCGCCACACGTTGGGTCACCGGCCTAAATGTACTGTAAGTACGGCCTAAATAGTATTGTATTTAATGATATTTGGCACGGACAAACTAGACATATTTCTGAACTTCAGTGGCCAGTTCATGGTACTTTTGAAATTGCCCATTTAGAGTTTTAGAATCTATACTGTTGAAGAAAATAGCTAGGCCTGCAGCATTTGGTGCAATTAAATATTGGAGAAAGGAAGCTATGCAGAAACTCAGAAGTAAAGAAAAGCATGCACGTAGGCACATGACTAATGCTGAAAAAGCACTATTGTATGAGCAACAAACGGAGTCTGAATTTATTAGATGTATGAATGATGCTTCTTCACATGATGTTCAGAAGATATATCCGTCTCAGGATGTTCATAGCTCAGATGAACTTGTTAATGAACTGTTAAATGAACGTAGAAATGTTCCCACTGCACCTCCTCCTTATGTGCCTCCCCCCGCTGTTGTTGCGCCTCCTCCCATTGTAGTTCCTCCTCCTTCTGCTGTTGTTCCTCTTCCTGTTGTTGTTCCTCTTCCCACTGTTGTTCCACCTCCTGCATCTCCACCCTTACCGACAGTTGCCGTTCCCTTAATTCTGTCTCCACCGCCAGCGGTAGTGTCTCCGCTACCTATTGAAAAAGATTTGTCTGAATTTTTCTTTTCCAAGTGGTTCTGCTCCACTTGTAGTGGTTGAAGGGGCGGGAGCTGATTCAAGAATAGTGACTCGTTGTACCGTATTTAAAGCTAGAAAAAGATAATTGCATACATGGGCTAAATAATATATAGAAGATGGTGAAGACTCAGCTGTTTTAGTTGTGATTTCTGTCCAAGAAAGTAATCCTGAACAAACTATTTTGATAGAAGCGATGGGAAACGCATTTAGATATAGAGTAATTTGACGGACATGAATGTCCCTCATGGGTTGAGGGATTTGAATGTCCTTGCCCGTTCAAGGGACACTGCAGAGAATGTACATGAGCATGTTGAGAAGGTATTTGAGTTTAAAAGGGAGCTAGATCAGTTACAGGAAGATGAATTAGATGGTAATAGACTGAAAGCCTCATATGTGCAGAAGCGATTTATTCCTCCATTGAAACCATGAGTGAAGAAATGCGTGTTTGCACAAGAGACGCTCTTAGATGGATTTCAGATGTTTCAATTTCTCCCATTGAAGTGCATGACACATTTAGTCAGTATGCTCCGGCAATGCAAAGGAAAGTGTTATAGGTGATAGTAGAGTATCTACAAGATGAGTTTTTGAAGAGAAAGGTTTGTTGTCCCACTGATTTGATGGTCATTTATAAAAGAGCATTCTCGCCCGATACCGCTTTGACTACGTTGTCACTTGATTAAGCTTTGTTGCTTGTCAAGCATTCAGAATTGCCTACCTTACAATTGCCAATGAGAGAGGTTCCTCTGACATTTGTTCCGAAAAAAGAAATTCCAGCAAATGCCATAGCAGGCACACCAACCACTACTATTAAAGCACATTATGTCTCGAAGTTTGTCCATGTCCCAGGACAGACAGGAAGTGAATACCATTAGACAAACAATTCCAGATATTAGGAAGAATCCAACAGGATTTTAAAAAGAAATTGAATCTGTTTTGCTTTCATCAGTTTTCCCGCTGAGTGATATAGATTTGCTATTTCCCATGATCCTTCCTGCTGATTTATGGAAGCAGATTAGAACTGTAGATGATCAGGCAGGGATGGGTTAGACATGAGTTAACTGGTGACAATAGATGGGGAAAAGAATGCTGTTGAGAAACCGCCACCGGTGATACTAATGTTGCCAGACAGAATGGTAGCTAAACAAAACATTCTGGTTCCCGAGAAAAGAATAACATGGGACAAGCTTACGGCTTGTGTACAATTGAAGTCAGAGGGTGCAATTGAGTATTTTAACAGATTTGAGCAAGTATTTTCAGACTTTAGTGGTCAAGATTTGAGTACGGAGTCAGGAAAAAAGGTATTTGTAGTCAAGTTAGTATGCAGATTATTGCCTGAAATGCAATCACAGCTAATGACTTCTGAAAGCGCTTGGCAAGCAAAATCACATTCTAAAGTATTACATACGGCTCAGTACTATGAACATAGAGTTAATTCAGAGAAGGAAAGAGTGGAAAAGAAGAAGGGAGACTTGAAAACTGGAGTACTGTAGCAGCAGATCGCTAGAGGTGCCAGAGGTGGGAATACACAGTTTAGAGGCCAATTTACACCTCAGATTAAGGTACAACTGAGTCCTGTACACATGAACCAATGTGCCTATTGCAGACAAGAAGGTCATTGGTGAGCACAATTCCCGATCCTTCAGCAGAGATCGAATAGCACATATGGTGTTGTGGGTAGACGTTCCAGAGGCCGTCCTGGGATAGGGGGTCATGGTAGAAGTCAGTTCGCTCAGAATCAACAGTCACCTTCACAGGATATTCAGCAACATAGTGTTAATAGTGGGAACATATTCGATAATCCTTCTACTGTATATTTTGCAGAGGATCTTGCATTTGATGATATACTGTTCCGTTAGGACAGCCCGAAGCATGGTCTGGCACAGTACCTATTCCCGTCGATCCGAAAGGGCCCTAAGTTGAAATGAAGGTGGGGAATAGGGAGCATCTATTTGTGATAGATATAGGAGCACAGAAGTGATCTATTGATCATTCACGCATTCCAAATATTACCCTGTCAGGGCAGAGTAACATTTCTGTAGGGTTCTCTGGTATGCCAGTGGTTAATCCAGTCCCTCAGCCGGTACCGATTTCACTGGGGCCATTTACTGATTCATGTCCATTTCTTTTGATGACAAAGTGTGGTGAAAAATTGTTGGGATTGAATTTGTTGAAAGAATTGAATGCTGTAATTTACTGTTCTCCGGACGGAGTGTATTTAACAATTTCGCCTCAACAAACTTCCGTTCCACAAATTTTGTCTAGACCTTTACCACCCAAACTGAATAAGGTTCCGACATGTCTATGGGCAGTTAATGACAATGAAGTTGGTATTTTACAAATTGAACCTGTTAAAATTGTGTTGAAACCAGGTGATAAGCCTATTATGCAATATAAGATTTCGGTTGAAGTTGAGCAGGCTTTGAAGAGTATTATTTCTGATTTTGTACCCATAGGTGTGATTGAGGAAATTGCAGGGAGCGTGTGTAATAGTCCGATTCTACCAGTTTATAAGAAAGGGTATAATAAAGATTCCTTTTCATTTCATTATTGACTTACGCACTATTAATAAGGTTGTTGCTACACAGTTTCCGATTGTACCTGATGTTACTTCACTATTGACCATGATTCCAGCCTCAGCTACTCCTTTTAGTGTTGTGTATTTATAGAATGCCTTTTTCAGTATTCCTGTACATGTTGACAGTAGATATTTGTTCGCGTTCACCCTAGGAGGACACTCATTTACATTTACTTGTGTGCTACAAGGGTACACTGAGAGTCAAAGGGGCTCATTACGACCCAGGCGGTAAGGGGTTTACGGCAGCGTAAACAGCGCCGACCCTTACCGCCTGAGTACGAGGTCCCTTAGCGCCATGGCGGATTTAACACCTGCTTTTAGCAGGTGTTAAAATCCATGGCGCTAAGGGACCATGGAGTTTATTACGCCACCGTAATTTACGGTGGCGTAATTAACGCCTTCCCCATTCCCATTATGCCCTATGGGGCAAAAATGGGAATGGGGAAGGGTAAATGGGGATTGGGGACTTACCGCCCCGCCAAGGTCGGAATGGGGCGGTAACTCCGCCAACCACCATGGCGTAAACGTAGTTTATGCCATGGTGGTAAAGTCACGGCCCAGGCGGTAACTTACCGCCTGGGTCGTAATGAGGCTAAAAGCATTTATAGTAGAGCATTGAAGGAACAGTTTGATACAGTTGAGTTACCTTCTACTTGCACGCTGTTACAGTATGTAAACGAATTGCTTCCAGCTGATGATTCCGAAGTTGCTTGCAAGGAGGGCATTGTGTTGCTACTTATTCATTTAGCAGAACATGGGTATAAAGCTTCATTAAAAAAAGTTTCAGTATTGTCAACAGGAGGTCACCTATTTGACAAAATGTCACATGAGTGCCTCTATACCACAGAACAAGAGACTAAGGACATAATTGACCTAAGCGATACACCTTTAAAAAATCCACAAGGGGAGCTGTTTTGCGAATTCTCCTGCTTCAAACTTCTGGATGGTACATCCACTGCTGCTTACGTAATTACTACATTAAGCACTATAGTGGAGACTAAAATAATTCTGCATAATTCTGCGCAGGCCACAGAGATTATTGCGTTGATTAGAGCTTGTGAACTTTCTGAAGGGCTTAGTGTGAATATATTCACAGACAGCCAATATGCCTTCGGAGTGCTGCACAACCATGGTTGACTATGGGCTGAGAGGCGTTTCTTGACCTAGCATTGAACTAAGATACAGCATGGCACTCTAATAGTTCAGCTACTTTCAGCACTTGCACTTCCTACACAGCTAGCAATAGTGAAGTACGCAGCACACCAGAAAGTAACAGACGATGTGGGAAAAGGAAACACTTTTTCTGACATAATAGCCAAACAGACCTCCACCGATTTGCATTCCAAAATGTATGTGTTGGATGCAACAAAAACGGGTCACTAACACTTGTGTGATAGATGAAGGAAGTGTTGCATAAAAGAAATTCCAGCTGACGCTACTCCAGATGAAATTAAACAATGGGCTGAGGGTCCAGCAAGTTTGGATGATGAGGGTTGTTGCGTAGATAATGAAAAGCAAAGATGGATGCTACCCAATGCCTATGTTACCACTATGGTGACAATGGCTCATGGTCCACACACATATGTGCCAAAAAGATTTGCAAATTGTTAGATCCTGTATGGTATAATACCCATATTCAAAAAACTGCTGAGCGTCTTGTCCAAAGTTGCATGGTATGCTTACAGAATAATATTGGCAAAGGTACATCGACACCAAAGGGTAGTTTTGGTACCCTCTCCATGCCATTTGAGGTCATACATTTTGATTTTATCGAAATGGAGCATTGTCAAAATTATAAATATGTTTTGGTAGTCATCTGCTCTTTTAGTAAATGGGTTGAAGCTTTTCCTCTAAGAGATGCCACAGCAAAGTCAACAGCGAAAGTCATGCTTAAGGAACATTTTGCTGGGTCTGGCTTGCCGAGAGTCATGTGGTCTGATAATGGTCACTGCTCTCTTCCTCCAAATATGCACAGGATTACAGATTGATAAACGGTTCCTTTCGGCCAGGCATGCTCTGAGTGCCGGATTTATAGAATGCCATAACAGAATGTTGAAGAATAAGATCGCCAAAGATTGCGCACACAGCAATTTGAAATGGCCCAACACCTTACCAATAGCCTTATTATCAATGCAGACCACTGCACAATCAAAGACAGGGCTCTCTCCTTATGAAATTGTCATGGGGAGAGCAGACAACATATGGAAGATGCCAAAACCCAAGTTATTGAAAGATGTAGAGCATGTATTTCTTTCTGAATATTGTGACCGCCCTATCACCACATCCCCATTCCTTCTTAAAATTTTAGAAAAGTTGGCATACATCCAAATCGAACAATATCGGGAATGCAACCACCTCTTAGGAGTACGTCAGTCAGGTTTTAGACCACAACACGGAACTGAAACTGCGCTTATCGACCTTAAGGCACAAATAGACGCACTGAGAATAATAGAACAATGCAGGTCTTCTCACCTTTAGCAGCAGCCGTCCCCATACCCATCACCTCTGGTGTGCCCCAGGGTTCCTGTGTGTGCCCCACCCTGTACAACATCTTCACAAAGCCCTTTTTTGATGATCTAGATGGCCTGGATATCACCTACACTAATTATGCCAATGATACACAGATCCTCATCCCGTTGACGCTCGACTACAACAAGGATTTGGCCTTTGTGAACAGAGTGTACCTATTCATCCAGGCATGGATGGCCTCTCATGGTCTATGCCTGAATGATGACAAATCGGAAGGTCTCATTCTCGGCACCCCAGCGAACCTTAACAAACTAGGCCACAACTATTCCACATTCAAAATAGACAGCAATAACATTACAGTAGCCAAGGAGGTCAAAACCCTTAGATTCTACTTAGACTCCACTTAAACCTTTAAAAAACAAGTCAATTCCATGGCCTCATCTATTGCTTACACCTGTAAGCTAATCAGAGCATCCAAGCCTTTCCTCTCCTCTAACAACGGTATCACACTAGCAAGAGCCCTTGTCTTATCCAAACTGGATTATTGTAATGCTTTATATTTATGGAGCAACACATACATCACTACCAAGATACATATTCTACAAAACAATGCATTGAGAGCAGCCCTAACATTCCTAAGAAAGTCTACATATCTGACTTTAGAAGATTCAATAACTGGCTCTCCATGAAAGATAAAATCCTCCCCAAAACCGCCTCCCTGACACACAAATGTCTCCATTATGCCTCCCCACAATACCTCATAGCTAGATTCACGAGACAACCCTCCAACTGTCCCACAAGAACTGCTATCCCAACCTTCTAATGGTGGCCAGATGTAAACGCACAAAGACTGGTGGCAGCAGCTTCCCTGTCAAAGATGCCCAATACTGGAACCCCCTCCCTCTGCCCCTGAGAGAAGACCTACCTTATCCGCGCTTCAGGACCAACCTCGTCCATTGGATCAAGGAAAATGACCTATGACCTGTCACCATATCCACAATGCTATTCCGGTTCTGCCTGTACATAATGTAGGTATTGTGTACAGTGCCTATGCCTCAGTGTGCAACATACCTGGCTTACACCTGCATGCTGTACATATTGCCTGTCTCAATTTCTTGTATAAATTGTATAAAATGTATGATCTCGCACAGCATTGTAACCGAAGCTGACCAACCCTCTTAATGCCTATTGCGCCCTGATACCCTCGGGTCTGGCGCTCATTAGAAATATTAAAACAAACAAAATAAACTCAAAACTTGTATTTGATTCATCAACAGGTGCGAAAAGCCCTACCAGTAAAATATGAGGGTCCAGGTCATTGACTTTTTACCTGGTGACTGCGTTCTACTAAAAGCCTTTGAAAGAGCTTCCTTTCTCGCACCTCTCTGGAGAGGACCACACCAAGTCCTCTTGGCCACACAGACAAGAAGAACTGGATCCAAGCAATGCATATGAAGTGGATTCCTTTTCCGCTGACCTACGACAAAGACAATGAGAAGGGATTTGGTGATCTTGAAACTCACAACAAGCCTGCTGTAATCGACATTGAGAGGTTCCTGGAAAACCTTCCTGAGCCTGTGGGGCCTGGTGAGACTGCTGCTTTATCTACGGAAGACCTTCCTAAGCCTGTGGGGCCTGGGGAGATTGTTGCTTCTTCTTCGAATTCTTCTTCACCATGAAACGATCTTGCTTCTCCTTGCTCATTGCCTTCATTGCCTTCAGGAAACGATGACACTCTGTTTGCAGATCACACCGTACCTGGAGTCTTAAGGTACGATCTGCGACCATGAAATCGAACTTACAGTACTGCATCGGCTGTGCCTACAAGAGACCATCGTTGAGCCAGTCCTCGTCACTCTTCTGCTGAAAATAACTAAGAGGCAGGGACTGGCAAAGTTACCTTCAATCAACATAGGCCACGAGGTCAGGGGCCACTGACGGATGAACTAAAAAAGTATAACGGAGAGGCTTTTGAAAGGACTCTGAGAAACAATGCCCAATTTTAAAGCCACTCGTAAGAAAATAAATGACGGTCACTTCTCTGATGATGAATCTGCCCATCAAGGGTTTTGGTCCCCAAGGACAAAATGTTTACTGGTCACAATAGCAGTTTGTTTAGTCATTGTATTTTCATTTGGCTTTTGGTATCTAGAATGTGTGCATCTGCTTGATAATGTATTACTGACCGCAAGTATCCCTAATATGTCTTCGCCTTATGTGCATCTGCACACTCTTCCTCTGCGAGACCTCCAACACAAAGGAGGTTATCATAATAACACTCTTTTAATGACTATGAATGCTACCCATGCAATTCTAAACAAAACAAATTGCTGGGTGTGTTCGCATTTGCCATAACATGGAGAAAAGGGACTAGACTGGTATATTCATCCTCTCCCTTAAACTACTGCTTGCCATGCCTCGCTCAGGGCACTATTCTTTGGCCGTTGGAATTATAGTATTTCTGGGAACTTTGATCGGACTAATCTAAATGAATATGAGAAACAAGTCTTAACACCTTGAGGATGTTCCCTCATTGACAATAAGAGCAAACTCAATGTTGCTTCTATTAGGCCTTCTGACAGATTTTCTAGACATGTTCAATCATTAATCACCTTCAAGATGGCTCCCGTAGGTAATATGCATGCCATGCTTCCTTCTTATACTATCAACTATAGTCCAGAAACTGTTTCATTCTGCATACAGAAATCCTTCGTACCATTCTGGGGACAGACAACGAATTCCGAGGATATCAGAAGATTAGCAAGGGTATTAGAAAAAACCATCAATAGGACCACTGATATTTTGTACAACATGATGCTAGAGCAAAGGCAATTAGATTAGTAGCCCTCCAAAATAAAATGGTGTTAGACATCATTTTAGCTGAGCGTGGTGGAGTATGCAAAATGGTAAGATCTGCATGTTGTGTTTTTGTACCCGATTCCTCTCCCAAAGTATTTAAGGCAATCCAGAACTTACGTACCTTAAGTACAGAAGTACATGTCCCAGAGGGTAACTAGAATCTAAGTACATGGTTCTGGGATTTGTTGTGATCTTGGGGTTGGAAAATGTTCATAGTCTTAATGGTAATCCTTGGTATTTTTCTATTCTGCTGTTGTTGTATACAATGTCTGCCTGTCATATGTTCCATGATAGGAGGATGTTGTGCACAAGTAATAGGGACACTAGGACCTAAGATACAAATGCCTGAAAAAGCAACCAATGCCTTAGTAATGCAGGAAATTGCTATCAAAGTGTTAATGGTGATTGATGTCTTAGAAACCAGCGACTCGGGGTGCTCAAATAGCGATACCTGGTCTATGTACAGTCAAAATGATTGAGTAATGCTCTTCGCTTAGGCCAAAGGGAGGGTTTGTCAAACTATATTCGCATAATATCATCTGATTATGAACATTGGCCTAAGCGCATTCGCATTTGTACTGAAAACCTTGTTTAAACAGACCTGAATAGAGTTGACTTCTCTGCCATCTTAGAGCCATCCGCCATTTTGATTCTAACTCCTGCTTTCTGTCCTAAAAATGGTAAATGTGTTTTCAGCTGCAGCAGAGCTGAATGAACTTTGAACTATGTCAACATTGAGGCTGCTGAGAGCAGAATGTTTTTCTGTGCTATGAGACCTTGGAGTCCAATTGAACCTTAATTCAAGTGTTGTCTACACCAATAGCTTCATCCTTATACAAATACTGCAACAGAATGTTGGACAACTAAAGCTATGTGCCTTTGCAGAAACCCATTGAATTTGTTTCTTGAAACTGGACTTACTTTAAGCTCAAGAAACATGGAAAGATCTACATGGCCGAACAGAACAAAGTTTGCCACCATTGTACTCTATGTATAGAAACACATGTCTTAAACCTAAAAGACAATATTGTCATATTTGTCATGTGAAATGAGCATGAACCCTTTTTGTAACTTATTAGTTTGGAGAAGGGCTGGACAATGACCGGGACTGTGTATAAATAATGCATGCTTTGTGATGTCCAGCACTCTGTTCCCTAACGGTGTACACACTGCGAGGCACTTGAGAGCCAGAAGTTATCTGTCCTTAGATTAAAAAGGATAGTTATATCTCTGAACTCGTGATGGCGTATTTCATGTAGGTGGTCCTAAGCCTCAATATTTCCTTTGTTCTTTCAGACGGCGCCCGAATAGGGACCCTCAAGATTGATGTCACCTCGCTGAACAAGGAGACGCGGCTATTGAACCGGGATCAGAGACGGAAGGGCCCCTTGTATGAGACGTGACACCTCAACAGTACTGCACGATCCAATCCCTGGACGGTGAGCAAGCAGTTTGATACTAAGCCTCAGTATTTCCTTTGGTCTCTCAAGTATGCCACATTCTTCCACCTCAAACTGTTTCCTACAGAGCTCTGTGCACCAGCCAGCATCACCTTACTTTGATCTTCTCAGAACAAAGCAAAGGCTTACACCATGATTCTAGAATCAAAGGAAAATAAAATAAGTCTTAAAGTACCTAAAAGGTAATCCTACATATGTTTGATTGGAAGCTGTTTTGGGTCAATAAGGGTGGGCTATCTCACTTAGTTGAACACTTGCTTCTGAAATTAAACAGAACTATTTAATGGATCCATACAGTAATGCCTGCATGCATGATATTTAGATGTGCTGGAGTACTTGTGGTTGACTTATTAAGGCAACCTTTGTGTCCAGCGCAGTATGAGAGCATCCAGTATGTTTCAATTACACTAACACTAACCCGCAAAAGTTAATGTGAGAATGAGCATGAACATGTGTGCTTTTTACATGGGCAAAAATCCATGGTTCCAAACTTCTATTTCTGGAGAGTTCATGATGGTTCATATGGGACCAGGGTCAAATGAACTTTACATTTCTTAGAACCAGGATTTGTTTTTTTCTGCTTGCCACATAGGATTTGGTTGTTTCTGCTTTCCACTTACAATAGCAACAGAAACAGGAAAGTATAATATGTCCGTCAACTTTATAATTTTCAAAGGAATAGGTGCCCAAGTGAGAATGGCTGGGCAGCCTTTACCCACTGTCTACATAGTAACACTGATTCATCAATGTCATAGCCTACATTACCATGATTACAAAAGTATAGAAATAGTTACAATTGTCTTAATCTGAGTTCCAAGACTTACAGTTGGAAAAACAAAACTTAAATGAGGTCATTTGCTAATTAAGACTTTTATAGAAATAGCAGCGGCTGGATCATGATGATTTGACCATGGCTTAATTCAAAGAATGGAAAGGGGCATGGGTCAAAATTATTCATGGAGATTACATAGTCGTATCAGTTAGGAATCTGAGCACAGCCTCCAACTTTGTCATCTGGATAGGCCAGAGGAGCGATGGGCAGATGGCATCAGGTTGTAGAATATGATCTTTTTCTTTCAACCCAATGTGATGACAAGAGGGTCATCTTATACCTGGATGGGTTTGGGCTTCTGGCACCACAAGAGAGCTACCAACCTAACAAATCACTTACAAACCACTCGATAACCACTTTTGCATGGAAGAAAAGGGATGACTTCCCGAAAGATATGTTGCATTGAATTAATGTTAATCCCTCTATCCAGATGATTAAGAACTTGCTTGCTAGTTTAAATGAGAATGATAGTACACTGACGATTATAAGATGCAGTATTGATGGATTCAGGAGAAACACACTGAGAATGAAGAAAGGATATTTATGTTGCCCAATTAGATATAGTGTCTTCCAAGAAATTCGGGCTATCTCTATATTTTGAAGGCGTGGTTCATATTATTAGTATTCCACCAAACCCATCATAAAAATGTTATGCGAAGGGTCGGCTCAAAGAATGGGTGTTCACATGTATCGAGGCTAAGATCACATAACTCAACATGATCACTCACATACAGCATGACAGCTTTAAATATAATACCGGCAGCTGTGTAGATCTGATAAGCTTGCATGACCGAAACCTTGGCAGTAATGTGATCTAAGAGGCCATTTCTGTTTCTGCTGGGCGATTCCAATGGTTGAATAGCCAATGAGAGTACAAATCACAACGTTCTGGGAGTATACTTTCGAGGATATTCCCCAGTGATCCAACTAAGCAAATCCAGCAGCACAATGGGAGCTCTAACTGTGTAATAATTATAGATAATATGAGAAAAAACAATATATGGACCAGCATGTTTAAAGATAACAGGAATCCGTTGTAGTTTATCCACAATTTAGTACGATATGGTATTTATTTCACATAACATAAACAATAAGTATTTATGTATACATTTATACATTCTTAACATTCTAATTACTATCTCACCTTTTTAAACCTGTAATCTTAGTATTTTTTAAACAATTAATGTACTGTCACTAGCAACATTCTCTGTCTGTTGTTTTTTCAAAACTCACCTCCACTTTGTATTCAGCGGGCGGTGGCTTGAAAATTGGATGAATCCCTGTTTCGGTTTAAGTCTTCACTCAATGTATACCCAACAAATGTGTGTATATGTGTCTAAAATGACAAAATCACAAAACACATCCAATTACATGATGGAAATCTGAAATAATTCTTAACAAATTCATATAGAGGTTTAACTATATCCTTTATGATCATTACTTTTGTATCTGTATAAATGCAGAAACTCACTCAGTTGTAATTTCTAAAGCCAAATCAGACTGAATTCTTTGGCACGGTCCGAAATAGTATTTCTGTAGTTTTTGACTTTGTATGGATTGTTGGATCAATCACACAGGTAGGATCCCAGTATGTATGTCACCTTGCAAAGGAAGAGACAAAGAAACCAGAAGCCTAAGTATAGGGCAACTAAATGACCTTGTCACTGTAGTATGGACCGTGGGAGCCATAATACTCACATATACAATGTTCTTCTAACTGGTGTGGAAAATCAGTGCATGTGGTGTCCCAGTCGGTCTCAATAGCAATGGATGTCTAAGTCTGGAGAAGAGCAAACAAACACACAGGAACATCCGTTAATCAAACACATTCCCTACAGAATCATATTCTGTCAGGGTGCAGCGTGAGACAAATACACAGTGTCAGGTGTGCAGTGTCACGCGGGGTCGGGGGCTGCCTAGTCTAATAACACTTACCTCTTCAAACGAGTGTGTGCCGCGCACATCTGGCCTCCGGAGTGGAGTGATGGCTATCCATCTGTTTACAGCGCCATTATGCTTCTGGAACCTCTGTCCATTTATAGCGAGTTCTTTTTGAAACCTTTTGTGCTTGCTATGCCCTGATATGTAAAGGAAACCACGGACATGATTGAAATGTTGATGAAACTAAACATTGAAGAAGACGATCAAATAGTGACCATTGATGTGGAATCCTTGTACACGTCAATACCACAAATGGAATGTCTGAATGTATTAGCAGAATACCTAGACATGGAATGTTCTAGATACGCGATGACAGAGAATTTCTTCTTATTCGATAGACAATTGTACAAACAACAACAGGGGGTGAGCATGGGGGCAACATTTTCCCCTCATGTAGCTAATCTTTATATGGGAAATTTCGAGGCCCACTACATATCCAACCTCCTCAACAATACCACTGAATGCCAGCCAGAATTTGCCATTAAACTACGGGTATGGCAAAGATACATAGATGACGTGTTTTTTGACTAGAAAGGCAATAGCACATCTTTATTGCGATTCCACACATGGATTAATACATGTGATGAAAACATTAAATTCACGATAGGATGGAGTAACAATCACATCAGTTTCCTTGACTTGATGATCAAGAAATCAGGGAATTCTCTCACTACCACACTACATAGAGAGAAAATGGACAAAAACACACTGCTACATTATTCTAGCTTTCACCCGGATGGCCTAAAACACAACCTACCCTACGGGTAATTTTTATGCATACGACATAACTGCACAACAAGGATAGACTACAACTAACACGCCGCACATCTGAAAGAACGACTACGGACACTGGGCTTTCCCAAGAAATTGATACAAATAAATCTGTAGAGAGCAGCTAACACAGACAGGGAAACATGTCTGACAAGTAATGAAAAACAACAGAGTGGCAGGTTAGTCTGCGTGACCACATACAATCCGGTCAGTAATGATATCAAGCGAATTATCAACCGCAATTGGAATCTCATGAAAAATCCAGGCACACTCTCAAAAAAACCTATGTTTGCATTCAATCGCAACAGTAACCTGCACCAGAAGTTAGTTCACACTTACTGTGAGAAACTCAAAGAATCCACACTCATGATCCAATGAGGCCTACCGCCTATATCTGGTCATTATAAGTGCGGGAACTGTGCCTTATGCCTGTTGACTGACACAAAAAACACATTCCAACACGGTACCATTATGTGGACACTGAAAAGTCACACGAACTGCCGCACGAAAAGCGCTATCTATATCATCTCCTGTCCCTGTAATCTACGTTACATGGGGAAGACTACAAGGGAGGTAAGAGTAAGGATAGGTGAACACCGCTCACGTATCCAAAATCATGTGCCAGACAATCCTAGTTGAGCATTTCACTGAATAAAATCACAAAGACACTGATCTGAAGTGGTTTTTGTTACAAACCATCAGACCGAGAACCCGTGGCAGAGACATGTCATCGGGTTTGCACAGTCTGGAACAACAGTGGATCTACCTTCTAGATACAGTACACCATGGACTTAACGTTTCTGTGGAGTGGAATGCCCTTAACAGGCACTAATAGTAACTTTGTTTTACTCCATGACTACAGCCAGGGCTAAATTTCCCAATGAATTTTCCAAATTATTCATCTGTAGTGGAAATAATTTAGACTGGTTGGGCCAGTTGGGGTAGTAATACACAGAGCCATGTCCACGGATTCAATCTTCCCAGCCCACTCCCTCCCATTGCAGACGAACTACGGTCCCCATCGTGCTTTGGGTGATGCCGATTTATCGTCCAACTGCTACGGCTATGCCATACTTTTTGATGAGCATTGCCCGTCAAAGCTGATATCGAGATTATAACTGTAAACAGCAGCACACTATGTGCCCCAGCATTCATTGGTATATAGGTGCCCAACACATAAATTGAGGGGCTTACTAATACATGTTATGTAACTTTAACGGCCAAACATATTTAAATCTTACAATTCCAGAGATATATTCTTATTACACGGCCCACGGTAGTGGCCGTGTAGTTATGGTTAAGTTGCTAATCCAATAGGAAGAACACTTTTTGGGCGGCTTATAACTTTGCTCTCCCTGGACGAATCCTCACCAAACTTTGCAAAAGAAGTGTATGTCCTACTCTCAATCTATTTGCAAGCTGTAGTGAGGTTTGGTCCAGGGGGTGCAAAGTTATAGGGGTGGTTCCAAAATGTATTTTTTCCCATAGACTGAATGGGGGAAAAAACCTTGCTCACGCCTACAACCCTAACCGCTGGACAAATTTCACCATATTTGCGGCAGGAGCATCGGCTTGGTCCCGAAAGCTTGCTTTCATAAATTTGGTGAAAATCCATCCAGTAGTTTTTTTTGTAAAACGACCAAAAAGTAGGTCACAAAAAATGTGTGATATCTATGTCCGCTCCGTGGACACACTTACCTGTTCTCTACATGGACAGGACACCGATTGGCTAATCGGCTTGCGTCATTTCCACGGACACACGACGAGGTGCGTCATATTGTTTTGATGCATCCGCCATCTAAGATCCACGGACCGCGCGGCGGTGAACAGCTGAGAAATACAACTTTGGGGAGTGTGTTGGTGTGTAAGAGTGCTTGGGGTTGGTGAGGGAGTAAGAGATGGGTCAAATTATGTATCTGTTTAGGTGGCAGGTGCCCCTGATGTGTTTGTCATGTCCGCAGTTACCATGGGCGTCCGCCGACATAAAAAATGCAGTAGGCAATATAGCCATTTAAAATGTTTGATTCTATGGGTGTGATCTATGGGTGTGATATGCTGCGGTGGTTGTGGCCAGGGCCTAGAGCCTTGGGTGCATGGTCGAATCAAATATTCGCAAATCTACAGTTTGTGTTCCTTTTGATTTATATAGTTTGTATGTGAAGTTTTCGCTACGTCATGTAATTAAGATTGTAGAGTTTGGTAACAAGCACTGCAGTATAACATATCCATGGAAGTAAACATTTCGTATTGTGGAGTATGGTTAGATGTTTGCTTCAATGGTTGTGTTGGTGAGTTTTATTATAATATACTTACTGTTTGATTTTTTGTGATTGGATATATTTTTTTCATGACTTGGGTAACTAGAGCAGATATTCTTTTTCAATTTCTGTGATAAAAGAAAAGATCATGTTAGTGCAGGTAGTTTATAAATAATTATTGCATTGCATAATAGACATTTCTGCTTTATTTCTACCCTCATATTTAGTAGCGTACACACCAGTGTACTGTGCAATTTGCTCAGTTTCTGTGTTTGTTTCTTAAATCATTGGGTCTGTGGGAAAAAAATCCATGTTGGATTAAAAAAATAAAAATTGTTATGGTACAGTACATTTCTTTCTTTGTTTTCAGTTGTTTCTGGCTAATGTTCTATCTGTTGGCTTGTTGCGGATTGTTAGATACCTGTTGGCGAATTCTAACTGGTTATAGTTTTTTATTTATATTCTCAAGTTACTCATCTATCTGTTGGGTTGTTGCAGATTTTTGAGGCAGTTAGATACCTGTTGGCGTATTCTAACTGTTTATTTTGTGTAATATGTTAGTGATATTGATTTATTTGTTTGGTTGTTGCAAAATCTTGGGGCAGTTAGATACCTGTTGGCATGTTCTAACTGTATATTTCTTCTTATAATTTGGTGGTATTGATTTAACTGTTTCGTTGTTGCAGAATCTTGGGGCAGTTAGATACCTGTGGGCGTATTCTAACTGTTTATAGTTTTCTAATTGAAGTTTTATGATTGTTTATGCACAGACTAGTTATTACATTTTGGTTTTAAGAATATTAAATACACGTTTATAAGATTTGCTGTTATTCTCTGCTTTAGAGTAATGGTACTATCATTACATTCGAACCATCCACAATTTTTTTTTTATATATGCAGTGTAGTGACCTGCATTGGTTGTGGCTCCTGTGTGGTAGATTATGCCTATTATTGTGAAGGTGTTACTCGACCATGTGTGAATCCAGTCAGCTTGCAGTTGTTTTTGGTACCATCTGGATTGTAACGTAGAAGAATTAGTATTACATATTTACTATGTGTTTATATTTGTAAGGTGGAGTGATTATCTGAATTGCAGGTATTACATAATCTGCCATGGTTTGCATTTTGTACAAGTTGCTGAAATGGAATGGATTCACAGGTAGGTATGGATACATACACAAAGCGTTCATTAGCGATTTGTTCCTGTGCCACATTGTTGTAGAGAGTGCATGTATGTTTCCACATGTATGAAATCTGCAAGATTTCATTTATAGGTATGTTTTTTGTTTTCCAGTCTATCTTGTGGATCTTCGTGTGAGTTTATTGTGAATTTCACCATTCCAGCACAGTAGTCCAATTCTTGTCTTATTCCATGAACACTGCATGTGTTGCCAGGATTGTTGCTTGCATTTCTCTGAAGAACTAACATTTGCAAACACAATTGGTCTGTATTGTGTAGGTAAATATTGTCAACAATTGGTGGCAATTTTAATAGAATATGTATTGGTACATTTGTGTAGCAATTTCCACCAGTTATATTTGAAAATTTGAATGGACCAGATAGTTCTGTGTCCAGGTCATTTCTTCGGAGTGTCTGTTGCTTCTTTGAAGAAGTACCTGAGTTACTTTGAGTAGTAGATTCTTTTTTGGTTGTAGTAATTGTTGAAGTATTAGCTTATTTTACTCTCTTTGGAGGATCTGCAGTGAGATCCTGTTGCATTTCTGTTTGAAGTAGTTTTCTTTTACAACATTTTGTTTTTTGTGGAACAGGATAGTTTTTTGATGGGGTGTACAGTGTACGTAGTCTATTGTATTCTAAAATGCAAGGAATATCAGCGTTTACGTACTTGCATCAAAGTTGATTAGAAATAGACCGTCAAGTATACGTAAGCGTGATAGTGCTATGTAGCTCATGCCTTCTTTAAAGACTGTGTTACCAATATCTATTAATGCTTTATCTAGGGTAAGACCTTGTTATTTGTGAATGGTGACTGTGTATGCTAGAGTTAGAGAACATTGCTCTCTGTGTACATACATGTCTTTGAAAAGAAGGAATCAAGCTGTTGAGCATCCTATCTTTTTTACTTCTAATAGTTTGTCAAAGAGAATATTGACAAACTGAATGTTGTTGTCACGTAGGTATGTTTGAAAGCCAACAACTGTACCAAGTGCTCCATTAACTAGTCCTTGCTCCACTTCAAGGTTACGTTTAAGCATTACTCTAGAGTTTAAAGATAATTTTTATATTTTCTCCAGACTAGCTGTGTTGGAGATATAGTTTTCTATGGTATTTAGTCTTGTTGTGCCTTGTTGACACATGGGTAGTGTCATACCATGCACGAAGAGCAAATTTCAATTATTGGTTGCATTTATTTTTTCAACAATCTTTCATTGAATTTTGAACAGCTTGCAAGAGTTGGCAATTGTGACATTTTTGTGTGCTAATTTTTCTATGACATCAGTAGCACCTGAATGTTAGCCATACAGTGCATGGATGTGCCGGGTTTTTAATATTGATTGTGCTTCTTGAGGTAGTATGCCAACTCTAATCATTTTTAAAATGTTGGCATATGTGAGGTCTGCAGACTGGCACATGTTTTCTGTTAATTCTCTGTATTGCAAATGTTGCCAAAGGTAGACATTTCCTATGCTGCCAACAGTTGTACGGCAGAGTTTGTGTCCTAAGTAGTAATCGGTGTAAAGTGGCACCACCTATGTTGTAGGCAGCTAAACCTGTGGGGACAGTTACAACAGCTGACAGTTTGGTGTTTGTCAATTGTTGAAGGAACTTGCTGATGATTTTGATTAAGAATGTTTTGCCTGAACCAGCTTGACCACTGACGTATAGTAGTATAGGTTTGTAATTTTGGCAGTTACATTCTTCATTTTAGTGTTGTACACCATATGCAATTTCTTTTGTTACTGCAACGCTGCTCATTGTTCAGTTTTGATTGCAGTACAGTTAAGTATTCTGTATCTTCTTCATAGTGACACATGGGGGTCGATTCATGGAGCAAACATGCGCCGAAAATCCCAGCGCAAGCAGGCGCAAGGTGGCGCAAGCGTGAGAAAACAAGCGCACGCGCACGCGTGCGATTCAAGGAAGACGCTGCGCGTGTTTCCCGCTCTCCGTGCTCCAAATCCTGCCATGGCGCACACGAGCACAGACGGCGTGCGCTACGCGCATAGCAAAAGTGCACATAGCGCGGCGCACACAACCAAAGTGGGCGGAACAGTGGGCATAACACGCAGAATGGGGAATAATGCGTGAAAAAGAAGGCGTAACTGGGGAAGTACTCCAGGGAACTACACGGAACACCCACACGCACGCGAACAACCCGTATTCATGGATTCGAATACGGGAAACCCGCGCACGGCAAAAGACGCACACAGGCGTCAACGCGTCCGCCACACAAAGGCAGGCGGAAGCGTCCCCGCGCACAGTATAAAAGTGCGCGCAAACAACAAACACGTATATACAGCTACGATGAATGCCCCATTTGTCGCAGCACTGATCGTGGGACACCGCAGGAGGAGGAGAATAGCCAGGGCACGCATTTTCACACCGTGGACAAGCCTTTTTGGGATGCCTGATGACCAGGTCTACGGCAGGTATAGGTTTCCACCCCATATCATCCTAGACCTGGTCAGGGAGTGGGAAGATGAGCTTACATCCCCCACCCTTTGCTCCCAAGCATTGATCCCCTTGGAGAAGGTGCTCAATGTCCTGCATTTCTTGGCCACTGGGTCATTTCAGCGGACTACTGCCATAGTGGGGGGTCTCACAGGCCACGCAGTCACGCTGCCTGCACCAGGTACTGGCAATCATGACAGCGCGCCCCTCAGTCCGCAGGCACATATACATGCCCAGAACACCCGCAGAAAGGTAGGCCATTGTCCTGGATTTTTTCAGGGTGGCACACTTCCCCAAAGTGCTTGGTGCCATAGATTGCACCCATGTGGCCCTACGTCCACCTAGGGCCACTGAGCACATCTACCGAAACCGCAAGCACTGGCATTCCATCAATGTACAAGTGGTATGCGATGCAAAGGGAATCATCACCTCTGTCTATGCAAACTACCCTGGCTCCACCCATGACAGTTTCATATACAGAATGTCCGCCCTGAGCCGGGCCCTGAAAGCTGGGCAGCATGGCGACACCTGGCTCCTAGGTGAGTACAAATGCCCTTGCACATGCATGCATGTCACACACACACACACACACAAATACACAAACCCCAATAATCACAACCATTTACACCTCCCCAGGGGACAGTGCCTACCCTCTGAGCAACCACATGATGACGCCAATACGGAACACCACCACACCACCCCAGGTAAGATACAACGCTGCCCATATTGCAACCAGGGCCATAGTGGAGCACACATTCGGAGTGCTCAAGTCACGTTTCCGCTCCTTTGACCGCTCTGGCGGGCAGCTACTCTATGCACCCCCAGTAGTGTGCAGGATCATTGTGGCAGCATGTGTCCGGCACAATGTTGCGACACGGCAGGGCGTACCGGTGGACATGGTGGTGCCCCCACATCCCCAACCACAGGCACAGGCACTGCCCATGGGAGGGGACTGGGCACGTGGCGAGGAAACCCGGACCCAGCTTGTGGCCACATTTTTCACCTAAACTCCCACCCCTGCGGAGTGCACACAGGCCTGGCACATACCAGGTGACAATCGATGATGATAAAGAGACAGTCAACTGTCACAACCCTACCACCCTGAAATAGTTGCCATGGAAGTGCCACATTGTCTGCATCCCTAGCTACTTAAACACAAGCTATCCTGTGTGACCAAAAGGCACACATATGACATGACATGATATGGCATTTGTAATGTGCCTATACACAAGTGTTTCAAGGTGCGACGAGGCAGGGAGGGGGGAACAAGGGAAGACAGACAACGATATTACTAGGCCAGGTGTCATTTAGATTGCGCAATTGCAGGGGTAGGGGGAAGGAAAAAGTGCAAGGGGAAGGGGAGGGGGGAGTGCAGTACAGGGTAAGTAGACTAAAAAACAAATAAATAGGCCAGCTGGTGGCAACTGCAAAGGTAGGTGCAGACAAGTGCTGGGAAGGGGAGGCTGTAGGGATACAGAGACAGTCCCGCAGTGCAGGGGTTGCCAGGGAGGCAGTGCAAGTGGAGAGTGGCTGGGCCAGGGACCGAGGTTGGTGAGAGTGGCCCAGTTGCAGATCCAGTACAGTTCCAGTGAAGAATTTTGCAAGGGAGAGGGAAAGAGAAAGCAGAGGCAAAGAGGAAGGTCTTGAGGTGCTTCCGGAACCGGAGATGGTTCTCCTCAAGCTCCAGTGAGGCAGGAAGGCTGTTCCAGAGGGAGGCCCCTGCCGCGGAGAGAGATCTACCCCCAGCTAGTTGCTTTGAGAAGCGGATGACCCTGACATGCAAGGTGTGAATCACACACACCTGCAAAACAGGCCATGACCATCACTGTTATGTCACTCAAACCCTCCCAAACCACACCATGAAATGGCAAGCAATACCCATACACCAACACAGTACCAATAAGGTACACATTGCCAGGTCAAAAATGTACAGTGGCATCCATCCGAGACCACTGGTGACCCCCAGCCAGAGGGGCAGAGGGCCACCAACTTCGGTCAGAAGGAAGTTGGTGTCCTGGTGGAGCATGTCCTGGGGCATTATGATGCCCTCTTCGGATCATCACACGCCGACAAGAATGGACGGGACAGGATCTGGACGGACATCGTGACTGCCATCAACGCAGAGGGGTGGCAGTCCGCGACTTCCAACATGTCAAGAAGCGCTGGGAGGACTTCAGGTCCAGGACCCTCAACAAGGCCCGGCACCTCTTGAAGGCAGCGGATGCTAAGGGGCGCCGGGGCCACTTGTCGGAAGATCAGATGAGGGTCCTGGAACGCATATCCCCAGTGCTCCACGTCCAGGTCCTTGAGAGGCAGACCCGTCTGGAGTCGAGCGGTAAGTGTACATGCATCATGATTGTAAGCTGTGCGTGTGGTGATGTGCCAGTAGTGTGCCGGTTGCACATCTGTTTGTATGGGGCCGAGTATGGGTGGGGGTGTACAGGACTATGAGGCTAAAACATGCGAGGGCTGTCATGTGTGAGACATGAATGGTGCTTGTGTGTGTAGGCTTGCATGCCAAATGCAGTTGTGTGGGCACACATGTTTGGATGAATGTGTATGTAAGTGGGCATGTTCGTGATGTCACGCATGTATGTTGTTTTCAGCTGCATGTATCAGCACTGTGTACATGTGCATGTGTGTGTATTTGACAAGGGTGCAACAGTGATGCAACATGGATGCATGTGACAACGGGATGTGGAAGCCTGATTGGCAGATGTGACATGGATGCCCATCGGAACACTGCGACAGTTGGCTGAGGTGTACACATGCATGCAAGTGTGGTGGTGTGCGTGCATGTGTAGTGCACTCCCTGTGTTGCATATGATGTCTTGCTCACCTTTGCCTGCTCATGCTGTTGTATGTGTACCGATGCTGCTGGCAGTTGCGATATGGCTGTGGTATGGCTCATGTGTGCAAGTTGAAATGACATGTGTGTTGCCGATTGTGATGCCATGTCTGAGGTTTGCCAATGCCACTCATGTGCAACTGTCATGTGTGTATGTGTCCATTGTACAGTGCCCTGATGCCTGTGTTTTATTTCTCCCTGTCTGCAGCGTCAACTGATGAAGAGGGCGGAGAAGGTGCTGTGGAGCAGAGCGGCGGGGATCGCACCGCCAGCAGGAGATGCAAGGCCCGGCTCCCCTCCCAGGTTGTGATCTCGTCGGGGAGTGAGGAGTCCGGGGCCGCGTCCCAGGCCGCAGCTGCCGGGGGGAGGTCCAAGAGGCGGAGGTCAGAGTTGGACTCCTCGGCAGCAGAAGGGGCAGCTGGGACCCCACAGGGCCCAACAGGGGAAGATGGCACGGAGTCATCCAGGTTGGTGGGGGGTTTGGTGAAGGAGGAGGCCGTGCAAGCAACAGAGACGGGGTCTGGAGGTGGGGATTCCACTGGTGCTAGTGGTGCAGTGCAGGACCAGGGACAGGAGGCAGCACAGGTTGCCGCGGAGGTGCCTGTGTGCAATCCTGTCCCTGATCCTGTCACTGCATCATCTTGCACCAGCAGGGATGCCTACATCCAGACCCGTTTTCAGGCAGGGGATGAGCTCACGAAAACTGGCCTTCCTCTGCCTGCGGACGTGGCTATCCGGGTCCGGGTTGAGCCTGTCCTGACTGGTGTGGCGTTGCGTCAACGGGCCATGCGAGGTGACCTGCAGTCTTTTCATGAGGAGACTGCACGTCATCTCCATTGGCTCATTGACCGCGTCGGCCTACTGGGACAGGTCAGCCAGGCCGGATTCCTCCGTTTGATGGGGCTTGCTACGACCCCCTCCTCAACTGAACCCCCTATGCACCAGTTGTCCTCCGTGCCATCTTCCCACCCATCAGTCACCTGGGTGCCCTGTGGAGCTGCCTCTGACGGTGCGGCCAGGCTGGTGGAGGAGGCATCCCTGCCACAGTCGGGAGTCGGACGTCCAGCAGGGGTGGCCACATCAACGACTGCACCCCAGCCAGCGGAGGATGTGCAGGCAGCAGGAGGCAGTGCACGGGTGTTAGGGAGAATTCTCTGTTTATGCTGAATTTCCTAACCTAGTGAGTCCCCCAGCAGCTTTGCTGGATTTCTGGAGTTTGTTTTTGTTCCATCCTGCCAAGAGTGAGACTCTTTTTCTCCCACTCTTGGACATGAATGTGTGTAATTCCTTGGAATGTTAATGTGTTCTATGGGCTATGGGGTCTTTTACTCCATAGGGTCTCATATGTTTTTCTATGTGTGTTACACCGCACCCTATGTGCCGTAACACTGGGGCGTCTGTTAGGGAGAATTCTCTGTTTAGGCTGAATTTCCTAACCTAGTGAGTCCCCCAGCAGCTTTGCTGGATTTCGGGAGTTTGTTATTTTCCATCCTGCCAAGAGTGAGACTCTTTTTCTCCCACTCTTGGACATGTATGTGTGTAATTCCTTTGAATGTCAATGTGTTCTATGGGCTATGGGGTCTTTTACTCCATAGGGTCTCATGTTTTTCTATGTGTGTTACACCGCACACTGTGTGCCGTAACACTGGGGCGTCCTAGCGGACCCCCACCATAGACTCCATACCCGGGGACTGACTACTGTCTCCCTGGGCATGTAAAGTCACCATTGGCTTTACTAGACCTAAATTTACTAACAGAACTAGTACAAACCATCTTATTGTGGGCATACTAGTAGGGGTAATTCGATTACTCCTGGATCTGATATTCGAAGGGGCACTGTCCTGTCCCCCCTCGTCGAGTTTTGGCTGGTGGCAGTGGAAACTACTTGTTATGTTCGACCCCGAACCTAACCCTATGGGATTCGTCCCATTGTTGGAGATTGATACTTTTTCTCGTTAATCTCTAACGTACCACCGGTCTACTTATCTTAAATAATTTATCGGATGGTATTTTCTGCCAGAACTCGGTTTGTAAAATGGCGTCTGTGTTCGTCTCTGTGACTCCTAAACCAAAGGTTGAGCCCTTTGTTCCACTTTTGGCGGGCTCTGTACAGAGACCCTCCAAAGTGGTACCATTCTGTCTGGGTTACCACAGGGGTGCGGGAGTGGGTTTAGGCACCCTGGACCGAGTTGCCTTGCCAACTCCGGTCGCACTCCGGAGTGATTGGCCCAAGTGGTGAGCCTCCCCGCTAACCACTTAGCATGTGTTGATTGACAGCTAGGCTGAATAAATGGGGTTTTTCTGCATAAAAGCAGGGCTTTTGGGACTGGATCTTCAGAAGTCGCCACAGGACCTAAGAATCTGACGAGGGTAAAGCTGAGCTGGCCTGCAACGACGACACCTCTGGTGGAGCCCTGCTGAACCGACTCACCACTTCCCGACGACAGAGGAGACCTCCCTGCTGGAGAGTCTCTTCCCCTGACTGGTGGGAACAACCAGTCCCTTTTGCTTTTTTTTCGCCACAAGACGCAGTGGTCGAATTGCCCGTGCAGAGCACCTCGGCAACCGGATAGCCACTACCCCTGTACCGCGACCAAAAGGTGGTGCCTTGTGACGGAGCACTCTGCGGCTGGTCTCTTCCCTGGTGGTGCACCGGACTTCACTTTTCTTCGACAACAAGATCTTCTCTACTCTTGGCAAAGACCGGACGTGCATCCACCACCAGGAACAACTGCCCCCGCCAGAGCTGTCTCTCCACAATCAAGGTACTGTGTCCGCCTGGCTTCCCTTGTTGCCGGATAGAGTGAGGTGTCTTAATCCTCGCATCTCCATAGGGTCGCCTCCAAGCTTTCTCTAGCATATTATTCTGAACTGGTCCAATCTTCCAATAGCAATTTGCTACACAGACTCGAACGCATTTCCACAAAGAGACTTTTTGGGACATATCGCCTTGCCTCTCTCCGAGTGGGCCTGGCCTCTGAACTTTATGATCTATTGTGGTTCTTGTCTTCTTGCCTTGCATTTTTCCCATGAAGTATTGAACTGTGTTGATTTCGTAACCTACTTATTTTTCTCTCCCGTCCTAACGAATACTAGAGTGCCATCTAGGTGGCAGCATACACCTCTGTCTGAAAAAAAGTGATGCTGGTAAAACCTAGACTTGTCGAACTATTGTTAGGAGATTGACCTTTTTCTGTGTAGAGTAATTGTAATTGAATTGTTTGCCCTGTTAGTGCCAGAGTGTTCTCTATAGATGTTCCGTTATAAATAAATACCTTTATATCTTGACACTGAAGCCTGGTTACGTGTTTGCTTGTCTTACTGTGAAGAATTGCCCTATATTGTATACTCCACATACCGCTTAACTCTTCTTGAGGGAAGTCTGACTGCTCAGCCACAGCTACCAAGTAAATCTGTGTGGTACAGACTGCTACCAAGTGGGTTTACTGCCAAACACCTGTAGTCCTAAATCTTTTGCAGTGGTCCCAGAGGGAACTGCACAGGTTTCCGCCTAACAACGGGCAGAGGCGCAGCAGCAGCAAAGTGGTGGGAGCCATGATGGCTCGGGGCCTTCCACATCGGAGGGGCAGGCATCGGCCGTAGGGCAGGAGGACCCAGGACGGGAAGTGTCTTCCGTGTGGCAGCGGTTGGGCCGCGCCATAGATGCGGAGCAGCAGCGGGCGGAAGAGGCACGGCTCACGATGGTCAGGGCGGAGAACTCCATGCGGAGGGCTCTGAGGCGTGCGGAGTGCCTCGAGGCAATCTGCAGGGAGTTTGGGGGGAACATGTGGACTGCCCTGCGGACCCTCGGGGCCATGGAGGAGGAGCGCCTCCGGGACATTGAGCAGGAGTTCGATGATGCCCTGGCACGGAACATCCCGAAGTGAGCTGTCGGACTAGCCCGCTGCCCTTGTAAATAGTTCTATAGTTAGTGTTAGGTTTCCTTTGGTTTAGCATTTTTGTTGGACCTTTTGGACAATGGGCCACATTTTTGTATATAGTTATTTTTTTTAGGTAGTATTATTAGATAGGTTTCATTTCTTCGGTTGGGATCATGGACCCTGGATTGTTTATCTGTACATAGTTGACTTTTGGATTTTCAATTTTTATTATGATTTCGCCTTGGAGCAATGGTTTTTCGATTTTATTTTTCCATTGGATTTACTTTTGTGGACTGTGACTTTGGACACCTTTCCTTTGCATTATGATTATGATTTGTGGTTTTGCATTATTTCACGGATCTGCTGTTTTTTTTTTAAATTTCTATTATTGTTTGTTTATTTTTGATTCAATTTATGTTGCTTTTGATATATATTTTTTCTTCAAAGTTCAATGTGTAGTATCATCTCATTGGTTTCATGCATATCATGATATGGGTTTTGACATTCACTGACACCCATTGGGTGTATGTGAGGGACATGTGTTCATTTCCAAACTTGCAGTTGGGCTTCTATCATGTTTTTGCCATTTCTAAGTGGGTGGATGCAATACTCGGAATGGGTGTTTGGCATTTGGAGGCTGACCATAAGGGCCAGGGATCTACATTGTGGTGACATGTTGGCTGTGGGAAATGAGTGGGGGCCTGGTGGAGGCTGCCCCTGCACTGCTGGGGGGTGGGGGTGATAGGGGACATGAGTGGGGGCCTGGTGGAGGCTGCCCCTGGTGGCTGGGGGGAGGGAGTGGTGGGAGACATGCGTGTGGGCCTGGTGGAGGCTGCCCCTGCTCTGCTGGGGGGTGGGGTTGGTGGGAGACATGAGTGGGAGCCTGGTGGAGGCTGCCCCTGCACTGCTGGGGGTAGGGGGTGATAGGGGACATGAGTGGGGGCCTGGTGGAGGCTGCCCCTGGTGGCTGGGGGGTGGGGGTGCTGGGAGATATGAGTGGGGGCATGGTGGAGGCTGCCCCTGGTGGCTGGGGGGTGGGGCTGGTGGGAGACATGAGTGGGGGCCTGGTGGAGGCTGCCCCTGGTGGCTAGGGGGTGGGGGTGCAGAGAGACATGAGCGGGGGCCTGGTGGAGGCTGCCCCTGGTGGCTGGGGGGTGGGGGTGGTGGGAGACATGAGTGGGGGCCTGGTGGAGGCTGCCCCTGCACTGCTGGGGGTTGGGGTTGGTGGGAGACATGAGTGAGGGCCTGGTGGAGGCTCCCCCTGCACTGCTGGGGGGTGGGGGTGATAGGGGACATGAGTGGGGGCCTGGTGGAGGCTGCCCCTGGTGGGTGGGGGTGATAGGGGACATGAGTGGGTACCTGGTGGAGGCTGCCCCTGGTGGCTGGGGGGTGGGGGTGATAGGGGACATGAGTGGGGGCCTGGTGGAGGCTGCCCCTGCTCTGCTGGGGGGTGGAGGTGGTGGTAGACATGGGTGGGGGCCTGGTGGAGGCTGCCTCTGGTGGCTGGGGGTGGGGGTGAGAGGGAGACATGAGTGGGGGCCTGGTGGAGGCTGCCCTGCACTGCTGGGGGTGGGGGTGGTGGGAGACATGAGTGGGGGCCTGGTGGAGGCTGCCCCTGCACTGCTGGGGGGTGGGGGTGGTGGTAGACATGGGTGGGGGCCTGGTGGAGGCTGCCCCTGGTGGCTGGGGGGTGGGGGTGCAGGGAGACATGAGTGGGGGCCTGGTGGAGGCTGCCCCTGGTGGCTGGGGGGTGGGGGTGGTGGGAGACATGAGTGGGGGCCTGGTGGAAGCTGCCCCTGCACTGCTGGGGGGTGGGGTTGGTGGGAGACATGAGTGGGGCCCTGGTGGAGGCTTCCCCTGCACTGCTGGGGGGTGGGGGTTATAGGGGACATGAGTGGGGGCCTGGTGGAGGCTACCCCTGGTGGCTGGGGGGTGGGGGTGCTGGGAGACATGAGTGGGGGCCTGGTGGAGGCTGCCCCTGGTGGCTGGGGGGGTGGGGGTGGTGGGAGACATGAGTGGGGGCCTGGTGGAGGCTGCCCCTGGTGGCTGGGGGGTGGGGGTGCAGGGAGACATGAGTGGGGGCCTGGTGGAGGCTGCCCCTGGTGGCTGGGGGTGGGGGTGGTGGGAGACATGAGTGGGGGCCTGGTGGAGGCTGCCCCTGCACTGCTGGGGGGTGGGGTTGGTGGGAGACATGAGAGGGGGCCTGGTGGAGGCTCCCCCTGCACTGCTGGGGGCCGGGGGTGATATGGGACATGAGTGGGGGCCTGGTGGAGGCTGCCCCTGGTGGCTAGGGGGTGGGGGTGATAGGGGACATGAGTGGAGGCCTGGTGGAGGCTGCCCCTGCACTGCTGGGGGGTGGGGGTGGTGGGAGACATGAGTGGGGGCCTGGTGGAGGCTGCCCCTGCACTGCTGGTGGGTGGGGGTCGTGGTAGACATGGGTGGAGGCCTGGTGGAGGCTGCCCCTGGTGGCTGGGGGGTGGGGGTGGTGGGAGACATGAGTGGGGGCCTGGTGGAGGCTGCCCCTGCACTGCTAGGGGTGGGGGTGGTGGGAGACATGAGTGGGGGCCTGGTGGAGGCTACCCCTGGTGGCTGGGGCGTGGGGGTGGTGGGAGACATGAGTGGGGCCCTGGTGGAGGCTGCCCATGCACTGCTAGGGGGTGGGGGTGGTGGGAGACATGAGTGGGGGCCTGGTGGAGGCTGCACCTGCACTGCTGGGGGGGTGGGGTTGGTGGGAGACCTGAGTGGGGGCCTGGTGGAGGCTGCCCCTTCACTGCGGGGGGTGGGGCTGATAGGGGACATGAGTGGGGGCCTGGTGGAGGCTGCCCCTGGTGGCTGGGGGGTGGGGGTGGTGGGAGACATGAGTGGGGGCCTGGTGGAGGCTGCTCCTGGTGGCTGGGGGGTGGGGGTGCCGGGAGACATGAGTGGGGGCCTGGTGGAGGCTGCCCCTGGTGGCTGGGGGGTAAGGGTGGTGGGAGACATGAGTGGGGGCCTGGTGGAGGCTGCCCCTGCACTGCTGGGGGGTGGGGTTGGTGGGAGACATGAGTGGGGGCCTGGTGGAGGCTGCCCCTGGTGGCTGGGGGGTGGGGGTGGTGGGAGACATGAGTGGGGGCCTGGTGGAGGCTGCTCCTGGTGGCTGGGGGGTGGGGGTGCCGGGAGACATGAGTGGGGGCCTGGTGGAGGCTGCCCCTGGTGGCTGGGGGGTAAGGGTGGTGGGAGACACGAGCCTCCCCGCTAACCACTTAGCATGTGTTGATTGACAGCTAGGCTGAATAAATGGGGTTTTTCTGCATAAAAGCAGGGCTTTTGGGACTGGATCTTCAGAAGTCGCCACAGGACCTAAGAATCTGACGAGGGTAAAGCTGAGCTGGCCTGCAACGACGACACCTCTGGTGGAGCCCTGCTGAACCGACTCACCACTTCCCGACGACAGAGGAGACCTCCCTGCTGGAGAGTCTCTTCCCCTGACTGGTGGGAACAACCAGTCCCTTTTGCTTTTTTTTCGCCACAAGACGCAGTGGTCGAATTGCCCGTGCAGAGCACCTCGGCAACCGGATAGCCACTACCCCTGTACCGCGACCAAAAGGTGGTGCCTTGTGACGGAGCACTCTGCGGCTGGTCTCTTCCCTGGTGGTGCACCGGACTTCACTTTTCTTCGACAACAAGATCTTCTCTACTCTTGGCAAAGACCGGACGTGCATCCACCACCAGGAACAACTGCCCCCGCCAGAGCTGTCTCTCCACAATCAAGGTACTGTGTCCGCCTGGCTTCCCTTGTTGCCGGATAGAGTGAGGTGTCTTAATCCTCGCATCTCCATAGGGTCGCCTCCAAGCTTTCTCTAGCATATTATTCTGAACTGGTCCAATCTTCCAATAGCAATTTGCTACACAGACTCGAACGCATTTCCACAAAGAGACTTTTTGGGACATATCGCCTTGCCTCTCTCCGAGTGGGCCTGGCCTCTGAACTTTATGATCTATTGTGGTTCTTGTCTTCTTGCCTTGCATTTTTCCCATGAAGTATTGAACTGTGTTGATTTCGTAACCTACTTATTTTTCTCTCCCGTCCTAACGAATACTAGAGTGCCATCTAGGTGGCAGCATACACCTCTGTCTGAAAAAAAGTGATGCTGGTAAAACCTAGACTTGTCGAACTATTGTTAGGAGATTGACCTTTTTCTGTGTAGAGTAATTGTAATTGAATTGTTTGCCCTGTTAGTGCCAGAGTGTTCTCTATAGATGTTCCGTTATAAATAAATACCTTTATATCTTGACACTGAAGCCTGGTTACGTGTTTGCTTGTCTTACTGTGAAGAATTGCCCTATATTGTATACTCCACATACCGCTTAACTCTTCTTGAGGGAAGTCTGACTGCTCAGCCACAGCTACCAAGTAAATCTGTGTGGTACAGACTGCTACCAAGTGGGTTTACTGCCAAACACCTGTAGTCCTAAATCTTTTGCAGTGGTCCCAGAGGGAACTGCACAGGTTTCCGCCTAACAACGGGCAGAGGCGCAGCAGCAGCAAAGTGGTGGGAGCCATGATGGCTCGGGGCCTTCCACATCGGAGGGGCAGGCATCGGCCGTAGGGCAGGAGGACCCAGGACGGGAAGTGTCTTCCGTGTGGCAGCGGTTGGGCCGCGCCATAGATGCGGAGCAGCAGCGGGCGGAAGAGGCACGGCTCACGATGGTCAGGGCGGAGAACTCCATGCGGAGGGCTCTGAGGCGTGCGGAGTGCCTCGAGGCAATCTGCAGGGAGTTTGGGGGGAACATGTGGACTGCCCTGCGGACCCTCGGGGCCATGGAGGAGGAGCGCCTCCGGGACATTGAGCAGGAGTTCGATGATGCCCTGGCACGGAACATCCCGAAGTGAGCTGTCGGACTAGCCCGCTGCCCTTGTAAATAGTTCTATAGTTAGTGTTAGGTTTCCTTTGGTTTAGCATTTTTGTTGGACCTTTTGGACAATGGGCCACATTTTTGTATATAGTTATTTTTTTTAGGTAGTATTATTAGATAGGTTTCATTTCTTCGGTTGGGATCATGGACCCTGGATTGTTTATCTGTACATAGTTGACTTTTGGATTTTCAATTTTTATTATGATTTCGCCTTGGAGCAATGGTTTTTCGATTTTATTTTTCCATTGGATTTACTTTTGTGGACTGTGACTTTGGACACCTTTCCTTTGCATTATGATTATGATTTGTGGTTTTGCATTATTTCACGGATCTGCTGTTTTTTTTTTAAATTTCTATTATTGTTTGTTTATTTTTGATTCAATTTATGTTGCTTTTGATATATATTTTTTCTTCAAAGTTCAATGTGTAGTATCATCTCATTGGTTTCATGCATATCATGATATGGGTTTTGACATTCACTGACACCCATTGGGTGTATGTGAGGGACATGTGTTCATTTCCAATCTTGCAGTTGGGCTTCTATCATGTTTTTGCCATTTCTAAGTGGGTGGATGCAATACTCGGAATGGGTGTTTGGCATTTGGAGGCTGACCATAAGGGCCAGGGATCTACATTGTGGTGACATGTTGGCTGTGGGAAATGAGTGGGGGCCTGGTGGAGGCTGCCCCTGCACTGCTGGGGGGTGGGGGTGATAGGGGACATGAGTGGGGGCCTGGTGGAGGCTGCCCCTGGTGGCTGGGGGGAGGGAGTGGTGGGAGACATGCGTGTGGGCCTGGTGGAGGCTGCCCCTGCTCTGCTGGGGGGTGGGGTTGGTGGGAGACATGAGTGGGAGCCTGGTGGAGGCTGCCCCTGCACTGCTGGGGGTAGGGGGTGATAGGGGACATGAGTGGGGGCCTGGTGGAGGCTGCCCCTGGTGGCTGGGGGGTGGGGGTGCTGGGAGATATGAGTGGGGGCATGGTGGAGGCTGCCCCTGGTGGCTGGGGGGTGGGGCTGGTGGGAGACATGAGTGGGGGCCTGGTGGAGGCTGCCCCTGGTGGCTAGGGGGTGGGGGTGCAGGGAGACATGAGCGGGGGCCTGGTGGAGGCTGCCCCTGGTGGCTGGGGGGTGGGGGTGGTGGGAGACATGAGTGGGGGCCTGGTGGAGGCTGCCCCTGCACTGCTGGGGGTTGGGGTTGGTGGGAGACATGAGTGAGGGCCTGGTGGAGGCTCCCCCTGCACTGCTGGGGGGTGGGGGTGATAGGGGACATGAGTGGGGGCCTGGTGGAGGCTGCCCCTGGTGGGTGGGGGTGATAGGGGACATGAGTGGGTACCTGGTGGAGGCTGCCCCTGGTGGCTGGGGGGTGGGGGTGATAGGGGACATGAGTGGGGGCCTGGTGGAGGCTGCCCCTGCTCTGCTGGGGGGTGGAGGTGGTGGTAGACATGGGTGGGGGCCTGGTGGAGGCTGCCTCTGGTGGCTGGGGGTGGGGGTGAGAGGGAGACATGAGTGGGGGCCTGGTGGAGGCTGCCCTGCACTGCTGGGGGTGGGGGTGGTGGGAGACATGAGTGGGGGCCTGGTGGAGGCTGCCCCTGCACTGCTGGGGGGTGGGGGTGGTGGTAGACATGGGTGGGGGCCTGGTGGAGGCTGCCCCTGGTGGCTGGGGGGTGGGGGTGCAGGGAGACATGAGTGGGGGCCTGGTGGAGGCTGCCCCTGGTGGCTGGGGGGTGGGGGTGGTGGGAGACATGAGTGGGGGCCTGGTGGAAGCTGCCCCTGCACTGCTGGGGGGTGGGGTTGGTGGGAGACATGAGTGGGGCCCTGGTGGAGGCTTCCCCTGCACTGCTGGGGGGTGGGGGTTATAGGGGACATGAGTGGGGGCCTGGTGGAGGCTACCCCTGGTGGCTGGGGGGTGGGGGTGCTGGGAGACATGAGTGGGGGCCTGGTGGAGGCTGCCCCTGGTGGCTGGGGGGGTGGGGGTGGTGGGAGACATGAGTGGGGGCCTGGTGGAGGCTGCCCCTGGTGGCTGGGGGGTGGGGGTGCAGGGAGACATGAGTGGGGGCCTGGTGGAGGCTGCCCCTGGTGGCTGGGGGTGGGGGTGGTGGGAGACATGAGTGGGGGCCTGGTGGAGGCTGCCCCTGCACTGCTGGGGGGTGGGGTTGGTGGGAGACATGAGAGGGGGCCTGGTGGAGGCTCCCCCTGCACTGCTGGGGGCCGGGGGTGATATGGGACATGAGTGGGGGCCTGGTGGAGGCTGCCCCTGGTGGCTAGGGGGTGGGGGTGATAGGGGACATGAGTGGAGGCCTGGTGGAGGCTGCCCCTGCACTGCTGGGGGGTGGGGGTGGTGGGAGACATGAGTGGGGGCCTGGTGGAGGCTGCCCCTGCACTGCTGGTGGGTGGGGGTCGTGGTAGACATGGGTGGAGGCCTGGTGGAGGCTGCCCCTGGTGGCTGGGGGGTGGGGGTGGTGGGAGACATGAGTGGGGGCCTGGTGGAGGCTGCCCCTGCACTGCTAGGGGTGGGGGTGGTGGGAGACATGAGTGGGGGCCTGGTGGAGGCTACCCCTGGTGGCTGGGGCGTGGGGGTGGTGGGAGACATGAGTGGGGCCCTGGTGGAGGCTGCCCATGCACTGCTAGGGGGTGGGGGTGGTGGGAGACATGAGTGGGGGCCTGGTGGAGGCTGCACCTGCACTGCTGGGGGGGTGGGGTTGGTGGGAGACCTGAGTGGGGGCCTGGTGGAGGCTGCCCCTTCACTGCGGGGGGTGGGGCTGATAGGGGACATGAGTGGGGGCCTGGTGGAGGCTGCCCCTGGTGGCTGGGGGGTGGGGGTGGTGGGAGACATGAGTGGGGGCCTGGTGGAGGCTGCTCCTGGTGGCTGGGGGGTGGGGGTGCCGGGAGACATGAGTGGGGGCCTGGTGGAGGCTGCCCCTGGTGGCTGGGGGGTAAGGGTGGTGGGAGACATGAGTGGGGGCCTGGTGGAGGCTGCCCCTGCACTGCTGGGGGGTGGGGTTGGTGGGAGACATGAGTGGGGGCCTGGTGGAGGCTGCCCCTGGTGGCTGGGGGGTGGGGGTGGTGGGAGACATGAGTGGGGGCCTGGTGGAGGCTGCTCCTGGTGGCTGGGGGGTGGGGGTGCCGGGAGACATGAGTGGGGGCCTGGTGGAGGCTGCCCCTGGTGGCTGGGGGGTAAGGGTGGTGGGAGACATGAGTGGGGGCCTGGTGGAGGCTGCCCCTGGTGGCTGGGGGGTGGGGGTGGTGGGAGACATGAGTGGGGGCCTGGTGGAGGCTGCTCCTGGTGGCTGGGGGGTGGGGGTGCCGGGAGACATGAGTGGGGGCCTGGTGGAGGCTGCCCCTGGTGGCTGGGGGGTAAGGGTGGTGGGAGACATGAGTGGGGGCCTGGTGGAGGCTGCCCCTGCACTGCTGGGGGGTGGGGTTGGTGGGAGACATGAGTGGGGGCCTGGTGGAGGCTCCCCCTGCACTGCTGGTGGGTGGGGGTGATAGGGGACAAGAGTGGGGGCCTTGTGGAGGCTGCCCCTGGTGGGTGGGGGGTGGGGGTGATAGGGGACATGAGTGGGGGCCTGGTGGAGGCTGCCCCTGGTGGGTGGGGGGTGGGGGTGATAGGGGACATGAGTGTGGGCCTGGTGGAGGCTGCCCCTGGTGCCTGGGGGGTGGGTGAAAGGGGACATGAGTGGGGGCCTGGTGGAGGCTGCCCCTGCACTGCTGGGGGGTGGGTTTGGTGGTAGACATGGATGGGGGCCTGGTGGAGGCTGCCCCTGCACTGCTGGGGGGTGGGGGTTATAGGGGACATGAGTGGGGGCCTGGTGGAGGCTGACCCTGGTGGGTGGGGGGTGGGGGTGATAGGGGACATGAGTGGGGGCCTGGTGGAGGCTGCCCCTGGTGGCTGGGGGTGATAGGGGACATGAGTGGGGGCCTGGTGGAGGCTGCCCGTGCACTGCTGGGGGGTGGGGGTGGTGGTAGACATGGGTGGGGGCCTGGTTGAGGCTGCCCCTGGTGGCTGGGGGATGGGGGTGATAGGGGACATGAGTGGGGGCCTGGTGGAGGCTGCCCCTGGTGGCTGGGGGTGGGGGTGGTGGGAGACATGAGTGGGGGCCTGGTGGACGCTGCCCCTGCACTGCTAGGGGGTGGGGGTGGTGGGAGACATGGGTGGGGGCCTCGTGGAGGCTGCGCCTGCACTGCTGGGGGATGGGGTTGGTGGGAGACATGAGTGGGGGCCTTGTGAAGTTTCCCCTTGCACTGCTGGGGGGTGGGAGTGATAGGGGACATGAGTGGGTGCTTGGTGGAGGCTGCCCCTGGTGGCAGGGTGGTGGGGGTGCAGGGAGACATGAGTGGGGGCCTGGTGGAGGCTGCCCCTGGTGGCTGGGGGGTGGGGGTGGTGGGAGACATGAGTGGGGGCCTGGTGGAGGCTGCCCCTGCACTGCTGGGGGGTGGGGTTGGTGGGAGACATGAGTGGGGGCCTGGTGGAGTCTCCCCCTGCACTGCTGGGGGGTGGGGGTGATAGGGGACATGAGTGGGGGCCTTGTGGAGGCTGCCCCTGGTAGGTGGGGGGTGGGGGTGATAGGGGACATGAGTGGGGGCCTGGTGGAGGCTACCCCTGGTGGGTGGGGGTAGGGGTGATAGGGGACATGAGTGGGGGCCTGGTGGAGGCTGCCCCTGGTGGCTGGGGGGTGGGGGTGATAGGGGACATGAGTGGAGGCCTGGTGGAGGCTGCCCCTGCACTGCTGGGGGGTGGGGGTGGTGGGAGACATGAGTGGGGGCCTGGTGGAGGCTGCCCCTGCACTGCTGGTGGGTGGGGGTCGTGGTAGACATGGGTGGAGGCCTGGTGGAGGCTGCCCCTGGTGGCTGGGGGGTGGGGGTGGTGGGAGACATGAGTGGGGGCCTGGTGGAGGCTGCCCCTGCACTGCTAGGGGTGGGGGTGGTGGGAGACATGAGTGGGGGCCTGGTGGAGGCTACCCCTGGTGGCTGGGGCGTGGGGGTGGTGGGAGACATGAGTGGGGCCCTGGTGGAGGCTGCCCATGCACTGCTAGGGGGTGGGGGTGGTGGGAGACATGAGTGGGGGCCTGGTGGAGGCTGCACCTGCACTGCTGGGGGGGTGGGGTTGGTGGGAGACCTGAGTGGGGGCCTGGTGGAGGCTGCCCCTTCACTGCGGGGGGTGGGGCTGATAGGGGACATGAGTGGGGGCCTGGTGGAGGCTGCCCCTGGTGGCTGGGGGGTGGGGGTGCTGGGAGACATGAGTGGGGGCCTGGTGGAGGCTGCCCCTGGTGGCTGGGGGGTGGGGGTGGTGGGAGACATGAGTGGGGGCCTGGTGGAGGCTGCTCCTGGTGGCTGGGGGGTGGGGGTGCCGGGAGACATGAGTGGGGGCCTGGTGGAGGCTGCCCCTGGTGGCTGGGGGGTAAGGGTGGTGGGAGACATGAGTGGGGGCCTGGTGGAGGCTGCCCCTGGTGGGTGGGGGGTGGGGGTGATAGGGGACATGAGTGTGGGCCTGGTGGAGGCTGCCCCTAGTGCCTGGGGGGTGGGTGAAAGGGGACATGAGTGGGGGCCTGGTGGAGGCTGCCCCTGCACTGCTGGGGGGTGGGTTTGGTGGTAGACATGGATGGGGGCCTGGTGGAGGCTGCCCCTGCACTGCTGGGGGGTGGGGGTTATAGGGGACATGAGTGGGGGCCTGGTGGAGGCTGACCCTGGTGGGTGGGGGGTGGGGGTGATAGGGGACATGAGTGGGGGCCTGGTGGAGGCTGCCCCTGGTGGCTGGGGGTGATAGGGGACATGAGTGGGGGCCTGGTGGAGGCTGCCCGTGCACTGCTGGGGGGTGGGGGTGGTGGTAGACATGGGTGGGGGCCTGGTTGAGGCTGCCCCTGGTGGCTGGGGGATGGGGGTGATAGGGGACATGAGTGGGGGCCTGGTGGAGGCTGCCCCTGGTGGCTGGGGGTGGGGGTGGTGGGAGACATGAGTGGGGGCCTGGTGGAGGCTGCCCCTGCACTGCTAGGGGGTGGGGGTGGTGGGAGACATGGGTGGGGGCCTCGTGGAGGCTGCGCCTGCACTGCTGGGGGATGGGGTTGGTGGGAGACATGAGTGGGGGCCTTGTGAAGTTTCCCCTTGCACTGCTGGGGGGTGGGAGTGATAGGGGACATGAGTGGGTGCTTGGTGGAGGCTGCCCCTGGTGGCAGGGTGGTGGGGGTGCAGGGAGACATGAGTGGGGGCCTGGTGGAGGCTGCCCCTGGTGGCTGGGGGGTGGGGGTGGTGGGAGACATGAGTGGGGGCCTGGTGGAGGCTGCCCCTGCACTGCTGGGGGGTGGGGTTGGTGGGAGACATGAGTGGGGGCCTGGTGGAGTCTCCCCCTGCACTGCTGGGGGGTGGGGGTGATAGGGGACATGAGTGGGGGCCTTGTGGAGGCTGCCCCTGGTAGGTGGGGGGTGGGGGTGATAGGGGACATGAGTGGGGGCCTGGTGGAGGCTACCCCTGGTGGGTGGGGGTAGGGGTGATAGGGGACATGAGTGGGGGCCTGGTGGAGGCTGCCCCTGGTGGCTGGGGGGTGGGGGTGATAGGGGACATGAGTGGGGGCCTGGTGGAGGCTGCCCCTGCACTGCTGGGGGGTGGGGGTGGTGGTAGACATGGGTGGGGGCCTAGTGGAGGCTGCCTCTGCACTGCTGGGGGGTGGGGGTCGTGGTAGACATGGGTGGAGGCCTGGTGGAGGCTGCCCCTGGTGGCTGGGGGGTGAGGGTGCAGGGAGACATGAGTGGGGGCCTGGTGGAGGCTGCCCCATGCACTGCTGGGGGGTGGGGGTGGTGGGAGACATGAGTGGGGGCCTGGTGGAGGCTGCCTCTGCACTGCTGGGGGGTGGGGGTCGTGGTAGACATGGGTGGAGGCCTGGTGGAGGCTGCCCCTGGTGGCTGGGGGGTGGGGTGCAGGGAGACATGAGTGGGGGCCTGGTGGAGGCTGCCCCTGGTGGCTGGGGGGTGGGGGTGCTGGGAGACATGAGTGGGGGCCTGGTGGAGTCTGCCCCTGCACTGCAGGGGGGTGAGGTTGGTGGGAGACATGAGTGGGGGCCTGGTGGAGGCTGCCCCTGCACTGTGGGGGTTGGGGGTGATAGGGGACATGAATGGGGGCCTGGTGGAGGCTGCCCCTGGTGGCTGGGGGGTGGGGGTGCTGGGAGACATGAGTGGGGGCCTGGTGGGTGGGGGGTGGGGGATATAGGGGACATGAGTGGGGGCCTGGTAGAGGCTGCCCCTGGTGGGTGAAGGGTGGGGGTGATAGGGGACATGAGTGGAGGCCTGGTGGAGGCTGCCTCTGGTGGCTGGGGGTGATAGGGGACATGAGTGGGGGCCTGGTGGAGGCTGCCCCTGCACTGCTGGGGGGTGGGGGTGGTGGTAGACATGGGTGGGGGCCTGGTGGAGGCTGCCCCTGGTGGCTGGGGGGTGGGGGTGATAGGGGACATGAGTGGGGGCCTGGTGGAGGCTGCCCCTGCACTGCTGGGGGGTGGGGGTGGTGGTAGACATGGGTGGGGGCCTGGTGGAGGCTGCCCCTGGTGGCTGTGGGGGTGGGGGGTGATAGGGGACATGAGTGGGGGCCTGGTGGAAGCTGCCCCTGCACTGCTGGGGGGTGGGGGTGGTGGTAGACATGGGTGGGGGCCTGGTGGAGGCTGCCCCTGGTGGCTGGGCGTTGGGGGTGCAGGGAGACATGAGTGGGGGCCTGGTGGAGGCTGCCCCTGCACTGCTGGGGGGTGGGGGTTATGGGAGACATGAGTGGGGGCCTGGTGGAGGCTGCCCCTGCACTGCTGGGGGCTGGGGGTGGTGTTAGACATGGGTGGGGCCCTGGTGGAGGCTGCCCCTGGTGGCTGGGGCGTGGGGGTGCAGGGAGACATGAGTGGGGGCCTGGTGTAGGCTGCCCCTGGTGGCTGGGGGGTGGGGGTGCAGGGAGACATGAGTGGGGGCGTGGTGGAGTCTGCCCCTGCACTGCTGGGGGGTGGGGGTGGTGGGAGACATGAGTGGGGGCCTGGTGGAGGCTGCTCCTGCACTGCTGGGGGGTGGGGGTGGTGCTAGACATGGGTGGGGGCCTGGTGGAGGCTGTCCCTGGTGGCTGGGGGTGATAGGGGACATGAGTGGGGGCCTGGTGGAGGCTGCCCCTGGTGGCTGGGGGGTGGGGGTGATAGGCAACATGAGTGGGGGCCTGGTGGAGGCTGCCCCTGGTGGCTGGGGGGTGGGGGTGATAGGGGACATGAGTGGGGGCCTTGTGGAGGCTGCCCCTGGTAGGTGGGGGGTGGGGGTGATAGGGGACATGAGTGGGGGCCTGGTGGAGGCTACCCCTGGTGGGTGGGGGTAGGGGTGATAGGGGACATGAGTGGGGGCCTGGTGGAGGCTGCCCCTGGTGGCTGGGGGGTGGGGGTGATAGGGGACATGAGTGGGGGCCTGGTGGAGGCTGCCCCTGCACTGCTGGGGGGTGGGGGTGGTGGTAGACATGGGTGGGGGCCTAGTGGAGGCTGCCTCTGCACTGCTGGGGGGTGGGGGTCGTGGTAGACATGGGTGGAGGCCTGGTGGAGGCTGCCCCTGGTGGCTGGGGGGTGAGGGTGCAGGGAGACATGAGTGGGGGCCTGGTGGAGGCTGCCCCATGCACTGCTGGGGGGTGGGGGTGGTGGGAGACATGAGTGGGGGCCTGGTGGAGGCTGCCTCTGCACTGCTGGGGGGTGGGGGTCGTGGTAGACATGGGTGGAGGCCTGGTGGAGGCTGCCCCTGGTGGCTGGGGGGTGGGGGTGCAGGGAGACATGAGTGGGGGCCTGGTGGAGGCTGCCCCTGGTGGCTGGGGGGTGGGGGTGCTGGGAGACATGAGTGGGGGCCTGGTGGAGTCTGCCCCTGCACTGCTGGGGGGTGAGGTTGGTGGGAGACATGAGTGGGGGCCTGGTGGAGGCTGCCCCTGCACTGTGGGGGTTGGGGGTGATAGGGGACATGAATGGGGGCCTGGTGGAGGCTGCCCCTGGTGGCTGGGGGGTGGGGGTGCTGGGAGACATGAGTGGGGGCCTGGTGGGTGGGGGGTGGGGGATATAGGGGACATGAGTGGGGGCCTGGTAGAGGCTGCCCTTGGTGGGTGAAGGGTGGGGGTGATAGGGGACATGAGTGGAGGCCTGGTGGAGGCTGCCTCTGGTGGCTGGGGGTGATAGGGGACATGAGTGGGGGCCTGGTGGAGGCTGCCCCTGCACTGCTGGGGGGTGGGGGTGGTGGTAGACATGGGTGGGGGCCTGGTGGAGGCTGCCCCTGGTGGCTGGGGGGTGGGGGTGATAGGGGACATGAGTGGGGGCCTGGTGGAGGCTGCCCCTGGTGGCTGTGGGGGTGGGGGGTGATAGGGGACATGAGTGGGGGCCTGGTGGAAGCTGCCCCTGCACTGCTGGGGGGTGGGGGTGGTGGTAGACATGGGTGGGGGCCTGGTGGAGGCTGCCCCTGGTGGCTGGGGGTTGGGGGTGCAGGGAGACATGAGTGGGGGCCTGGTGGAGGCTGCCCCTGCACTGCTGGGGGGTGGGGGTTATGGGAGACATGAGTGGGGGCCTGGTGGAGGCTGCCCCTGCACTGCTGGGGGCTGGGGGTGGTGGTAGACATGGGTGGGGCCCTGGTGGAGGCTGCCCCTGGTGGCTGGGGGGTGGGGGTGCTGGGAGACATGAGTGGGGGCCTGGTGGAGTCTGCCCCTGCACTGCTGGGGGGTGAGGTTGGTGGGAGACATGAGTGGGGGCCTGGTGGAGGCTGCCCCTGCACTGTGGGGGTTGGGGGTGATAGGGGACATGAATGGGGGCCTGGTGGAGGCTGCCCCTGGTGGCTGGGGGGTGGGGGTGCTGGGAGACATGAGTGGGGGCCTGGTGGGTGGGGGGTGGGGGATATAGGGGACATGAGTGGGGGCCTGGTAGAGGCTGCCCCTGGTGGGTGAAGGGTGGGGGTGATAGGGGACATGAGTGGAGGCCTGGTGGAGGCTGCCTCTGGTGGCTGGGGGTGATAGGGGACATGAGTGGGGGCCTGGTGGAGGCTGCCCCTGCACTGCTGGGGGGTGGGGGTGGTGGTAGACATGGGTGGGGGCCTGGTGGAGGCTGCCTCTGGTGGCTGGGGGGTGGGGGTGATAGGGGACATGAGTGGGGGCCTGGTGGAGGCTGCCCCTGGTGGCTGTGGGGGTGGGGGGTGATAGGGGACATGAGTGGGGGCCTGGTGGAAGCTGCCCCTGCACTGCTGGGGGGTGGGGGTGGTGGTAGACATGGGTGGGGGCCTGGTGGAGGCTGCCCCTGGTGGCTGGGGGTTGGGGGTGCAGGGAGACATGAGTGGGGGCCTGGTGGAGGCTGCCCCTGCACTGCTGGGGGGTGGGGGTTATGGGAGACATGAGTGGGGGCCTGGTTGAGGCTGCCCCTGCACTGCTGGGGGCTGGGGGTGGTGGTAGACATGGGTGGGGCCCTGGTGGAGGCTGCCCCTGGTGGCTGGGGCGTGGGGGTGCAGGGAGACATGAGTGGGGGCCTGGTGGAGGCTGTCCCTGGTGGCTTGGGGATGGGGGTGGTGGTAGACATGGGTGGGGGCCTGGTGGAGGCTGCCCCTGGTGGCTGGGGGTGGGGGTGCAGGGAGACATGAGTGGGGGCCTGGTGGAGGCTGCCCCTGCGCAGCTGGGGGGTGGGGGTGGTGGGAGACATGAGTGGGGGCCTGGTGGAGGCTGCCCCTGTACTGCTGGGGGGTGCGGGTGGTGGTAGACATGGGTGGGAGACTGGTGTAGGCTGCCCCTGGTGGCTGGGGGGTGGGGGTGCAGGGAGACATGAGTGGGGGCGTGGTGGAGTCTGCCCCTGCACTGCTGGGGGGTGGGGGTGGTGGGAGACATGAGTGGGGGCCTGGTGGAGGCTGCTCCTGCACTGCTGGGGGGTGGGGGTGGTGCTAGACATGGGTGGGGGCCTGGTGGAGGCTGTCCCTGGTGGCTGGGGGTGATAGGGGACATGAGTGGGGGCCTGGTGGAGGCTGCCCCTGGTGGCTGGGGGGTGGGGGTGATAGGCAACATGAGTGGGGGCCTGGTGGAGGCTGCCCCTGGTGGCTGGGGGGTGGGGGTGATAGGGGACATGAGTGGGGGCCTGGTGGAGGCTGCCCCTGGTGGCTTGGGGGTGGGGGTGATAGGGGACATGAGTGGGGGCCAGGTGGAGGCTGCCCCTGCACTGCTGGGGGGTGGGGGTGGTGGTAGACATGGGTGAGGGCCTGGTGGAGGCTGCCCCTGGTGGCTGGGGGGTGGGCGTGCAGGGAGACATGAGCGGGGGCCTGGTGGAGGCTGCCCCTGCACTGCTGGGGGTTGGGGGTGGTGGGAGACATGAGTGGGGGCCTGGTGGAGGGTGCCCCTGGTGGCTGGGGGGTGGGGGTGCAGGGAGACATGAGTGGGGGCCTGGTGGAGGCTGCCCCTGCACTGCTGGGGGGTGGGGGTGGTGGGAGACATGAGTGGGGGCCTGGTGGAGGCTGCCCCTGCACTGCTGGGGGGTGGGGGTGGTAGTAGACATGGGTGGGGGCCTGGTGGAGGCTGCCCCTGGTGGCTGGGGGGTGGGGGTGCAGGGAGAAATGAGTGGGGGCCTGGTGGAGGCTGCCCCTGCACTGCTGGGGGATGGGGGTGGTGGGAGACATGGGTGGGGGCCTGGTGGAGGCTGCCCCTGCACTGCTGGGGGGTGGGGGTGGTGGTAGACATGGGTGGGGGCCTGGTGGAGACTGCCCCTGGTGGCTGGGGGGTGGGAGTGATAGGGGACATGAGTGAGGGCCTGGTGGAGGCTGCCCCATGCACTGCCGGGGGGTGGGGGTGGTGGGAGACATGAGTGAGGGCCTGGTGGAGGCTGCCCCTGCACTGCTGGGGGGTGGGGGTCGTGGTAGACATGGGTGGAGGCTGCCCCTGGTGGCTGGGGGGTGGGGGTGCAGGGAGACATGAGTGGGGGCCTGGTGGAGGCTGCCCCTGGTGGCTGGGGGGTGGGGTGGTGGTAGACATGAGTGGGGGCCTGGTGGAGGCTGCCCCTGCACTGTTAGGGGGTGGGGGTGGTGGGAGACATGAGTGGGGGCCTGGTGGAGGCTGCACCTGCACTGCTGGTGGGTGGGGGTGATAGGGGACAAGAGTGGGGGCCTTGTGGAGGCTGCCCCTGGTGGGTGGGGGGTGGGGGTGATAGGGGACATGAGTGGGGGCCTGGTGGAGGCTGCCCCTGGTGGGTGGGGGGTGGGGGTGATAGGGGACATGAGTGTGGGCCTGGTGGAGGCTGCCCCTGGTGCCTGGGGGGTGGGTGAAAGGGGACATGAGTGGGGGCCTGGTGGAGGCTGCCCCTGCACTGCTGGGGGGTGGGTTTGGTGGTAGACATGGATGGGGGCCTGGTGGAGGCTGCCCCTGCACTGCTGGGGGGTGGGGGTTATAGGGGACATGAGTGGGGGCCTGGTGGAGGCTGACCCTGGTGGGTGGGGGGTGGGGGTGATAGGGGACATGAGTGGGGGCCTGGTGGAGGCTGCCCCTGGTGGCTGGGGGTGATAGGGGACATGAGTGGGGGCCTGGTGGAGGCTGCCCGTGCACTGCTGGGGGGTGGGGGTGGTGGTAGACATGGGTGGGGGCCTGGTTGAGACTGCCCCTGGTGGCTGGGGGATGGGGGTGATAGGGGACATGAGTGGGGGCCTGGTGGAGGCTGCCCCTGGTGGCTGGGGGTGGGGATGGTGGGAGACATGAGTGGGGGCCTGGTGGAGGCTGCCCCTGCACTGCTAGGGGGTGGGGGTGGTGGGAGACATGGGTGGGGGCCTCGTGGAGGCTGCGCCTGCACTGCTGGGGGATGGGGTTGGTGGGAGACATGAGTGGGGGCCTTGTGAAGTTTCCCCTTGCACTGCTGGGGGGTGGGAGTGATCGGGGACATGAGTGGGTGCTTGGTGGAGGCTGCCCCTGGTGGCAGGGTGGTGGGGGTGCAGGGAGACATGAGTGGGGGCCTGGTGGAGGCTGCCCCTGGTGGCTGGGGGGTGGGGGTGGTGGGAGACATGAGTGGGGGCCTGGTGGAGGCTGCCCCTGCACTGCTGGGGGGTGGGGTTGG